>NW_026527013.1:74834836-75505336 GCF_024362965.1 Panthera pardus | reverse complement strand
CTTGGAATTTAAACCTTCTGGAGGCTTCTGCTTATTAATTAATGGAAGTGTCCTCCTTAATTTGAGAACACTTGCTTTTAAACACACTTCTTAAATAATCTTATCTAGTTGGAAAGTTCCCCATGATGTCTATTGTATTTCTAGGTCGTAATTGCTCTGGGGGCTGGAAGCAGATCTGTGGGATTCTAGCCTCAAATTAAGTGAACACACCCTTTTGTTTAGCCATATGTAGCCGCAAATGAGGTGTAGCCATATTTCCGTTTGGCCTCCTTTGGGGGTCACCAACCCCAGTTACAAAGCCAGTTTCTCAGGACACAAAGCAAGCTTCCTAAGATTTTGCCATGTTTGATAGGTATCTGTCACTTCTGGGACTATGGTTCTTAGACGTAAAATAAGCAGGTGTAATGGAGGGTGGTGTACTTGATTCTTTAGAATTAAGGATCCCATAAGCTCAGACTGGGGGCTTCTCGGACCCGAACTAATACATAAAATGGATGTGTCTTCAGATGGGGACAGTGCATGATTTAGAGTGTAGCTCCTTGGAAGGATGTTTTCTCAGTTTGATGAGTTACTTAGTGCCAACTGAGCCCTTTCCCTGACCAAGTTACACTATCAAGGGAGTGTTCTTGGGATGATGAGCATTCTAACAGCCTTTAAATGCCTGACTCATGCCCACCAATTTTGTGGGTTTTTCTGCATCTGAGATCCTTGTGAGCAGTAGCCTTTATCTACACAAAACCAGACAAACAATTATGTGCACCTTAGGGTGTGGGCTGTAAGCAAGGGATGATACTGCGTTCTGGCCAGAACGATGCTCTGTGTGTGTCACCAACAATTCTCCTGGAGGCTCACTGAGGTTTCCACCTGGGGAGCTGTGGTCTGATGGGTTAGGGGCTTAGCTCCTGGCAGATCCTTCTGCCACTTTAGTTGGGCTCCAGACAAATGTGCCAGCCCAAGGTGACCTGCCCTGGAAAGGAAGCCCAGTGCGATCAGGAACTCACCCGCGGCACTTGAAAATGGTGATGTAGACAGTGTACTCGAAGGGCTCACGGTTACCGGCCTTGTGTTTCTACTTGTCTCTGATTCCTTCTGGAAGCCCACTTTGGATCCCGTCACCAAATCTGCTAAATAACATTCAACCAAGTAAATATTAAAGATCTAATGGCTGTTTTGATCAAGTGAATTATGAGTCTGGCAACATCCCACCTAGCAAGTAGAGGGGACCTCCAATGGGTTATAGAGAAGGAAAGGTTTCTAACAATAGAAGGGGAGTGCAGAAAAGGGGGACAGAAGGAGTCAATCCATGAACTTAATAGTGCTGACCAGGAAATTCCCATGTCAACTGGTTATAGGTTACTGCTTTGGGGGTTGAAATTGCACTTGGGCTAAGTATTAAATCTTGCTTGAGTGACTTGAGGCTTTAAGCTAAGTGTTGCCACTGTGGGTCTATGGTTTTCTTCTTACCAGACCCAAAAAGATGAAGACTGATGTCAGAAATTGAGACTTGTATACAGAAAGCTCTTCACATGTCCTGTTATGTGCTTGTTCCCCACTGCTTGCGAGGGGCTTGATAACCCCTGGGAAGAGTATGAACTGGTTCCTTCTTAGGGGCCTTCTGGGGCCCTGGTCTGGCATGTCCATGCTCAGGACTTGACTTCTGAGTCTAGAGAGTTACTGGGTCACAGTGGGGCCAGAGCACATTCAGGTCTGCCCACACTGCCTAAATACGTGCAGCGTCTACACCAATGGGCTCCTTTGGGACACTGTGCCTGAATCACGGGTGACAGGAGCGAGAGGAAAAGGATATTTGCCCTACTGTAGTGATGCTCCTGGGGACAGTGGTCCCTCCTGCATCCCCTCCAGGCCTGGCGCACACTCGGACGGCAGGAAGTGTTTGCTGGGCAGCATTTACTAATGGTAAGAAATGTTCATTGTGTACAATGGACGCACGTGTGCACGTGTAAGCTTCACTCAGTCTTCACTTACCAAATTTCACCTTACAGTGGTAGAGAAAAGTCAATGTGAAAACACCAAAACTGCACTAAAACGTCAGTGACCAAAGTACCATTTTTTGTTGAGCTGTGATCTGCCTCCCTCAAATGAACAACAATTTGGTTGCCTAGAACTCATTTGTTATGGCTTATGTTTGAGCAGAGCAAGATTGAAGTGAGAGGGACTTTGACTGCTGAGTAGAATATTCCTGAAGGATGGGCAATTGTTTTTATTTCCTGATCAAGTAAAATCATCAAAAGTGGATTCTCTTTTTGAGCATTTATTGGATACAAGGCTGCTAGGTGCTTTCACGTGTACTGTCTCATTTCACCCATACGGTGACCCTCAGAAACATCATTATGACCTCCATGTTTTGGATGATGAAACTGAGGCGAGAAAGGCTAAGTGAATTTTTCTTTTTCTGTTTCTTTGTATGTTCCAAAGCCCATACTATTTTAATTCTATGGGGAAATAGCAGGACAGTTATGGTACCATTAAAGGCAACAACATTAAGGAAAGATTTCTATTTGCTTCTTTTCCATTAATTCTTGACAGAAAAGGTGGTGTATTCCATCGGGGAAAAATAGGGTTCTGGGAGGTTATATTCATGTGTACATGCACATACCTGTGTTTATTGAAGGAAAAAGAATCTCTTGATCAACCCCTCCTTTATTCTTCTCGTGTTTGACGATACATTTGTGTTCTTTGCCCATTGAGTCTTCTCTCACGGTCAGCCAGGTGTATTTCATGTATGTGTCCTTAGTCTTCATGGTGTCTCCCTGCTGGGATTTCAATATTACTCTGCCATTTTTCTCTTTCCAATCTATCTTGATAACATCAGGGAAAAAATCCTCAAGAAGACAAAGATATGTTCCAGCCTTGTGGAGTTTTCTTTCAGCATTTGAAGGAAGAAAAATCGTGGGCTTGGGGGAAGTGTCTTCATCAGGGCTTTTAGCTGTGGGAGAAATTGGAGTGGCAGTTAGAACTATTATGAGAGAAACACAAACATTGTATGGTTTGGAACCACCTAACACAAAAAAAAAGGAAGGAAAAGTTGCCATCGTCTTAGTGCTTACCAGGGGCTTTCGTCCACACTGGGGTTATGAAATTCTTGCTTTCTTAGTTTCCATGGGAAAAGGAGTTCAAGTAGTTATGAAACTTGCCAACGTCACAGCTATTAAGTGGCAGAATCCAGATTAAAACATGTAATTTTGTGGAGCACCTGGGTGGCTCAGTCCTTTATGTGTTTAGCTCTTGGTTTTGGTTCAGGTCATGATCTCATGGTTTGTGAGTTCAAGCCCCACATCGAGTTCTGTGCTGACAGTGTGGAGCCTGCTTGCTCTCTCTCTCTCTCTCAAAATAAATAAATAAACTTTCAAAAAAAAAGTTTTAAAACATGGAATTTTGGTAAACAATACACAGTCACTTGTTTGAGTGTGAATTATTTCCAGGCATACTTGACAATCTATTAAGTTGAGCTTTTAGCTTCAAATAAGAATCCCATGCCCACCTCTGACACTGGAGTTCTTCTTGATTTCTGAATTTTAGAACATTTTGCTCTCACATCTGAGCCACACGAGGATTTTGAGCAGGACAATGTTTAAAGCTGCACCTCCAAATTATTTACAATGCCTTGAATTTAGAAGCAATGTGGCAATATTTCCAAAACTTCTATATAAAAAAAACTTACTGATTATTTTCAGAAATTCTCTTATATTAACCTTATCAAATAATGCACTGGTCACAATTTTGTTTTGCTTTAGGAAATATTCACGGAAAGCACACTTTATATTGGAATTTCATTAGAAGTTGACACATGACTAAAAAGACACCATACTTCAATGCTTAGCATCTCCCCCCAAATTTGGATCTGCCCTACAAGCCTGCTGAACTTGTCATACCCACAAGTTTCTTTGTTTTTACCTGCTCAATAACGTTATATGTAACTGCTGTAATGTTAATAGTTATGGTTCCAGAGTTTCTTGTAGACATAATGTCAAAACATATAAAAAAAAACCATCATGGGTTTCAAGGGACTGTCACTTGAATGCTGGAATGTTACCTAATTATACATTTAATGTTAATGTAGTGATTGAAATTATAAATAGTAGAACCCTTTCCAATTTGATTTCCAACTGAAACACTAATTATTTACTCATTTTCTTTTTGGGCTATTTTGGATTCGGAATAATAATTTTATGGGCATTTTCTTAAGCATAATTGGATTTCTGGATTTCTTCTTTGAGAAGAAAAGAAAAAAAAATCTTGAGAATTTCTGCCTGTGCCACAAAGCTCCTGAGTTCTATACTAAATGAGTAAGCAAGCAATGATGAGATTTTATTCATGCGGTAAATAGAATTAGCTCATAGCGTGGTTGTTTTAATTTTGTACATCTTGCTTGTAGTAAGAAATAGTATTTCGTTGGTTATAATAGTAAAGCACTGCATACTTCTCCAACCATATACTTTGTTTTTATTTTAAAAAGCATATGATGTAAAAAAAAGTTTAATTTTAAAATTTTACATGATATTTAATTCATTTTAGCCCCCATTTAATACATTAAAGATCTAGTTTTCATGTTAGGAAATTTGGTTTTCTTATAGAAATACTTCTGGTTCATCACAGTAAAGAAAATTTCTTGATGGTGAGACATGATGTTTACCTCCTGTCCCTTTTCCTCAGCTAGATTCTGGAAGTTTCGTTCTTTTCCAGAATGAACTCTCATAACTTTCTCAATGTGATAGTTAACTGAGCATTAATAGTGTACTTGATCGTATATGGTTAGTGTTTGTCTTTAGGGTAATTATTTTACATGTTTTTTTTTTCTTTCAACATTCTTTTTTAAATTTATTAACAGTGTTTTTTATGGCCACAATCATTTTCATTATGCATAAAATAGAAACCTGTTTACACAATAAATAAACTTGTTTGATACCCTTATATAAGAAAAAGAATTTGAGGTTAATTGCCTGAGTTTTATAATTTTATGATGATGAAGCTGTGTGAATTCTATATAAATTTATCAAATGTCAACCACAATATTTATAAGTGTGACATTTCAAAGTTGCCTATTGATATTGATGGAAAGTTTCTCTATTTTATTCTCATTTTACTTTTATTAAAAATAAATTATAAGTATTTCATATATAAATATGAATTTAAAATTAACGACATTTCTAAGTATATTTAAAAGTACTAACTATATCTCTATGTTTCTAAGTACATTCTAACTATATATTTTTTTATTTTTTATTTTTTTTGATAGAGACAGAGCACAAGTGGGGGAGGGGCAGAGAGAGACGGAGACACAGAATCTGAAACAGGCTCCAGGCTCTGAGCTGTCAGCACAGAGTCTGATGCGGGGCTGGAACTCACAAACCGCAAGATCATGACCTGAGCCGAAGTCGGGTGCTTAACCAACTGAGCCACCCAGGCGCCCCACATTCTAACTATATTTTAGACATGTAATTGTGTTTCTACTAAACACAAGCATGAAGCCCAAACTTGTTCCTGTTAGAGTTTCTATCAATTATGATCAAGGATTAAGGTTTAAAGTACTTAGAACTACAAAGATTTAAAAAAAACACATTTTCATTTCATTTTTGTTGCCAAGTAAGGGAAGAAAAGTCCATTAAACAGAAGCAACTACCTCTAAATTCAAGTTATTTGTGTATCCGTGGACAGCAAGGGAACTTCCCATTGGAGCAGTTACAAGTACAGCTGACTCCTCTGGAGAATTTCTGCTTTGTCAGTATGATCGGCTACAGACCACCCTCCACAGTGGATACAATTCTCCCTTTAGGTTCGAAATGGGGCAACCTCCATCCAGCACCCATTTTGTGTAAGACGACGTGCCAAGTACTTTATTCACAGTCTCTCATTTAATTCTGGTCTACTCTTTCTGAATACATACTGTTACCCCATCTTATGGATTAGGAAACTGAGGCCAGAGAATAATTACCCAAGTTCACATAAACAGTAAGTGGTGGAGCCAGAGCTCTGGTCAGCCTGAGCCCAAAGCCCAGGCTTTCTGACCACACCCTTTCACCATCCGAAAAGGAAATGTGTCAAGTCAGAAAACTTACCTGTCGTGATCAACTTGTTCTCAGACCAGACCCTTTCGTGACAATTACAGATTGCCCATGAGTACTTTTTTTTGCTCTAAAGTGTACATTTTAGATGCATGTGAAGAGTCTGAACAAAATTTTTAATGAATATAAGGGCAAAAGAAGGAGTATTTCTCAACTGATATTCATAATTATATCACTTTTAATTTGTAAGTATAATCTAATAAAGATATAAAACATTATCAATTAATATTTGACCTTATAACTATATCATTATAAGTTTATATATTCAAGTTGCAAGACCATCCCATTTTTTTTACATCCAGGTATTTCTACTGAAAAATGAGAAATCATCTCATAGTCAGGCTAACAATATTTGAGGTAATGCTTACAACATTCTAATCATTTACAAACTGGTAACAATGAGTCTTAGAATTAAAAGTATTCTGCAAACCTGACCATTTGATCTAAAGTGATCTGCAGACTACATGGTAATTAATATATTTTTCTGTACTCTTGTTTTAATAAAGAACTCCAGTGGGTGGTAATTTGAATTCTGAAGAAGTGTTATTTATGATGGCTGAACATGTCCCAACCCTTGTGGTAGTCATTTCCATATTTAATTTCATTTAGTCCTTGTAACATTTAGTCCTTGAGATGGTTCTTACACTGACAGAATTAATGGATGGGAATTTAGCAAATATTAACAGTAGTAAGTGTCCCTATAAATTTTTAACTTTTTCTTTATTCTTTCTCTTTTCCAGTTTTTTTCCATAATGCACATGTATTATTTTTATAATTTTAAGAAAGCAATAACCAGTGAATCAAAAATTACTTGCTAAAGGATGAATATACACAACATGATAGATTCAGATTCAAAGTTCACATTTTTCTCTGTACCACGGTCTCTTAACATATTTTTCAGAACCTCCTGAATTATATCTCTGTCATCAGTATCTAATTGGATTGCTAGAATTTACATGGGAGTATGTAGTCACTTGGAAAAAAAGAGAACCAGAAACTTGCTTCACAATTTATGAATTCATTTGTATCTGTGATCACAACCACTAAGGGAAGCAAAATATATAATTTCTTTTATTTTTCCAGTGTTTTACCAGCATTGTGAAAATTCTTGGGAAATTGTATTTGATTAGATCTGCTAAGCTAGAAACCTCCCTGTGAGATGTTCCCCCTCATCCAGGCAAAATTGCATCTCTAAGACTAATGAAGAATGAACGCATTTACTAGTCTGAATTTAGAAAAAACAAACTCAGCTTATGACCTTGAATATGTTTACACAGTTAAATGTGTCCATACCTGATATGAATCACCTTGTGACAAAAGGACAAGTAATTTTTTGTTCTCTCTTTTCCATTGGTATTTTTGGAACCAAATAAATAAAATATAAAGTTTTTAAATAAACCTTTCAGCACAAAAATCTCACAGGGACCTAACATCCCCACCCCTCAGGGACCCCCAGTTGCTCTAGCAAGTTAGCTTCTTGTCAATGTCGTCCACACAAGCTCAGGCGGCAACTACCCCCAAGGACTGGGACACAGTCACCTACCTCTCCAAGGATCCCGCTGCCATTTGTGACCAAACTGGGACTGAATCCTAGAATTCTGAGCCAACACCAGCACCTAGCCTGCCGCCCCGGCATCGCCTGCCTCCCCTCCCTACGATATATGGAAGAATGAAAGAATATTTACCTGTGACCCTGAGCAGTGTGCCAGCACCGAACACTTTGTGGCCCCAGCCATACCCAGCCCACTGTCTGAAAAGCTTTTACAGAAATCTCCCTTTGTGCCCCTTTTAAATTGAGCCCATATTTTTCAGTATTTAAATAAATATGTAAAAACAGGCCCTGCTAACATTAAACAAAGATGAATCTCAAGCCAAATCATATTAGATATGAACGCAGTCAAGAATGGATGAACTGACCCCTCTCTGCCTGAGCAGCTGGGTTCTGTCTTTCCACCTCCCTCACACGGGTTGGAGAGTATGGTTTTACCTTTCCTCAGTATTTTGCTGAATCCTCTAAACCTCTTTTCTTAAGAGGTTTTCATGTATCAGACCAGTTCTTTTCCTAGAGTGTAATTTACAGATACTATTTCTATAATGTTCAAAGAAGAACAAAAATAGAAATAGCATATTTGAATATTTAATAAATAAAAGTTAATCTTCTTACAGATATTTGTTGTTGTTGTTTTACGTACTCGGGGTGGGTACCTGGTTTGATTGTAAAGTAAGTTCTTTCCAGAATCCCATTCCCACTGATGGTAGACCAGATGAGTTGCTCCAGAGTCTGAAATCTTAATGATGATCTCTTAACCTATTATGCTGAGACCCCTCTTTAGACTTCATTATGTGTATGTAATCAATATATATTGATATATATGTTGATATACCTATATTATATATATTGAATATATATATATACCTATATATATATATATACACCTATATATATAAATAAGTATATATTTATATATATTGTATATATAGGTATATAGATATAGATAGATATAGATATAGATATATAGATATAGATATAGATATAGATATAGATATAGATATAGATATATATACCGTTTCCAGAGCACTGATGTAAAATCCTGAGCTGCTCATCAGGGGATCCTGTCTAGTCTGGTCTTTCTGCCGCTGTCCCGGCCTGAGTGGAAAGGCAGCTGTGGGTCATGCGGCCCAGTCCTGCGTGTAGGTCACCTGCTCCAGCTCCTCCGCCGGAGTCAGTGTTTCCGGCGCACTTGATGCCGATGCGGAAAAAGAAGACTGAATGCAATGGTGTCAAAAGAATTTGTCGGGTTTTTTTTTTAAGTTTGTTTATTTTGAGAGAGGAAGAGAGAGAGAGAGAGAGAGAGAGAGAGAGAGAGAGAGAGAGAGAATGTGTGCCAGTGGGGGCAGGGGAGGGGCAGAAAGAGACACATAGAATCCCAGGCAAGCTCCCTGCCGTCAGCGCAGAGCCAGATAAGGGGCTCCATCTCAGGAATTCGGAAATCACGACCTGAGCCGAAACCAACAGTCAGACGCTTAACCAACTGAGCCACCCAGGTGTCCCAAAGAACTTGTCATTTTATAGAAACACTCTAAGAATCACACTGTGAGAATTCAATAAATGCATATTCAACAAGTCTGACATGATCTTTTTGGGGGGAGAGGGACTATTTTAGTGCATTGTTTTTTAAGAAGCATTGTTTTCTGCATGAGCAGTAATACAAATAATAAGCCTTTACTATTAAGTGTTCAACTAAAGAGTTGATTGAAAAGGTTAGGCTCAGAGGAGTAAATATTTAGAATTTAAAATATGGCTTAATCTTTCCAATATTACTTAATGGTCTACACCAGACTCTTTGGAACGGTTAAGTCTCCACTGGGTCTCAAACTTTGCCACAGTAACTCGTCATGTGACTTTAAGCAAATAACTGAACTTCTCTGAGCCTCAGGTTCTTTTTTTTAATGTATATTTATTCTTGAAGGAGAGAGACAGAGCACGAGTGGGAGAGGGTCAGAGAGAGAGGGAGACAGAATCCAAAGCAGGCTCCAGGCTCTGAGCTGTCAGCATAGAGCCTGAAGCGGGGCTTGAACCCAAGGACCCCAAGATCATCACTTGAGCTGAAGTCAGGTGCTTAGCTGACTGAGCCAGCCAGGCACCCCTAAGCCTCAGGTTTTTTGTTGTTGTTTTTGTTTTTGTTTTTGTTTTTCTTGTGAAAGTGGAAAAAGAGGGTCTTCTGGGCAGGGCTGTTGAGGATTGAGATAAGGCACTGAAACTATTCAACGTGGTATCTGACCCTCAATAAATATTTGCTAATACTATTATTCTATGTAATGGGATGGTTTGGGGCTCCTTTATCCAATGTTCCACTAAACAAAATGTATGAATTTGATAAGCAATAAGTAGTACATAAATTAAGAAAGCAAAAGAGTTCATGAACCTAAGACATTCTGTGTCTCTGACCGCCACAGGCTGAAAAACAAGGGGCCCAACAAGCCACAATGTAGACTACTTGCCCACTAGACTACAAGCTTTTTGGAGTGTGGAGACTGTGCCTTACGCACCTTCTATCTTTAGCATCGAATGTAGAAACTGTTTTCAATAAATGTCTGTTGAGACAATAAAGGAACACATGAGACTGGAAAACCATGCAGCCAGATTCTTTTCATGGATTCCGGAGCTGAAATGGTTTACTGAGCTCACAAGTTCCATTCCACTGGTCCATCTCTAGGCAATATCACAGGAGCCATGAGAGCCCAAATTTTGACTAGTCTCAGCCTACCCTCTAAGAAGCTGGAATAAAGAATAAGTGGGACAAAAAAAAAAAAAAAGAATAAGTGGGATTTATTGATGTTCTTTGGTCATTTCCTGTAAGACCTAAATTTCATTGCACTGCTCTTGAAGATGAGACCAGAGGTCATCATACAGGCTTTGCAGGTTGGTAGAGAAAGGAGCACTCTTGGGGCGCCTGGGTGGCGCAGTCGGTTAAGCGTCCGACTTCAGCCAGGTCACGATCTCACGGTCCGTGAGTTCGAGCCCCGCGTCAGGCTCTGGGCTGATGGCTCGGAGCCTGGAGCCTGTTTCCGATTCTGTGTCTCCCTCTCTCTCTGCCCCTCCCCCATTCATGCTCTGTCTCTCTCTGTCCCAAAAATAAATAAAAAACGTTGAAAAAAAAAAAAAAAGAGAAAGGAGCACTCTTCATTAAGAACGGAGCATCAGAGGTACTTAAAGTGTTTCTCACTTAAAACGGGGTCTACAAGAAAATCTTCTTGAACTAACCATGTACAGCAATGTTTTACACACATATTTTAATTTCAAGACTGAAACTATCCTTTTATGAGGTGTGTTTCCTAAAGGTAGAATTTCAACCTTCTTGTAAGCAGGGAGGAAAATAAGCTGTCTACAAGTAGTTTTGTTTCCATATAGAGTGACCAGTAGCTACAAAATTGCTGTCCATATGTTGATGTGATCCTACATTGTTTTTTTCTAAAAAAATTCTGTCAGTTTCTCATTCACAGGATCCAAATAGAACAAAGTTACTTACCAGGAGGAGTTACTATGAGCCTAATTCCTTCTGCAGATATCTTGATCCAGCCTGGTTAGAGTTTATCACACTGGTTAGAGCTTCTAAAAAGATGTCAGCCTTCTTCTGAGCCTCATGGCATGACCAGCAGGTAGAAACCTTGTTCTGGAGATTTGATCTTCTGGGTTCCCTTGGAAGTCCTTGGATATAGGCTTCATGGCATCTGGTATTTTATTTTTCCTCAGATTAATTGACCCAAATATCTGTTTTTTTTGGGGGGGTAGTAGACACGAAAAAGTGCTGATAATAAATGGAAATGATAAGAAGAAAGAAAGAAAGAAAGAAAGAAAGAAAGAAAGAAAGAAAGAGGAGGGAAAGAAGAAAAAAGAAGAAAGAAAGAGAAAGAAAGAAAGAAAGAAAGAAAGAAAGAAAGAAAGAAAGAAAAAAGAAAAGAAGACAGGAAGGAAGGAAGGAAGGAAGAAGTGAAGGAAAGACGTAAAGGAAATAAGTAAAGGAAAGAAAGAAATAAGTGAAGGAAAGAAAGAAAAGAGAAAGAAAAAAGGAAAGAAAAAAAGAAGAGATAGGGACCAGTGGTCTACCAAGGACTTTTATAAATTACCAGGAAAAGTGTTCAGAGAATTAAGACATTTTGATTTCCAGGTGTTCAAGTGTGTGAAACCGCTCAGAGACCACATCAATGGAAAAGCCCTTCTGTTCTCACGAACACCAGGTGTGCTCCATTAGCAATTTTGGATTATACTTCTGAAGGAGTATTCACTTCAGTAACTGAAAATGCAAACATGCCAACAGACATATACTTGAGTAATGTGAACAATGGTCTCCATTTTTTAGCAGCCACGTTTACCATTTGGCAACACAAATCTTTACCATGCAATGCACAATAAGAAAATAATTTCTATGATGACAATATTATCCTGGAATAAAAGAAGAAATTTGTAGAATTCTATCTCTCGTGGAAAAATGGATTTCTTATTAAAACTAAAGTTTGAAAACAAACTCAGTTGTCTGAGATGTTGAAAGAAGAAGCCTCTTCGAAGCTGTTCTGTGATCTTTAGATATGCAGGTGTAGCCCCACCTCTGTGGTTAACTAGCTTCGGACAAGGTATCTGCCAACTTTGGGCTCCCATATGCCCATTCGTTGTGTGGGCATTGGGCCATGTTGTCCAAAGGGACCTTCCTGTTCCAACAGCTTAGAAACCTGTGATTAAGAGCAGGGCAGTGTCTGCTGTGGCTGCTCAAGTGAGAAAGGAGTTGAGGGTTAGTGATAAAGAAGGTTTTCTTACAGGTCCTTCTGCCTGTGTGACAGAGTAAGATCCTAGCAGGCATAGTAGCAGGTGTCTTCATTGGATTTGGACACATAATTGATTATCAGGTAGAAGATTTTATGTCTTTCTTATGTGTGTCCAAGGAGGAGTTGGGCTTGTCTTGCTTGTAATCTTGATTGAGCCATATAGGATTCATCACAGGGGCTCTATTTTTTGTTGGAACCAGTGCACTATGGCCTTCTCCAAGGAACCCCTAGACAGCTTGCAACCTATGTGCGCTGTTCTGTGTGGTATTCGGTTGTTGCAGACTCTGAGTCTGGAGTTCTCTCTCTGTCCAGCAAGAGAGTGAATGCAGAATTAAATGTGAGAGAGGCTAATGTCTGGGAGGAGACAAGAGCCCCGAGTAAGGGTCTTTGCTCTGTATTTATCAGGATCAGAAGGGTTACGTGCAGAAAGAGACAATAAAACAGTGATCATTAACTCGTGTGTGAGAGAAAGGAGGTTTCAAAGATATGTGGTGTTGGGTCGCCTGGGTGGCTCAGTCGGTTAAGCGTCCGACTTCAGCTCAGGTCACGATCTCGCGGTCTGTGAGTTCCAGCCCCGAGTCGGGCTCTGGGCTGATGGCTCAGAGCCTGGAGCCTGCTTCTGATTCTGTGTCTCCCTCTCTCTCTGCCCCTCCCCCGTTCATGCTCTGTCTCTCTCTGTCCCAAAAATAAATAAAAACGTTAAAAAAAATTAAAAAAACAACAACAAAGATATGTGGTGTTACGGGTTTGGGTCAATACAAAACAAAATCCTGGTGCTGTGCAGATGGCTGTTTACAGCAGGCAGCGGGCACCCTGTCTGCTTATGTTAACTTACCTACTGGATAAGACAGATTGAGCATGCTACCTCAGGGTCAACAAGGCACTTTTTTTTTTTTTTTTTTTTTGCTAATTAGCTCCAGGCAAGTTCACCCTGCTGTGGAGGTCTATCGCCCTGTTTACCCATTTATCTCTTCTGGACACTTCCATCCTGTGGCCGCTTTCTGCTCTAAGCCTTGTTAACCCATTGGTGCAAGCTCAGGGAACTCCTAAACTTATTCCCCACAGTCAGTTAAAAAAAACTTGATCCGGAGATATTCTAATTTTGGTATCTTCATTTAAAAAGCAAAGGGAAGAGGGGCGCTTGGGTGGCTCAACTGGTCAAGTGTTCAACTCTTGATTTCGACCGAGGTCATGATCTCACAGTTCATGAGTTCAAGCCCCCTGTCAGGCTCTGTGCTGACAGTGTGGAACCTGCTTGGGTTCCCTCCCTCTCTGCCCATCCCCTGCTCACATGAACGTGCACATACTCTCTCTCTGTCTCAAAAATTAATTAATTAATTTTTTAAAAAGCAAAGGAGAGAAATCAGAGGCACTTGAACAAGTTGAAGTGGACAGAAAAACAGTGAAGAGGCAAGAAAGGAGTATAGTCAACCTACAAACCCAAGCCAAAGATGCACAGAATTACGCAGTGTTGGCATTGCCGGTGAGTACTCAGAATTTTCTCAAAGAGGGGTCTTGAGTCAGGACTGGGGAGGCAGTGGAGGCCTTATTCATCAGAGTAAAGTACGGGGGAGGAATGACCTTGTCATTAAGATCCATCTCAGTGTTATTTTATTATGTTCCTGGGATATGGAACTATTGGATTCTAGAACCTCACCAAAACACCCATGTTGTCATAACTCAACATTATCTTCCTTCAGGAGGCAATAACTTCACTTTTTCCTTTAGGTTTTGCTTCGAACACACCTACCCTTAAGCTCTGTTTCACTCTGAAGTTTAGATTTTACATCATATTTTGCAACAGTGTGGGAGCTATATGGCTACCATGAAAATTGGAAGAAAAGCCTTACTACTCTATAATAATAAATGAGATAATAATCCCACCACATTATGCAGAAGTAGGTGCATTTTATATATGGGTAGTTTGTAGAAAGTTTACAAATTTGAGGAAATATTAACAATTACTATAGTTATTTCTTTAGATGCTATGATGTTACTATACTCTGCTGTGAATGAACAAAAATCTTGGAGAAGAAATATCTTTGATTTATTATCCTCGACTCTTATCCTCAACTCTTTCTATATCCACAATTCTTAGCATTTCAAAATGACGCAAATTTTATTATTGTTTGAAGGACAATGTCAGATGTGACTTTTAAAGAGTCCCTGAGCTCCTGTGTTAGCTGAGATGGCTCAGAGAAGAAGTGCGGTTGTAATGGGAACTGACACTGTGATGTGCTGACCCTGTACTCGCACTGTCCTGTGTGGAACCTCTTTCGGTCCCCAGCAACCCTATGAGAAAGATCCAGTAACGTTCCTGGATCGTGCTGTCAGTTAAGTGGCTGAACAGGAATTCAAATCCAGGTTTTTATCACTCTAAAGGCCTTATGGGGGCCCCTGGGTGGCTCAGTTGGTTAAGCATCTGACTTCAGCTCAGGTCATGATCTCGAGGTTCATGAGTTCGAGCCCTGCATCAGGCTCTGTGCTGACAGCTAGGAGCCTGGAGTGTGCTTTGGGTCCTGTGTCTCCTTCTCTCTCTGTCCTTCCCCTGCTCATGCTATCTCTCCCTCTCTCTCTCTCTCTCTCTCTCTCATTCTCAAACAAAGAAAGAAAACAACAAAGACCTTGTGGTTTTCATCATTCTCCTATTCATTCATTCATTCATTCATTCATTATTCATTCAAAGCCAGAAAACCATTTTGCACACTGGATATGGCTTCCTCCCCAGGAAGCTTCTTATAGATGGAGAAGTGGAAACTTCAGGACACTTACAAAAGCCATTCAGTCCCCAACAGAGATAAGAATCAAGTGACCTAACTGAAAGAAACATCACAGATTGCGTCCTTGGGCTCCTAGCTCAGACCTTGCTGAGGACACAGATGCAGGAGACAAGTCCTGTATAGACAGTGGCCAGGTCCTTGGGAGCTAGAAAGGCGTGGGTATATGTTTTTGGGGGTGTGGCATAGTGGGAGGGCTTCTGTTCAGTGTCAGTGGTGCATTTCCATACAGTGGATCCCAGCAGGTGCAGTCATACAGCCCAGCACCTGCCTCATTAACTCGGTGTATCCTCAGGCTCGCTGGCAAATCCCTCTGTCCTTTCCTGGCTTCACATCTTTCCTCACTAACACCTTGTTCCTGTACATTTTCACTTGAGGAAATACACAGAATGTGTTTTAGAGGCTGGTCTGACATCATTCGATACTAGTGTATATCATACATTCGTCTTTATTTTTTTTTTAATTTTTTAATGTTTTTATTTATTATTGAGAGACAGAGAGACACAGAGCATGAGCAGGAGAGGGGCAGAGAGAGGGGGAGACACAGAACCTGAAGCAGGCTCCAGGCTCTGAGCTGTTAGCACAGAGCCTGACACGGGGCTCGAACTCACCAACGGTGAGATAATGACCTGAGCTGAAGTCGGTCGCTTAACCAACTGAGCCACCCAGGCGCCCCTATTATACATTCATCTTTAAGACACCTGTTATGTGGCATTCTAAAAATGCTGTGATTCTTGGGGCATCTGGGTGGCTCCGTAAGTTAAGCATCCGACTTTGGCTCAGGTTATGATCTTGTGGTTCACAAGTTTAAGCCCTGCATCAGGCTCCGTGCTGACAGCTTCGAGGGTGGAGCCTGCTTTGGATTCTGTGTCTCCCTCTCTCTCTCTCTCTGCCCCTCCTCCACTCACACTCAGTCTCTATGTCAAGAATAAAAATAAACAGAAAATAAATAAATAAAAATGCTGTATGTCCTTTTTCTTGGTAATGGATGGTATGAGATGTGTTATTAAAATGTCGCCATTTGTATCTAAAAGAGAAACAAAAGCAACAATTAGCGAAATTTTGACATTCACTAAAATAGTACACATTTGTTCTCTATTAATGGAAAAGTTGGGGTCCAAGATTTACATTTTCTTCCTGAAGAATTCAAGGTCATGGTGGAATCTGTCAGGTTAGTTTGAATGACCATGTGGGGCCTTCTGCTGACTAGATTGTCCATGCTTAACACCAGCTTTCTTTACTGAGTGAAACACCCCATGGGTAAAGCCACTCACAGCTGCCAAGGGAGGCCACCAGGACCAGCCGGGACAGGAGCCACGTTCTGCCAGCACTTGTCAGGAGAGGTGGTTGAATACGGGGCTGATCACCGTGCAGATCTGGTGGCTGTTGCCGTAAGAGGAAGGGGCGCTCTGAGCACACAGCTAAGAACCAGAGGAAGAGACCCACAGTATTTATCCCCAAAGTCCTGCAAAACAGGGCTATTAACCCACTTTATCAGCAGATTTCTCTGATAACGGTGATTGTTACCGTCCAATGATATTGGTGTAAAGAAGCCATTTGCTTGTTAAGGGACTAAAGTCCTTTATGGTTTAACACAGAGAGTGGGAGAGGGAGAGAGAGGGGGGCAGTTCTTTGAGTTCTCTTCTGTGAGTTTTGATTACCTGCTTCCTCTCTCTCTCTCTCTCTCTCTCTGTCTCTCTGTCTCTTTCATCCTTCCATTGCAGATTGCAATTTGGGTAATTTCTAGTGTCCTATATTTATCTGATTCTCTAATTCTCTCCTTACATCTCTTATATCCACTGGTGAGCCTCTCAGAGCGTTCTTCATTTCTGTTGCTGTGGTTTTTAGTTTTGCTTTTCCTTTTGGTTCTTTCCCATAGTTTCCATTTGGGACTTTCCATAATTTTCGGTGAATTTACCCGTTTGATCTTCCATATTGTCCATCTCTCTATTGGATTAGAGCCTTGAACATATTAATCATAGTTATTTTAAATTCCTGATACTTCCACCATCTATCTGTAGTATGTCTCAGTCTGGGTCTGGTGACCGCTCTGGGCCCTCACACTGTTTCCTCTTGACTTGCTGTACGCCTCCGAGTGTTTGGGTGGAACCTGGCCACGTGGTGTGGTAGAGTGGATACTGAGGTAAATATGTTTTGTGCTTGAAAACCAGCACACCTTTCCTTCTGCTCGGCCTTTAGTGTGGGGGTTTGGGTTAACTAGGCAGGAGTTAGACCGGATCTGGAGTTGGTTGTCGCTAAGTTATCAGGGTTGAAATGTGTTGTTGCCAGAGTCCAGACACTTAAAAATTCTTTAGTTGTGCTTTGCCTTGGTCCCTTCACTTGTCTTCGAGGCTTCCGTTGTTCTGCTCCCCAGAGAAAGTCTATCTCTCGCTCTCTCTCAGCTCTATTCCATGGTTACTTTTACTCAAGGTTTGCTGTCATGGGGGTGAAAGGTCGGGAAAGGACACATTCTCTGGTATTTTTATTAAGTCCCACTTTTAAGCAGATACAGTGAAACTGGATCTTAAGGACGTGGGCTTCGTACGAATTCCTGCCTCTATTCCTGAGATGGGACATTTTCTTTTTTTTTAAATTTTTATTTAAATTTCAGTTAGTGACGTACAGTGTGATAATGGTTTCAGGAGTACAATCCAAGGATTCAGAAATAAAACATTTTAAATCCTTCTTCCCCCTCCCCCAGATGCCGTGGGTGCCCCCCTACTTCAGGCCATGGGTTTGATTTTGATGCCTATCCTTCTGCAGGTGACATCTTGTTACCTTGGGACATAGGGGAGATGTTCCGGCAAAAGTTTTGGTGGTCACCTCCTTTGCCTTCTCTCAACCGCAGCAGATTCCACCGGCACCTCCCCTGCAGATGAAGTCACTTCTTGTCTCCAGGGGTAACGGGGTGGATCGGGTCTGGGTGGATTTCAGTGGTAGTTGCTGTTTTCCTCCTGCAGCACCAAGGGGGAGGCTTTGTGTGGATTGTCCCTGGCCTTCCCTGCAAGAGTTTTGTGGGCTTCCTGGAGAAGAACCTTAAGAGGTGCTGGGAAATACCCTGGTTATGTTCTCAAGCATTCCCACTCCCCACTAGTCTATACTCAGCTCTCACTATTTCGTTAATAAATTCTACTTGAATCCCGTGACCAAGTGAGTATGTTGGACATCTGTTTAAGGTCAGCAAATGCTCACATCCTGTGTCTCTCTGCAAGTGTCCATCTGTCTCCAGTGTTTGAGTATGTCACGCACCCTGCAACCTCACTTCTCTAATGGGCTCAGTCATTAAATTTCAGTTTGTCCTGCTTTTTTTGGATGTTATTGTAAGATGGGAACTGTGCATTCCCAGCTCTCTACGACTCTGATCACATACAGGTCCTCTTTTCAATTTTTTTTTTTTTGTATTTTCTTTACATTAAAATTCTACCAGCAACAGAACAGAAGAGATTTTAGGTGACTTCTGCCCACATTCTACTATTTCTCTTTCCCATTTTTTAATTGGGCTTCTTTTCTTAGTATTGAGTTGTGATATTTCTCTCCATATTCTGGACACCAGTCTTTTCTGATATGTCTTTTGAAAATATTTTCTTCTAGGGGCGCCTGGGTGGCTCTGTCGGTTAAGCGTCTGCCTTCGCTCAGGTCATGATCTCATGGTTCATGGGTTTGAGCCCCATGTTGGGGTCTCTGCTGTCAGCACAGAGACTGCTTCAGATCTTCTGCCCCTTTCTCTCATTGTCCCTTCCCTGCACGTGTTCTCCATCTCTCTCAAAAAATAAACATTAAAAAAATTTTTAAAGTAGAAAATATTTTCTTCTAATCTGTGGATTTTCATTTCATTTTCTTGCAATTTTCCATTTTCCTTCTATGTATAGTATTGCAAAGAGCAGAAATGTTAATTTTTAGAAAGTCCAATTTATCAAATGTTTCTTTTATGACCTTGCTCTTGGTGTCCTATATGAGAAACCCTTGCCTTACCCAAGGTCACAAAGATTTTCTCCTGTATTTTCATCTAGAAGTTTTATTTTTTAGGTTATACATTTATGACTAGAATCCATGTTTAACTAGTTTGTGTATGTGATGTTTCACATCGATTGAGGTTTTTTCCCCAGATAGATGAACATTTGTTCCAGTACCATTTGTTGAAAAGTCAATTCTTTGTTCATTGGATTTCCTTGGCACCCTGTTAGAAATTAGGTAACCATTTATGTGTTGTCCTATTTCTGGATGCTGTTGCTCTTATCTATCCATTTCTGCTTTTACCCAAACCCCACTGTCTTGATCATTGAGTCTTAATAGTAAGTGTTAGATCTCTTTTTAAAACCGGTTTGGCAATGCTATGTCCTTTGCTTTCCAATATGAAATTTGCAACCAGATTAGTGATTTCCATGAACAGTCCTCCTGGGATTTTCATTGGGATTATATTGAATCTACTTATCTGTTTGAGGAATGTTTGACATCTAAAATATGTTGAGTTTTGGGGAGCCTGGGTGGCTCAGTCGGTTGAGCATCCGACTTCGGCTCAGGTCATGATCTCACAGTCCGTGAGTTTGAGCCCCGCGTCAGGCTCTGTGCTGACAGCTCAGAGCCTGGAGCCTGTTTCAGATTCTGTGTCTCCCTCTCTCTCTGACCCTCCCCCGTTCATGCTCTCTCTCTGTCTCAAAAATAAATAAATGTTAAAAAAAATTTTTTTAAATAAAAAATAAAAAATAAAATATGTTGAGTTTTCCAATCTATGGACATGGTATATCTCTCCATTTATTTAGTTCTTCTTCAGCTTCTGTCATTAAAGTCTTACTGCTTTCAGCGTAAGAATCCTTCATATTTTTGGCTAAATTTTTCTCTATGTATTATATATGTTTGTTGATATTGTTGTTGCTGTTGTAAATGGTACTATTGGTAAATTTCAGTTTCCAATTGCGACTTGCTAGGACATAAATTGCAATTAACCCTGCATCTCACATCTATTTTACACCTGTATAGTCCACCATGGTGTGCATGTGCCACATCTGGAACCCATGTTCTTAAACAGGAGACTATTTCTTCCATATACACTTATGAGAACATAATAGATTACATACCACTCTGTAATAATAATGTGCCTACATGTATGTGCACACAGGTATGTATGTGTCTGTGTGTACGTATGTCTCTCAAGGCTCTAGAATGCACGGTTGAGGATTCATCACAGGAAGTACCCTGAATGTGCTTGCTCAGTACTGCTCCCTAAGATTCATCTATTCACACATCCGTTCAGCGAGTGGGTACCGAGGCTGCATTACCGACAAGGCACGTGCAGACCCTGGCGAGGTCGCAGAACCGCACACAAGGGTGCTCCTCCGGGCACTTGTATCCCAGCAGCACCAGCCTCCGTCTGCCTTCGTGTGGCGCAACACCTGGCCCTCGAGTCCCGTCTGGGACCGCAGTCGCCTGCCCTCCCTCCATCCCAGTCCCCTCGTTATGCGGCCTGTGTCACCCAAACTCCCTGGAAACCTCAGGACGAATTGCTGAGGGTCCCTGATGCACTCAGGATGTTCTCCACAAGCCCAGACAGCGGCTGTCATCAGGAGGCAATGGGAAGCTGGCGCAAGAGGCTGCCATCCTGCAGGTGCACCTGGTGGCCGTCTGCTTCTTTTCCTCTTGATTCTAGAGCTGAGGTACCTGTCAGAGAGCATGGGGTGGGCTGAGGCTGAAACTGGGACGGGGGCTGAGGTTGCCCACATGCAAAAGGACCAGAACTGAAGAGAGGACTTGGGGCCGACTTCCTGGCTCCTCTCATACTTTGTACCCATTTGTCCGTGGCTCCATCTACTCTGTTCTGTGGACTTTGTAAAAAGAATCACAGTGGAGGAGACAGGGTGTCTCAGTGCTGCCAATTTATTGCTTTCTTCTGTCTCTGAGCGGGTGTTATAAGAGACCAGATGTGTATCCGATGCTCTAAAGTCTGATTCATTTTTGTTGGTACCAATTAATGGCTAAGTTAACAGATGCAATGTTGAGTACTGTACATATTGTATTTATCTTTTGTTTTACTGTGTACATAGATATTTCCAGTCGTGTCATTTTGATGACTAACCAGTGAGACAGAGAGAGAGAGAGAGAGAAAGAGAGAGAGAGAATAGAGCAGACTTTTCTCCAAATATTCATAGGAAGCATTAAATAATTTCTTAAGATTCTCACACAATCTGAACAGAGGGAAGAAGAAGCTCATTAGCCCAGAAAAAGGACAGATGACGGCTTGTAACTGGTCATCTTGTCTACCCAGGCTTTGCCTCCAAGGACAAGATGGAGACCTAAGAACCCTGCTTTCCAGAAGCCTCAGGTCAGTGTTAGGTGTGTGTGACAGCTGGTGTCAGGGAAGAAAATAGCGGGTTAAGCAGGGGCCACCCTTCCATGCAAATTCTAATAAGGTTTCTGATTTGTCTGGGGAATATTGGTCAGGTTGTGGCAACAGCAATCCCACCAGCCCATTTCCAGATAGTTAGATGGGGGGGGGGGGGGGGTAAATGGATAGATATAGATGATAGTGATAGAGATAGAGGGAAAGATAGAGCTAGAGCTAGAGAAAAATAGAGATAGAGATAATGACATAGACACAGATACGTAGATAGAGATTGAGACGGAGACAGAGACAGAGACAGAGACACAGGTATATCTTGTGCAGATAGTAATATTACAAAATGAATGAAGGAAGGTTTTTCTGTGTAAATGTCCTAATTATTTCCTTCTAAGAAATGGAGGCAGAAGTGAAAATTACAAGAAATACTGATAATTAGTACCAAGTCCTTCTTCCAGGCTGCACGCTAAGCATTTGGATTTCTAATCTCATAACCTCACACCATCCCTGGGATGGGTGCTGGCATCTCTGCTCCGCAGAAGAAGGTTCTGAAGAAGCTCCAGCTCACCTCCTCCTCTCACTGCACCCCCCTGGGTTACCAGGGTCTATGCAAATGCAGGCTTCTGTGGTTGTTGTTGTTGTTTTACTACATTCCCTATGACTATTTTCTCAAGGCTCTGAAAGGTAAAATTTGGTTCCTAGATTCAAACAACAGTATTTTCGTTGGTTCTTGGACGATTCTTTTTGGAGACTAGTTTATCTTTTTCAGCTCAGGAAGCTTCATGGACTAAGTTGTTTTGAAAACTCTGTACCTTGTCCACACCACTCTGTAGTTACTTCTTCCTGAACAGGGTCTCCCATAGCACAGAAGCCTCCTTTTTACTAATTAAAACACGGCACAACCTAGGCAGAAAATTAGAAAAAGGCGCTCTTTCCAGGCTCACACAGCCCTGCTCCAGGTACAGGGCGGGGAGGGCTCAGGATGGATTGTGTTCCCCACTGGTGCCCGCTCCCCCTTCACGCAGGCACCTTGAGCAGGGCGCAGTGGTTAGAGCAAACCCAGGCTACATCTATGGTGTGTGGCAGGGGACGGGAGCGTCATCCTTGCTGAACTCACACGTGTCATCTCTTTCTCCTTCTGATGTTGGAAGAGATACTAAACTTACCAATTGAAAATAGTTTCCTCGGGGTGCCTGGGTGGCTCAGTCGGTTAAGCGTCCTACTTCGGCTCAGGTCATGATCTCGCAGTTTGTGAGTTCGAGCCCCACATCGGGCTCTGTGCTGACATCTCAGAGCCTGGAGCCTCCTTTGGATTCTGTCTTCTCCTCTCTCTGCCCCTCCCATGCTTATGTTCTGTCTCTCTCTGTCTCTCAATAATAAATAAATGCTAAAAATTAAAAAAAAAAAAAAGAAAATAGTTTTCTCTGGTTTATAACAGCCCCTTTCAGGCTAGTTCTGTCTCCTTTGTCCCCTTCCTCATCCTTCTGTCTCCCTCCCTCCTGCTGACCCCAGGATGCCATCACTACACCCGGGAGGAGAGTTAGTTCTCACAGTCTCCCTGCTGCCCTCTTCCTGCCCTTGGCCCTGATTTCTGGATTCAGCCTCTCCCTCTGAATTGTCCTATGCAGTTACCAGCCCCGAACCCACCCCTACCGACTCACAGCACACCTTGGGATGCAAAGCTCCCACCTCAGCTTCTCATCCAAAGCCTGGCTGCTGCCTCCTGTGGTCCCCTCAGCACCCTGACCCTCTCAGAGATGCTAAGAAGCATTATGGATCTCCTACCTGTGCAGCCCATGGGGACAGTCAGGGCTGGTTTGGGCTGGTCTGTGCTAATGTCTCCACTGTTGGTGGTGTTCCTCCAGGGCCGTGTTCCAGAAGTTTGACATCAGCCAGATGTTTTCAGAAGTTCCCTCCATGTGTCTAGGATTTTTTTTTAAGTTTATTTATTTGTTTTTGAGGGAGGGGCAGAGAGAGAGAGGGGGAGAAAGAATCCCAAGCAGGCTCACCGCTGTCAACGCAGAACTGGACTCAGGCCTTTATCTGATGACCAAAAGATCACGACCTTAGCCAATATCAAGAGTCAGACAACTTAACTGACCGAGCCACCCAGGCACCCCAGTTTTGGGTTTCTGTTGAAGAAGTTTCTATCCTGTCTGGGATAAGACCCTCAGAGACAAGGGAACCAAAAGGAACTTTCACTTACTCTCTCCTCACCATTGAATACCACATCCCGGCCATCAGAACTAGCCCTTTCTCTCAGCGTACACACTAACCTTGATGACACCACATCTCCCCTTATCTCCATCTAGCACCTCTGGTAAAATCCTGTGTTCCTAGTTTACCAGGCTTACCTGCTAATCTATAAACGGGAGATTTGGAAATTTAGACAATCACTTTCTTTATCAATTAAATCTGACTTTTAAGCTTAACTATCTCATGATTCACTCAAAACGGGAGCTTATGCTGGCCAAAGCCAATATCTCCTTCTACAGGTGCTGTATGTCATGGTTTAGCCTGAACAGAGGAAGGACTCCAGGTGACATGATGTATTAGGGAAAAAAACTGTGCCAGAGACAAATTTCCAAAGCATCACTCTCATTGCATATTTTGTTTGTTTACTGAAGTCTGGCTGCGGGATTTTGAGCGTCTCCATGTAGTTGACCTATGACACTTTCTGTTAAAACCAGTTCACAAAACAGAGAAGATTTTCTTAGTCTTTCCTTTCCACTTGCAGGAAGAGTCCTGGGGCAGACTGCCCAGAAAGGAACTCTTCCAATGTGACCCATTGGCCATGGCTTCTTGTGTGACCCTCATACTGTCTTGACCAGTATACTGGCCTGGGGAGCAGGTGTGGGACAACCCGTATTTGCCCATAAGTGCCAGAGTGTATTCTTGTAAAGTTAACCTTCACCAAGAATATTTAAAGTGACCTAACAGTGCAATTGAAACACCATGAACTATTTGTTTGGAAACATTTCTGTTCCTTTCCAAACGTCAATTCTTTCTTCCATGACATAGGTTTATTTGCAGGACTTTTATGATGATCACATGAGTTTCTGGACACACACAACATCTAGCTCATTATCTGGCAGCCCTGGAGCTAAATGGACATGAATTCCATTTCATTCATTCCAATACTTAAAAAAGTCAAACCAGCCATTTCAGGACATGGTTAGAGTAACATCTGGGGGTGGGGTATGATTGATAGCCATCACACTCCCTTTCCACCCATACAGAGGCATACCATAACAAGAAATGCATGAAGTGCTTCGTAAGTGTTTATTGCACCAGGAATTCTCATTAAAAAATAGCTATTATTATATTCTAATCAGAATGTTCTATTTATTATGGAACTGAGCTCCTTGAGAGAATGACTGTGCATTGTATTCTGTAGTTATAAACTAATTAATTCTGGTTTTGTTTTGTTTTTTGGCTGAGCAAGAAAATCCATCAGAGCAATCTGCTGACCCACAGACTGCAAATGCTAATTCTACCACTTTCAGAATATAACTGTAGATTTTTGGTAATTACTTTATAACTTCAATTTAGAAGTTAAGAAAATAAAGGTTACAGAATTACTGCAGCTAGGAATGATCAGCTTGTGATTGATACAGTAAAATGTTGACTCATAGATAGCAGGAAAGCAGATAAGGAAGGACAGAAAAAATAGGTCAATTATAACAAAGGCAAGAGACTGGATTGTAGTTGACATTATGAAAGTGGCAGATGTTTATCTAGTTTCATTTAATAAGAATTAGGATTGTGTCACTACTGTGCACTTGTTTATTGTATTAAAAACATCAAGAACACAGAGTTGTATTCATTATAATATTGGTTCATAAAGCACTATAATCATTTATCTACACAGAGATCTATTTACTTTATTCATTTTATTCTACTTAGGTGTTGATGATTTAATAAGTTGGCAAAGACCCAAGAAACCCTGCTTTTTCTGAAGGTCAAAAGCATTACAAATAATGTACATTATCTACTAAATTTATCAACTGGAAAAGCACAGAATTAAATGATAATCTGTCAACACCTGCCCAGTGTCCTGTTTCGTTACTGAAGGAACAGGGCGCATCCTGTTCTGTTAGACATGGCACCTTGGTGGTTTTGTGGAAGGTGAAATGAAAAGGAACTAGATAAAATCTTCTCCCGAATCCCTAAATTTTTTACTTACTTAGGGGCAAACATAACCCACTTATTTGACTGCTTGAATTTCATTCTTTTGCTCCTCCAGATGGATGGTCTAACTCTCTTTACCTTGCCCCAGGCTTTACGAGGTGGACCCTCATGGACCGCATGGATGGTCTTCCTTATCCTTTGGTTACTGTTTGGAAGTGGTCAATGGAAGCATCAGGAGGAGGCTGGGAAATGGGAGCAGAGTGAGCTCAGGGTTCCCTCCATGACAGGTGGCCTTGGGTTGGCTGCAACTTCCCCTGGGCCCAACATATAGGGCCATCTACCCCAGAGAGAGAATTTGTGCTCGGGACCCAAGAGGTGTAGGTGAGAGTGGCCATTTCCTTTTATACCAATTAACCCACTGGAGGAATTTCTTTCTTTTCTCGCTGGTCTCTGGATCCACAGTCTTGGAAATCTAGTCCCCAAGAAGGAATGCTTTTGTCAGGGGACATGGTGATGGTTCTTTGAACTTCAATTTCCATTGGCCAGCATTCAATGGATCAACCAAAGATGCCCATTAGTGTGATCCATAGGGGTTAGTCTCCTGGTGCACAAGGGGGGGGTGTAGAGAACATGAAGCATGGATCCTGGGGGTAAAACAGAATTTTTGGCAGAATCCACACTTTATGTCCCATCATCCATGCTTGATTTTTGACTGGAAGAGAAATCTGTGCCCCCAAAGAAGGGGACACACAGAGTCCTATTGAAAGTCTATCTTTTTCTCAATTTCCAGGTAAAGAACACATGGGGCTGATTTTCTAGCAATCTTTCATGAAATGAAGTGGGTCATGTTTTCAGGCAATAAAAGGGCCAAACAATCTTGCTGAAGGAAATTGTGCACAACGCTGTGGGAAATTCTGCTGGAGACCATCTCATTCCTGGTTTCTGTTCATTGATGAAATCTTGCACTAACTATTGGTTGGACTCTTTCATGGGCAAGCATGTCCTAAATACAAATCTCCCTCCACAGAACAGAAGCTCAGCGAGATAGAGGAGGAGTTAGTGAAACTGAGGATCATTAGACGTTCAGTAATCATTTTTACCAAAAAAATTTGAAATTTTAACTGAAATTTCATAAAGTTTGAATTTTCAACTAAAAATGTATTTAATTCAGCTTAGACCTCCTCAGAGAGCTTTTTCTCCCCCCCCCCCCCCCACACACACAGCAGCAGGGGCTTTCCTGTTTGGGGCGGGGGAATCAGTAACATAGTTTTTCTTGTCTTTTTTCTTTTCTTTCTTACTTTCTTTTTCTTCTTCTTCTTCTCCTCCTCTTCCTTCTTCTTGTCAAGAAGTTGACTAATTTTATAAGAAGTTAGTAAACATAGTGATATATTTTTGGGATAATTTTGCTTTAATACAAAAATCAGTCACACATTGTAGCAGTTAAACCTCCTCACTTTACAGAGGAGAGAACAAAGGTCCAGGGAAGCTGGTCCCCAAATCCCATATGGAGTCACTTTCAAAGAGAAGGGGAAGGCGGAGGGCCCGGGGTCTCGTCCAGGGCTGATGCATGCACCTGCCCTGAGGATCATTTCCCCCGCAGGAGAGTGAGCGCCAGGCATGGGTGAGGGTGCTGCGAAGTCAGCCACACTGTTTCCTGGGCTTCTGATCAAGGAGTCTCTCTCTGCACAGGAACCAGCGGTGGGCGGGGTGGCAATTTAGAAACTGGAGTCAGGGGCTGCCTTCCAGTCTCGACTTGCACCCATTTTGTGTGGAATCCCCAGAAAGTCTCTCGGCCTTGAAATTATTTGCACGATATTTTATTCCTGCGTTCTTCAGGGGATGTGGTCAGAATCTTAAATGGCCTGTCCATAACAGCCAGAGGTGCTGAGGGCTGACTCAGGGCAACCTCAGGGATCCAGAGCAAGTGGAAGGTGCCAGGCAGGCAGGGAACGAGGAGTGAGAAACCTTTTTGCTCAGGGAGCGGAGCAGCACATGCAGCTGTGAGCTTCCCAGGCAGCACAGTAGTATACGCCCTCGTCGCTCTTCTCCAGCTTCAGCACGGACAGGTCACAGCTGTTGCTACCCTTGCCCCTCTTGGCATTGACTTTGTCCGCTTTCAGGCCCCCATCTCTCTGCACAAACGTTCCGGACATGTCCAGTCTGAGGAGCCTCTTGGGGGCCGCACCTTCCTGGTGGTGGTACCAGTGGATGTAGCTGACCTTGGTGCTGGCTTTGCACCACAGAGTGGCTGAGCGGCCTGCCTGCGCCACGACCATAGAGGGCTGCTCCAGGCTGATCGCTGCCCAGCTGCCTGCGAGGGGGACAGAGGTGAGACAGGAAGGCTAGGAACCTCAGGGCGCCCCACGCACCCTCTCCGGGGAGGGAATCAGGACTTACCGGGAAACAGGAGGGTGCACAGGAAGGCGAGGGGGCCCAGCATGGTTCTGCTTCCCACCTGTGGAGAGGAGCCCAGGGTGACCTCCCGGCTGCACCTGCTGGAAGGAGACTGACTGGGTGAGTGGCAGAGGGTAGGTTAGGGTCTGAGCTCTGTGTCCCTTAGGTGCCTGCAGGTACTGGGGAGAGAGAGGTGGGAAAGTGGGAGGGACCTGAGGGCAGAGTCAGATCTGACCACAAGGGGGAGAGGAACCATCAATGGTCAGGTGCTGAGAAATGGTGGAGCAAGAGCACCAGCAATAATAGTAATCCCTTCATTGGAAATGGACTACACCTGAGCACTGCCCTGATCGCTCGATTAAATGAGATGTCGCCCCGTATATGCTAGAATTGCTACTCTGTAAAAGAGCACAATAACAGGTGTCATCGCAGAAGCTCGGAAGGAAGGAAGGGCAAGGACTCTGGCTGACCATCCTCTGCTCGGGGACCACGTGCAGGGGATGCGAGGCTGTCACAGGAGCAGCTCCGAGAGCAGACTGTCCCAGACAAGCGTGAGTGTCATGGTCCCAGAAAATCCTTGCTGGGACAGACGTGTCATGGTTGACACTTAAGAAAATATAAAACTGCCGTCACACTAGAATGGAAAGAGAATTCTTAAAAAAAGTAACAAGAGAAATCTCCCCACGAAAGTTAAACTATAAAACTACGGCACAGAAAAGAGCACAGTATTGACACCAGCGTTTATTTGTGGAGCGCAACGTGTCCTGGCAGGGGGGAGTGGGGAGAGGGTGAGAATGAAAAAAGATCTTCGTTTATATCCTCTGGACCTAGAGGCATCTGGGTGGCTGAGTTGGTTAAGCGTCTGACTTCGGCTCAGGTCATGATCTCGTGCCTCGTGAGTTCAAGCCCCACATTGGGTTCTGTGCCGACAGCTCAGAGCCTGGAGCCTGCTTCGGATTCTGTGTCTGCCCCTCCCCTGCTCATGCTCTCTCTCTTTCTGTCTCTCAAAAATAAATCAACATTAAAAAAAATTATATCTTCTGGGCCTAGCATTATTAGTGGTGATTATAATTTCTTTATATTTATATTTTAAAATTCATGTTGACAGTGTCACCAACCAAGAGGTCAGTGCAAGGGGAAAATGCAAATATACAATTTTTTTTTTAATGTGTATTCATTGTATTTAAGAAAAAAAGTATGTGCAGGGGAGGGGCAGAGAGAGGGGGGGACAAAAGATCTTAATTGGGCTCTGCGTAGACTGCAGAGAGCCCGATGTGGGACTCGAACACACAAACTGTGAGATCATGACCTGAGCCCGAAGACAGACACTCAACCAACTGAGCTACCCAGGGGTTTCTGGGCTGGGACATGGATGGGAATGTGACTATGCAAATGACTACTGAACACACTGGAATAAAACAGGGGTTGACAGTGGGGGAGAGAGGAAGCCTCACTAGGGCCCAGTTTACTCTCCCGGGCCCGGTGCTGCTCGGGGCGCCTGCAGCTTCCCAGAAACCAGCCCCATCCCCTGCTGGTGCCGGGGCGGGGCTGGGCCAGGGCACTTTCCAGAAGAGTTGAGGGCAGCCAGGAAACCTCAGCCAAAGCTCCACATCCTGCCTGCCTTTCCCATAGGCTCCGTGGCTGCCAGGTGCACGCGGCCTTCAGGGACCTGCCCGTTCAGACGCCTCCACGTGTGGCCAGCCTTCCAGACCCACTTGTCTGGTGAGTGGTCCAGTCGTGGGGCCCAGCCAGGGGCCCCCCCACTTTCTGAGCAGCCGATGCTGTAATCTGACACATGGTGGCTGAGGGGAGAGGTCCTTCTCAGAATGGAGCTGCCCAACAGGGACATTTGAAAGCTCTGAATGACACCTCCTGAGTCTGTGAAGATTTATTACATTGACAAGGACAGAATGACAGCTCCAGGCCAAGCCCTGCCACTTGAAGGATGTGTGTCCTTCGGAAAGTCATTGTAAATGGGAATAACAATGCCTACTCTGGAGACTTCATCTATCCTGGGTCTGGGATTTGGCCAAGTTGGTTGCTTTGTAAATAAAAGAGATCCGTCAGTTTTAAGTACAATGTGGTCCTTAAACCCACTTGTTCCTCATAATAACATGTCAAAGTAGTTATACCAACCACATTTGACAGATCAACTAACTGGAATCTTAAAATGTTTCAGCTGCTCAGAATCACATAAATAATGGAGACTTGATTCAAACCCAAGTCTATGAAATTCCAAAACCCATCACACCATCCGTTTTCTAAACGTAGAATTCAACATACATATAGAGTTACTTTTAAGCTCTAAAGAGTAAGGAGCCAGGAGGAAACTTCACAATGATAGCAGAACTCAAGACTATCTCTCACGCGCCAATAAGCAAAGAGCATAAGCTATTCTTGAAGAGTCGTTATTAGTGCTGGACCTCGAATGTAGTAGAAATTCTAGCACTTGTGAATTAATAGTTGCTTGCCTTTTGTGAGAGACTATTTTTATGTTTATTAATTTTTGAGAGAGAGAGAGAGTGAGCGGGGAAGGGAACAGAGAGAGGGAGACACAGAATCTGTAGCAGCCTCCTGGCTCTGAGCTGTCAGCACAGAGCCTGACGCGGGGCTCGAACCCACAAATCGTGAGATCATGACCTGAGCCGAAGTTGGACGCTTAACTGACTGAGCCACCCAGGTGCCCCGTGAGAAACTATTTTTTAAAGGCCGTAACAGAAAAATCATTAAGCCAGCAAATACTTTATTCAATGTCAAGCATTGTACATCTTGATTCCTTCCTTGCATAAAGTAGGTGTTCTTCATCCCATTCTGCGGATGAGACAGAGGCTTAGAGAGGGTAAGTAACGTACTTGAGATTGTCTAGCTAAGAGCACAGCAAGAACTAACTTCAAGACCTTCAGGTTAAGGAAGCACGTACCCCAGGTAATCTGCTTGGTTGTTTGTGATTCAGGGATTAATTTCTGTCCTCATTGAGCTGTTGCTTTGACTGCAAAACGTGGTGTTGTTATACTTAACCATTTGTTTTCAATATTGTGCTTAAAAACTATGGTAGTTTGCTTGGTACTTACTCTGACTTCTCGCGCCCCCTCCTGGCCATTACAGGTATGTCATACACCTTATAATTCTTGCTGGACCCCAGAGAAGTGAAGTCTGTTACAGGAAAGACCCAGCCTGGTCAGTGGAAGAGTCCAGAAATACTTGGCAGGAAACTTGTTTTTCCAGTTGTGTACTCACTGTGTTTGGGAGTTGTAGGTAAATGGGTCCTTCTTGGAAGCCGTTTTTTGTTTTGTTTTGTTTTGTTTTGTTTTGTTTTTTCAGCCTCAATGAGAGGATTGACTGATATGTTTGGTGTCTTATGTACCTATGAAAACTATAGAAATGTGGTTGTTTCTTTTTTTTAAGTTTTAATTTATTTTGATAGAGGGAGGGAGAGAGTGAGCACGAGCAGAGGAGGAGCAGAGAGAGAATCCGCAACAGGTTCTGTGCTGTCAGTTCACAACCCTACATGGGGCTCAGTCTCACCCACTGTGAGATCATGACCTGAACCGAAATCAAGAGTGAGACACTTAACCAGCTGAGCCACCCAGACACCCTGAGATTTGCTCTGAATAACACATCTTTACATTTATATAAACGGCATCCCATTCCCATCAATCCGTGTCTGTCCATCCGTCTGTCCACTAGGCTCACTGCTCCTCTGTGCTGCTCCTTCTGCCGCTGGTTGCAGCCACTGCATGAATCCCTCCACCGCCAGTGACAGGCACTTGTCCTGCTGCACATACTGGCTGTCACCAGCGAGGCTGGCACCCACACCTCAGGGTCTCTGCATGCTGGGAGTCGCGTTTCCCTGGGAACGTCATCCCGGGGTTGCGGCTGCCAGGAAATACACATACACCTTGTCTCTAAATACTGTGCTTATTATCTGACATCATAGTTTTTACCAACCTGATGGCCACCAAACAGGATCACATTGTTTCAGCAGGTTATTGCCCTGGGCTGCTGATGAGGAAGCTGAGGGTCTCTTTTCATACCTGGCACCCACTGAAGTCTGTCCCTCGGACACTTGGCCGTCCGTGTCCTTTGGGCGCAGCAGAAAGGAGGCCAGTGGCAGAGGCTACAGCACCCAGAGGGGTCAGGCTGCCCACGGCCGGGCCCACTTTTCCTGGCCGTGTGACCGGACCCGGTTCTCAATGCGCTGAATCTCAGCTTCCTCGTCTGTGAAAAGGGAAATCAGCCCACACCTCACAGGTTAGTGAGGATTAAATAATTTTATACACATGAAACACTTAGGAGAGTGTCTGGCAAATCAAGATTGTTAGTTATTCTTACAGTTCCTATTTATTTTTTATTTTCGAGAGAGAGTGTGCAAGTGGGGGACAGAGGCAGAGGGAGAGACAGAGAGACACAGACAGACAATCTTGAGCAGACTCCAAGCTCAGTGCAAATCCCAATGTGGGTTCGATCCCAAGATCCTGGGATCATGACCTGAGCCAAAATCAAGAGTCGGACGCTCAACCAACTGACCCACCCAGACAGCCTTACATTACCTATTAACAGTAATTTATAAATCTTATAAATACAAAAAATAGATAATTGGGCATTATACAAGTATTGTTATAATACATCATTACAAATAGATTATACATAAAAATAAAGGTAGATTGTATAAACATTAAATAATTAAAATTAAGGTTATAGTAATTGTTCTTAATTACTTCTTGACTTGAATGAATTTGTTTCTCTTTGATATTTATCCTGTGTGAGTTTTAGCTGTTGCAAATATCCTCAGCTAATCTACTGTCTAAACTTCATGAAAGCACTTTCACTAAATAGTGATTCTCAGTTTTGTAGTCAAACGTTTGTATGACTATATCCTTTACATACTTTGAAGTCCTGTTTCAGAAAACTCTTCCCTCTTCAATATCATAAAAGCCTTCTATCATTTCCTGTTATATTCAGTTTGAGATTTTCCTCCACGCTGATCCTGGAGTCAGTGTGTCTGGACATCTCTGAACTCATCAATCACTCAGTGTCTCGTGTATTTGCTCCTTGCACTTGTACATAAGGTCCCTGCAACAGAGTCTGAACACAGAGAAGATTGGTGGGGACTTTATTGGTTACCGGGGACACAAAGACTGAGTTGTACTGTTTCTACACTGAATGCAGTAAGGAACCCGGATGGACGCTGGCGGAGACATGAACTGGTGGGGAATGATGTTCACCCCTGATAAGCTGACATTGAGTATGGAGTTACAGGGAGAAAAAAAAAGAGTTAATCAATCGAAAGATATTAAGAATTCCCTTGTATAAACATTGAGCCAGCGATTGTGCTTTTCATTCTATACGATCTCTTAATTTTATGTACCTATAAACATAAACGTGTCAGAAAGAAATGTAACCAAAAAACGCTGCTCGTGTAAGAAGAAATTGCTGATTGTGAAGGTTGTCAGATGTTTGGTGATACAAGGACGTTAGTACTACATTGCATTTAGTGTCTGCCTGTAAATTTAATTAGTGTCAGAATGTAAAATACCTTCTCTTCCAGGTAGCTCACTCTGGCTGGGATGTGTGTGTGTGTGTGTGTGTGTGTGTGTGTGTGGTGATTTGCTAACACATACTGACTCTGCACTTGCTTAATACTTCCTGAGCTTGACACCCATGTCCCCTGACCTCCATTCTGTCAGTCAAGGCTACTGGGGCATCACACTGGTCAGCTGTCACATTGCTAGGATCCTAGTTGGAGGAAGGAGGGACAAGGCCCAGGTCCCGTGGGATTGTCTCTGGGCTCCCCAACCGCCAGGGGGAGCCCTGGCTCTGAATTCCAGGGGTCCCTCCAGTGAGGAGAGGCCTTTGCAGGCTGGACCTTGTGGAGAACAAACCTGAGTGTCCCAGCACACCAGCCTGTTAGACCGAGGGAGGAGAGGGAGCACGAGTAGCCAGTCAGGGGTTGGGCACCACGGAGAAGCCCACTCTGGCCTGATCAGCGTTTAGCAGCTGGGGACAGGGTGACGTGGGAGGGCCCAGGCTGGCAGAGCTGCTCCAGGCATTGGGTGCTTGTGGCACAGACAGGTCTCTTTGTGGGGTTGGGATGTCATAGCTGGAGTCCACACCCATAGCTAATCCGTGTGCAGCTTTTCCGTATGAATAGAAACACAACATTGATCATCTCTTCTCCTGCCCCAGATCCTTCAGTGACATAAAGGATTGAGGAAGTCATGGGTCCTTAGCCTGATAGAAAGCACGTTGTCACCACCCTAACGCAGTTGTCCAATCTCTGGGTACCGTCTCCTTGTGTTCTCTCAGTGTTTCTGGAAACATGCATGCCACACCATCAACCCTTTGTGCAGCTTGCGTCTTCCACCCTTCACACTCTTCTCTGCAATCCTCTACACACAGGAGAGAAAGCTCCCCACCCCCTACCCCCTGGCTCCTGGGAAAACATTCTCTGCATCTCCTAGGACATTTCTTCCACCTGTGCGGGCTGCACTGCCTGCAACACTGACCTGGCCTCGTTCTATCACTGGGATGGAAACTTGACTTACAGACTGCGTTATTTTATTCCCAGCATCGAGCTTAGTAAATATCAGAAGCACACCCATACACAGACAGTAAAGCAGATTCCAGGCAGAAAGACTCAAATGAAAGATCAAAGGCACAGAAATGTGACATAGTGACTCAGGGGAACTACAAGTAACTTGATATTCCAGACTCTTGACATTGGATCTAAAAGCAGATTAAAACACAAAAGCATAGGAGCGCCTGGGTGGCTCAGTCAGTTAAGACTCCGATGTCAGCTCGGGTCATGATCTCATGGTTTGAGAGTTCAAGCCCCATGTTCCACTCTGTGCTGGAAGCTCGGGGCCTGGAGCCTGCTTCAGATTCTCTCTCTCTCTCTCTCTCTCTCTCAAAAATAAATAAACATTAAGAAAAAAAGATTAAAAAACACAAAAGCATAGAGTTAGATGAAATATGGATACGAATTAGCAGAAAATCTCTTTCTCGGCCAGCAGAAACTTAAAGAGGGATTAAACTCTTGATTACCTCATTATGAGAGTTATTTCATGGAGATTTTTTTTTTTTATGTCCTAGGACTTGTTGTTTAGAAAAAAGGAAGTTCACACTTTAAGTCATACTTCTACATAGCCTTTATTTTTCTAAGACTAATACAATTTCTAAGTAGTAACATATTTACTCAATTATAAGTTCAGAAGAGCCAGATAATAGTAATAGAAAGAATAACACCTTAGACATTCTTCGTCAAACTTTCCAGTCCTGAATCCATTGGCTTCCTGCCTCTGACTTTTACCCCCACCTAGTGGTGGCTGGGAGCATGACCAGTTCATTGGATTATGGCGCTGAACTTGAACATGGTCAGGGTGTCCTCCTGGGTAGCTGCTTTGTTCAAGACAAAATGTGGCTAAGTAGTAGGCAGAGAAGGAGTGTTCAAAGTGACTTACTTTATTGTATTATATTTTCATTGTATAAACATGCAAGTTAGGAAAGAATTAAAATTAAACTTATTATTGGAATTAAGTCGCCTAGAAAAGAAGATTCTCCTGTAAAGCAGGGCTGGCTCATTAGCCTACTGGCTAAAAATTACACAGAACAGGAGTCTGTGTTTCTGCTGTCCTGGGACTGACACACCGCTGATTGGCGCCTGGGGGACAAGAAGGCATCTGGGGCTGCTCGCCTGCTCTTGACTTTCCTTCTCCAGCGCCCAGGGCCGTGCCGGCACTTAGTAGATTTACAACAGTGATAGGAAGGAATGAGAAGCAGGGAGAAAGAAAGACATCAGAGTAACCAAAATTTAAAGTGTTAACATTTTCCCTTATAAAGGAGTGGTTTGAATTTTAATATCCTAGAGATTTGAAAAATTGTTAGATGTGCTCTGAGAGGCTATATAGGTGGTTGCTTTGCAGGTTTGCGTGTGAGTCTAACCATGTCCTGCTCACCTGTGTGCTCCGTGGAAGGATGAGGAAGCACAAGCCTCTGTCAGACGACGGGGTTGAAGGTGTCACGTGTGGTCACGCAGCGGAAGTGAACCAGTCGTGATGCTGAGGAAAAGCTACTTTGTCACCTTCTAAGTCATGGAGACACTGAGAATGAAGACTTTGTATAATATATAATCTGTGCTAAGCAAATCTGGATGGAGGCATGAAATTGGAATCTGACACCTTCTGAAAGTAACCAGCACACAGGCTGGATTGTCTGGGCCAATCTGGCTAAGTCCTGTGTCCCCAAGTACGTATTGTTAGAATGCCTTTCATTTTTCTGATGTGTTCTTGCTTAAATAAGCAGTTAGGAGTCACCATATTTATAGTCAGTAGATCTGAAACACAGTATTTCTATAAACATTTAAAAATTTTTTAATGTTTATTGTTTTTGAAAGAGAGAGTAAGCACAAGCAGGAAAGGGGCAGAGAAAGAGGGGGAAATACAGAATCCGAAGCAGGCTCCAGGCTTTGAGCTGGCAGCACAGAGCCCAATATGGGGCTCGAACTCACGAACCCTGAGATCGTGACCTGAGCCAAAGTCGGACACTTAACCGACTGAGCCACCCAGGTGCCTCCAAAATACGATATTTCTAATGTTTAATAAAATGTTCGAAAAGAATGGAGACATCACTGCTGAGGGTATTACTTAACCTTGATTTTAAAAAAAATAGCTTTAAGAGGTATAATTTGCATAGCATAAAATTCATCCCTTGTAAATTTGTGATTGATTTCATGGTTTTTCGTCAATTTATACTTTTTAAACAATAAAATTGTAGAGCAATTATATCATCCAAAGTAGTTTCTTTATTTCCACTTATTCCTTGCTCCTATTTCCAGTTCTGGATAAACCACTGATCACTTTTTATTTTATAAATCTGTCCTTTTTAGACAATTAACATAAATTAAATTATACAATGTGTAGTTTTTTACATCTGGCTTCTTCTACTTAGCGTAATGTTTTTGAGGGTCATTCATGTTGCATGCATAAGTAGTTTGTCCCTTTGTATTGCTGAATACTATTGCACTGAGTGGATGACAGCATTTTGATAATTCACCAGTGGATAACATTGGAATTATTGCCAACTTTTGCTATTATGATTAATCCTGCTATAAACTTATGGCATGCGTGTCTTTGTGACAACATTTATTTTTATTTCTATTAGACCGATTTCTAACAGAGGATTCCTTGGGTCTGTAGGTTTCCAAAGCGGCTGCGACATTTTGGTTCCCTCCAGCAGTGTGTAAGAATGTGGTTCTTCTTGGTATACATATAGACAATGGAATATGTACACATTCTTAAAAAAGAATGAAGTTTTTCCATTTGCAACAACATGGATGGACTGAAAGAGTGTAATGCTAAGTGAAATAACTCAGACAGAGAAAGACAATAACTATACTAGTTCACTTATATGTGGACTTTAAGACACAAAAGAAGAAACACAAATGAAACAGACTAACAAAAAACAGATTCCTAAATACAGAGAACAGACAGCTGGTTGCCAGAGGGGGTGGTGGGTGGGAGGATGGGGGAAATAGATAAATGTTATTAAGAACATTTATTGTGATGAGCACTGAATACTTCATAGAATTGTTGAATTATTATATTGTGCACCTGCAACTAATATAACACTGTATGCTAATTATATTTCATTTTTTTAAAATCTGTTTCTCCCTGTTCTCACTGACACATTAGAGATTGTCTTGTTGATGATAGACATTCTAGCAGGGGTGAAATGGTGTCTCTTTGTGGTTTTCATTTGTGTGCCCCTAATGAATGGTGATATTGAAAATACTGAGAGGTACTTATTAGTTATTTATGTATCTCCTTCAGATAAAGGTGTGTTTTAAGCCTTTTATTGTTTTTTTAAGTTATGTTGTCTTCTTACTGAGGTGTAGGAGTTCTTTATACATTCTAGATAAAAGTCCTTTCTAGATAAAAGTCCTTTATATGATTCACAAATATTTTTTCCCCAGGCCGTAGTCTTTCATTTTCTTCATGGAGCCTCTTGAAGCACACGTTTTGAATTTTGATGAAGTCCAATTCATCAGGATGTATTCTTTTATGGATAATGTGTTTGAGGTCATTTCTAAATGTTTTAAATGTTTATGTATTTTTGAGAGAGATAGATACAGAGCACGACAGGGGGAGGGGCAAGAGAGAGGGAGACAGAATCCGAAGCAGGTTCCAGGCTCTGAGCTGTCAGCCCAGAGCCCGACACGGAACCTGAACTCGTGAACCCTGAGATCATGACCAACTCCCAAGTCCACCCTTAATTGACTGAGCCACCCAGGCGCCCCTGCTTGGGGTCATTTCTAAGAACTCCTTGCCTTCATCCTGTGTCAGAAAGATTCTCTCCTATGTTTTCTTCTGGTAGATTTTATAGTGTTAGCTCTTCCGTTAAGTTTATGGCCCATTGTGAATTATTTTTCATTCATGGAGGAGGTAAGGAATGAAGTTCATTCTTCTGCCCTCAGATACCCAGTTGTAGCTGAAGCATTTGTTGAAGAGTCTATCCTGTCTTGCACTGAATTTACTCAGCACATTTATCAAAATCCAGTTGACCATAAATACGGGTTTATTTCTGGCTCTCAGTTCCCTTCCGGTGACCTGTAGGCTCTCTCTGCACCAGGACCACACTGGCTTAATTATGTAACTGAATTCTTCTGTGAGCTCTGAAATCAGGTGCTGTAAGGCCTTGCTTGAAATGCTCGCCCTGCTGTCCCCAGGACCCCAACTGTGTCAGTAATAAACCTGTTCATACCCTCCGCACGTGCAACTTTCTCAGCCTCAACACGCAAGTCAAATTTGGGTGCACCCCTGCCTCCGCCAACTGCTTCTGCAGGGTGACCTTATTGGTCCTCCAAGTGTGTTCTTTCTCAAAAAAATTTTTTTTGTTAAGTCTAGGTCTGTAGGTTGCCATATCAATTCTAGGGCGAGTTTATTAATAGGTGTCCACAAAGCCTGCTCATTGAATCGTTAATGAATGTGGTAAGAATTGCCATCATAACATTGAATCTTCTAATCCATGACCATGGGCGCTCTCTGCATTTATTCTGATATTTTTAATTTCTTCTCTACCTTCTTTTATATTTATCAACAAAGAAGATTTGCTCGTCTTTTGTGAAATTGATTCCTAAATGCGTTATTATTTTTGGTTCTATTGCAAAAGGAATTCTTTCGTCAGTTTCAGTTTCAATTTTGCCTGTTAGTACGTAGAAATACAACTGATATTCTGTACTTTGAGTGTGTACCTTGTGACGATGCTAACCTTGTTTATGAAGTGTAGTTTTGGTTTTGTGTGCGTGTAGATTCCATGGAAATACTCGCCTACAGGATCATGTCATCTGTGGATACATTTTTGTATTTCCTTTTCAATCTGATAGAGATCTTTACTTGACTGAGTTGCACTGTCTAGAAACTTTAATACCATGTGGACTAGAAGTGACAAGAGCAGACATCTTTGTCTTGTTCCTGGTCTTGGGGGGAAAGCATTCAGTCTGTCAACATTACATATGATTACATATGGGTTTTCAGAGATGCCCTTTATTAGGTGGAACAAGTTCCCTCATACTGATGGTTTCTTCTGCTCTCTCAATTTAAAGCTCTCTAGCGAATATTTCACTTCAGGTATAAAACGTTTCGATTATAGATTTTATTTATTTTAAACATATGTTCTGTTCTGTAATTTGGGTATCTATCATTAGAATAACTCTTTGTTGACTTTTTGTTGTCATAATGTCCTTTATTGCTTTAAGCATGGATTTCTGGAGGGTTTTTTTTTTCTTGAACACAATTTGTAATAGCTGCTTTGAAGTCTTTGTTAAAGAAAATATCTGGACACACTCAAGGACAGTGTGTGTTGAGTTGTGGGGGCTTTTCCTCCTAAGAATAGTCACACTTTTCTGATTCTTTGCCTGTCTTCGTATTTTTTTATTGAAAACTATGCTGCTGAAAATATATTGCATGTACTCCTTTTTCCACAAAAGTTTGTTTTCCATGTTGTTTGTACGCTCAGTGAGTTGCTTGGACTAAATCTGTGATATTATATCCCCTGCCGTGTATGATTGCTCATGACTCTCTTGTTTTCTTTCAGTTATTTTATTTTGTAGCCTAGCTTCCTAGAGATCACACCTTTGTCTACATAGCTTAGTCGTAGCCAAGATTAACTAGGGATTGTGTTCAAGCACCTTAAGACTGTGACCCTTACCAAATGGTTATTTTGTATAGATTGGGTAGCATATTCATATTTTAGGCAACTAGCACATAGACTTCATGTGCAACAGTATAAGTCTTCCCGGCTTAAAATTTTTGTTGAGTATTTTCACAGCTCCTCTACATATGCCCATCACCTCAGGGTCACACAAGAGTCTGTGGCTGGCTTGCACTCTTTCGGGTCTCTGCTAAGCAGGCACACAGCTTCAGCCAAGCACACGCTTGCTGCAGCCATGACCTCAACCTCAGGCCGGCACAGCGCCTGCCTTCCTGCCTGCACACCACTGAGTCTCTCGATTCATCCTCACATTGCTCCCCACCCCAAATTATCTGAGTTCCCTTACACTGTGGGATTTGCTGCCAGTCCTCATGGCCTGTCCCATCTTGGAAGAACCTTCATGCCCATGGAACCGGGTGTTGGCAGGCGGGGGGAAGAATGGGAGTCCCTCTAGACCAGAGCACCACTGTTGTTCCCTGATCTGCAGCTTTTCAGCATAAAAACGTCTCAGATTGTTACATGAATTTGGACATTTTCCAACCACAGATATGGTCTTTGTTGACCTAGTCCAGTTTGCAGTTGGTGTCCAAGGAGATGATTTGTTGGCCGTAGCCAAAAGACCTGGCTTACATTCACTTTTCAGTTATGCAAAGCATACATTTTAATTAAATGTTTGGCTTTATTTAGGACTCTCAAGTAATTCCAAGACATCAGAATTGGGGCTCAAGTGCCATTAAGCTGACAGGTGGAGAGTCACTCACAAACAGGAAGACGTGTCATGACCATCTTCCCCGGGCTCATGTCCAAGTGGGAAGGCGTTTCATCTGCCCCTGTGTGTCTACAGCCATTCAAGAGGATGGAAAGTGAAGGCTTCCAACAGCCATACCTTTATCTATTTATGTCACCACAAATGTCACCTGAACTGTGTGACATGTATGAGGTTAAGATGTGGGACACAATCTTTTCTTAAGATTCTGTTCATTCTCCTGTGCCAGATTTGTTCTTGGCTCTAAAGCAGGCAGACACTGTCAGAGAGAAAAAAAAAATGTGTTGTTTGAGGTGTCTTATCTGACAAGAGGAAAGCAGCTGTGAGGCAGGCTGCTTCCTTTGTGCATGAGGAGGCTCTATCCCTAACCTGTACCTTGGTTTCTCATGACAACTTTTTTTTTTTTATCTTCCCTGACTTTGAGACTAATACATACTTTCTGTAAAAGTGTTTGTAGATCACAGACTGCCCCTCGAAATATTCAGCCACACCCGTGTTGACAGTTTCATTTTTTCCCCTGCTCATTTTTTGTTTGTAATTTCCCATTATGGTGGCCATACTGCCAATATATGTATACGTTGTTTTAAAAATGATAATTTAAAAATAATACAGTCACTTTATTGCAGAAACTTTGGAATATGCAGACATGCTTGAAGCCATTTGGTTATTTTCTTCTTGTCTTTCTGATTTGCATGGACGTATTTATGTTCTTATTTTTATAAATATATTCCTATGCAATATATCGTTTTTTTATTGCATATTTGATTTTCCTTCCTAAATGAATAATTTTCTGTGATGTATAAATGATATAAATATAATTTTAAGTGGATATAGAATATTTCACGGAAATAAAATAATTATTTAACATATTTTTCTGCTCTCAGACGTTTCAAGTTTTTTCTAATTTTTAGAGGGAAAATGTACGTAATGGAAAACAAGTATTCTTGTGTCAGAGATGTTTCCTGAGGAAATAACTATGGAATGTAGTGACAGGGTCAAATGTGCATTGTGCAGGTCAGATCAACTTCATCTGTGTTTGTTCTGAGAATGAACCAAATGACAGAAGTGCCACCAGAAAGGGTGTGGAACCCTGAGGCCTAACCAGAAAGAGCTTTTTATGGTGGAGAAAAGGGGAGGAGGGTCTGCAGATTCTAGAATTTGGACTCAATCTAAACAACTCAGTGGTATAGTCACATTTAGATTTTCCTGTCTCAGGAGTGGAGTCTCATATATAACAGGCCAACAGATGCCTATGCTGCATGTCAGTGTATAATTTATCATGAGACAGAGCTCAGTCCTGCACAGGCTAGGCTGAACCAGTAGTATGGGGCCCATGTTCATGGAAGCCAAGGCTCACCCAGAGGTTAGCGCCAAGCACAGAAGAGGAATGAAATCTATGGTGAGATGTTCTGTGAAGTCAAACCTTGAAAGCCTAAAGCACTGACGTCAACAATAGAGTTTTGTTTCCCCAGGGACTGGTCAGGTTGGGTCTCAGGACTGGGCACCCTCTCTGTACCATGTTCCAGTGGAGCAGGGGTGGGGACACTTGCTCTTTGTGTTCACATTGCTGAACAGCCTTCCTCTGCTGGACCCCCATCCCACCTAGCTGATGTGCTTGTCTTCTATTAAGCTTGCTCGAATTAAGCTTGACTCTACAGTCATTTGTCCTGTAGAGGGACTTGGATGAGTCAACATTCAATTACACACTTGACTCAGCACCTGCATATGTCTGTGTTCTTGTGATGAAAGAAGCACCTCTCTGTTGAACATCTACAGCCTACCTGTGCTAGTAGATTCATGGGCCCTGGTCTTGTGTCAGCCTGTCTACACCGAGAAATGAGACTAAAAGACATGGGTTTCAGTAAATCACATGCCATTAAAAAGTGCAGATTCTTCGTGGAATGTCAGGATTGGCTAGGGCTACAAGAAGTCTGCATTCTGCTTCCTTCAGAACAGTGTCATCAGAGAGGACTAAAGTACAGCGGCTCAACAGTCCTGGTCATGAGACTCCCAACTCAGGTAGCAGCTACTTGGAATGAACTTGGTATAAAATAGGGACCTTTCACCACAGAATAAGAATATCTTCGGCAGCAATCACATGCGTGTGTGCAGATGGATTTTTCTTTCATTAGCTGTGACCTTTTGGAAGTGAGCAAAGTTGGCTGTGGTTTAACTGCCCTTAATTTATCATGCAGCACCCCAGCCACCGCTGGCACAGCCCCAACCAGTAGGGGCCGGTTTGACTTCAAGCCTTTTCCACGAATCAACCACATTTGATAGAGCACATAGACCGGAAAAACCCTGAAAAAACAAAACACCAGCGCCCTCCTGCCCCCTACACTGTCCCCTACACCACCGCCCTCCCCCTTCTCTGCACCTGCCAGTGCAGAGCAGAGCCCGCAGGGCTGCCCAGGTCGGGTTGGGGAAGGGAGGGGCTGAGGATTGGAATCCACAGGGGACACTGGCTAGGAGTGCCCGGCACTGAAATCAGCCCACACGGCTCTGGGTCATTTGTTAGTCTCCCCTTTGCCTCCGTGCTTTCCACATGCAGAACCAGTTCCAGATCAGTTCCAGATCAGTTCCAGATCTCTATGTAGAGACTTTGTCCTAAGGAGGTCTGATCAAATTCTTGAGACTCAAGGAGTAGATCAAAATTAAATTTTCGCTTCCTTGTATCTGGTGGGTCTTACATAGGTTCCACCTGGGAATCTCTACTTGCTTCAGAAAACTCCTGTCCCACCAAACAGAAGGTGATTGTAAATAAACAAAAATCCTCCCCAGTTTGAAATGAGACATTGTTTTCATTCTAATATATAAACGTTTTTGCTTTAAATGCATTCATTAATGAAAACAGAACATATACAATCACTTTATTTTTCTCCGCCTACCACACCCTGAACGTTTTGTTTTGCACCCATGTTTGTAGCAATACACACACACATAGAAATGAGTGTCATACTTGTTAGCGTGTGTGCGCGTGCATGTGCGTTCTCGATTTTTTCTAAACTAGAGCTGCCAACAGTGGATGCTGATGCTGTTGGGGACTTGCATGTGCCCAGCATAATTATGTCATCCACACAACCTAGGAGACAGGTCACTGTAACTCCATTTTAGAATGAGAAAATTATGGCACAGAGAGTTCAAATAGCGATAGACCCAAGATTTAAACCCAAGCACTTGGAGTTCAGAGTCCATGCACTTAACCTCTCTACCACCCTCCCTTTCCAGAGTTGGTACAGCTCTCGGGAAACATGGTGCCCATGAAATACAGGTACAAGTTTGAACACATCTGCCAGTCACGCGATTTGTGATCCTGTCACCAGCAGAGCGTCTTAAAACAAATGAGTCTGAATCTGCTGACTTGGAAGGAGAAATAACATGGGCACCTTCACTGGCTGGGGCTCCCCAGGGGCCAGTGCCCCAAAGAACCCTAACTGGAACAAGGACTCTCTCAGGGAAAGAGTTAGAAATGTAGAATTGACCATGATTACATCAACGCTGAATGTGAAGGCTCAGTTGTCATGCTGTCCCTTACCTTGTACTCAGATCTCAACAAATGAATGTCCACAGAGGCAAAAGTAGACTTGTGATTGTTTTTATTGTGCCTATTATGAAAAACATAACAAAACTCAGGTAGCAAAGATGGCAGCTTCCAGAAATGTAAAATAAAAGGCCTCCAGGAAGTTATCTGGATACAGAGCCCCAGGAGCTCTATGGAAGCTGCACGCCAAGTGTACTCAGAGGCGAGGGTGCTGCGCTGCTGACGAGCTGGCGGAGGTGAAAGATAGAGACGTACTGAAGCCCCCGTGGATGCCCCCGGGCCCCATCCCTGAGTCATGGCAGAAATTGTTCTCCATGCAGAGTGACATTTCCTGTCTGCCTAGCTGTTTGTAAACCTGTTCTGCAATGATGACACATAGAAAAAGAAACATGTGAACTGAAATAACCCAAACGCAGAAAGAAAGCCCCGCTATATCTCCAGCAGACTCTTCTAGTGACAATAGCCAATGGAGAAAAGTGGACCCTTGGTGCCACCATGGGTTAGGAACTCTTCCCATTGTCACAGAGTGCTGGTCTCCCAAGCAGACAGATGGCGATGATGACGGTGTAGACCATGTTCTTGATGACAAGGAGGAGGTAGGTGTAGTAGGCAGAGGTGTTCACGAGCTGCACCTGTCGGGGGTCTAAAAGAAGCCATCGGTTAGTTTCACACATTTCTGATGTCCTGGGTTGAAGTGACTCTCTCACCAGTACAACTGGAGAGTAAGCATCTACACCACCATCACCACTAACACCACCCCCAAGACTACTCAGAATCCAGTTTGCCGACCAAGTCTGTAAAAAACCTGTGAAATTCACTTAGAACATTCCAAAGTATTCTAAACCATGGTTGTGTTTGTAATTCATGAACCCAGGGGGGGAAAACCATTGGTGATAAATAGCTTTTAGCATTTCTTCATCCCCCGCATGTCCCTATGTAAGAATACTAGGCAATATCCATTAACCACAAACTAAATGTCAGTTGAGAACTTTGCCTAGAAAGCCTTAATCCTCTTTAATTTTGCAATAACATATGAGATTATTACTTTCATTCCCATTTTCTTATACTGAGGACAGGGAGAGGAGCAATTTGCCTGATTTCATGCAACTAGTAAGTACGAGAGGCCAGATTTCAATCTCAGCAACCTGGTGTTTCAGGACGCATTCTCAGCTACTCTGTCATTCTGATCTCTACATGCAATGAATACCCAAGACACCCAATGATTACGGATAAATGTAAAATGGGATGATGATAAGGAGGATGATGACGAGTAGCCAGAGTCCAGGAGCCCCTTGATATTGGACATGAGGACAAATCAGCAGGACTAGAGCCAATGGTCCTCATCATTTCCTTTGTGCATACGCGGGGAGAAAAGGGCCAGGAACTACTACTTATACTTAGAATGTACTCACAGGTACTTATTATGTGGCTGCTAAATGAGATATCTGAAGCAAGACAATCCACATAGGGGGCCTTGTGTTTTCAATAACTGAGCTGGGTGTTATTTGTGTCATTTGTGGTTGGCTCAGAAAATGTAAATAAGCTAACCCTATTCCTGCAAATAAATAATTAAGACTGGGGTGTAAGTCTGGATTCTGGCACGCGAAGTCCTGCCATCCCACCCACCCCAGGTGTGCAGCCTGTCTCAGGGCCTTGGGTTTGGGATGTAGAGGAAGAATGAAACCTGAGTAAGTGTATGAAGTCTTGATTCATCTAGCCTGGGGCGAAGCGCGGATCTCGCTGTGTGGCATGATACAAGGGACGTAGTTAATCTCAGCTCCTTGTCCTCAGGGGCAAAATGAGAATGAAATACTCACAGTGAGTGTTAAGAGAATTCAACGAAATGCACTGACAGTAACACGATGCCTTTTGTCCAAGAACCTCTCAGCATCATTTATTAAGTACCAGCAAGAATAGAGACTTAAAAAAAAAAATCTAAAGCAACAGCATATTTTCCTCAGTTAGTAGAAACAAAGACCACAGAAATGCATGAAGTGCGTTGTTAACAGACGTCAGAGCCCCTCACTGCACCCCTACTTTACAGGCCTCTCCTTCCCAAGCCAGCAGTTACTGTGTGAAGACGACTCCTGGGAAATGATGGACTGACTTAAATTACCACTCAGTCTATTTTGCAAGATCCTGCCATCGTGAGGCTTCTACCCGAAGCCAGAGAAGTTGAAAAGTTAAGTTGATCCGGAGGAAACAATGCTATAGCCTAACATATAGGAAACAAGTACAAAACTTACCATTTTCATCTTTCAGAGAAGCTTTTGTGTAGTTAACAGCAGCGAGCTCTAAAAGAAATGAGAGCAAGTATTATTCTGTTGTTCATATCCATTATTTGACTCGTGTCTGTACTGTGGATGGTTTGATGGATGGATAGATAGATGATAGAGAGATAGAGAGATAGATAGATAATAGAGAGACAGATACACAGATAGGTAGATATACAGATAGATAGAATCTGTCAACAGATAAGAAAGAACCATTACAAATAGGAGCCGACAATTCCAGAAATGTTGCTCTGGTTCTTTGTAATTCTTTGTAGATCAATTCATATACTGTATTTCGGTGCAGGAAGATGTTGAAGTTCATGAATTTTTTTTTCTTTCTTCCTCACAACTGGGGAGTAATGTCTAAGACTACATCTTGTTTTCCCTCTGTCCTCACAGCTCCCAGCACAGTGCCTGTGGCAAAGTAGGTGTTCTGTAAATACTTGTTGAATGGAAAAACATCCAGAAACAGTGGCTGCTGTAAAGTCCTGAGCACACGCAGCTCACGTGAAGCATGGCCACCAAAACGATATCTTCCAACCAGAGAATCCACAGCAGAATCTTACACGTTGGAAGGAGGCTGGTGTAGGTCAATTTCCCATGTAAAAACGGAAGCAGCCTTACCTTTCCAAATCACACACACCCCGGTAACCGCAAGTCCCGCACATGATTTTCTAGAGTGGAGGTGTTTGTGGACATGACAACAAGGCTAATGAAAACCAGTACCCTTAGATGATTATTCCTGTGCCAGGCACTCTGTGAAAGTTCACGTGCGTTATCTCATCTGATCCTGGTGACACTGACATGAGCTGGATTTGGAGGACTCCATGTTACGCGTAAGGAAATAGGATTTAGAGTCTCTAAGTACCTTGCTGAGAATCATACCAGTGATGGGCAGAGCCGGCACTCAGGGACGGTAGTGGGGGGTTAGATGAGTTACAGCATGTGGAACGCCCCTTGTACAACAATCCATACAAATCAAACCTAAGTCCACCATCGTGGACTCTCATATATCTCTTCCGGATACCCTCATTACTTTTACCAACTGACCATTTATTACAGAAGCTCAGGATCTGGGTGTACTTTCTGCAGGGATAGGATGATAGGCAAGTCACATCGATAGCTGCCTGAATATATAAAACATGAGATGAGGGTTGTATTTATCTAGAGTGTAAAAACAAAACAATACAAAAACAAACAACCAAAATAAAAAACATCCAACATACATACAAAGACAAAATTCCTTAAAAAGTACATTGACCGTGGGGCACCTGGGTGGCTCTGTCGGTTAAGCGTTCGACTTTGAATCAGGTCATGGTCTCACATCTGTAAGTTCAAGCCCCACATCAGGCGCTGTGCTGACAGCTCAGAACCTGGAATCTGCTTCGGATTCTGTGTCTCCCTCTGTCTCTGCCCCTCCCCCACTCACGCTCTGGGTCTCTCCGTCTCTCAAAAAATGAATAAACATTAAAATTTTTTTTTACAAAGATCATTGACCGGTGGATGCAGAGAGTCATGAGGTTGTTTTGATTTATCCTTTTTCTGTTCAAATGTGTCCTTGTCCCTACACACGTGGTTCAGGTGTGCAATTGTATGCCTTCCACACAATCTAATTTTGTCACTCTTAAAAAGATGGGTTTGAGGTATAAACTGTCAGGTAAATCCCAAGAAGGAAACTGTTAGTATAATTACGTTAAATGTTAAAATATTCTCAAAAGCTGACTTTAAAATACCTTAAATGTCTTTCTTTTCCATACAGTGGCTTTGGTCACCATACTGCACATCTGGAACTAGTATAGCACTACACGAGAACTAACTGGAATTCCAACAAAAACTTTAAAAACGATAAATAAAAATCTCTTATCATTGTGCATTGGTGAGCTACCTCACTTTGTCTCCATCTGATTCAGAAATGTCCAGCGTCTGTGCAGGACCTGGCGTCAGGTGGAAAGGGTACTGGTGTGATGTGTGCCCGAGGCTCCATACCTTTAGTGTTACAGCAGGAGCACTCGGTAAGGTCCCTCTTCTACTGGGGGTTCGAGGGCTCTCTTCCTCTGATGACGTGTCTAAAATACCTAGTCCCCAGGCTTTAAACTGTGACCAACAGGATCCTTTGCACTGTGATCTAAGAAGGCTTCCGTAACCTGGTGGTGACAGGCTTGAGCAGAAGACAGGGTAGACATACACCCTCTGGACAGGCTAGCATAGGACAGAAAGGATCAGCAGAAGGTTGTACACTGAGAGAATCCCAAAAAGTTTGCAAGGTTTTCCTTCAGGCGTCTATTACTTGCCCACTAAAATAGGAGCCTTGGTCCCTGGAGATCACAGAAGATGTGCCCCAAGGGGGAAACCCACTTTTTAAAAGTGTCCTCGCCACAGGGAGGGCATCAGCCTCTCGGCAGGGAAAGGCTTCAACCCTTCCAGAAATGTACAAACAATAACCGGGGCGTGTTGACAGCCCGCACTAAGTGGCAGTGGCATGAAGTCGGGCTGCAGGTGTTCAAGGGGCCCCCAGGGAGGAGGTCTGAAGCTTCTGGAACAAAAAACAATTTTTCCAGGATTATGCACCTAGCAGGTTAGACACTCGGGGTAAGTCATTTTGTACTATTATTTAATCCTTACCACTGATGCCTGTTTATAATTTGAGTCATCTTAAATGCCTCATGGTGGGTGAAAGAGTGAAAAAACAAAACTAAAAAAAAAAAAAAAAACCAAGAAAAACAGGGTTTTTCAGGGAGTCAGAAAGAACCAAGTGACCGTCTTGGTTTTCCCTCAACTCCAACTCTTTCTTGAATACACTGCCAGTTTGTTCACCTTGATTTCTCGGATTCAGAAGCACACCGGTGCCATGGTACAAGGTCATTAGGACAGCAAGTCTGGCATGAGAGGCCATCTTTTTTTTTTTTTTTTTTTTTTTTGAGAACCAGAATGGGCTTTATCTACAAGTGCCACAATCTTATAAATACACTGTAAAGAAAACTTAGTATGAATATTTATTTGACAATGCTCCCCGTTAACATATCAAATAAGCCAAATTAGTTTAACAAATCCTTTGGAATGTTCCAGGTTAAAGAGACTTAAGCAGACCAAAACTCCAAAGAAAACAAGCAAAAAACCACAAAACCCTTAGCCCTTTGGACAGAGAGAAAACCAAAATCTAATGCTGTATCAGCTTACTTTTGCTTTGTTTTGTTTTGTTTTTTTTGTTTTGTTTTGTTTTTGTTTTGTATTGTTTTGTTGTTTATTTGTTTGAGAGAGAGAGAGAGAGAGCAGGAGCAGGGGAGGGGCAGAGAGAAGGAGAGAGAGAGAGAATCCCAAGCAGGCTCCACCCTGCCAGCCTGGAGCCCAATTTGAGGCTAGAACCCAGAACCCTAAGACCATGACCTGAGCCAAAACCAAGAGTAGTCTTTTAACTGACTGAGCCACCCAGGTGCCCCGGGATCAGCTTACTTTTGCTTTGAAAATTCTTCATGCCAATATTAGTCCTGACCACACATAACATTCCTTTCCAAATATCCCATGTTTGCAAATCTTTACTACTTTCTTTTTTACATTCAGAACTTGTCTTGATTTACCTTATTTATTTATTTATCTATCTATCTATCTATCTATCTATTTATTTGTGTTTATTTATTTTTGAGAGAGAGAAAGAGCACAGCCCAGGAGGGGCAGAAAGGTGTGGGGACAGAGGATCCCAAGCAGGCTCCATGCTGACAGAAGAAAGCCCAATGTAGGGCTTGAACTCACCGACCCTGAGATCATGACCTGAGCCGAAGTCTGATGCTGACCCAGCTGACCCACGCAGGCGCCCTCTGAATTTACCCTCTTTAAATGAGCCTCCCTTTAGAGAAAATTCCTTTCTTTCTTTTTCTTTCTTTCTTTCTTTCTTTCTTTCTTTCTTTCTTTCTTTCTTTCTTTTCTGAAAAAATACAACTCCATGCATCAGACTTTTCCTTACTAAAAATACACACCTTATGTTCTTTGCATTCTGGGTTGTTTCCCTTATTATTTCCAGTAGTCTTCATTAAATTTATCAGAATTCTTAACTCTTAGAAACCTTCATTTTTAACAAAAGTTAATAAGGAAGCAGTTGTGAACTGTCAAACAGCATCCTTTGGAGTGGCGAACTTGTGAATACATTTCATAATTTCTAGAAACATCTGCTTCCTTATAAAACAATCTTTCAGTAAAGCACAAAGTACATTTACAAGCAGGCCCAAAAGTATCTTCAGTTTCTCTGCATTAAGAAAACCAAAAAGAGATAAACCTATGTTCCTTAATTAATAATTTCCTATTTATGGGGCATCTGGGTGACTCAGCCAGTTGAGCGTCCAGCTCTTGACTTTGGCTCGGGTCATGATAGTTCCTGGGTTTCAGCTCTGTGCTGGTAGTGCAGAGCCTGCTTGGGATTCTCTCTCTCCCTCTCTCTCTCTCTCTCTCTCACTCTCTGCCTCTCTTTCCCTCCCCTGCTCACGTGCTCTGTCTCTCTCTCTCTCCAAATAAATGGATAAACTTCAAAAAAAAGAAATAAAAAATAATTTCCTATTTCTTTCAAGTTTTTATTTATTTTTAAGAGAGAGACACAGAGACACAGTATGAGCAGGGGGGACAGAGGCAGAGAGAGAGGGAGACACAGAATCTGAAGCAGGCTTCAGGCTGTGTGCCATCAGCACAGAACCTGATGCGGGGCTCGAACTAATGAGGCGTGAGATCATGACCTGAGCCAAAGTCAGACGCTAAACCCACTGAGCCACCCAGATGCCCTAATAATTGACTATTTTATCACACTTGGAAATGCTCTAGATATTTAATGAATTTAACGTAATTTAACAGGTGACCTCACTCAGCAACACTTTAAGGTTTTAGTTCCCCCAAAGCTTTGGGAAACTACCACTTTATCTAAAATTTTTTATTTTATTTGTATCTATTCAATTTACTCGTTCCTAAAAGTTGAGCTGAAATTACCCATAAAAATTTTATGAGACGTGGGAAGGGATGGGTTAAATAGGCGATGGGAATAAGGAGCGCCCTCGTCCTAATGAGCACAGGGTGACCTATGAAGTGCTGAATCGCTGGATTGTACTCCTGAAACTAGAGCCACACTGCGTGCCAACTAACTGAAATGAAAATAAAAATACTAAAAAGCAAGCAAACAAACAAACAAAAACGTATGAAACATCAAAGTCTGTCATTCTCCCAAGCTGTTTTTTTTAAACATTTTGTAACTGAGATCCCATCTACTTATTTGAATTTTAGTAAACCCAGGCACATGAAAATTCTAATTAATTTTCGTGCTGACAATTCTAAAAAGAGGTCTGCTTTGCTTAAACAACAACCAGACATAGGCCCGACGTGAAGTTGAAACGCGCATGGGATAGTTTCTCCCTTTCTGAGAGGTCTAGAATGCCCAGTCCTCACAAGCGTTTGTCTAAAAACCAAAGAAATATAGAGCTCTTTATAAACCAATTTTGACAATGTCTCCAGAGAGAAAAATATCTCACATTGACGACGTGTATTTGTGGACACACAGATCGCTGCAAAGACCCTGGAGTCACTGACATTTACGGAGACATTTATGGAGAAAGTGTTAAGGTTTGTATGTGTCCCTGGAATTACGAAGGACACTGAGCCAGGGTTTAGGCACAGGAGCCCTTTAGCAGTTTGTATTTTAAATTTTTTTTTTCAACGTTTTTTATTTATTTTGGGGACAGAGAGAGACAGAGCATGAACGGGGGAGGGGCAGAGAGAGAGGGAGACACAGAATCTGAAACAGGCTCCAGGCTCTGAGCCATCAGCCCAGAGCCTGACGCGGGGCTCGAACTCACAGACCGCGAGATCGTGACCTGGCTGAAGTCGGACGCTTAACCGACTGCGCCACCCAGGCGCCCCGAGCAGTTTGTATTTTAAAAAGACCTCTTTCCCTTAGTTTCCCTCAGTCCCAGGCACTTGTGGGCTGTGTTTACATTTCATGGACTTGATCAGATGGATCACTTTGAGGACAGAGAAAGAATGCAGGTTCCTGCAAGAAGGACTTTGCTTTCCTAAAGCCAACCATCTATAAGCCCTTTTCTGGAACTAGGAGAAGTGTGGGGTTGGGTGAAGGGACAGGGGAACTCTGGATTGACCCAAGAGCTGCGTTTCTAGTTCTGTTCGCATTTGTCAGGACAACTGCTCTCAGTGTCTCAGACTTGGCTGTTACTGCGTTCAGGACACAAGACTCCGTGTGCACCACCAACAATTCTCTTGGAACCTTGCTGACTTTTCTAGCAGGGGAAGTGCAGTCTGAAAGGTTGGGGGCTTGGCTCCAGGCACACCTTTCTGCCAGCTCAGCTGGGCTCTGGCCAAATAGGCCAGTTCCACAGGGTTCCAGATAAACATGCCGGCTCAACCAGGCTCTGGGCATAACCCTTGCAGCCCAAGCTGACCTGTCCTGGAAAGGAAGTCCCATTAGATCAGCAGCCCGAAGGCAAAGAGAGGGGAGCTTCGAACCAAGAGGAACTCACCTGCAGCCCTTGAAACCGGTGAGGAGGACAGTGAACTCAAAGGGCTCACAGTGACCACCCCTGTGTTTTGCCTTGTCTCCGAATGCCCCTGTGGGTCTACTTCGGATCCTCTTGCCTCCACCACAGCTGTTAAAGAACAAAAAGTCAACCAAGTAAATGTTAAAGATCCAGTAGCTGTATTCGTCAATCAATGTGTGAATCAGCATCTGATCTAGCACTTAGACCGGAGCTCCAAAGGAGGACAGGAAAGGAATATTTTAACAATAGACAGGGGGTGGAAAAAAGAAGATTATTAGCAAGGAGTCCACTGATTTAGGCAAGGTCACCTTCATGGGGAAGGAAGGGGTCAATTAGGAAAGTACCTGGTGCTGGCTAGGAAATTCCCTAGGTGACAGGTTAAAGGTTACTCTTCTGGGGGTTGCAATTGCACTGGGATTAGGTATTAAGTCTTGGTGGAGTGACTCAAGCTTTTAAGTTAAGTGTTGCCATCTTGGGACTACAGGCTTTGTTGTTTGTTTATTTAACACTCCCAGAGGACAAAGGACAAAGTCTTACCTCAGAAATATAGCAAAGCTCTTCACATGTCTTGCTATGTGTTTGTTCCCCGCTGCTTAAAAAGTGCTTGTTAACCACAGAGCAAGTACAAACTGGTTCCTTCTTATGGGCCCTCTGGGGCCCTGGTCTTTTATGTTAATGTTCAGGACTTGACTTCTGAGTCTAGAGAGTTCCTGGCTCACAGCCGAGCCAGGGCACATTCAGCTCTGCCCCCATTGTCAAATATGACCAGCCTCTGCACAATGGGGCTCCTTCAGGACACCATGTCTGAATCACCAGGGACCCTGGGTGATTAGGCAAAGTGTATTCGCCCTACTGTAGTGATCCTCCTGGGGACAGTGGTCCGTCCCGCCTCCCTTCCAGGCCTGGCGCACGCTCGGACGGCAGGAAGTGTTTGCTGGGCAGCATTTCCCAGGGGTAGAAATACATCCATTGTGGACAATGGGAGAATGTTTGTACACGTAACCTCACCCCTCTCCAGTTACCAAATTTCACCTTACAGTCTTATATAAAATTCAAATCTGGAACACCCAAGACCATACTAAAAACTCAGCAGCCAAATCGCCATTTTTACTTGAACTGCAATCCAGCTCCATCAAAGGAGCAGCATTTTGTCACCTGTAACTGTTTAAGGGTGATACTTTGAGTAGACCAGATTGAGGTGAGAGGAAGTTTGACTGTTGAATAGAACTTCCCTAAAGATGTGAAATTTTTCTTATTTCCATATCAATAAGATCATCAAAAACACACTCTCTTTTTGAGCACTTATTGTATGCAAGGTTGCTAGGTGTTTTCATATGTATTCTCTCATTTAATCCATACAGTGGTGCTAAAAAACGTCACTGTGACCTTCATATTTTGCATGATGAAACTGAGGCAGCAAAGGCTAAGTGAGTTTTTCTTTTTCTTTTTCTTTATATCTTCCAAAGCCCATCATATTTAACTCTGTGGGGAAATATTTGGACTTTTATGCTACCATTAAAAGTAAAACATTTAGGGGCACCTGGGTGGCTCCGTCGGTTGAGTGTCCGACTTCAGCTCAGGTCATGATCTCACGGTTCATGAGTTCGAGCCCCACGTTGGGCTCTGTGCTGACATCTCAGAGCCTGGAGCCTCTTCAAATTTCTGTGTCTCCCTCACTCTCTGCCCCTCCCCGCCCCTCAGTCTCGGGCTCTCTCTCTCTCAAAAATAAATAAACATTAAGTTTGGTTTTCTTAAAAAAAAAAGGAAAAAAGTAAAACTTTCAGAAAAGATTTCTTTTTCCCTGTTTTCCATTAATTCTTGACAGGTAAGGTGTGGTATTCCCTTTGAAACAAAAGATTCAGGGAGGTTATATTCATGTGTACATGTCCATACCTTTGTTTATTGAAGGAAACAGAATCTCTTGTTCAAACCTTCTTTTATTCTTCTCCTGTTTAACGATACATTTGTGTTCTTTGCCCATTGACTCTTCACTTACGGTCAGCCAGGTGTATTTCATGTATGTGTCCTGAGTCTTCATGGTGTTTCCCTGCTGGGACGTCAGACTTATTTTGCCATCCTGTTCTTTCCAATCTATCTCGATAACATCAGGGAAAAAATCCTCAAGAAGAGAAAGATATGTTCCAGCCTTATGGAGTTGTACTTCAGCAATTGAAGGAAGAAAAATTGTGGGCTTGGGGAAAGTGTCTTCATCAGGATTTTTATCTGTGGGAGAAAATAGAATAGCAACCAAAACGTTATTAGAGAAATGGAAACATTGTGTGGTTGGAACCACCTAGCACATAGTTAAAAGGAAGGAAAAGTTGCCATAGAGTTAGTGCTTACCATGACCTTTAAACCACAGTGGGTTCTGAGTTGCTTCTTTTGTTACTTTCCATGGGAAAAGGGGTTCAAGAGGTTATGTAAGTTGCCCAAAGTCACAGCTATTAAGGTCACCACATGGGTTAAAATGTGGAATTTTTTGAGACAATACATGGTCACTTGTTGGAAAAGGAATCTATTTCCACCCATACTTGACAATGTATCAAGTTGACCATTTAGCTTCAAATAAGAATCCCATGCCCACTTCTGATGCTGGAGTCCTTCTGCTTGATTTCTGATTTTATAGAACATCTCACTCTCACATCTAAACTATGCCAGGATTTTGAGTAGGACAACATTTAAAGCTGCACCTCCAAAATATTTACAATGCCTTGAATTTAAGTTTTTTTAAATGATTATTTATTTTTGAGACAGAGAGAGACAGAGCACGAGCAGAGGAGGAGCAGAGAGAGAGGGAGACACAGAATCTGAAACAGGCTCCAGGCTCTGAGCTGTCAGCACAGACAAATCGCAGGGCTCAAACCCACAAACTGTGAGATCATGACCTGAGCCAAAGTCAGGTGCTTAATCCACTGAGCCACCCAGGCACCCCTACAAGTGCCTTGAATTTGGAAGCAATGTGGCAATATTTCCAAAACTGCTACTTAAAATTTATTGATTATTTTCAGAAATGCTCTTATATGAACCTTATAGTGCAAGTAATGCACTAGTCAGAATTTTGTTTTGCTTTAGAAAATGTTCACTCAAAGCACATTTTATATTGGAAATTCATTTGATGTTGACACGTGACTAAGAAGACACCGTACTTTGATGCTTAGCATCTCCCCCAAATTTGGATCTGCCCTACACGTCTGCTGAACTTGTGTTTGTACCCATAATTTTCTTTGATTTTGTCAGCTGGATAAAGTCGTATGTAACTGGCATAATGTTAACAGAGTATCTCACACACATAATGTGAAAATATGTAATGAAACATCATACTTGTCAAGGGCATGTCACTTGAGGGCTGGAATGTTCCTTGCTTATACATTGATTGTTAATTAATCATTGAAATGATAAAGACTAGAACCCTTCCAGTTTGATTTCCAACTGAAACACAAACGTTAACACATTTTCTCTTTGGGCTAGTTTGGAGTTAGAATAATAATTTTGTGGACAATTTCCGAAGAAAAGAAGAATTTTATTTCTTCCTTGAGAAAAAAAGGAAAAATATTCTTGAAAATTTCTGCGAATGCTACAAACCTCCTGATTTTTATACAAAATCAGTAAGCAAACAGTGAGTTTTTTATTCATGCTATACATAGAATTAGATCATAATGTGGTTGTTTTAAACTTGTACATCTTACTTGTGCTGCAAATATATATATTTTATTGATTATAATAGTAAGAAAGTCTACATTTCTCCAACCATGTATGTTGTTTTTAATTTTAAAAGTTTGTTATATTAGAGAAGACTAATTTTTCAAAGTACATGATATTTACATCATTTTTGCCTCTAGTCAATACACTAAAGAATCTAGTTTTCATCTTAGGAACTTGGTTTTTTATAGGATTACTTCTGATTCATCATTGTAAAGAACCTGAAAATCAAAGATGAATATGGAAAATTTCTGGATGGAAAAATACGATGCTTATCTCCTGTCCTTTTTCCTCAGCTAGATCCTGAAGTTTCATTCTTTTCCGGATAGAGGGAATCTTGAACTTCCATCATTTTCTCAACTGAGCATTAAATAGTATACTTGATTATATAAGATTAGTGCCTATATGTTGGGTAATTATATTACATGCTTTTTCTTTCAATATTCTTTTTAAGCTTACTAACAGTTTTTTTTTTATGGCCACAATCATTTTATTGATGCATAAAATAGAAACCAGTTTACAAAATAAATAAGTTTGTCCAGTGCATTTGTGCACATTCAAAGTTAAAAAAATCTTGGGTGTAAATTGTCTGAGTTGTATCTATTTTATTGATATGAAGCAGTATGAATTCTATATAAATTAACCAAATACAACCACATTTTCAATTAAGTGTGGTATTTCAAACCTGCATATTCATATTGACTCCAAATTTCTCATTTTATTCAACCATATTTCTTTTATTAAATAATTATTTAAAGCTATTTCATATGTAAATATGAATTTCAAATTTATGACATTTCTAAGTGCATTTAAAAGCCCTACATCTATCTATAACTATGTTTCTATGTACATTGTAACTATATTTTCAACCTTTGTTTTTCTACTATTATAAGCATGAAGCCCAAACCTGTTGAAGTTAGAGGTAATATAAATTAAGATAAATAAGTTTTAAAGTACATAGAAGAACTACAAAAATACAATCTTAATTTCATTTTTGTGGCCCAGTGAGGGACAAATCCAGTAAACAGGTACAAATCCCTCTAAATTCAAGTTATTTGTCTATCAGTGGACAGCAAGGGAACTTCCCATTGGAGCAGTTACAAGTACAGCTGACTCCTCTGGAGAATTTCTGCTTTGTCAGTATGATTGGCTACAGACCACCCACCATAGTGGATACAATTCTCCCATTAGGTGTGAAAAGGGGGAACTTCTACCAGCACCTATTATATTTTGCGTGATGTGCCATGTAATTTATCCCCAGTCTCATTTAATTCTCATGTGACTCCTGCTGAATGCCTCCTGTTATCCCACCTGATGGATGAGGAAACTGAGGGCAGAGAATAATCGCCAAATTCACATAAGCAGTACGTGGTAGAGATAGGGCTCCAGGTCAGCCTGGGGCAAATCCTGGGCTCTCTGACTATACCCTTTCACCGTCAGGAAAGGAAATGTGTCAACTCACAAAGCATATCTGTCATGATCTATTTCATTCTTGGACCAAACCCTTTCATGACAGTTACACACAATGTACACGAACACTTTATACAAGTCCACACGAACGCAAGGTCTGATCCTATTACAATATTTGCACAATGTTGTCTATGCTGACCTTTGCTGTGAGGATTGATACTAAAATCTCTCCTAAGATTTCCACAACCAAACATGCTATGGAAGTGAGAAAGTATATTATTATCATTATCATGATTATTAGCAATTTCTTTAGATGAATTGTGTACTCCAACATGACATTTTAATCGCATGGGACCACATCTTTCTTACTAATGGGAATACAGTACTCGAGGTAATGATTGGGTCTAGGTAAATCAAGCATGGAGACTCATTCCTTCGTTTGCACCCCACTTTGCTCTACTATGTCTCAATTCACTCAGCCATCATCACTGGAATGTGCCTTTGACACACCAGTTAATAGGCAATCACTTGTCTTATCCACTGCATTTCCAGTGTTAAAAAAGTCAAAGGAACATTGGCTAAAGCCTAGTAACATGCGGTCAGTTCATGGAACTGCTTCACCTGTGTGGTCCAAAGCAAATTCCAAGCTTTCACCAGAAATTTCTACCTCAAACCGCCTTCCTTCTAATCATGCCCCAAATTTTGCTTGAATCTCCTACAGTGGGCCTTCCAGACAAATGACTACATCAATGGTCGGTTACCCGCTCCTCCAAGCCTCCTATTGTCACGTTAGATCCCTAGACTATCACACCTGCCTGACCTTGTCTGCTGAAGGTCACCATCTGTGAATGACATTAAATGTCACTGTGCCCATAGTAATGATGCCGTGGTAGCATGAAAGGCTTTGTTGAAAAACCACTCCTTCCATCTTATAAAATGGATGTGGAAGGCAATGCCTGCTATTTCACTTCATAGTCCCCCTAAAGGACGCATGCATCGAAAGTTTTTTCCAATTTTATGATTTCAAAGACATATGAAGTTTTGGTATACTTCATTTTATCAGATAATACAAAGTATGTGTCCACCACAATTTCTCCCACCTTTGAACATAAAGTTTTCCCATTTCTTGCTAGATCATCCCAGGCCTTTTTCTTCTGCTTTCCTTCGTGTCTGGTCTTCTATTTTTATTTCATGGCCTAACTGTACTTGTGTCTTTTATTTGATGCCTTCTCAAATAGTCGTTGGAAAGAGACAGTATAAATAAATGAGAAATCGTTTGTGCATTCAGCCTCAGGGCTTCAGAGCTTAAGAAGGTCTAACTCAGAGATCACATGAAAAACGAAAGAAGAAGTTTCCAAATCCCTCTCTGTGATACAAACGCAAAACGTGTGGAATTCAACCACCCTGAAATGCCAGAGAAGAAGGTGAAGCTTTCGTTCCCAACATCATCCCTCACGAAAGAGGGGTTGTCTTATGTTTCAGTCCTGGGCCACTTATTAAAAGAGGCTCTTCTAGTCCATTCAACTTTGATCCAACAATACTACTTGGACAAGATACAAACCTGAAATAAACTTGATGAGACTAGTTTTGGAAGTCGCACTGGTAAAAGACAATAAGCAGTTTAATGTGGATTTAGTAAATACGACTTGGGACTAAAGACTCTATACTTCATGCTTCTGTCTCACACACATAGAAAGACAGTATAAATGAAAAGAATGCTTTTATTTTGTAAGTGGCTAAATTGTCTCTTCCAATAAAATATTCAGGGATATCATTATCTGGGAATCCCAAAACAGACACTCAGACCTTGCAATGACTCAGAAATTTGCTCTAAAGTATACATTTTAGATGCGTGTGAATACTTTGATTAAAATTTTCAATAAAATGTGAGAGCAGAAATAAGCAGTATTCCCAAATGGTATTTATAATGATATAATTTTTAATCTGCAGTATAATCCAAATAAGACATTAAATATTATAAGTGAATATTTAACTCTATATGGATATTATTATAATTTTACATATTCAAGTTGTAAAACCTGTCCTTTTTATATCTCATTTTCCACTGAAAAGTGAGAGATCACCTTATGTTCAGGCTAACAATATTTGAAGTGATGCTTACTACATTCTAGGCATTTTTAGAATCATGCAACGATGAGTCTTAGAAATTAAAGGTATTCTGCCAATACTGACCAATTGTTCTAAAATGACCTGTAGACTAAATCATAACTGATACATTTCCTGTACTCCTGATTCACAAAGTCCTCCACTGGTGATAATTTGAATTCTATACAATTGAATTTTTAAAATTTTTTAAAAAATTTATTTATTTTTGAGAGACAGAGTGCAAGCAGGAGAGGGGGCAGAGAGGGGGAGACACAGAATCTAAAGCAGGCTCCGGGCTCTGAGCTGTCAGCACAGACCCCGACACGGGGCTTGAATTCACAAACTGTGAGCTCATGACCTGAGCCAAAGTCTGCTGCTCAACTGACTGACCCACACAGGCACACCAGTATTGACTTTTTTTTTAATCACTGACCCTGTCCCAACTGATGTGGTAGCTATAATTTCATTTAGTCTTCAAAACAAGCCACTCGAGATGTTTTTTTACATTGACAGAATGAATGGATGGAAATATAGCAAATGTTAACAGTAATATATGTCACTATACAATTTTTATTTCTTCTCTTTTCCTTTTTTCTCCACAATGGCCATGTACTATTTTTTATCATTTTAAGAAAGCAACGGCCAGCTAATTAAAATTTATTTGCTAAAGGATGATTATTCAGAAGTTGATAGATCCAGAATCAAAGCCCATATTTTCCTCTGCATCACACTTTCCCACAAAACTTTAAGGACCTCATGAATTATTATATCTCTGTCACCATTATTTAATCAGACTGTTAGAATTTATATTGCAGTCAGATGGAAAAAAAGAGGACAAGAAGGTTGCTTTTCAACTTATGAATTCATTTGTGTCTCTGATCACAACCACTAAGGAAACCAAAATATATCATTACTTTCATGATTTCATTGTTTTACCAGCATTGTGAAAATTCTTTAAAAGCTTGTAGGTGACCACACCTAGCAGTATAGAAACATCCTTGGGAGGCGTTTTCCCTCATCTGGGCAAAATTTCATGTCTAAGACTAATGAAGAAAGAACACATTTACTAGTCTGAATTTAGAAAAAAACAAACAGAGAAATCAGCTCATGACATTATGGATATGTTTGCACAGTTAAATGTGTCCATACCTGATATGAATCACCTTCTGACAAAATGACAAGTTTAGCAATTTTTTGTTCATTCTTTTCCATTGGTTGCTTCTAGATCAAATGAATAAGTTACACAAATTTCTTTACAAACCTTTCAACGCAGAAATTCCAGAGGGACCTAACTAACATCCCCACCCCTCAGGGATCCCCAGTTGCTCTAGCAAGTTAGCTCCTTGTCAATGTCGCCCACGCAAGCTCAGGTGGCAACTACCCCCAAGGACTGGGACACAGTCACCTACCTCTCCAAGGATCCCGCTGCCATTTGTGACCAAACTGGGGGTGAATCCGAGAATTCTGAGCCGGCACCAGCACCTAGCCTGCAGCCCCTGCATCCCCTGCCTCCCCTCCCTACGTTATACGGAAGAATGAAAGAATATTTACCTGTGACCCTGAGCAGTGTGCCAGCACCAAATGCTTTGTAAGCCCAGCCATACCCAGCCCACTGTCTGAAAAGCTTTTACAGAAATCTCCCTTTGGGGGCACCTGGGTGGCTCAGTGGGTATCAGACTCTTGATACCAGTGAAGGTCATGATCTCAGAGTTCAGGAGCGGAGCCCCACTTCAAGCTCTGTGCTGACAGCTCAGAACCTGCTTGGGATTCTCTCTCTCCCTCTCTCTTACTCTGCCCCTCCCCACCCCATAAAGAAATTAACTTGAAAAGAAAAAGAAATCTCCCTTTGCACCTCTTTACAAATTGTGCCTTTATTTTTTTCAATATTTATATAAGTATATAAAAATGGGCCCTGATAGCATTAAACAAGGATGATTCTCAAGCAAAATCACATTGTATATGAACTTAGCCAAGAATGGATGAACTGACCCCTCTCTGCCTGGACAGTTTGGTTCTGTCTTTCCCATCTTATGAGTAATAATACAAATTATGAGCTTATGAGTTAAGCATTCAACTGAAGAGTCGATTTGAAAGTTAGGCTATAGAAAATTAAATATTCATATTTAAAATAAAGCTTAATGCTCCTAATACCATAGAATGGCCTAGACCATGCTCTATGGAACAAACAGGTCTTTATTGGGTCCCAAATTTTGCCATAGTACCTAGCCATGTGAATTTAGGAAAATAACTGAACTTCTCTAAGCCTCAGTTTCCCCAACAGTGATATTAAAATAAGAGGGTCTCCTGGGCAGGCTGTTGAGGACTGAGATAAGGCACTGTAACTAGTCAGCATGGTACATGGCTCTCAGTAAATAGTAGCTAATATTATTATTCTTTTTACTCAGATGGTTTGGGGCCCCCTTATCAAATGTTCCACTAAACAAAATGTATGGATTTTATAAGCAATAAGTATTACAGAAAGTAAGAAAGCAAAAGGGCTCATGAACCTAAGACATTCTGTGTCTCCGGTGGCCACATGCTGAAAAACAGGGGCCCAAGAAGTCACAATCGAGAATATTTGTCCACTAGACTGCAAGCTTTTGGAGCATTGGGACTACGTCTTGTGCCCCTTTTATCTCTAGCGTCCAGCCTAGACACTGTCTTCAGTAAATGTTTGCTGAGACAATACATGAACAAACAAGAATATTGAACCATGAAGATAGATTCTTTTCTTGGACTGTAGAACTGAAATAGTTTACCGAGCTCACAAATTCCATTACCCTGGGCAATCTTGGCACAGTATCACATGATTACAATTGCACAAATCTTGACTAATCTCTGCCTACCCTCTAAGAAGCTAAAGTAATAAGACTATGTTGATTTACTGAAGTTCTATAGTCATTTACTGCATTTCCTGCAAGAGCTAAATTTTTGCACTGCTGTTGAAGAGGAGATCAAAAGCAATCATGTGGGTTTTGCAGGTTAATAGAGGAGCACTGTTAATACTAAAGGTACTTAATCAAAGTGTTTCTCACTTAAAGACCCACAAAAAAAAACCTCACCTTGAACCAATAATTTACATAAATAGTTTACAGACACAGGCTTACAAATATTTTAATTTCAAGCCTGCATCTGTACTTTTATGTGTATATTTTGTAAAAGTAGATTTTCAATCTGCTTGCAAGCAGGGAAGGAAAGAAACCCATTCCTTTGGAAATAAAACAAAAGTAGTTTTGTTTCCATCTATAGTGACCCGTAGCTCCAAAACTGCTGTCCATGTGCTGAGGTGATCCTACATTGTCTTTCCTAAAAAACCTCTATCAGTTTTTCATTCACAGGATCAAAACAGGACAAAGTTACTTACCGGGAGGAGTTACTATGAGCCTAGTTCCTTCTGTAGATATCTTGATCCATCACACTGGTTAGAGGTTATCACACTAGTTCGAGTTTCCTCAAAAATGTCAGCCTTCTCCTGAGCCTCATGGCATGACCAGCAGGTAGGAACCTTGTCCTGGCAATTGATCTTCTGGATTCCCCTGGAAGTCCTTGAATATAGGCTTCATGGCATTTCATATTTTCTATGTTTTCCTCAGATTAATTGACACAAATGTCTGCTTTCCATGGAGGCAATAATCACAGAAAAGTGCTCATAGAAAAAGGAAACCAGAAAAGCAAATGAAAAAAAGAAAGAGAGAAAGAAAGAAAGAAGGAAGGAAGGAAAGGAGGAAAGAAAGAAAGAAAGAAAGAAAAGGAAAAGATCAGGGCCAAGTGGTCAACCAACGACTTTTCTAAATTACTAGGAAAAGTGTTCAGGGAATTAAGAGGTTTTGATTTCCAGGTGTTCAAGTGTGTGAAACCGCTCAGAGAACGCATCAAAGGAAATCCCTTCTGTTCTCATAAACACCAGGCCTGCTCCGTTAGCAACTGGGGACTGTATTTCTGAAAGAGGATACGTTTTATTAACTGAAAATGCAAATATGCCAACAGAAAGATCTTCCTTGAAGAAACTTGGAGAAAAAGGGTTAAAGATGAGATAAAAATGCCCACGAACGTTTTACCAAGACCAGTCACTCTTTCCATTGTTGTGTGTGAAGTTCTGATCTCTTCTTTCCTGAAAAAGGGACATAAATATTTTCGTGGAGTGTAAATGAATCTAGCAGCTAAAGGTGCAATATGAATATCATTTTCTCTTCAGCTGGTTTCAGTTCACTTTATATTCTGAGCAACTCCACGTGTCATTGAAACATCTTTTCGTGTCTGAACCTATGAACCGTTTATCTCTGTCACTTCAGAGTTTCCTGAACCGGTGCAAATTTCTGAATCTCTTTCTGTCTCAAAATCCTCATCTGAAAATAGATGTGATAAAAATTCCTATCTCAAAAGTCAATGCATATTAAATAGGTGAATGTATTTCAGTTTTCTATTAACTGCTAACACAGGTTCTGGAATCTAGTAAAGTTTTGGTAATGATTAGCTCTTATTAGTACTGCTATCGTTTTTCAAATTTAACATTCCATACGGCCAACCATGAGTATTTGCCCCAAACTTCCATGGTGAAAATGCTTTTGTGACCATTCTTGCGTAGGAACCTGGAAAATTAGTCAAACATTATTAGCACTTCAGTTTTCTGCATTTCTTCTCCACATTCCTCGTTTTCTCCAACCTTTCTTCACCTAAGTGTTTGCTTGCTTTTATGATTTTCATACGGTTTTCTCTAAATGTTTGTGTGCATTAAAACTTGAAGCATTTCCGCCTAAAACTTATGTGTCGCTCTGTCACATACCACGTGGAGCTGATGTGAACTCCAGCTTGCATCCTCTTGAGAAAAATAGAAAGGAAGAAGCCAGGATGGCTGGATTTTCCTCCTGAGGCAACTGGCCCATCTTCCCTGCTTTCCAATGACTGCCATTTCTGAAGTGATCAACACTAGGCAGTTTCATGTTGAGGAGGTAGAGAGGGGTAGACCAGAAGGCAATGGCCTACAACTAAGAGGACTGATTCTTCCTCAGGAAGACAGTGTGTTCTGGGAAGGAGAAGGAGAAGAGAAGGCAGCCATTATCATTCTGGAGCAAGGTTCCCTACACCGTCATCACTGCTGGGCGTTTCCTTACGGACCCTGTGTGTGTGCATGGACATGTGTGTGCATGCGTGTGCCTGTGTGTGCTCGTGTGTGCATGTGTCCCTATGTGAGTGTGTGTGCGTGTGTGTGAAAGGGTGGCAGTTGTGAGGAGTGTGTCTAATTGGGGGAGCCCACACTTTCAGCTGAATTTACCTAAGGAATACTGAGAAACCGTATTTGGAAGGTCTCCTTCCGATGGTGAGAATGCATTCATTGTTTCACCAAGGCACATAAGGTGGGGATTCCTTGGACACAGCAGAAGGGTTCAGATGTCAGGAACCAAGAAGGGGGATGAATCACCACTTCAGACACATTCCTGGAAAATGTGTCTTGTCTTCATTAATTATTTCAAACAGGGAAGAAAACAAAGGCAAAATTTATCTTTTAATTCATTATTTTAAAACTTTCGGAAAAAAATAGGTATTTCATTTTCTTATTTCTCATAAAATTGCTCACAATACTGAATTATTCTTATGTGAGGGGCACTTTGCTACAAATATGCTCATTTAATCCTCTCATTTAATCCTCACAAAGCCTACTAAGGGGGTGCTTTTATTATTTATTTATTTATTTATTTATTATTTATTTATTATTATTTCCAATCTTTCAGATGGGAAAAAGGAGGCTTTTGACATACAAGGCATTTGATCAAAGGTCTGATGTGAGTAAGTGGCAGAACAGTAATTTACAGCAGAGGATCTGTATCTGGAACCCATGTTCTTAAACGGCAGACTTTATTTCTTCCATATACACTTATGAGAACATAATAGATTACATGCCACTCTGTAATAATAATGTGTCTACATGTATATGCACACAGGTATGTATGTGTCTGTGTGTACGTATGTCTCTCAAGGCTCTAGAATGCACGGTTGAGGATTCATCACAGGAAGTACCCTGAATGTGCTTGCTCAGTACTGCTCCCTAAGATTCATCTATTCACACATCCGTTCAGCGAGTGGGTACCGAGGCTGCATTACCCACCAGGCACGCGCAGACCCTGGCGAGGTCACAGAACCGCACACAAGGGTTCTCCTCCGGGCACTTGTATCCCAGCAGCACCAGCCTCCGTCTGCCTTCGTGTGGTGCAGCACCCGGCCCTCGAGTCCCGTCTGGGACCGCAGTCGCCTGCCCTCCCTCCATCCCAGTCCCCTCGTCATGCGGCCTGTGTCACCCAGACTCCCTGGAAATCTCAGGACGAATTGCTGAGGGTCCCTGACTCACTCGGCTGTTCTCCACAACCCCAGACAACGGCTGTCATCAGGAGGCAACGGGAAGCTGGCACAGGAGGCTGCCGTCCTGCAGGTGCACCTGGTGGCCGTCTGCTTCTTTTCCTCTTGATTCTAGAACTGAGGTACCTGTCAGGGAGCACGGGGAGGGGCTGAGGCTGAGGCTGGGACGGGGGCTGAGGTTGCCCACGTGCAAAAGGACCAGAACTGAAGAGAGGGCTTGGGGCCGACTTCCTGGCTTCTCTCATACTTGGTACCCATTTGTCCATGGCTCCATCTACTCTGTTCTATGGACTTTGTAAAAAGAATCACAGTGGAGGAGACAGGGTGTCTCAGTGCTGCCAGTTTATTGTTCTCATCTAACTCCTCTCAGCCAGTGTTACAAGAGGCCAAGTTTTATCAGATGCTCCAGAACCTGGTTCATTTTTGTTGGTACCGATATGGCTAAGGTGGAGGATGCATGCTGAGTACTGTACGTAAATGTATTTATCCTTTGTTCCTCCTGTGGATAGAGATACTTCTGGTTGTCATGTTGGCTACTAACCAGAAAGAGAGACAGAGACAGGGAGACAGAGAGACAGAGAGAGAGAGAGCACATAAAACAGACTTTTCCTCAAAATATCCAGAGGAGGCATTAAGTAATTTCTTAAGGTTCTCACATAATCTGAACAGATATAGGAACAAACTCATTCGCTCAGAGAAAAGTGACAGGTGGTTGCTGGTAAGTGGCCATGTGTCTACCCAGGCTTTGCCTCAAAGCACAAGATGGAACCTGAGAACCCTGATGGCCAGAAGCTCAGATCAGTGTAAGGTGTGTGACGGCTGGTGTCAGGGAAGGAAATTGTGGGTCAAACCTAGGCCACCTTGCAATGCAATTTCTGAGGTTTCTGATCTGTCTGGAGAATACTCGTCAGGCTGTGGCAACAACATCCCATCAGTCCATTTCCAGATAGGTAGGCAGGAGTCAGTGTAAACACACCTAGATGATAAAGACAGAGACTTGGCTATGTAGATAGTGATGGAGTCAGAGACAGAGACGGGGACAGAGACAGAGATGGAGACAGAGACAGAGACGGAGATGAAAATAAAGATACAGAGACACAGATGTAGGCACAGGTATATCTTGTGCAGAGACAAACTGTTAAAAGTGCCTTGAGGCAGATTTTTCTAATTAATTATCTCAAATATTTTTTGCTAAGGAATGGAGACAGAAGTGAGATTAAAGGAAATGCTGATAATTACTACCGATAATTACTCAGGGCTGCACGCTAAGCATTTGGATTTCTAATCTCATAACCTCACACCATCCCTAGGGGTGGGTGCTGGCATCTCTGCTCCACAGAAGAAGGTTCTGGAGAAGCTCCAGCTCACTTCCTCCTCTCACTGCACCCCCTTGGGTTACCAGGGTCTATGCAAATGTAGGCTTTTGTGGTTGTTGTTGTTGTTGTTGTTTTACTACATTCCCTATGACTGTTTCTCTCAAGGCTCTGAAGGGTAAAATTTGGTTCCTAGATTCAAATAATAGTATTTTCGTTGGTTCTTTGACGATTCTTTTTGGAGGCTAGTTTATCTTTTTCAGCTCAGGAAGCTTCATGGACTAAGTTGTTTTGAAAACTCTGTACCTTGTCCACACCACTCTATGTAGTTACTTCCTCCTGCACAGGGTCTCCCATAGCACAGAAGCCTCCTTTTTACTAATTAAAACACGGCACAAGCTAGGCAGAAAATTAGAAAAAGGCACTTTTTCCAGGCTCACACAGCCCTGCTCCAGGTACAGGGCGGGGAGGGCTCGGGATGGATTGTGGTCCCCACTGGTGCGCCCTCCCCCCTCACACAGGCACCTTGAGCAGGGCGCAATGGTTACAGCAAACCCAGGCTACACCTCTGGTGCGTGGCAGGGGATGGGAGCGTCGTCATTGCTGAACTCACACATGTCATCTTTTCCTCCTTCTGATGCTGGAGGAGGCACTAAGCTTACCAACTGAAGACAGTTTCCTCTGGTTTAGAACAGCCCCTTTCAGGCTAGTTCTGTCTCCTTTGTCCCGTTCCTCATCCTTCTGTCTCCCTGCCTCCTGCTCACCCCAGGATGCCATCACTGCACCCGGGAGGAGAGTTAGTTCTCACAGTCTCCCTGCCGCCCTCTTCCAGCCCTTGGCCCTGCTCTCTGGATTCAGCCTCTTTCTCTGAATTGTCCTGTGCACTAACGAGCCCCAAATCCACCCCTACCAACTCACAGCACGCCTTGGGATGCAAAGTTCCCACCTGCCACTTCTCATCCAAAGCCTGGCTGCTGCCTCCTGTGGTCCTCTCAGCGCCCTGACCCTCTCACAGATGCTAAGAAGCGTTTGGGTTTCACAGATGCTAAGAAGCGTTTGGGTCCCAGCCCGTGGGGACAGTCAGGGCTGGTTTGGGCTGGTCTGTGCTGATGTCTCCACTGTTGGTGGTGTTCCTCCAGGGCCATGTTCCAGAAGCTTGACATCAGCCAGATGTTCTCACGTTCTCCCTCCATGTGCTTTGGGTTTCTGTGGAATTTTTTATCCTCCCTTGGATAAGACCCCCAGAGACAGGGAACCAGAAAATACATTCTCTTACTGTCTCCCCAACACATCACATCACATCCCAGCGCCAAGTGCTAGCCCTTCTCTGACCTGCATGCGAACTTGGCCGACTGAACACCCCCACTTTTCTGCATCTAGAACTTCTAGTGAAACTCTGTGTTCCCAGTTTGCCAGGCTTACCCATAAATCTATAAATGAGAGACTTGAAATATAGGGGGAAAAAAACGACCATTTTTTTTTCATTTTATTCTGACTTTCAAGCTCACTAGCTCATGATTAATTTTAAAAAATGAGCTTGGGGGCGCCTGGGTGGTTCAGTCACTTAAGCTTTCGACTTCAGCTCAGGTCATGATCGCACAGTTGGTGGGTTTTAGCCCTGCGTCAGGATCCAGGCTGACAGCTCAGAGCCTGGAGCCTGCATCAGATTCTGTGTCTCCCTCTCTCTGCCCACCCCACTTGCACACACACACACACACACACACACACACACACGTGCACGCACACACACACACACTCTCTCTGTCTCTCTTAGAAATAAATAAATAAATAAATAAATAAATAAATAAATAAATAAATATTTTAAAAACTCTTTAACAGAAAAAAATGAGCTTGTTCTGGGCACAGCTTCACTTTCATGGAACTAATTCTCATGGTTTTCCCTAAACAGAGGAAGGACTCCCAGTGACATAATGCACGTCTGAGAAGAAAACTCTACCAGCTAAAAATTTCCAAAATATCATCCTCATTGCACATTTTGGTTGTTTACTTAATTCTGACTGTGAGGTTTTAAGTCTTCTCCATGTAGTTGACCTATTATACTTTCTGCTAAAGCAAGTTTACAGAACAAAGAAGATATGTGATTTTTCTTACCCTTTTTTACTCTTCTAGCAGACTGGGTTCCGGGACAAACTGTCTGAAAAAGTAAGTCTTCCAGATGTGTGCCCACTGTGACTCCTTAACCGTGGCTTCATGAGTGACCCTCACACTGTCCTCCCCAGGCCCTGCTGGGCGGGGCAGCAGGTCTGGGACAACACATATTTGCTCACAAATGCCAGAGTATGTTCTTGTAAAGTTAAGAGCACTAAGAGAGTTCAAAGTGACCCAACAATACATTGAAACAACTTAGACTGTTTCTTCTCTAAAATCTTCTCTAAAAACCAATTCTTCCCTCCCTGAAAGAAGTACATTTGAAGAATGTTCATGATGATCACAAGAACTCGTGGACAGACCCAACATCCAGCACTTTATCTGGCAGCCAATGGAGCAACGTGGATATGAATTCAAATTTGTTCACTGTCAGCGCCTTCAGATTGAGCTTTTCACAATTACTGAAAATCTCTGGGCACCTAACTTCTCTCTGAGATAATCACAGCATTTCAACATACACTGTCTCCAAACAGGAATGCAAGTCAATAGGAAATTATGTCAACCCAGACACCTGGGGCAGGGTTAGGGACATCTGTGTGGGTACATTGATAACCATGAGACTCCCTTTCCTCTCTCCTCTGATAACGAGGTATCACATAACAAGTATGTAAAGTGCTTCATACTGTGCCTAGGAGTACACATAGGAGTTCTCAGCAAAAAATACCTGTCATTAAAATCTTATCAGAATCACATTATATTTGTTAATTTTCAAAAAGAAACTAATTCTTTTTCTTGGCCAAGCAAAGAAAAGCAATCAAAGAAATCTGTTGACCTGTGGGCTACAAACGCTAATTCTGCCACTTTCAGAATATAACTGCAGATTTTGGTAATCAGTCTGTAACTTCAATTTAGAAGTTAAAAGAAAAGACAACAGAACCACAGTAGATAGGAAGGGTCAGTTTGTGATCGAAACGATTATATGTCAACCTAAAGGTGGCAAGGGAGAAGAGGAAGGAAGGACAGAAAAGGTAGATCAATTATAACAAAGGTGAGAGGCTAGGTTGTAGTTGACATTGTGACGGTGGAAGACAATTCTCTGGTCTCTTTTAATAAGATTTGGGATGGTTTCACTGCTGTACAATTATTTATTCTGTTAAAGGACGTCAGGAACACAGACTTGGGTTCATCATAATATTGTGTCGAAAAGCACTGTAATCATGTATCTACACAGATATCTCTGTAAGTTATTAATTTTGTTCTACTTAGCTGATGACGATTTACTTCATAACTCGACAAATACCTGGAATCCCTGATCTAACTGAAGAACGACAGCATTACAAATAATCTACATGCTCCTCTCTGCTACGTTCATCAACTAGAAAAGCACATCCTGTTCTGTTAGGGATGGGACCTTGGTGGTTTTGCAGAAAGTGAAATGAAAGGAACTAAACTCTCCTGAGTCTCCAACTTGTGTTATTTCCTTGGAGGCAAATATAACCCACTTATCTGTCTGCTTGATTTCATTCTTTTGCTCCAGTCCAGATGGACTGTCCGCCTCTCTTTACCTCGCCCTGGGCATTACGAGGTGGACCCTCATGGACCACATGGGTGGGTTTCCTTATTCTCTGGTTGTTGTTTGGAAGCAGTCAGTGGAAGCATCAGGAGGAGGCTGGGAGGTGGGAGCAGAGTGAGCTCAGGGTTCCCTCCCTGAAGGGGGTCTGCATCTTCGCAGGGGCCAACAGATAGTGCCATCTACACCAGAGACAGAGGGTTATGCTCAGGAAAACACAGGTGCGAGTGGAAGTGGCCATTCCCTTTTATACCAACTAACCCACAGGAGGCATTTATTTCTTCTCTTCCAGGACCCTATATCCAAAGGCTTGGACGTCCATCCTAGTGCCTGAAAAAAATGCTTCTGTCAGGGGACATGGAGATGCTTCTTTGAACTTCAACTTCCATTGACCAACAGTCAATGCATATCAGAGCAAAGATGCCCATTAGCATAATCCCTGGGGACTGGGGCACAGAGCAGGGGGAGAGAAACATGGTGTGTTGATCTTGGGGAGGAAACAGGTTTCACAGAATCCACGCTTAGTGCCCCACAACATCCACCCTTGTCCTGTTACTGGGAGAGAAATCTGTACCCCCAAAGTGGAGACACACAGAGTCCTACTTGAAAGGCTATCTTCTTCTCAGTCTCCAGATGAAGAACACGCGAGGGCAATTTTCTAGTAACCTTCCATGAAGGCTAGGAGATCGTGTTTCAGGCAATAAAAGTGCCCAAGAACGTTGCTGAAGGAAACCAGTGTTGCGTGCGACAGTGTGTGTGCTTCTGCTGGGACCATCTCACTCCTGCCTCTGCATCTGGACAAAAGTGACATAAGGAAACCAAAAAAGTTACAGCACAGCGTTAATGAGAAGACTATTTGTGCCACTGTCTGTAGTACTTGGTGTCTGTCCTCCACGGGGGAAAAGACACACTCAGCCCAAGTACCTACTCCGATTCTCCAAGAACAGACCTGGTCTCTAAGTAGGCCGATGGAGTCAGTGGGGATCCAAAGAGAAAACCGGATTTTGTTTTGTAACAGAGGCAAAAGTTGTTGTTCGAGAAGAGGGGACAAAAATGATCATGACACAGCCCGTTTCAGGCCTTTCTAACCATCGGATGTCACATGTCCTGTCTACGTGTTCAGTAATATGCAAGATTTTTAATATTAAGTAACACATGAATTGTTTTCAAAAATACATCTTAAAATAAAATTCAAAAGCAATGCAAGTTTGCTACGTGACAAATCAGGGTATAGAAATGACATCGTAAAAACTATCATGATCCCAATGTTTAGCAGTGACCCCTCCTAAGTTATGCCCTTTCCTCTACCCGGGGCTGTGTCCCTGAACCCATTCTGGGGGTGAACCATAAAAAGCACCCAAAAAATAGTCAACATGGATTTCCAGGTGTACCTAGAAATCTTTAGAAGTGTGATTTCTAGGAGATGACTCTGAGGTAACAGACATGACTCTTCCACAGTACTGGTGGGTGTGAGCATTTGGTATTGGATATTATAACTAGGAAAATTGTGACTTTTGAGGTGTTCTTGGACTTTATTCAGCACTGATTTGAAATTATAATGTTGCTTCTATTACTCAAAAGCATTGCGTCTCACCCATCTCAGGAATGAAACAAATGAGTTGAGCCCAAATCATCAGGATTTTTCAAGCAGCCATCTATGCAAAGTCTTTTACCCTTGAGGTAATGTGAGCCCATCAGTATATTCAAAATATGAATCTCACTTCAACAGAGATAGAGGCCCTACTATACTCAGTCCTATATACTCCAATAAGATATTTTTAGTATTTTCATGAATCAGCCTTGAAACAACCTTGTAATGAATAATCTTTACTTAAGGCAGAGCTGGTTGGCCTTTACTATGTGTGGTCAAAGTGTCCTGGGTGAAGTTCACCTTAGCCAAAAGGAGAAGGGCAGGAGGAGGAAATGACTCCAAACATAGATTTGTTTCTTCCTCCACATAGTGGGTATTTCCTCCCTGTACAAGGCCATTGTCCTCTCAGGCTGTACATCAAAAGCACAATGGATCCACGTGGAAAACTGAGATTGACATGGACTTGGGATCACTTCTCATGAGAGTGTCTTCATATTTATCTCACTTCTCTCTAACTAAACTATAATAACCAGATCTCAGAGTCACCCCTCTGTGGAGTCAGGCACTGAGAAGGTGCAGCAAGACGAGAGGGTTCGGTTGTATTAGGAAATGGGGAGGACAAATGAGGGGACCACCCCCAAGAGGGAGGGAAGGTGACTTTCTGCCCCCTCAAACCCTCCCCCCCCTCACACACTTCCTGCACTTGCTGGAGGCCTTAACTTTGAGCCAGGACTTCAGTAGAGGGTCCAGATGTTGTTTGGGCTCCTTCACAGACAAGCATGTCTTAAATATAAATCTTCATCCACAAAAACAGAAGCTAATCGAGATGGAGGAAGATTTAGCAAATCTGAGAAACCAATTTACTTCCAATCATTTAGACTTCCCTTTCATTAATCATTTTTGCCAATGCTATTATGTCATATAAAGTTGGAATTTTCAATTGAAAATGCATTTAATTCAGCTAGACCTCCTCAGAGAGCTTTATCTTCCCCCACACAGCAGGGCCTTTCTGTTTGGGGCTGGAGAATCAGTAAATAGCTTTTCTTTTCCTTAATGTCTCTTCTTTCTTTTTTCTTTTTTTTTTTTTCTTTTGGTCAAGAGGTTGACTAGCTTTATTAGAAGTTAGTGAACATAAAGATATATTTTTGGTATAATTTTGCTTTAATACAAAAATCAGTCACACATTGTAGCAGTTAAACCTCCTCACTTTACAGATGAGAGAACAGAGGTCCAGGGAAGCTGGTCCCCAAATCCCATATGGAGTCACTTTCAAGGAGAAGGGGAAGGCGGAGGGCCCGGGGTCTCGTCCAGGGCTGATGCATGCACCTGCCCTGAGGATCATTTCCCCCACAGGAGAGTGAGCGCCAGGCATGGGTGAGGGTGCTGCAAAGTCAGCCACACTGTTTCCTGGGCTTCTGATCAAGGAGTCTCTCTCTCTGCACAGGAACCAGCGGTGGGCGGGGCGGCAACTTAGAAACTGGAGTCAGGAGCTGCCTTCCAGTCTCGGCTTGCACCCATTTTGTGCGGAATCCCCAGAGTCTCTCGGCCTTGAAATTATTTGCACGATATTTTATTCCCGCATTCTTCATTGGAGATGGTCAGATTCTTAAATCACCAGTCCACCACAGTTCTATTCAACAGAAATAAATGTATTTGAGACACAATTTGAAGGAATAATTAAAAATTTGCAAACTGCTCCATTAAAAAAAGTTAAAGAAACAAGTACAATTTAAGACTATTTTTATTTAGTGCAATATACCCAAAGTTTTATTTCAATATGCATCTTTTTTTTTATGCTCTCCACAATATGATTTGTGTGCTACACAAGCAGCCCATTGCAGCGTGGACTAGTGCACTGGCTACATTTCTAGTGCTCAGTAGCCACATGAGGCTGGTGCCTGGTGCTCGTGGCTGCTGCCTTGAGCAGCTCAGATCCTGCTCCAGATGCTCCAGAAACACCTCCTTGGAAGATCTTTAGAAAAGTGCCTGGGGGAGGGGGGCTGGGTGGCTCAGGTTGCTAAGCATCCTACTTGGCTCAGATCATGATCTCATGGTTGGTGAGTTCGAGCTCCGCCTGTCTCTGCTGTCAGCACAGAGCCCCTCTCTTGCTCTGCCCCTCGCTGGATCATGCTCAGTGTCTCTCCCTCTCTCTCCTTCTTTCTCTCAAGAATAAACATTAGAAAAAAAAAAAAAAGTGCCTCCAGACTGGACAGCTCCCTGGTTCTGCACGCTGCCCACCAGGGGCTCCTTAGCCTTCTGGGTTATACGCAATGGACCCGCAGAGGGGTCGTGAGTGTCAGGGGTACTGACTGTTGACCCCAGGAAGCCCCAGGGACCCAACAACCCTGGGAGGTCCGGGCCTGGAGCACCCTGGGAGAGCGAGACTTTTTGCTCAGGGTGCAGAGCAGCGCGCGGGGCTGTGAGCTTCCCAGGCAGCACAGTAGTACACGCCCTCGTCGCTCTTCTGCAGCTTCTTCACTGACAGTTCACAGCTGTTGCTTTCCTTGCCTTTCTTGGCATCGATTTTGTCCGCTTTCAAGCCCCCATACCTCTGCACATATAACCTTGACATGTCCAGCATGAGGATCCTCTTGGGGGCAGTCCCCTCCTGGTGGAGGTACCAGTGGATGTAGCTGACGGAGGCGCTGGCTTGGCAGGACAGGGTGGTCGAGCTGCCCACACGCCCCACGGCCACAGCCTGCTGAGTCAGACTGATTGCTGCCACGCCACCTGCAAGGGGGACAGTGGTGAGACGGAGAAAGATAGGAGCCTCAGCTCACCCCGCACCAGGGTCACCCCACACCAGGGAAGGAGTCGGGACCTACCTGGAAACAGGAGAGCACACAGGAGGGCGAGGTAACCCAGCATGGTTCTGCTTCCCTGCTGGTGGGGAGAAGCCCAGGGTGACCTCCCAGCTGCACCTGCTGGACGGAGACTGACTGGATAGGTGGCAGAGGGCAGGTTAAGGTCTGAGCTCTGCTTCCCTGAGGCACCTGCAGGCACTGGTGAGAGAGAGGCGGGAGGGAGGGGAGAGGGAGGAGCCAGAGGGCAGGGACAGGTCTGACCACAAGGGGGAGAGGGACCACCAGTGGTCGAGGTGCTAAGAAACACTGAAGAACTTTGGTGCAGTAAGAGCACCACTAATAATAGCAATTTTTGATTGGACATTGACTTTGCTTGAGCAGAGCACTAATAGGTTTCTGCTCAGTATCTCTTCCAAGGCTACATGCCTAAGGCGAATCAGGTGGGATGACAGCTGGGTCTGGCTGGAGACAAATCCCAAGCCTCAAATGGCCACTTGGCACTCACAGAGCAATGGGGGCATGGCCTGCCCAGGGACGATGGGGGCAAGCAGAGCAGCAATGCCCGCCTAAAAGGCACCGCCCCCCCCCCCCAGCTGGCACTGGAGCATTGTCCCGAGGTGGCATCAGAAGAGTAAATGCCCTCACGTAACACGATAGCTGTGCAGTCGTGGGCGAGCTGTTTCTCCTCCTTTTCCTCATCTGTCAAAAGGGACCTCGTTCGTTTGCAGGCAGACTGAACAGGAAATGTGAGCAAAGTGTGTAGCCTGTCCCAGGTGCATAGACAATGCTCAGGAAATGTGGGGACGGGAGTTTCACCTCAACACTGGCCTGGGTGCCGTAGATGATTTCTGGGATCCCCAGAGTGCAAAATTATAGGGAATATTATTGTTGTGGAAGACAGGGGCATGTGTGAATGTGTGAGTGTGTGTGTGTGTGTGTGTGTGTGTGTGTGTGTGTGTGCGTGGCCAAAGGCAGAAGTCTGCGTTGACCCAAGTGGGGTGCGGACCAGGGGGCGGGACCAGGTCCTGAGGTTCCAGGGTCAGATCCTCAGAAATGGAAAAGGCAGGGCCTCCTGAAAGGGCAGCTGAGGAATGTGTCTGAAATGAAATTTTGAGAGATAAAGGGAGCATTGACTTCGACTGAAATGAAGCTTCCCTTTCAGTTATGCCAGGTATACCAGGGCTTCCTGGGTGTAGTTATGATAAATAGTGATGCTAATTATAGCCTGACCTCCTGGAGGGAGAGGGCAGTGAGGACATCAATTAAGGGGACTTGGCTGGGCTGGAGGGCTGGGTCCTGCAGCACCCATGACCAGACCCAGCTCCCGTGCTCCTCTTCCTGGTTAAAACTGGAGGGCAGACATGCTGAGCTATAACCAGGATTCAAAGCTAAAGTGTCCCAAAATGCAGGCTTTGAGGTTGTGCTGAGATGGTGAGGTGTTGAGTAGATGCTCTGCTAAAAGAATATTCCAGGCCCATCATTCAGACCCTCAGCAGGTATCTAGGGCAGCTGTGCTAAAGTGTTAAGTGGAACAGAGAGTGACAATGGGGGAGACATCTGACCAGCAAAACGGCAGGTGGAAAGAGTCTCAATATAGAAGGTGAGCAGTGTGGGTGGTGACAAATTGGGCGACATTTTTCTTCCTCCTTTCCCTATTTCCTAAATTTTCACTGATAGGAAAATCTTACTTTGGGGGAGAAAATCTACAGCCTTTTATTCTTTTATTTAAACAAGTTTTATTTCACATTACCAGCATTCAAAAGTCTGTTTCTCTCAATGTTACCATTTTTGTTCAAATACTTCTCAAATTGAAGGCTCAGGAACTGTGGCCATGACCAGCCTTACTGTTTAATGAAGTCTGTCGCAAACCTCCAGCCAAATACTCTCTTGGGAGAACAATTTAGTTTGTAGAATGTGATGTCCTCTATTCAAAGAAGGATAACCCATGGATTGGGGAATTCAGTGCCAGAGATTGGGCCAAGTTGGTTGCTTTATAAATAAATACGATCAGCCTGAATTAAGTACAATGTAATTCTTATAAGCATTTATTCCTCATAACATGTCAAGGTAGTTATAACAACCCCATTTGACAGATCAGCTATTGGAATCTTAAAATGTTTCACTACTTAAGGTTACATAAGTAATGGAGTCTTGATTCAAACCCTACTCTAAGAAATTCCAAAACCCGTCACACCCTCCATTCCTTATACATACAACTGCATGTATATGTATGTAATTTCTTTTAATTATAAAGACTATGGAGTCATGAAGAAAAATTCAGAGAGAATGCAGAACCCAAGAACTACTCTCACATGCCAATAAGCAAAGAGCATAAGTTATTTTTTTTTAATTTTTTTTAACGTTCATTCATTTTTTTGATAGAGAGAGACAGAGCACGAGCGGGGGAGGGGCAGAGAGCGAGGGAAACGGAGAATCTGAAGCAGGCTCCAGGCTCTGAGCTGTCAGCACAGAGCCAGACGCGGGGCTCAAACTCACGGACAGTGAGATCATGACCTGTGCCAAAGTCAGACACTTAACTGACTGAGCCACCCAGGCGCCCCCAGAACATAAGTTATTCTTGAAGAGCAGTCATGCATTTAACAGTGCTGGACCTCAGAACACTACAGAAATTCTTCTAGTACTTGTGAATTAATACCTCCTTTCCTTTTGTTAGAGACTAATTTTTTTTTTTAGTTTTTTTTTTTTTTTTTAACGTTTATTTATTTTTGAGACAGAGAGAGACAGAGCATGAACGAGGGAGGGTCAGAGAGAGAGGGAGACACAGAATCTGAAACAGGCTCCAGGCTCTGAGCAGTCAGCACAGAGCCCGACGTGGGGCTTGAACTCACGGACAGTGAGATCATGACCTGAGTGAAGTTGGACACTTAACCGACTGAGCCACCCAGGCGCCCGGAGACTAATTTTCTGAAGGTCATAACAGAAATCATTGGTGCATTAAATAATAACAACCACGCTTTTTTAAATGTCAAGCATTGTACATCTTGATTCCTTCCTTGAATAAAGTAGGGGTTCTTCATCCCATTCTGCAGATGAGTCAGAGGCTTAGGGGGAGTAAGTAACATACTTGAGATTGTCTAGCTAAGAGCACAGCAAGAACTAACTTCAAGACCTTCAGGTTAAGGAAGCACGTGCCCCAGGAAACCTGCTTGGATGTTTGTGATTCAGGGATTAATTTCTGTCCTCAATGAGCTGTTGCTTCAAATGTAATCTGTGATCTTGTTCTACTTCCTATTTTCAAGAAGGAGCTTCCTGCATAAAATCTATGGTAGTTTGCTTGTTACTTACACTGACATCTAGCACCCCCTGCTGGCCATTTCAGGTATGACCCACACCTTCTACAACGTAGTGGAGCCCAGGTAAGTGGTCTCTTCAGCAAATACTCAGCTTAGTGAGTGGAACAACCGGAAATACTAAGCAGGAAAGCTGTTTTTCCAATTGTGTACTCAGTGTGCTTGGGAGTTTCAGGTAAGGGGCTCCTCTTTGCAAGACCCCCGTTTCCCCGGCCTCAAATGAGAGGATTGACTGATATGCTTGGTGTCTTATGTACTTGTGAAAACTACAGAGAATTGCTTGTGAATAATGTGTATTTACATCTATATAAATGGAATCGCATTCTTGTCAATCCATCTGTCCATCTGTCCATCCACTAGGCTCACTGCTCCTCTGTGCTGCCCCTTCTGCTGCTGGTTGCAGCCACTGCATGAATCCCTCCACCGCCAGTGACAGGCACTTGTCCTGTTGCTCATACTGGCTGTCACCAGCGAGGCTGGCACCCACACCTCAGGGTCTCTGCATGCTGGGAGTCGCGTTTCCCTGGGAGCGTCATCCCGGGGTTGCGGCTGCCAGGAAATACACATACACCTTGTCTCTAAATACTGTGCTTATTATCTGACATCATAGTTTTTACCAACCTGATGGCCACCAAACAGGATCACATTGTTTCAGCAGGTTATTGCCCTGGGCTGCTGATAAGGAAGCTGAGGGTCTCTTTTCATACCTGGCACCCACTGAAGTCTGTCCCTCGGACACTTGGCCGTCCGTGTCCTTTGGGTGCAGCAGAAAGGAGGCCGGTGGCAGAGGCTACAGCACCCAGAGGGGCCAGGCTGCCCACGGCCGGGCCCACTTTTCCTGGCCGTGTGACCGGACCCGATTCTCAATGCGCTAAATCTCAGCTTCCTCGTCTGTGAAAAGGGAAATCAGCCCACACCTCACAGGTTGGTGAGGATTAAATAATTTTATACACATGGAACACTTAGGAGAGTGTCTGGCAAATCAAGATTGTTAGTTATTCTTACAGTTCCTATTTATTTTTTATTTTCGAGAGAGAGTGTGCAAGTGGGGGACAGAGGCAGAGGGAGAGACAGAGAGACACACACAGACAATCTTGAGCAGACTCCAAGCTCAGTGCGAATCCCAATGTGGGTTCGATCCCAAGATCCTGGGATCATGACCTGAGCCAAAATCAAGAGTCGGACGCTCAACCAACTGACCCACCCAGACAGCCTTACATTACCTATTAACAGTAATTTATAAATCTTATAAATACAAAAAATAGATAATTGGGCATTATACAAGTATTGTTATAATACATCATTACAAATAGATTATACATAAAAATAAAGGTAGATTGTATAAACATTAAATAATTAAAATTAAGGTTATAGTAATTGTTCTTAATTACTTCTTGACTTGAATGAATTTGTTTCTCTTTGATATTTATCCTGTGTGAGTTTTAGCTGTTGCAAATATCCTCAGCTAATCTACTATCTAAACTTCATGAAAGCACTTTCACTAAATAGTGATTCTCAGTTTTGTAGTCAAACGTTTGTATGACTATATCCTTTACATACTTTGAAGTCCTGTTTCAGAAAACTCTTCCCTCTTCAATATCATAAAAGCCTTCTATCATTTCCTGTTATATTCAGTTTGAGATTTTCCTCCACGCTGATCCTGGCGTCAGTGTGTCTGGACATCTCTGAACTCATCAATCACTCAGTGTCTCGTGTATTTGCTCCTTGCACTTGTACATAAGGTCCCTGCAACAGAGTCTGAACACAGAGAAGATTGGTGGGGACTTTATTGGTTACCGGGGGCACAAAGACTGAGTTGTACTGTTTCTACACTGAATGCAGTAAGGAACCCGGATGGACGCTGGCGGAGACGTGAACTGGTGGGGAATGATGTTCACCCCTGATAAGCTGACATTGAGTATGGAGTTACAGGGAGAAAAAAAAAGAGTTAATCAATCGAAAGATATTAAGAATTCCCTTGTATAAACATTGAGCCAGCGATTGTGCTTTTCATTCTATACGATCTCTTAATTTTATGTACCTATAAACATAAACGTGTCGGAAAGAAATGTAACCAAAAAACGCGGCTCGTGTAAGAAGAAATTGCTGATTGTGAAGGTTGTCAGATGTTTGGTGATACAAGGACATTAGTACTACATTGCATTTAGTGTGTGCCTGTAAATTTAATTAGTGTCAGAATGTAAAATACCTTCTCTTCCAGGTAGCTCACTCTGGCTGGGATGTGTGTGTGTGTGTGTGTGTGTGTGTGTGTGTGGTGATTTGCTAACACATACTGACTCTGCACTTGCTTAATACTTCCTGAGCTTGACACCCATGTCCCCTGACCTCCATTCTGTCAGTCAAGGCTACTGGGGCATCACACTGGTCAGCTGTCACATTGCTAGGATCCTAGTTGGAGGAAGGAGGGACAAGGCCCAGGTCCCGTGGGATTGTCTCTGGGCTCCCCAACCGCCAGGGGGGAGCCCTGGCTCTGAATTCCAGGGGTCCCTCCAGTGAGGAGAGGCCTTTGCAGGCTGGACCTTGTGGAGAACAAACCTGAGTGTCCCAGCACACCAGCCTGTTAGACCGAGGGAGGAGAGGGAGCACGAGTAGCCAGTCAGGGGTTGGGCACCACGGAGAAGCCCACTCTGGCCTGATCAGCGTTTAGCAGCTGGGGACAGGGTGACGTGGGAGGGCCCAGGCTGGCAGAGCTGCTCCAGGCATTGGGTGCTTGTGGCACAGACAGGTCTCTTTGTGGGGTTGGGATGTCATAGCTGGAGTCCACACCCATAGCTAATCCGTGTGCAGCTTTTCCGTATGAATAGAAACACAACATTGATCATCTCTTCTCCTGCCCCAGATCCTTCAGTGACATAAAGGATTGAGGAAGTCATGGGTCCTTAGCCTGATAGAAAGCACGTTGTCACCACCCTAACGCAGTTGTCCAATCTCCGGGTACCGTCTCCTTGTGTTCTCTCAGTGTTTCTGGAAACATGCATGCCACACCATCAACCCTTTGTGCAGCTTGCGTCTTCCACCCTTCACACTCTTCTCTGCAATCCTCTACACACAGGAGAGAAAGCTCCCCACCCCCCACCCCCTGGCTCCTGGGAGAACATTCTCTGCATCTCCTAGGACATTTCTTCCACCTGTGCGGGCTGCACTGCCTTCAGCACTGACCTGGCCTCGTTCTATCACTGGGATGGAAACTTGACTTACAGACTGTGTTATTTTATTCCCAGCATCGAGCTTAGTAAATATCAGAAGCACACCCATACACAGACAGTAAAGCAGATTCCAGGCAGAAAGACTCAAATGAAAGATCAAAGGCACAGAAATGTGACATAGTGACTCAGGGGAAGTACAAGTAACTTGATATTCCAGACTCTTGACATTGGATCTAAAAGCAGATTAAAACACAAAAGCATAGGAGCGCCTGGGTGGCTCAGTCAGTTAAGACTCCGATGTCAGCTCGGGTAATGATCTCACGGTTTGAGAGTTCAAACCCCATGTCCCACTCTGTGCTAGAAGCTCGGGGCCTGGAGCCTGCTTCAGATTCTCTCTCTCTCTCTCTCTCTCTCAAAAATAAATAAACATTAAGAAAAAAAGATTAAAAAAACACAAAAGCATAGAGTCAGATGAAATATGGAGACGAATTAGCAGAAAATCTCTTTCTCAGCCAGCAGAAACTTAAAGAGGGATTAAACTCTTGATTACCTCATTATGAGAGTTATTTCATGGAGATTTTTTTTTTATGTCCTAGGACTTGTTCTTTTGAAAAAAGGAAGTTCACACTTTAAGTCATACTTCTGCATAACCTACAAAAGCATAGAGTCAGATGAAATATGGATACGAATTAGCAGAAAATCTCTTTCTCAGCCAGCAGAAACTTAAAGAGGGATTAAACTCTTGATTACCTCATTATGAGAGTTATTTCATGGAGATTTTTTTTTTATGTCCTAGGACTTGTTCTTTTGAAAAAAGGAAGTTCACACTTTAAGTCATACTTCTGCATAACCTTTATTTTTCTAAGACTAATACAATTTCTCAGTAGTAACATATTTACTCAATTATAAGTTCAGAAGAGCCAGATAATAGTAATAGAAGGAATAACACCTTAGACATTCTTCGTCAAACTTTCCAGTCCTGAATCCATTGGCTTCCTGCCTCTGACTTTTACCCCCACCTAGTGGTGGCTGGGAGCATGACCAGTTCATTGGATTATGGCGCTGAACTTGAACATGGTCAGGGTGTCCTCCTGGGTAGCTGCTTTGTTCAAGACAAAATGTGGCTAAGTAGTAGGCAGAGAAGGAGTGTTCAAGGTGACTTACTTTATTGTATTATATTTTCATTGTATAAACATGCAAGTTAGGAAAGAATTAAAATTAAACTTATTATTGGAATTAAGGCACCTAGAAAAGAAGATTCTCCTGTAAAGCAGGGCTGGCTCATTAGGCTACTGGCTAAAAATTACACAGAGCAGGAGTCTGTGTTTCTGCTGTCCTGGGACTGACACACCGCTGATTGGTGCCTGGGGGACAAGAAGGCATCTGGGGCTGCTCGCCTGCTCTTGACTTTCCTTCTCCAGCGCCCAGGGCAGTGCCGGCACTTAGTAGATTTACAACTGTGGAAAGAAGGAATGAGAAGAAAGGAGAAAGAAAGACATCAGTCAGAGTAACCAAAATTTAAAGTGTTAACATTTTCCCTTATAAAGGAGTGGTTTGAATTTTAATATCCTAGAGATTTGAAAAATTGTTAGATGTGCTCTGAGAGGCTATATAGGTGGTTGCTTTGAGGTTTGCGTGTGGGTCTAACCATGTCCTGCTCACCTGTGTGCTCCGTGGAGGGATGAGGAAGCACAAAGCCTCTGTCAGACGACGGGGTTGAAGGTGTCACGTGTGGTCACGCAGCGGAAGTGAACCAGTCGTGATGCTGAGGAAAAGCTACTTTGTCACCTTCTAAGTCATGGAGACACTGAGAATGAAGACTTTGTATAATATATAATCTGTGCTAAGCAAATCTGGATGGAGGCATGAAATTGGAATCTGACACCTTCTGAAAGTAACCAGCACACAGGCTGGATTGTCTGGGCCAATCTGGCTAAGTCCTGTGTCCCCAAGTACGTATTGTTAGAATGCCTTTCATTTTTCTGATGTGTTCTTGCTTAAATAAGCAGTTAGGAGTCACCATATTTATAGTCAGTAGATCTGAAACACAGTATTTCTATAAACATTTAAAAATTTTTTAATGTTTATTGTTTTTGAAAGAGAGAGTAAGCACAAGCAGGAAAGGGGCAGAGAAAGAGGGGGAAATACAGAATCCGAAGCAGGCTCCAGGCTTTGAGCTGGCAGCACAGAGCCCAATATGGGGCTCGAACTCACGAACCCTGAGATCGTGACCTGAGCCAAAGTCGGACACTTAACCGACTGAGCCACCCAGGTGCCTCCAAAATACGATATTTCTAATGTTTAATAAAATGTTCGAAAAGAATGGAGACATCACTGCTGAGGGTATTACTTAACCTTGATTTTAAAAAAAATAGCTTTAAGAGGTATAATTTGCATAGCATAAAATTCATCCCTTGTAAATTTGTGATTGATTTCATGGTTTTTCGTCAATTTATACTTTTTAAACAATAAAATTGTAGAGCAATTATATCATCCAAAGTAGTTTCTTTATTTCCACTTATTCCTTGCTCCTATTTCCAGTTCTGGATAAACCACTGATCACTTTTTATTTTATAAATCTGTCCTTTTTAGACAATTAACATAAATTAAATTATACAATGTGTAGTTTTTTACATCTGGCTTCTTCTACTTAGCGTAATGTTTTTGAGGGTCATTCATGTTGCATGCATAAGTAGTTTGTCCCTTTGTATTGCTGAATACTATTGCACTGAGTGGATGACAGCATTTTGATAATTCACCAGTGGATAACATTGGAATTATTGCCAACTTTTGCTATTATGATTAATCCTGCTATAAACTTATGGCATGCGTGTCTTTGTGACAACATTTATTTTTATTTCTATTAGACCGATTTCTAACAGAGGATTCCTTGGGTCTGTAGGTTTCCAAAGCGGCTGCGACATTTTGGTTCCCTCCAGCAGTGTGTAAGAATGTGGTTCTTCTTGGTATACATATAGACAATGGAATATGTACACATTCTTAAAAAAGAATGAAGTTTTTCCATTTGCAACAACATGGATGGACTGAAAGAGTGTAATGCTAAGTGAAATAACTCAGACAGAGAAAGACAATAACTATACTAGTTCACTTATATGTGGACTTTAAGACACAAAAGAAGAAACACAAATGAAACAGACTAACAAAAAACAGATTCCTAAATACAGAGAACAGACAGCTGGTTGCCAGAGGGGGTGGTGGGTGGGAGGATGGGGGAAATAGATAAATGTTATTAAGAACATTTATTGTGATGAGCACTGAATACTTCATAGAATTGTTGAATTATTATATTGTGCACCTGCAACTAATATAACACTGTATGCTAATTATATTTCATTTTTTTAAAATCTGTTTCTCCCTGTTCTCACTGACACATTAGAGATTGTCTTGTTGATGATAGACATTCTAGCAGGGGTGAAATGGTGTCTCTTTGTGGTTTTCATTTGTGTGCCCCTAATGAATGGTGATATTGAAAATACTGAGAGGTACTTATTAGTTATTTATGTATCTCCTTCAGATAAAGGTGTGTTTTAAGCCTTTTATTGTTTTTTTAAGTTATGTTGTCTTCTTACTGAGGTGTAGGAGTTCTTTATACATTCTAGATAAAAGTCCTTTCTAGATAAAAGTCCTTTATATGATTCACAAATATTTTTCCCCAGGCCGTAGTCTTTCATTTTCTTCATGGAGCCTCTTGAAGCACACGTTTTGAATTTTGATGAAGTCCAATTCATCAGGATGTATTCTTTTATGGATAATGTGTTTGAGGTCATTTCTAAATGTTTTAAATGTTTATGTATTTTTGAGAGAGATAGATACAGAGCACGACAGGGGGAGGGGCAAGAGAGAGGGAGACAGAATCCGAAGCAGGTTCCAGGCTCTGAGCTGTCAGCCCAGAGCCCGACACGGAACCTGAACTCGTGAACCCTGAGATCATGACCAACTCCCAAGTCCACCCTTAATTGACTGAGCCACCCAGGCGCCCCTGCTTGGGGTCATTTCTAAGAACTCCTTGCCTTCATCCTGTGTCAGAAAGATTCTCTCCTATGTTTTCTTCTGGTAGATTTTATAGTGTTAGCTCTTCCGTTAAGTTTATGGCCCATTGTGAATTATTTTTCATACATGGAGGAGGTAAGGAATGAAGTTCATTCTTCTGCCCTCAGATACCCAGTTGTAGCTGAAGCATTTGTTGAAGAGTCTATCCTGTCTTGCACTGAATTTACTCAGCACATTTATCAAAATCCAGTTGACCATAAATACGGGTTTATTTCTGGCTCTCAGTTCCCTTCCGGTGACCTGTAGGCTCTCTCTGCACCAGGACCACACTGGCTTAATTATGTAACTGAATTCTTCTGTGAGCTCTGAAATCAGGTGCTGTAAGGCCTTGCTTGAAAGGCTCGCCCTGCTGTCCCCAGGACCCCAACTGTGTCAGTAATAAACCTGTTCATACCCTCCGCACGTGCAACTTTCTCAGCCTCAACACGCAAGTCAAATTTGGGTGCACCCCTGCCTCCGCCAACTGCTTCTGCAGGGTGACCTTATCGGTCCTCCAAGTGTGTTCTTTCTCAAAAAAATTTTTTTTGTTAAGTCTAGGTCTGTAGGTTGCCATATCAATTCTAGGGCGAGTTTATTAATAGGTGTCCACAAAGCCTGCTCATTGAATCGTTAATGAATGTGGTAAGAATTGCCATCATAACATTGAATCTTCTAATCCATGACCATGGGCGCTCTCTGCATTTATTCTGATATTTTTAATTTCTTCTCTACCTTCTTTTATATTTATCAACAAAGAAGATTTGCTCGTCTTTTGTGAAATTGATTCCTAAATGCGTTATTATTTTTGGTTCTATTGCAAAAGGAATTCTTTCGTCAGTTTCAGTTTCAATTTTGCCTGTTAGTACGTAGAAATACAACTGATATTCTGTACTTTGAGTGTGTACCTTGTGACGATGCTAACCTTGTTTATGAAGTGTAGTTTTGGTTTTGTGTGCGTGTAGATTCCATGGAAATACTCGCCTACAGGATCATGTCATCTGTGGATACATTTTTGTATTTCCTTTTCAATCTGATAGAGATCTTTACTTGACTGAGTTGCACTGTCTAGAAACTTTAATACCATGTGGACTAGAAGTGACAAGAGCAGACATCTTTGTCTTGTTCCTGGTCTTGGGGGGAAAGCATTCAGTCTGTCAACATTACATATGATTACATATGGGTTTTCAGAGATGCCCTTTATTAGGTGGAACAAGTTCCCTCATACTGATGGTTTCTTCTGCTCTCTCAATTTAAAGCTCTCTAGCGAATATTTCACTTCAGGTATAAAACGTTTCGATTATAGATTTTATTTATTTTAAACATATGTTCTGTTCTGTAATTTGGGTATCTATCATTAGAATAACTCTTTGTTGACTTTTTGTTGTCATAATGTCCTTTATTGCTTTAAGCATGGATTTCTGGAGGGTTTTTTTTTTCTTGAACACAATTTGTAATAGCTGCTTTGAAGTCTTTGTTAAAGAAAATATCTGGACACACTCAAGGACAGTGTGTGTTGAGTTGTGGGGGCTTTTCCTCCTAAGAATAGTCACACTTTTCTGATTCTTTGCCTGTCTTCGTATTTTTTTATTGAAAACTATGCTGCTGAAAATATATTGCATGTACTCCTTTTTCCACAAAAGTTTGTTTTCCATGTTGTTTGTACGCTCAGTGAGTTGCTTGGACTAAATCTGTGATATTATATCCCCTGCCGTGTATGATTGCTCATGACTCTCTTGTTTTCTTTCAGTTATTTTATTTTGTAGCCTAGCTTCCTAGAGATCACACCTTTGTCTACATAGCTTAGTCGTAGCCAAGATTAACTAGGGATTGTGTTCAAGCACCTTAAGACTGTGACCCTTACCAAATGGTTATTTTGTATAGATTGGGTAGCATATTCATATTTTAGGCAACTAGCACATAGACTTCATGTGCAACAGTATAAGTCTTCCCGGCTTAAAATTTTTGTTGAGTATTTTCACAGCTCCTCTACATATGCCCATCACCTCAGGGTCACACAAGAGTCTGTGGCTGGCTTGCACTCTTTCGGGTCTCTGCTAAGCAGGCACACAGCTTCAGCCAAGCACACGCTTGCTGCAGCCATGACCTCAACCTCAGGCCGGCACAGCCCCTGCCTTCCTGCCTGCACACCACTGAGTCTCTCGATTCATCCTCACATTGCTCCCCACCCCAAATTATCTGAGTTCCCTTACACTGTGGGATTTGCTGCCAGTCCTCATGGCCTGTCCCATCTTGGAAGAACCTTCATGCCCATGGAACCGGGTGTTGGCAGGCGGGGGGAAGAATGGGAGTCCCTCTAGACCAGAGCACCACTGTTGTTCCCTGATCTGCAGCTTTTCAGCATAAAAACGTCTCAGATTGTTACATGAATTTGGACATTTTCCAACCACAGATATGGTCTTTGTTGACCTAGTCCAGTTTGCAGTTGGTGTCCAAGGAGATGATTTGTTGGCCGTAGCCAAAAGACCTGGCTTACATTCACTTTTCAGTTATGCAAAGCATACATTTTAATTAAATGTTTGGCTTTATTTAGGACTCTCAAGTAATTCCAAGACATCAGAATTGGGGCTCAAGTGCCATTAAGCTGACAGGTGGAGAGTCACTCACAAACAGGAAGACGTGTCATGACCATCTTCCCCGGGCTCATGTCCAAGTGGGAAGGCGTTTCATCTGCCCCTGTGTGTCTACAGCCATTCAAGAGGATGGAAAGTGAAGGCTTCCAACAGCCATACCTTTATCTATTTATGTCACCACAAATGTCACCTGAACTGTGTGACATGTATGAGGTTAAGATGTGGGACGCAATCTTTTCTTAAGATTCTGTTCATTCTCCTGTGCCAGATTTGTTCTTGGCTCTAAAGCAGGCAGACACTGTCAGAGGGAAAAAAAAAATGTGTTGTTTGAGGTGTCTTATCTGACAAGAGGAAAGCAGCTGTGAGGCAGGCTGCTTCCTTTGTGCATGAGGAGGCTCTATCCCTAACCTGTACCTTGGTTTCTCATGACAACTTTTTTTTTTTTATCTTCCCTGACTTTGAGACTAATACATACTTTCTGTAAAAGTGTTTGTAGATCACAGACTGCCCCTCGAAATATTCAGCCACACCCGTGTTGACAGTTTCATTTTTTTCCCCTGCTCATTTTTTGTTTGTAATTTCCCATTATGGTGGCCATACTGCCAATATATGTATACGTTGTTTTAAAAATGATAATTTAAAAATAATACAGTCACTTTATTGCAGAAACTTTGGAATATGCAGACATGCTTGAAGCCATTTGGTTATTTTCTTCTTGTCTTTCTGATTTGCATGGACGTATTTATGTTTTTATTTTTATAAATATATTCCTATGCAATATATCGTTTTTTTATTGCATATTTGATTTTCCTTCCTAAATGAATAATTTTCTGTGATGTATAAATGATATAAATATAATTTTAAGTGGATATAGAATATTTCACGGAAATAAAATAATTATTTAACATATTTTTCTGCTCTCAGACGTTTAAAGTTTTTTCTAATTTTTAGAGGGAAAATGTACGTAATGGAAAACAAGTATTCTTGTGTCAGAGATGTTTCCTGAGGAAATAACTATGGAATGTAGTGACAGGGTCAAATGTGCATTGTGCAGGTCAGATCAACTTCATCTGTGTTTGTTCTGAGAATGAACCAAATGACAGAAGTGCCACCAGAAAGGGTGTGGAACCCTGAGGCCTAACCAGAAAGAGCTTTTTATGGTGGAGAAAAGGGGAGGAGGGTCTGCAGATTCTAGAATTTGGACTCAATCTAAACAACTCAGTGGTATAGTCACATTTAGATTTTCCTGTCTCAGGAGTGGAGTCTCATATATAACAGGCCAACAGATGCCTATGCTGCATGTCAGTGTATAATTTATCATGAGACAGAGCTCAGTCCCGCACAGGCTAGGCTGAACCAGTAGTATGTGGCCCATGTTCATGGAAGCCAAGGCTCACCCAGAGGTTAGCGCCAAGCACAGAAGAGGAATGAAATCTATGGTGAGATGTTCTGTGAAGTCAAACCTTGAAAGCCTAAAGCACTGACGTCAACAATAGAGTTTTGTTTCCCCAGGGACTGGTCAGGTTGGGTCTCAGGACTGGGCACCCTCTCTGTACCATGTTCCAGTGGAGCAGGGGTGGGGACACTTGCTCTTTGTGTTCACATTGCTGAACAGCCTTCCTCTGCTGGACCCCCATCCCACCTAGCTGATGTGCCTGTCTTCTATTAAGCTTGCTCGAATTAAGCTTGACTCTACAGTCATTTGTCCTGTAGAGGGACTTGGATGAGTCAACATTCAATTACACACTTGACTCAGCACCTGCATATGTCTGTGTTCTTGTGATGAAAGAAGCACCTCTCTGTTGAACATCTACAGCCTACCTGTGCTAGTAGATTCATGGGCCCTGGTCTTGTGTCAGCCTGTCTACACCGAGAAATGAGACTAAAAGACATGGGTTTCAGTAAATCACATGCCATTAAAAAGTGCAGATTCTTCGTGGAATGTCAGGATTGGCTAGGGCTACAAGAAGTCTGCATTCTGCTTCCTTCAGAACAGTGTCATCAGAGAGGACTAAAGTACAGCGGCTCAACAGTCCTGGTCATGAGACTCCCAACTCAGGTAGCAGCTACTTGGAATGAACTTGGTATAAAATAGGGACCTTTCACCACAGAATAAGAATATCTTTGGCAGCAATCATATGCGTGTGTGCAGATGGATTTTTCTTTCATTAGCTGTGACCTTTTGGAAGTGAGCAAAGTTGGCTGTGGTTTAACTGCCCTTAATTTATCATGTAGCACCCCAGCCACCGCTGGCACAGCCCCAACCAGTAGAGGCCGGTTTGACTTCAAGCCTTTTCCACGAATCAACCACATTTGATAGAGCACATAGACCGGAAAAACCCTGAAAAAACAAAACATCAGTGCCCTCCTGCCCCCCACACTGTCCCCTACACCACCGCCCTCCCCCTTCTCTGCACCTGCCAGTGCAGAGCAGAGCCCGCAGGGCTGCCCAGGTCGGGTTGGGGAAGGGAGGGGCTGAGGATTGGAAACCACAGGGGACACTGGCTAGGAGTGCCCGGCACTGAAATCAGCCCACACGGCTCTGGGTCATTTGTTAGTCTCCCCTTTGCCTCCGTGCTTTCCACATGCAGAACCAGTTCCAGATCAGTTCCAGATCAGTTCCAGATCTCTATGTAGAGACTTTGTCCTAAGGAGGTCTGATCAAATTCTTGAGACTCAAGGAGTAGATCAAAATTAAATTTTCGCTTCCTTGTATCTGGTGGGTCTTACATAGGTTCCACCTGGGAATCTCTACTTGCTTCAGAAAACTCCTGTCCCACCAAACAGAAGGTGATTGTAAATAAACAAAAATCCTCCCCAGTTTGAAATGAGACATTGTTTTCATTCTAATATATAAACGTTTTTGCTTTAAATGCATTCATTAATGAAAACAGAACATATACAATCACTTTATTTTTCTCCGCCTACCACACCCTGAACGTTTTGTTTTGCACCCATGTTTGTAGCAATACACACACACATAGAAATGAGTGTCATACTTGTTAGCGTGTGTGCGCGTGCATGTGCGTTCTCGATTTTTTCTAAACTAGAGCTGCCAACAGTGGATGCTGATGCTGTTGGGGACTTGCATGTGCCCAGCATAATTATGTCGTCCACACAACCTAGGAGACAGGTCACTGTAACTCCATTTTAGAATGAGAAAATTATGGCACAGAGAGTTCAAATAGCGATAGACCCAAGATTTAAACCCAAGCACTTGGAGTTCAGAGTCCACGCACTTAATCTCTCCACCACCCTCCCTCCTCCCTTTCCAGAGTTGGTACAGCTCTCGGGAAACATGGTGCCCATGAAATACAGGTACAAGTTTGAACACATCTGCCAGTCACGCGATTTGTGATCCTGTCACCAGCAGAGCGTCTTAAAACAAATGAGTCTGAATCTGCTGACTTGGAAGGAGAAATAACTTGGGCACCTTCACTGGCTGGGGCTCCCCAGGGGCCAGTGCCCCAAAGAACCCTAACCGGAACAAGGACTCTCTCAGGGAAAGAGTTAGAAATGTAGAATTGACCATGATTACATCAACGCTGAATGTGAAGGCTCAGTTGTCATGCTGTCCCTTACCTTGTACTCAGATCTCAACAAATGAATGTCCACAGAGGCAAAAGTAGACTTGTGATTGTTTTTATTGTGCCTATTATGAAAAACATAACAAAACTCAGGTAGCAAAGATGGCAGCTTCCAGAAATGTAAAATAAAAGGCCTCCAGGAAGTTATCTGGATACAGAGCCCCAGGAGCTCTATGGAAGCTGCACGCCAAGTGTACTCAGAGGCGAGGGTGCTGCGCTGCTGACGAGCTGGCGGAGGTGAAAGATAGAGACGTACTGAAGCCCCCGTGGATGCCCCCCGGCCCCATCCCTGAGTCATGGCAGAAATTGTTCTCCATGCAGAGTGACATTTCCTGTCTGCCTAGCTGTTTGTAAACCTGTTCTGCAATGATGACACATAGAAAAAGAAACATGTGAACTGAAATAACCCAAACGCAGAAAGAAAGCCCCGCTATATCTCCAGCAGACTCTTCTAGTGACAATAGCCAATGGAGAAAAGTGGACCCTTGGTGCCACCATGGGTTAGGAACTCTTCCCATTGTCACAGAGTGCTGGTCTCCCAAGCAGACAGATGGCGATGATGACGGTGTAGACCATGTTCTTGATGACAAGGAGGAGGTAGGTGTAGTAGGCAGAGGTGTTCACGAGCTGCACCTGTCGGGGGTCTAAAAGAAGCCATCGGTTAGTTTCACACATTTCTGATGTCCTGGGTTGAAGTGACTCTCTCACCAGTACAACTGGAGAGTAAGCATCTATACCACCATCACCACTAACACCACCCCCAAGACTACTCAGAATCCAGTTTGCCGACCAAGTCTGTAAAAAACCTGTGAAATTCACTTAGAACATTCCAAAGTATTCTAAACCATGGTTGTGTTTGTAATTCATGAACCCAGGGGGGAAAAACCATTGGTGATAAATAGCTTTTAGCATTTCTTCATCCCCCGCATGTCCCTATGTAAGAATACTAGGCAATATCCATTAACCACAAACTAAATGTCAGTTGAGAACTTTGCCTAGAAAGCCTTAATCCTCTTTAATTTTGCAATAACATATGAGATTATTACTTTCATTCCCATTTTCTTATACTGAGGACAGGGAGAGGAGCAATTTGCCTGATTTCATGCAACTAGTAAGTACGAGAGGCCAGATTTCAATCTCAGCAACCTGGTGTTTCAGGACGCATTCTCAGCTACTCTGTCATTCTGGATCTCTACATGCAATGAATACCCAAGACACCCATTGATTACGGATAAATGTAAAGTTGGATGATGATAAGGAGGATGATGACGAGTAGCCAGAGTCCAGGAGCCCCTTGATATTGGACGTGAGGACAAATCAGCAGGACTAGAGCCAATGGTCCTCTTCATTTCCTTTGTGCATACGTGGGGAGAAAGGGCCAGGAACTACTACTTATACTTAGAATGTACTCACAGGTACTTATTATGTGGCTGCTAAATGAGATACCTGAAGCAAGACACTCCACATAGGGGGCCTTGTGTTTTCAATAACTGAGCTGGGTGTTATTTGTGTCATTTGTGGTTGGCTCAGAAAATGTAAATAAGCTAACCCTATTCCTGCAAATAAATAATTAAGACTGGGGTGTAAGTCTGGATTCTGGCACGCGAAGTCCTGCCATCCCACCCACCCCAGGTGTGCAGCCTGTCTCAGGGCCTTGGGTTTGGGATGTAGAGGAAGAATGAAACCTGAGTAAGTGTATGAAGTCTTGATTCATCTAGCCTGGGGCGAAGCCCGGATCTCGCTGTGTGGCATGATACAAGGGATGTAGTTAATCTCAGCTCCTTGTCCTCAGGGGAAAAATGGGAATGAAATACAGTGAGTGTTAAGAGAATTCAACGAAATGCACTGACAGTAACACGATGCCTTTTGTCCAAGAACCTCTCAGCATCATTTATTAAGTACCAGCAAGAATAGAGACTTAAAAAAAAAATCTAAAGCAACAGCATATTTTCCTCAGTTAGTAGAAACAAAGGCCACAGAAATGCATGAAGTGCGTTGTTAACAGACGTCAGAGCCCCTCACTGCACCCCTACTTTACAGGCCTCTCCTTCCCAAGCCAGCAGTTACTGTGTGAAGACGACTCCTGGGAAATGATGGACTGACTTAAATTACCACTCAGTCTATTTTGCAAGATCCTGCCATCGTGAGGCTTCTACCCGAAGCCAGAGAAGTTCAAAAGTTAAGTTGATCCGGAGGAAACAATGCTATAGCCTAACATACAGGAAACAAGTACAAAACTTACCATTTTCATCTTTCAGAGAAGCTTTTGTGTAGTTAACAGCAGCGAGCTCTAAAAGAAATGAGAGCAAGTATTATTCTGTTGTTCATATCCATTATTTGACTCGTGTCTGTACTGTGGATGGTTTGATGGATGGATAGATAGATGATAGAGAGATAGAGAGATAGATAGATAATAGAGAGACAGATACACAGATAGGTAGATATACAGATAGATAGAATCTGTCAACAGATAAGAAAGAACCATTACAAATAGGAGCCGACAATTCCAGAAATGTTGCTCTGGTTCTTTGTAATTCTTTGTAGATCAATTCATATACTGTATTTCGGTGCAGGAAGATGTTGAAGTTCATGAATTTTTTTTTTCTTTCTTCCTCACAACTGGGGAGTAATGTCTAAGACTACATCTTGTTTTCCCTCTGTCCTCACAGCTCCCAGCACAGTGCCTGTGGCAAAGTAGGTGTTCTGTAAATACTTGTTGAATGGAAAAACATCCAGAAACAGTGGCTGCTGTAAAGTCCTGAGCACACGCCGCTCACGTGAAGCGTGGCCACCAAAACGATATCTTCCAACCGGAGAATCCACAGCAGAATCTTACACGTTGGAAGGAGGCTGGTGTAGGTCAATTTCCCATGTAAAAACGGAAGCAGCCTTACCTTTCCAAATCACACACACCCCGGTAACCGCAAGTCCCGCACATGATTTTCTAGAGTGGAGGTGTTTGTGGACATGACAACAAGGCTAATGAAAACCAGTACCCTTAGATGATTATTCCTGTGCCAGGCACTCTGTGAAAGTTCACGTGCGTTATCTCATCTGATCCTGGTGACACTGACATGAGCTGGATTTGGAGGACTCCATGTTATGCGCAAGGAAATAGGCTTTAGAGTCAATAAGTACTTTGCTGAGAATCATACCAGTGACGGGCAGAGCTGGCACTCAGGGTCGGTGGTGGGGGGTTAGGAGAGCTACAGCATGTGGAACGTCCCTTGTACAACAATCCATACAAATCAAACCTAAGTCCACCATCGTGGACTCTCATATATCTCTTCCGGATACCCTCATTACTTTTACCAACTGACCATTTATTACAGAAGCTCAGGATCTGGGTGTACTTTCTGCAGGGATAGGATGATAGGCAAGTCACATCGATAGCTGCCTGAATATATAAAACATGAGATGAGGGTTGTATTTATCTAGAGTGTAAAAACAAAACAATACAAAAACAAACAACCAAAATAAAAAACATCCAACATACATACAAAGACAAAATTCCTTAAAAAGTACATTGACCGTGGGGCACCTGGGTGGCTCTGTCGGTTAAGCGTTCGACTTTGAATCAGGTCATGGTCTCACATCTGTGAGGTCAAGCCCCACATCAGGCGCTGTGCTGACAGCTCAGAACCTGGAACCTGCTTTGGATTCTGGGTCTCCCTCTGTCTCTGCCCCTCCCCCACTCACGCTCTGGGTCTCTCTGTCTCTCAAAAAATGAATAAACGTTAAAATTTTTTTTACAAAGATCATTGACCGGTGGATGCAGAGAGTCATGAGGTTGTTTTGATTTATCCTTTTTCTGTTCAAATGTGTCCTTGTCCCTACACACGTGGTTCAGGTGTGCAATTGTATGCCTTCCACACAATCTAATTTTGTCACTCTTAAAAAGATGGGTTTGAGGTATAAACTGTCAGGTAAATCCCAAGAAGGAAACTGTTAGTATAATTACGTTAAATGTTAAAATATTCTCAAAAGCTGACTTTAAAATGCCTTAAATGTCTTTCTTTTCCATACAGTGGCTTTGGTCACCATACTGCACATCTGGAACTAGTATAGCACTACACGAGAACTAACTGGAATTCCAACAAAAACTTTAAAAACGATAAATAAAAATCTCTTATCATTGTGCATTGGTGAGCTACCTCACTTTGTCTCCATCTGATTCAGAAATGTCCAGCGTCTGTGCAGGACCTGGCGTCAGGTGGAAAGGGTACTGGTGTGATGTGTGCCCGAGGCTCCATACCTTTAGTGTTACAGCAGGAGCACTCGGTAAGGTCCCTCTTCTACTGGGGGTTCGAGGGCTCTCTTCCTCTGATGACGTGTCTAAAATACCTAGTCCCCAGGCTTTAAACTGTGACCAACAGGATCCTTTGCACTGTGATCTAAGAAGGCTTCCATAACCTGGTGGTGACAGGCTTGAGCAGAAGACAGGGTAGACATACACCCTCTGGACAGGCTAGCATAGGACAGAAAGGATCAGCAGAAGGTTGTACACTGAGAGAATCCCAAAAAGTTTGCAAGGTTTTCCTTCAGGCGTCTATTACTTGCCCACTAAAATAGGAGCCTTGGTCCCTGGAGATCACAGAAGATGTGCCCCAAGGGGGAAACCCACTTTTTAAAAGTGTCCTCGCCACAGGGAGGGCATCAGCCTCTCGGCAGGGAAAGGCTTCAACCCTTCCAGAAATGTACAAACAATAACCGGGGCGTGTTGACAGCCCGCACTAAGTGGCAGTGGCATGAAGTCGGGCTGCAGGTGTTCAAGGGGTCCCCAGGGAGGAGGTCTGAAGCTTCTGGAACAAAAAACAATTTTTCCAGGATTATGCACCTAGCAGGTTAGACACTCGGGGTAAGTCATTTTGTACTATTATTTAATCCTTACCACTGATGCCTGTTTATAATTTGAGTCATCTTAAATGCCTCATGGTGGGTGAAAGAGTGAAAAAACAAAACTAAAAAAAAAAAAAAAAACCAAGAAAAACAGGGTTTTTCAGGGAGTCAGAAAGAACCAAGTGACCGTCTTGGTTTTCCCTCAACTCCAACTCTTTCTTGAATACACTGCCAGTTTGTTCACCTTGATTTCTCGGATTCAGAAGCACACCGGTGCCATGGTACAAGGTCATTAGGACAGCAAGTCTGGCATGAGAGGCCATCTTCTTTTTTTTTTTTTTTTTTGAGAACCAGAATGGGCTTTATCTACAAGTGCCACAATCTTATAAATACACTGTAAAGAAAACTTAGTATGAATATTTATTTGACAATGCTCCCTGTTAACATATCAAATAAGCCAAATTAGTTTAACAAATCCTTTGGAATGTTCCAGGTTAAAGAGACTTAAGCAGACCAAAACTCCAAAGAAAACAAGCAAAAAACCACAAAACCCTTAGCCCTTTGGACAGAGAGAAAACCAAAATCTAATGCTGTATCAGCTTACTTTTGCTTTGTTTTGTTTTGTTTTTTTTGTTTTGTTTTGTTTTTGTTTTGTATTGTTTTGTTGTTTATTTGTTTGAGAGAGAGAGAGAGAGAGAGCAGGAGCAGGGGAGGGGCAGAGAGAAGGAGAGAGAGAGAGAATCCCAAGCAGGCTCCACCCTGCCAGCCTGGAGCCCAATTTGAGGCTAGAACCCAGAACCCTAAGACCATGACCTGAGCCAAAACCAAGAGGAGTCTTTTAACTGACTGAGCCACCCAGGTGCCCCGGGATCAGCTTACTTTTGCTTTGAAAATTCTTCATGCCAATATTAGTCCTGACCACACATAACATTCCTTTCCAAATATCCCATGTTTGCAAATCTTTACTACTTTCTTTTTTACATTCAGAACTTGTCTTGATTTACCTTATTTATTTATTTATCTATCTATCTATCTATCTATTTATTTGTGTTTATTTATTTTTGAGAGAGAGAAAGAGCACAGCCCAGGAGGGGCAGAAAGGTGTGGGGACAGAGGATCCCAAGCAGGCTCCGTGCTGACAGAAGAAAGCCCAATGTAGGGCTTGAACTCACCGACCCTGAGATCATGACCTGAGCCGAAGTCTGATGCTGACCCAGCTGACCCACGCAGGCGCCCTCTGAATTTACCCTCTTTAAATGAGCCTCCCTTTAGAGAAAATTCCTTTCTTTCTCTTTCTTTCTTTCTTTCTTTCTTTCTTTCTTTCTTTCTTTCTTTCTTTTTCTTTTCTGAAAAAATACAACTCCATGCATCAGACTTTTCCTTACTAAAAATACACACCTTATGTTCTTTGCATTCTGGGTTGTTTCCCTTATTATTTCCAGTAGTCTTCATTAAATTTATCAGAATTCTTAACTCTTAGAAACCTTCATTTTTAACAAAAGTTAATAAGGAAGCAGTTGTGAACTGTCAAACAGCATCCTTTGGAGTGGCGAACTTGTGAATACATTTCATAATTTCTAGAAACATCTGCTTCCTTATAAAACAATCTTTCAGTAAAGCACAAAGTACATTTACAAGCAGGCCCAAAAGTATCTTCAGTTTCTCTGCATTAAGAAAACCAAAAAGAGATAAACCTATGTTCCTTAATTAATAATTTCCTATTTATGGGGCATCTGGGTGACTCAGCCAGTTGAGCGTCCAGCTCTTGACTTTGACTCGGGTCATGATAGTTCCTGGGTTTCAGCTCTGTGCTGGTAGTGCAGAGCCTGCTTGGGATTCTCTCTCTCCCTCTCTCTCTCTCTCTCTCTCTCACTCTCTGTCTCTCTTTCCCTCCCCTGCTCACGTGCTCTGTCTCTCTCTCTCTCCAAATAAATGGATAAACTTCAAAAAAAAGAAATAAAAAATAATTTCCTATTTCTTTCAAGTTTTTATTTATTTTTAAGAGAGAGACACAGAGACACAGTATGAGCAGGGGGGACAGAGGCAGAGAGAGAGGGAGACACAGAATCTGAAGCAGGCTTCAGGCTGTGTGCCATCAGCACAGAACCTGATGCGGGGCTCGAACTAATGAGGCGTGAGATCATGACCTGAGCCAAAGTCAGACGCTAAACCCACTGAGCCACCCAGATGCCCTAATAATTGACTATTTTATCACACTTGGAAATGCTCTAGATATTTAATGAATTTAACGTAATTTAACAGGTGACCTCACTCAGCAACACTTTAAGGTTTTAGTTCCCCCAAAGCTTTGGGAAACTACCACTTTATCTAAAATTTTTTATTTTATTTGTATCTATTCAATTTACTCGTTCCTAAAAGTTGAGCTGAAATTACCCATAAAAATTTTATGAGACGTGGGAAGGGATGGGTTAAATAGGCGATGGGAATAAGGAGTGCCCTCGTCCTAATGAGCACAGGGTGACCTATGAAGTGCTGAATCGCTGGATTGTACTCCTGAAACTAGAGCCACACTGCGTGCCAACTAACTGAAATGAAAATAAAAATACTAAAAAGCAAGCAAACAAACAAACAAAAACGTATGAAACATCAAAGTCTGTCATTCTCCCAAGCTGTTTTTTTTAAACATTTTGTAACTGAGATCCCATCTACTTATTTGAATTTTAGTAAACCCAGGCACATGAAAATTCTAATTAATTTTCGTGCTGACAATTCTAAAAAGAGGTCTGCTTTGCTTAAACAACAACCAGACATAGGCCCGACGTGAAGTTGAAACGCGCATGGGATAGTTTCTCCCTTTCTGAGAGGTCTAGAATGCCCAGTCCTCACAAGCGTTTGTCTAAAAACCAAAGAAATATAGAGCTCTTTATAAACCAATTTTGACAATGTCTCCAGAGAGAAAAATATCTCACATTGACGACGTGTATTTGTGGACACACAGATCGCTGCAAAGACCCTGGAGTCACTGACATTTACGGAGACATTTATGGAGAAAGTGTTAAGGTTTGTATGTGTCCCTGGAATTACGAAGGACACTGAGCCAGGGTTTAGGCACAGGAGCCCTTTAGCAGTTTGTATTTAAGATTTTTTTTTTCAACGTTTTTTATTTATTTTGGGGACAGAGAGAGACAGAGCATGAACGGGGGAGGGGCAGAGAGAGAGGGAGACACAGAATCTGAAACAGGCTCCAGGCTCCGAGCCATCAGCCCAGAGCCTGACGCGGGGCTCGAACTCACAGACCGCGAGATCGTGACCTGGCTGAAGTCGGACGCTTAACCGACTGCGCCACCCAGGCGCCCCGAGCAGTTTGTATTTTAAAAAGACCTCTTTCCCTTAGTTTCCCTCAGTCCCAGGCACTTGTGGGCTGTGTTTACATTTCATGGACTTGATCAGATGGATCACTTTGAGGACAGAGAAAGAATGCAGGTTCCTGCAAGAAGGACTTTGCTTTCCTAAAGCCAACCATCTATAAGCCCTTTTCTAGAACTAGGAGAAGTGTGGGGTTGGGTGAAGGGACAGGGGAACTCTGGATTGACCCAAGAGCTGCGTTTCCAGTTCTGTTCGCATTTGTCAGGACAACTGCTCTCAGTGTCTCAGACTTGGCTGTTACTGCGTTCAGGACACAAGACTCCGTGTGCACCACCAACAATTCTCTTGGAACCTTGCTGACTTTTCTAGCAGGGGAAGTGCAGTCTGAAAGGTTGGGGGCTTGGCTCCAGGCACACCTTTCTGCCAGCTCAGCTGGGCTCTGGCCAAATAGGCCAGTTCCACAGGGTTCCAGATAAACATGCCGGCTCAACCAGGCTCTGGGCATAACCCTTGCAGCCCAAGCTGACCTGTCCTGGAAAGGAAGTCCCATTAGATCAGCAGCCCGAAGGCAAAGAGAGGGGAGCTTCGAACCAAGAGGAACTCACCTGCAGCCCTTGAAACCGGTGAGGAGGACAGTGAACTCAAAGGGCTCACAGTGACCACCCCTGTGTTTTGCCTTGTCTCCGAATGCCCCTGTGGGTCTACTTCGGATCCTCTTGCCTCCACCACAGCTGTTAAAGAACAAAAAGTCAACCAAGTAAATGTTAAAGATCCAGTAGCTGTATTCGTCAATCAATGTGTGAATCAGCATCTGATCTAGCACTTAGACCGGAGCTCCAAAGGAGGACAGGAAAGGAATATTTTAACAATAGACAGGGGGTGGAAAAAAGAAGATTATTAGCAAGGAGTCCACTGATTTAGGCAAGGTCACCTTCATGGGGAAGGAAGGGGTCAATTAGGAAAGTACCTGGTGCTGGCTAGGAAATTCCCTAGGTGACAGGTTAAAGGTTACTCTTCTGGGGGTTGCAATTGCACTGGGATTAGGTATTAAGTCTTGGTGGAGTGACTCAAGCTTTTAAGTTAAGTGTTGCCATCTTGGGACTACAGGCTTTGTTGTTTGTTTATTTGTTTAACACTCCCAGAGGACAAAGGACAAAGTCTTACCTCAGAAATATAGCAAAGCTCTTCACATGTCTTGCTATGTGTTTGTTCCCCGCTGCTTAAAAAGTGCTTGTTAACCACAGAGCAAGTACAAACTGGTTCCTTCTTATGGGCCCTCTGGGGCCCTGGTCTTTTATGTTAATGTTCAGGACTTGACTTCTGAGTCTAGAGAGTTCCTGGCTCACAGCCGAGCCAGGGCACATTCAGCTCTGCCCCCATTGTCAAATATGACCAGCCTCTGCACAATGGGGCTCCTTCAGGACACCATGTCTGAATCACCAGGGACCCTGGGTGATTAGGCAAAGTGTATTCGCCCTACTGTAGTGATCCTCCTGGGGACAGTGGTCCGTCCCGCCTCCCTTCCAGGCCTGGCGCACGCTCGGACGGCAGGAAGTGTTTGCTGGGCAGCATTTCCCAGGGGTAGAAATACATCCATTGTGGACAATGGGAGAATGTTTGTACACGTAACCTCACCCCTCTCCAGTTACCAAATTTCACCTTACAGTCTTATATAAAATTCAAATCTGGAACACCCAAGACCATAATAAAAACTCAGCAGCCAAATCACCATTTTTACTTGAACTACAATCTAGCTCTATCAAAGGAGCAGCATTTTGTCACCTGTAACTGTTTAAGGGTGATACTTTGAGTAGACCAGATTGAGGTGAGAGGAAGTTTGACTGTTGAATAGAACTTCCCTAAAGATGTGAAATTTTTCTTATTTCCATATCAATAAGATCATCAAAAACACACTCTCTTTTTGAGCACTTATTGTATGCAAGGTTGCTAGGTGTTTTCATATGTATTCTCTCATTTAATCCATACAGTGGTGCTAAAAAACGTCACTGTGACCTTCATATTTTGCATGATGAAACTGAGGCAGCAAAGGCTAAGTGAGTTTTTCTTTTTCTTTTTCTTTATATCTTCCAAAGCCCATCATATTTAACTCTGTGGGGAAATATTTGGACTTTTATGCTACCATTAAAAGTAAAACATTTAGGGGCACCTGGGTGGCTCCGTCGGTTGAGTGTCCGACTTCAGCTCAGGTCATGATCTCACGGTTCATGAGTTCGAGCCCCACGTTGGGCTCTGTGCTGACATCTCAGAGCCTGGAGCCTCTTCAAATTTCTGTGTCTCCCTCACTCTCTGCCCCTCCCCGCCCCTCAGTCTCGGGCTCTCTCTCTCTCAAAAATAAATAAACATTAAGTTTGGTTTTCTTAAAAAAAAAAGGAAAAAAGTAAAACTTTCAGAAAAGATTTCTTTTTCCCTGTTTTCCATTAATTCTTGACAGGTAAGGTGTGGTATTCCCTTTGAAACAAAAGATTCAGGGAGGTTATATTCATGTGTACATGTCCATACCTTTGTTTATTGAAGGAAACAGAATCTCTTGTTCAAACCTTCTTTTATTCTTCTCCTGTTTAACGATACATTTGTGTTCTTTGCCCATTGACTCTTCACTTACGGTCAGCCAGGTGTATTTCATGTATGTGTCCTGAGTCTTCATGGTGTTTCCCTGCTGGGACGTCAGACTTATTTTGCCATCCTGTTCTTTCCAATCTATCTCGATAACATCAGGGAAAAAATCCTCAAGAAGAGAAAGATATGTTCCAGCCTTATGGAGTTGTACTTCAGCAATTGAAGGAAGAAAAATTGTGGGCTTGGGGAAAGTGTCTTCATCAGGATTTTTATCTGTGGGAGAAAATAGAATAGCAACCAAAACGTTATTAGAGAAATGGAAACATTGTGTGGTTGGAACCACCTAGCACATAGTTAAAAGGAAGGAAAAGTTGCCATAGAGTTAGTGCTTACCATGACCTTTAAACCACAGTGGGTTCTGAGTTGCTTCTTTTGTTACTTTCCATGGGAAAAGGGGTTCAAGAGGTTATGTAAGTTGCCCAAAGTCACAGCTATTAAGGTCACCACATGGGTTAAAATGTGGAATTTTTTGAGACAATACATGGTCACTTGTTGGAAAAGGAATCTATTTCCACCCATACTTGACAATGTATCAAGTTGACCATTTAGCTTCAAATAAGAATCCCATGCCCACTTCTGATGCTGGAGTCCTTCTGCTTGATTTCTGATTTTATAGAACATCTCACTCTCACATCTAAACTATGCCAGGATTTTGAGTAGGACAACATTTAAAGCTGCACCTCCAAAATATTTACAATGCCTTGAATTTAAGTTTTTTTAAATGATTATTTATTTTTGAGACAGAGAGAGACAGAGCACGAGCAGAGGAGGAGCAGAGAGAGAGGGAGACACAGAATCTGAAACAGGCTCCAGGCTCTGAGCTGTCAGCACAGACAAATCGCAGGGCTCAAACCCACAAACTGTGAGATCATGACCTGAGCCAAAGTCAGGTGCTTAATCCACTGAGCCACCCAGGCACCCCTACAAGTGCCTTGAATTTGGAAGCAATGTGGCAATATTTCCAAAACTGCTACTTAAAATTTATTGATTATTTTCAGAAATGCTCTTATATGAACCTTATAGTGCAAGTAATGCACTAGTCAGAATTTTGTTTTGCTTTAGAAAATGTTCACTCAAAGCACATTTTATATTGGAAATTCATTTGATGTTGACACGTGACTAAGAAGACACCGTACTTTGATGCTTAGCATCTCCCCCAAATTTGGATCTGCCCTACACGTCTGCTGAACTTGTGTTTGTACCCATAATTTTCTTTGATTTTGTCAGCTGGATAAAGTCGTATGTAACTGGCATAATGTTAACAGAGTATCTCACACACATAATGTGAAAATATGTAATGAAACATCATACTTGTCAAGGGCATGTCACTTGAGGGCTGGAATGTTCCTTGCTTATACATTGATTGTTAATTAATCATTGAAATGATAAAGACTAGAACCCTTCCAGTTTGATTTCCAACTGAAACACAAACGTTAACACATTTTCTCTTTGGGCTAGTTTGGAGTTAGAATAATAATTTTGTGGACAATTTCCGAAGAAAAGAAGAATTTTATTTCTTCCTTGAGAAAAAAAGGAAAAATATTCTTGAAAATTTCTGCGAATGCTACAAACTTCCTGATTTTTATACAAAATCAGTAAGCAAACAGTGAGTTTTTTATTCATGCTATACATAGAATTAGATCATAATGTGGTTGTTTTAAACTTGTACATCTTACTTGTGCTGCAAATATATATATTTTATTGATTATAATAGTAAGAAAGTCTACATTTCTCCAACCATGTATGTTGTTTTTAATTTTAAAAGTTTGTTATATTAGAGAAGACTAATTTTTCAAAGTACATGATATTTACATCATTTTTGCCTCTAGTCAATACACTAAAGAATCTAGTTTTCATCTTAGGAACTTGGTTTTTTATAGGATTACTTCTGATTCATCATTGTAAAGAACCTGAAAATCAAAGATGAATATGGAAAATTTCTGGATGGAAAAATACGATGCTTATCTCCTGTCCTTTTTCCTCAGCTAGATCCTGAAGTTTCATTCTTTTCCGGATAGAGGGAATCTTGAACTTCCATCATTTTCTCAACTGAGCATTAAATAGTATACTTGATTATATAAGATTAGTGCCTATATGTTGGGTAATTATATTACATGCTTTTTCTTTCAATATTCTTTTTAAGCTTACTAACAGTTTTTTTTTTATGGCCACAATCATTTTATTGATGCATAAAATAGAAACCAGTTTACAAAATAAATAAGTTTGTCCAGTGCATTTGTGCACATTCAAAGTTAAAAAAATCTTGGGTGTAAATTGTCTGAGTTGTATCTATTTTATTGATATGAAGCAGTATGAATTCTATATAAATTAACCAAATACAACCACATTTTCAATTAAGTGTGGTATTTCAAACCTGCATATTCATATTGACTCCAAATTTCTCATTTTATTCAACCATATTTCTTTTATTAAATAATTATTTAAAGCTATTTCATATGTAAATATGAATTTCAAATTTATGACATTTCTAAGTGCATTTAAAAGCCCTACATCTATCTATAACTATGTTTCTATGTACATTGTAACTATATTTTCAACCTTTGTTTTTCTACTATTATAAGCATGAAGCCCAAACCTGTTGAAGTTAGAGGTAATATAAATTAAGATAAATAAGTTTTAAAGTACATAGAAGAACTACAAAAATACAATCTTAATTTCATTTTTGTGGCCCAGTGAGGGACAAATCCAGTAAACAGGTACAAATCCCTCTAAATTCAAGTTATTTGTCTATCAGTGGACAGCAAGGGAACTTCCCATTGGAGCAGTTACAAGTACAGCTGACTCCTCTGGAGAATTTCTGCTTTGTCAGTATGATTGGCTACAGACCACCCACCATAGTGGATACAATTCTCCCATTAGGTGTGAAAAGGGGGAACTTCTACCAGCACCTATTATATTTTGCGTGATGTGCCATGTAATTTATCCCCAGTCTCATTTAATTCTCATGTGACTCCTGCTGAATGCCTCCTGTTATCCCACCTGATGGATGAGGAAACTGAGGGCAGAGAATAATCGCCAAATTCACATAAGCAGTACGTGGTAGAGATAGGGCTCCAGGTCAGCCTGGGGCAAATCCTGGGCTCTCTGACTATACCCTTTCACCGTCAGGAAAGGAAATGTGTCAACTCACAAAGCATATCTGTCATGATCTATTTCATTCTTGGACCAAACCCTTTCATGACAGTTACACACAATGTACACGAACACTTTATACAAGTCCACACGAACGCAAGGTCTGATCCTATTACAATATTTGCACAATGTTGTCTATGCTGACCTTTGCTGTGAGGATTGATACTAAAATCTCTCCTAAGATTTCCACAACCAAACATGCTATGGAAGTGAGAAAGTATATTATTATCATTATCATGATTATTAGCAATTTCTTTAGATGAATTGTGTACTCCAACATGACATTTTAATCGCATGGGACCACATCTTTCTTACTAATGGGAATACAGTACTCGAGGTAATGATTGGGTCTAGGTAAATCAAGCATGGAGACTCATTCCTTCGTTTGCACCCCACTTTGCTCTACTATGTCTCAATTCACTCAGCCATCATCACTGGAATGTGCCTTTGACACACCAGTTAATAGGCAATCACTTGTCTTATCCACTGCATTTCCAGTGTTAAGAAAGTCAAAGGAACATTGGCTAAAGCCTAGTAACATGCGGTCAGTTCATGGAACTGCTTCACCTGTGTGGTCCAAAGCAAATTCCAAGCTTTCACCAGAAATTTCTACCTCAAACCGCCTTCCTTCTAATCATGCCCCAAATTTTGCTTGAATCTCCTACAGTGGGCCTTCCAGACAAATGACTACATCAATGGTCGGTTACCCACTCCTCCAAGCCTCCTATTGTCACGTTAGATCCCTAGACTATCACCTGCCTGACTTTGTCTGCTGAAGGTCACCATCTGTGAATGACATTAAATGTCACTGTGCCCATAGTAATGATGCCGCGGTAGCATGAAAGGCTTTGTTGAAAAACCACTCCTTCCATCTTATAAAATGGATGTGGAAGGCAATGCCTGCTATTTCACTTCATAGTCCCCCTAAAGGACGCATGCATCGAAAGTTTTTTCCAATTTTATGATTTCAAAGACATATGAAGTTTTGGTATACTTCATTTTATCAGATAATACAAAGTATGTGTCCACCACAATTTCTCCCACCTTTGAACATAAAGTTTTCCCATTTCTTGCTAGATCATCCCAGGCCTTTTTCTTCTGCTTTCCTTCGTGTCTTGGTCTTCTATTTTTATTTCATGGCCTAACTGTACTTGTGTCTTTATTTGAGGCCCTCTCAAATATATGTTGGAAAGAGACAGTGTAAATAAATGGGAAATCATTTGTGCATTCAGCCTCAGGGCTTCAGAGCTTAAGAAGGTCTAACTCAGAGATCACATGAAAAATGAAAGAAGAGGTTTCCAAATCCCTCTCTGTGATACAAATGCAAAACATGTGGAATTCAACCACCCTGAAACGCCAGAGAAGAAGGTGAAGCTTGCGTTTCCAACATCATCCCTCACGGAACAAGGGTTGTCTTATGTTTCAGTCCTGGGCCACTTATTAAAAGAGGCTCTTCTAATCTATTCAACTTTGATCCAACAATACTACTTGGACAGGATACAAACCTGAAATAAACTCAATGGAACTAGTTTTGGAAGTCACACTGGTAAAAGACAATAAGCAGTTTAATGTGGATTTAGTAAATACGATTTGGGACTAAAGACTCTATACTTCATGCTTCTGTCTCACATACATAGAAAGACAGTATAAATGAAAAGAATGCTTTTATTTTGTAAGTGGGTAAATTGTCTCTTCCAATAAAATATCCAGGGACATAATTATCTGCGAATCCCAAAACAAACACTCAGACCTTGCAATGACTCAGAAATTTGCTCTAAAGTATACATTTTAGATGCGTGTGAATAGTTTGATTAAAATTTTCAATAAAATGTGAGAGCAGAAATAAGCAGTATTCTCAAATGGTATTTACAATGATATAACTTTTAATCTGTAGTATAATCCAAATAAGACATTAAATATTATAAGTGAATATTTAACTCTATATGGATATTATTATAATTTTACATATTCAAGTTGTAAAACCTGTCCTTTTTATATCTCATTTTCCACTGAAAAGTGAGAGATTGCCTTATGTTCAGGCTAACAATATTTGAGATGATGCTTACTACATTCTAGGCATTTTTAGAATCATGCAACAATGAGTCTTAGAAATTAAAGGTATTCTGCCAATACTGACCAATTGTTCTAAAATGACCTGAAAAAAAAAAAAAAAGGGGCGCCTGGGTGGCGCAGTAGGTTGGGCGTCCGACTTCAGCCAGGTCACGATCTCGCGGTCCGTGAGTTCGAGCCCCGCGTCAGGCTCTGGGCTGATGGCTCAGAGCCTGGAGCCTGTTTCCGATTCTGTGTCTCCCTCTCTCTCTGCCCCTCCCCCGTTCATGCTCTGTCTCTCTCTGTCCCAAAAATAAATACATGTTGAAAAAAAATAAATAAAAAAAAATAAAAATAAAAATAAAATAAAATGACCTGTAGACTAGATCATAACTGATACATTTCCTGTACTCCTGAGTCACAAAGTCCTTCACTGGTGATAATTTGAATTCTATACAATTTAATTTTTAAATTTTTTTAAAAAATTTATTTATTTTTGAGAGACAGAGCAGAGTGCAAGCAGGAGAGGGGCAGAGAGGGGGAGACACAGAATCTAAAGCAGGCTCTGGGCTCTGAGCCGTCAGCACAGAGCCCAACACGGGGCTTGAATTCACAAACCGTGAGCTCATGACCTGAGCCAAAGTCTGTTGCTCAACTGACTGACCCACACAGGCACACCAGTATTGACTTTTTTTTTTAATCACTGACTCTGTCCCAACTGATGTGGTAGCTATAATTTCATTTAGTCTTCAAAACAAACCACTCGAGATGTTTTTTTACATTGACAGAATGAATGGATGGAAATATAGCAAATGTTAACAGTAATAAATGTCACTATCCAATTTTTATTTCTTCTCTTTTCCATTTTTCTCCACAATGGCCACGTACTATTTTTTATCATTTTAAGAAAGCAACGGCCAGCTAATTAAAATTTATTTGCTAAAGGATGATTATTCAGAAACTGATAGATCCAGAATCAAAGCCCATATTTTCCTCTGCATCACACTCTCCCACAAAACTTTAAGGACCTCATGAATTATTATATCTCTGTCACCATTATTTAATCAGACCGTTAGAATTTATATTGCAGTCAGATGGAAAAAAAAGAGGACAAGAAGGTTGCTTTTCAACTTATGAATTCATTTGTGTCTCTGATCACAACCACTAAGGAAACCAAAATATATCATTACTTTCATGATTTCATTGTTTTACCAGCATTGTGAAAATTCTTTAAAAGCTTGTAAGTGACCACACCTAGCAGTATAGAAACATCCTTGGGAGGCGTTTTCCCTCATCTGGGCAAAATTTCATGTCTAAGACTAATGAAGAAAGAACACATTTACTAGTCTGAATTTAGAAAAAAACAAACAGAGAAACCAGCTCATGACATTATGGATATGTTTGCACAGTTAAATGTGTCCATACCTGATATGAATCACCTTCTGACAAAATGACAAGTTTAGCAATTTTTTGTTCATTCTTTTCCATTGGTTGCTTCTAGATCAAATGAATAAGTTACACAAATTTCTTTACAAACCTTTCAATGCAGAAATTCCAGAGGGACCTAACTAACATCCCTACCCCTCAGGGACCCCCAGTTGCTCTAGCAAGTTAGCTCCTTGTCAATGTCGCCCACGCAAGCTCAGGTGGCAACTACCCCCAAGGACTGGGACACAGTCACCTACCTCTCCAAGGATCCCGCTGCCATTTGTGACCAAACTGGGGGTGAATCTGAGAATTCTGAGCCGGCACCAGCACCTAGCCTGCAGCCCCTGCATCCCCTGCCTCCCCTCCTTACGTTATACGGAAGAATGAAAGAATATTTACCTGTGACCCTGAGCAGTGTGCCAGCACCAAATGCTTTGTAAGCCCAGCCATACCAATTCCACTGTCTGAAAAGCTTTTACGGAAATCTCCCTTTGGGGGCACCTGGGTGGCTCAGTGGGTAAGTATCAGACTCTTGATATCAGTGAAGGTCATGATCTCAGAGTTCAGGAGCGGAGCCCCACTTCAAGCTCTGTGCTGACAGCTCAGAACCTGCTTGGGATTCTCTCTCTCCCTCTCTCTCACTCTGCCCCTCCCCACCCCATAAAGAAATTAACTTAAAAAGAAAAAGAAATCTCCCTTTGCACCTCTTTACAAATTGTGCCTGTATTTTTTCAATATTTATATAAGTATATAAAAATGGGCCCTGATAGCATTAAACAAGGATGATTCTCAAGCAAAATCACATTGTATATGAACTTAGTCAAGAATGGATGAACTGACCCCTCTCTGCCTGGACAGTTTGGTTCTGTCTTTCCCATCTTATGAGTAATAATACAAATTATGAGCTTATGAGTTAAACATTCAACTGAAGAGTCGATTTGAAAGTTAGGCTATAGAAAATTAAATATTCATATTTAAAATAAAGCTTAATGCTCCTAATACCATAGAATGGCCTAGACCATGCTCTATGGAACAAACAAGTCTTTATTGGGTCCCAAATTTTGCCATAGTACCTAGCCATGTGAATTTAGGCAATTAACTGAACTTCTCTAAGCCTCAGTTTCCCCAACAGTGATATTAAAATAAGAGGGTCTCCTGGGCAGGGCTGTGGAGGGCTGAGATAAGGCACTGTAACTAGTCAGCATGGTACATGGCTCTCAGTAAATAGTAGCTACAATCGAGAATATTTGTCCACTAGACTGCAAGCTTTTGGAGCGTTGGGACTACGTCTTGTGCCCCTTTTATCTCTAGTGTCCAGCCTAGACACTGTCTTCAGTAAATATTTGCTGAGACAATACATGAACAAACAAGAATATTGAACCATGAAGATAGATTCTTTTCTTGGACTGTAGAACTGAAATAGTTTACCGAGCTCACAAATTCCATTACCCTGGGCAATCTCGGCACAGTATCACATGATTACAATTGCACAAATCTTGACTAATCTCTGCCTACCCTCTAAGAAGCTAAAGTAATAAGACTATGTTGATTTACTGAAGTTCTATAGTCATTTACTGCATTTCCTGCAAGAGCTAAATTTTTGCACTGCTGTTGAAGAGGAGATCAAAAGCAATCATGTGGGTTTTGCAGGTTAATAGAGGAGCACTGTTAATACTAAAGGTACTTAATCAAAGTGTTTCTCACTTAAAGACCCACAAAAAAAAACCTCACCTTGAACCAATAATTTACATAAATAGTTTACAGACACAGGCTTACAAATATTTTAATTTCAAGCCTGCATCTGTACTTTTATGTGTATATTTTGTAAAAGTAGATTTTCAATCTGCTTGCAAGCAGGGAAGGAAAGAAACCCATTCCTTTGGAAATAAAACAAAAGTAGTTTTGTTTCCATCTATAGTGACCCGTAGCTCCAAAACTGCTGTCCATGTGCTGAGGTGATCCTACATTGTCTTTCCTAAAAAACCTCTATCAGTTTTTCATTCACAGGATCAAAACAGGACAAAGTTACTTACCGGGAGGAGTTACTATGAGCCTAGTTCCTTCTGTAGATATCTTGATCCATCACACTGGTTAGAGGTTATCACACTAGTTCGAGTTTCCTCAAAAATGTCAGCCTTCTCCTGAGCCTCATGGCATGACCAGCAGGTAGGAACCTTGTCCTGGCAATTGATCTTCTGGATTCCCCTGGAAGTCCTTGAATATAGGCTTCATGGCATTTCATATTTTCTATGTTTTCCTCAGATTAATTGACACAAATGTCTGCTTTCCATGGAGGCAATAATCACAGAAAAGTGCTCATAGAAAAAGGAAACCAGAAAAGCAAATGAAAAAAAGAAAGAGAGAAAGAAAGAAAGAAGGAAGGAAGGAAAGGAGGAAAGAAAGAAAGAAAGAAAGAAAAGGAAAAGATCAGGGCCAAGTGGTCAACCAACGACTTTTCTAAATTACTAGGAAAAGTGTTCAGGGAATTAAGAGGTTTTGATTTCCAGGTGTTCAAGTGTGTGAAACCGCTCAGAGAACGCATCAAAGGAAATCCCTTCTGTTCTCATAAACACCAGGCCTGCTCCGTTAGCAACTGGGGACTGTATTTCTGAAAGAGGATACGTTTTATTAACTGAAAATGCAAATATGCCAACAGAAAGATCTTCCTTGAAGAAACTTGGAGAAAAAGGGTTAAAGATGAGATAAAAATGCCCACGAACGTTTTACCAAGACCAGTCACTCTTTCCATTGTTGTGTGTGAAGTTCTGATCTCTTCTTTCCTGAAAAAGGGACATAAATATTTTCGTGGAGTGTAAATGAATCTAGCAGCTAAAGGTGCAATATGAATATCATTTTCTCTTCAGCTGGTTTCAGTTCACTTTATATTCTGAGCAACTCCACGTGTCATTGAAGCATCTTTTCGTGTCTGAACCTATGAACCGTTTATCTCTGTCACTTCAGAGTTTCCTGAACCGGTGCAAATTTCTGAATCTCTTTCTGTCTCAAAATCCTCATCTGAAAATAGATGTGATAAAAATTCCTATCTCAAAAGTCAATGCATATTAAATAGGTGAATGTATTTCAGTTTTCTATTAACTGCTAACACAGGTTCTGGAATCTAGTAAAGTTTTGGTAATGATTAGCTCTTATTAGTACTGCTATCGTTTTTCAAATTTAACATTCCATACGGCCAACCATGAGTATTTGCCCCAAACTTCCATGGTGAAAATGCTTTTGTGACCATTCTTGCGTAGGAACCTGGAAAATTAGTCAAACATTATTAGCACTTCAGTTTTCTGCATTTCTTCTCCACATTCCTCGTTTTCTCCAACCTTTCTTCACCTAAGTGTTTGCTTGCTTTTATGATTTTCATACGGTTTTCTCTAAATGTTTGTGTGCATTAAAACTTGAAGCATTTCCGCCTAAAACTTATGTGTCGCTCTGTCACATACCACGTGGAGCTGATGTGAACTCCAGCTTGCATCCTCTTGAGAAAAATAGAAAGGAAGAAGCCAGGATGGCTGGATTTTCCTCCTGAGGCAACTGGCCCATCTTCCCTGCTTTCCAATGACTGCCATTTCTGAAGTGATCAACACTAGGTAGTTTCATGTTGAGGAGGTAGACCAGAAGGCAATGGCCTACAACTAAGAGGACTGATTCTTCCTCAGGAAGACAGTGTGTTCTGGGAAGGAGAAGGAGAAGAGAAGGCAGCCATTATCATTCTGGAGCAAGGTTCCCTACACCGTCATCACTGCTGGGCGTTTCCTTACGGACCCTGTGTGTGTGCATGGACATGTGTGTGCATGCGTGTGCCTGTGTGTGCTCGTGTGTGCATGTGTCCCTATGTGAGTGTGTGTGCGTGTGTGTGAAAGGGTGGCAGTTGTGAGGAGTGTGTCTAATTGGGGGAGCCCACACTTTCAGCTGAATTTACCTAAGGAATACTGAGAAACCGTATTTGGAAGGTCTCCTTCCGATGGTGAGAATGCATTCATTGTTTCACCAAGGCACATAAGGTGGGGATTCCTTGGACACAGCAGAAGGGTTCAGATGTCAGGAACCAAGAAGGGGGATGAATCACCACTTCAGACACATTCCTGGAAAATGTGTCTTGTCTTCATTAATTATTTCAAACAGGGAAGAAAACAAAGGCAAAATTTATCTTTTAATTCATTATTTTAAAACTTTCGGAAAAAAATAGGTATTTCATTTTCTTATTTCTCATAAAATTGCTCACAATACTGAATTATTCTTATGTGAGGGGCACTTTGCTACAAATATGCTCATTTAATCCTCTCATTTAATCCTCACAAAGCCTACTAAGGGGGTGCTTTTATTATTTATTTATTTATTTATTTATTATTTATTTATTATTATTTCCAATCTTTCAGATGGGAAAAAGGAGGCTTTTGACATACAAGGCATTTGATCAAAGGTCTGATGTGAGTAAGTGGCAGAACAGTAATTTACAGCAGAGGATCTGTATCTGGAACCCATGTTCTTAAACGGCAGACTTTATTTCTTCCATATACACTTATGAGAACATAATAGATTACATACCATTCTGTAATAATAATGTGCCTACATGTATATGCACACAGGTATGTATGTGTCTGTGTGTACGTATGTCTCTCAAGGCTCTAGAATGCACGGATGAGGATTCATCACAGGAAGTACCCTGAATGTGCTTGCTCAGTACTGCTCCCTAAGATTCATCTATTCACACATCCGTTCAGCGAGTGGGTACCGAGGCTGCATTACCCACCAGGCACGCGCAGACCCTGGCGAGGTCACAGAACCGCACACAAGGGTGTTCCTCCGGGCACTTGTATCCCAGCAGCACCAGCCTCCGTCTGCCTTCGTGTGGTGCAGCACCCGGCCCTCGAGTCCCGTCTGGGACCGCAGTCGCCTGCCCTCCCTCCATCCCAGTCCCCTCGTCATGCGGCCTGTGTCACCCAGACTCCCTGGAAATCTCAGGACGAATTGCTGAGGGTCCCTGACTCACTCGGCTGTTCTCCACAACCCCAGACAACGGCTGTCATCAGGAGGCAACGGGAAGCTGGCACAGGAGGCTGCCGTCCTGCAGGTGCACCTGGTGGCTGTCTGCTTCTTTTCCTCTTGATTCTAGAACTGAGGTACCTGTCAGGGAGCACGGGGCGGGGCTGAGGCTGAGGCTGGGACGGGGGCTGAGGTTGCCCACGTGCAAAAGGACCAGAACTGAAGAGAGGGCTTGGGGCCGACTTCCTGGCTTCTCTCATACTTGGTACCCATTTGTCCGTGGCTCCATCTACTCTGTTCTATGGACTTTGTAAAAAGAATCACAGTGGAGGAGACAGGGTGTCTCAGTGCTGCCAGTTTATTGTTCTCATCTAACTCCTCTCAGCCAGTGTTACAAGAGGCCAAGTTTTATCAGATGCTCCAGAACCTGGTTCATTTTTGTTGGTACCGATATGGCTAAGGTGGAGGATGCATGCTGAGTACTGTACGTAAATGTATTTATCCTTTGTTCCTCCTGTGGATAGAGATACTTCTGGTTGTCATGTTGGCTACTAACCAGAAAGAGAGACAGAGACAGGGAGACAGAGAGACAGAGAGAGAGAGCACATAAAACAGACTTTTCCTCAAAATATCCAGAGGAGGCATTAAGTAATTTCTTAAGGTTCTCACATAATCTGAACAGATATAGGAACAAACTCATTCGCTCAGAGAAAAGTGACAGGTGGTTGCTGGTAAGTGGCCATGTGTCTACCCAGGCTTTGCCTCAAAGCACAAGGTGGAACCTGAGAACCCTGATGGCCAGAAGCTCAGATCAGTGTAAGGTGTGTGACGGCTGGTGTCAGGGAAGGAAATTGTGGGTCAAACCTAGGCCACCTTGCAATGCAATTTCTGAGGTTTCTGATCTGTCTGGAGAATACTCGTCAGGCTGTGGCAACAACATCCCATCAGTCCATTTCCAGATAGGTAGGCAGGAGTCAGTGTAAACACACCTAGATGATAAAGACAGAGACTTGGCTATGTAGATAGTGATGGAGTCAGAGACAGAGACGGGGACAGAGACAGAGATGGAGACAGAGACAGAGACGGAGATGAAAATAAAGATACAGAGACACAGATGTAGGCACAGGTATATCTTGTGCAGAGACAAACTGTTAAAAGTGCCTTGAGGCAGATTTTTCTAATTAATTATCTCAAATATTTTTTGCTAAGGAATGGAGACAGAAGTGAGATTAAAGGAAATGCTGATAATTACTACCGATAATTACTCAGGGCTGCACGCTAAGCATTTGGATTTCTAATCTCATAACCTCACACCATCCCTAGGGGTGGGTGCTGGCATCTCTGCTCCACAGAAGAAGGTTCTGGAGAAGCTCCAGCTCACTTCCTCCTCTCACTGCACCCCCTTGGGTTACCAGGGTCTATGCAAATGTAGGCTTTTGTGGTTGTTGTTGTTGTTGTTGTTTTACTACATTCCCTATGACTGTTTCTCTCAAGGCTCTGAAGGGTAAAATTTGGTTCCTAGATTCAAATAATAGTATTTTCGTTGGTTCTTTGATGATTCTTTTTGGAGGCTAGTTTATCTTTTTCAGCTCAGGAAGCTTCATGGACTAAGTTGTTTTGAAAACTCTGTACCTTGTCCACACCACTCTATGTAGTTACTTCCTCCTGCACAGGGTCTCCCATAGCACAGAAGCCTCCTTTTTACTAATTAAAACACGGCACAAGCTAGGCAGAAAATTAGAAAAAGGCACTTTTTCCAGGCTCACACAGCCCTGCTCCAGGTACAGGGTGGGGAGGGCTCGGGATGGATTGTGGTCCCCACTGGTGCGCCCTCCCCCCTCACACAGGCACCTTGAGCAGGGCGCAGTGGTTACAGCAAACCCAGGCTACACCTCTGGTGTACACCTCTGGCAGGGGATGGGAGCGTCGTCATTGCTGAACTCACACATGTCATCTTTTCCTCCTTCTGATGCTGGAGGAGGCACTAAGCTTACCAACTGAAGACAGTTTCCTCTGGTTTAGAACAGCCCCTTTCAGGCTAGTTCTGTCTCCTTTGTCCCGTTCCTCATCCTTCTGTCTCCCTGCCTCCTGCTCACCCCAGGATGCCATCACTGCACCCGGGAGGAGAGTTAGTTCTCACAGTCTCCCTGCCGCCCTCTTCCAGCCCTTGGCCCTGCTCTCTGGATTCAGCCTCTTTCTCTGAATTGTCCTGTGCAGTAACCAGCCCCAAATCCACCCCTACCAACTCACAGCACGCCTTGGGATGCAAAGTTCCCACCTGCCACTTCTCATCCAAAGCCTGGCTGCTGCCTCCTGTGGTCCTCTCAGCGCCCTGACCCTCTCACAGATGCTAAGAAGCATTTGGGTTTCACAGATGCTAAGGAGCGTTTGGGTCCCAGCCCGTGGGGACAGTCAGGGCTGGTTTGGGCTGGTCTGTGCTGATGTCTCCACTGTTGGTGGTGTTCCTCCAGGGCCATGTTCCAGAAGCTTGACATCAGCCAGATGTTCTCACATTCTCCCTCCATGTGCTTTGGGTTTCTGTGGAATTTTTTATCCTCCCTTGGATAAGACCCCCAGAGACAGGGAACCAGAAAATACATTCTCTTACTGTCTCCCCAACACATCACATCACATCCCAGCGCCAAGTGCTAGCTCTTCTCTGACCTGCATGCGAACTTGGCCGACTGAACACCCCCACTTTTCTGCATCTAGAACTTCTAGTGAAACTCTGTGTTTCCAGTTTGCCAGGATTACCCATAAATCTATAAATGAGAGACTTGAAATATAGGGGAAAAAAAATGACCATTTTTTTTTTCATTTTATTCTGACTTTCAAGCTCACTAGCTCATGATTAATTTTAAAAAATGAGCTTGGGGGCGCCTGGGTGGCTCAGTCACTTAAGCTTTCGACTTCAGCTCAGGTCATGATCGCACAGTTGGTCGGTTTGAGCCCTGTGTCAGGCTCCAGGCTGACAGCTCAGAGCCTGGAGCCTGCATCAGATTCTGTGTCTCCCTCTCTCTGCCCACCCCACTCGCACACACACACACACACACACACACACACACACACACGTGCACGCACACACACACACACTCTCTCTGTCTCTCTTAGAAATAAATAAATAAATAAATAAATAAATAAATAAATATTTTAAAAACTCTTTAACAGAAAAAAATGAGCTTGTTCTGGGCACAGCTTCACTTTCATGGAACTAATTCTCATGGTTTTCCCTAAACAGAGGAAGGACTCCCAGTGACATAATGCACGTCTGAGAAGAAAACTCTACCAGCTAAAAATTTCCAAAATATCATCCTCATTGCACATTTTGGTTGTTTACTTAATTCTGACTGTGAGGTTTTAAGTCTTCTCCATGTAGTTGACCTATTATACTTTCTGCTAAAGCAAGTTTACAGAACAAAGAAGATATGTGATTTTTCTTACCCTTTTTTACTCTTCTAGCAGACTGGGTTCCGGGACAAACTGTCTGAAACAAAGTGAGTCTTCCAGATGTGTGCCCACTGTGACTCCTTAACCGTGGCTTCATGAGTGACCCTCACACTGTCCTCCCCAGGCCCTGCTGGGCGGGGCAGCAGGTCTGGGACAACACATATTTGCTCACAAATGCCAGAGTATGTTCTTGTAAAGTTAAGAGCACTAAGAGAGTTCAAAGTGACCCAACAATACATTGAAACAACTTAGACTGTTTCTTCTCTAAAATCTTCTCTAAAAACCAATTCTTCCCTCCCTGAAAGAAGTACATTTGAAGAATGTTCATGATGATCACAAGAACTCGTGGACAGACCCAACATCCAGCACTTTATCTGGCAGCCAATGGAGCAACGTGGATATGAATTCAAATTTGTTCACTGTCAGCGCCTTCAGATTGAGCTTTTCACAATTACTGAAAATCTCTGGGCACCTAACTTCTCTCTGAGATAATCACAGCATTTCAACATACACTGTCTCCAAACAGGAATGCAAGTCAATAGGAAATTATGTCAACCCAGACACCTGGGGCAGGGTTAGGGACATCTGTGTGGGTACATTGATAACCATGAGACTCCCTTTCCTCTCTCCTCTGATAACGAGGTATCACATAACAAGTATGTAAAGTGCTTCATACTGTGCCTAGGAGTACACATAGGAGTTCTCAGCAAAAAATACCTGTCATTAAAATCTTATCAGAATCACATTATATTTGTTAATTTTCAAAAAGAAACTAATTCTTTTTCTTGGCCAAGCAAAGAAAAGCAATCAAAGAAATCTGTTGACCTATGGGCTACAAACGCTAATTCTGCCACTTTCAGAATATAACTGCGGATTTTGGTAATCAGTCTGTAACTTCAATTTAGAAGTTAAAAGAAAAGACAACAGAACCGCAGTAGATAGGAAGGGTCAGTTTGTGATCGAAACAATTATATGTCGACCTAAAGGTGGCAAGGGAGACGAGGAAGGAAGGACAGAAAAGTTAGATCAATTATAACAAAGGTGAGAGGCTGGGTTGTAGTTGACATTGTGAAGGTGGAAGACAATTCTCTGGTCTCTTTTAATAAAATTTGGGATGGTTTCACTGCCGTACAATTGTTTATTCTATTAAAGGACGTCAGGAACACAGACTTGGATTCATCATAATATTGTGTCAAAAAGCACTGTAATCATGTATCTACACAGATATCTCTGTAAGTTATTAATTTTGTTCTACTTAGGTGATGACGATTTACTTCATAACTCGACAAATACCTGGAATCCCTGATCTAACTGAAGAACGACAGCATTACAAATAATCTACATGCTCCTCTCTGCTACGTTTCTCAACTGGAAAAGCACATCCTGTTCTGTTAGAGATGGGACCTCGGTGGTTTTGCGGAAAGTGAAATGAAAGGAACTAAACTCTCCTGAGTCTCCAACTTGTGTTATTTACTTGGAGGCAAATATAACCCACTTATCTGACTGCTTGATTTCATTCTTTTGTTCCAGTCCAGATGGACTGTCTGCCTCATTTACCTCGCCCTGGGCATTACGAGGTGGACCCTCATGGACCGCATGTGTGGGTTTCCTTATTCTCTGGTTGTTGTTTGGAAGCAGTCAGTGGAAGCATCAGGAGGAGGCTGGGAGGTGGGAGCAGAGTGAGCTCAGGGTTCCCTCCCTGAAGGGGGTCTGCATCCTCACAGGGGCCAACAGATAGTGCCATCTACACCAGAGACACAGGGTTATGCTCAGGAAAACACAGGTGTGAGTGGAAGTGGCCATTCCCTTTTATACCAATTAACCCACAGGAGGCATTTATTTCTTCTCTTCCAGGACCCTATATTCAAAGGCTTGGACGTCCATCTAATGCCTGAAAAAAATGCTTTTGTCAGGGGACATGGTGATGCTTCTTTGAACTTCAACTTCCATTGACCAACAGTCAATGCATATCAGAGCAAAGATGCCCATTAGCATAATCCCTGGGGACTGGGGCACAGAGCAGGGGGAGAGAAACATGGCGTGTTGATCTTGGGGAGGAAACAGGTTTCACAGAATCCACGCTTAGTGCCCCACAACATCCACCCTTGTCCTGTTACTGGGAGAGAAATCTGTACCCCCAAAGTGGAGACACACAGAGTCCTACTTGAAAGGCTATCTTCTTCTCAGTCTCCAGATGAAGAACACGCGAGGGCAATTTTCTAGCAACCTTCCATGAAGGCTAGGAGATCGTGTTTCAGGCAATAAAAGTGCCCAAGAACGTTGCTGAAGGAAACCAGTGTTGCGTGCGACAGTGTGTGTGCTTCTGCTGGGACCATCTCACTCCTGCCTCTGCATCTGGACAAAAGTGACATAAGGAAACCAAAAAAGTTACAGCACAGCGTTAATGAGAAGACTATTTGTGCCACTGTCTGTAGTACTTGGTGTCTGTCCTCCACGGGGGAAAAGACACACTCAGCCCAAGTACCTACTCCGATTCTCCAAGAACAGACCTGGTCTCTAAGTAGGCCGATGGAGTCAGTGGGGATCCAAAGAGAAAACCGGATTTTGTTTTGTAACAGAGGCAAAAGTTGTTGTTCAAGAAGAGGGGACAAAAATGATCATGACACAGCCCGTTTTAGGCCTTTCTAACCATCGGATGTCACATGTCCTGTCTACGTGTTCAGTAATATGCAAGATTTTTAATATTAAGTAACACATGAATTGTTTTCAAAAGTACATCTTAAAATAAAATTCAAAAGCAATACAAGTTTGCTACGTGACAAATCAGGGTGTAGAAATGACATCGTAAAAACTATCATGATCCCAATGTTTAGCAGTGACCCCTCCTAAGTTATGCCCTTTCCTCTACCCGGGGCTGTGTCCCTGAACCCATTCTGGGGGTGAACCATAAAAAGCACCCAAAAAAATAGTCAACATGGATTTCCAGTTGGGCCTAGAAATCTTTAGAAGTGCGATTTCTAGGAGATGACTCTGAGGTAACAGACATGACTTTTCCACAGTACTGGTGGGTGTGAGCAGTTGGTATTGGATATTATAACTAGGAAAATTGTGATTTTTCAGGTGTTCTTGGACTTTATTCAGCATTGATTTGAAATTATAATGTTGCTTCTATTACTCAAAAGCATTGCGACTCACCCACCTCAGGAATGAAACAAATGAGTTGAACCCAAATCATCAGGATTTTTCAAGCAGCCATCTATGCAAAGTCCTTTACCTTTGAGGTAATGTGAGCCCATCAGTATATTCAAAATATGAATTTCACTTCAACAGAGATAGAGGCCCTACTATATTCAGTCCTATATACTTCAATAAGATATTTTTAGTATTTTCATGAATCAACCTTGAAACAACCTTGTAATGAATAATCTTTACTTAAGGCAGAGCTGGTTGGCCTTTACTATGTGTGGTCAAAGTGTCCTGGGTGAAGTTCACCTTAGCCAAAAGGAGAAGGGCAGGAGGAGGAAATGACTCCAAACATAGACTTGTTTCTTCCTCCACATAGGGGGTATTTCCTCCCTGTACAAGGCCATTGTCCTCTCAGGCTGTACATCAAAAGCACAATGGATCCACGTGGAAAACTGAGATTGACATGGACTTGGGATCACTTCTCATGAGAGTGTCTTCATATTTATCTCACTTCTCTCTAACTAAACTATAATAACCAGATCTCAGAGTCACCCCTCTGTGGAGTCAGGCACTGAGAAGGTGCAGCAAGACGAGAGGGTTCGGTTGTATTAGGAAATGGGGAGGACAAATGAGGGGACCACCCCCAAGAGTGAAGGAAGGTGACTTTCTGCCCCCTCAAACCCTCCCCCCCCTCACATACTTCCTGCACTTGCTGGAGGCCTTAACTTTGAGCCGGGACTTCAGTAGAGGGTCCAGATGTTGTTTGGGCTCCGTCACAGGCAGGCATGTCTTAAATATAAATCATCCACAAAAACAGAAGCTAATCGAGATGGAGGAAGATTTAGCAAATCCGAGAAACCAATTTACTTCCGATCATTTAGACTTCCCTTTCATTAATCATTTTTGCCAATGCTATTATGTCATATAAATTTGGAATTTTCAGTTGAAAATGCATTTAATTCAGCTTAGACCTCCTCAGAGAGTTTTATCTTCCCCCCACACAGCAGGGCCTTTCTGTTTGGGGCTGGAGAATCAGTAAATAGCTTTTCTTTTCCTTAATGTCTCTTCTTTCTTTTTTCTTTTTTTTTTTTTCTTTTGGTCAAGAGGTTGACTAGCTTTATTAGAAGTTAGTGAACATAATGATATATTTTTGGTATAATTTTGCTTTAATACAGAAATCAGTCACACAACTGTAGCAGTTAAACCTCCTCACTTTACAGATGAGAGAACAGAGGTCCAGGGAAGCTGGTCCCCAAATCCCATATGGAGTCACTTTCAAGGAGAAGGGGAAGGCGGAGGGCCCGGGGTCTCGTCCAGGGCTGATGCATGCACCTGCCCTGAGGATCATTTCCCCCACAGGAGAGTGAGCGCCAGGCATGGGTGAGGGTGCTGCAAAGTCAGCCACACTGTTTCCTGGGCTTCTGATCAAGGAGTCTCTCTCTCTGCACAGGAACCAGCGGTGGGCGGGGCGGCAACTTAGAAACTGGAGTCAGGAGCTGCCTTCCAGTCTCGGCTTGCACCCATTTTGTGCGGAATCCCCAGAGAGTCTCTCGGCCTTGAAATTATTTGCACGATATTTTATTCCCGCATTCTTCATTGGATATGGTCAGATTCTTAAATCACCAGTCCAGCACAGTTCTATTCAACAGAAATAAATGTATTCGAGACACAATTTGAAGGAATAATTAAAAATTTGCAAACTGCTCCATTAAAAAAAGTTAAAGAAACAAGTACAATTTAAGACTATTTTTATTTAGTGCAATATACCCAAAGTTTTATTTCAACATGCATCTTTTTTTTTATGCTCTCCAGAATATGATTTGTACGCTACACAAGCAGCCCATCGTGGCGTGGACTAGTGCACTGGCTACATTTCAAGTGCTCAGTAGCCACATGAGGCTGGTGCCTGGTGCTCGTGTCTGCTGCCTTGAGCAGCTCAGATCCTGCTCCAGATGCTCCAGAAACACCTCCTTGGAAGATCTTTAGAAAAGTGCCTCGGGGGTGGGGGTGGGGGGGGGCTGGGTGGCTCAGGTTGCTAAGCATCCCACTTGGCTCAGATCATGATCTCATGGTTGGTGAGTTCGAGCTCCGCCTGTCTCTGCTGTCAGCACAGAACCCCTCTCTTGCTCTGCCCCTCGCCGGATCATGCTCAGTGTCTCTCCCTCTCTCTCCTTCTTTCTCTCAAGAATAAACATTAGAAAAAAAAAAAGTGCCTCCAGACTGGACAGCTCCCTGGTTCTGCACGCTGCCCACCAGGGGCTCCTTAGCCTTCTGGGTTATACGCAATGGACCCGCAGAGGGGGCGTGAGTGTCAGGGGTACTGACTGTTGACCCCAGGAAGCCCCAGGGACCCAACAACCCTGGGAGGTCCGGGCCTGGAGCGCCCTGGGAGAGTGAGACTTTTTGCTCAGGGAGCAGAGCAGGGTGCGGGGCTGTGAGCTTCCCAGGCAGCACAGTAATACACGCCCTCATCGCTCTTCTGCAGCTTCTTCACTGACAGTTCACAGCTGTTGCTTTCCTTGCCTTTCTTGGCATCGATTTTGTCCCCATACTTCTGCACATGTAACCTTGACATGTCCAGCATGAGGATCCTCTTGGGGGCAGTCCCCTCCTGGTGGAGGTACCAGTGGATATAGCTTACATAGACGTTGGCTTGGCAGGACAGGGTGGCCAAGCCGCCCACGCGCTCCACCACCACAGCCTGCTGAGTCAGGCGGATCGCTGCCACGCCACCTGCAAGGGGGACAGCGGTGAGACGGAGAAAGATAGGAGCCTCAGCTCACCCCGCACCAGGGTCACCCCGCACCAGGGAAGGAGTCGGGACCTACCTGGAAACAGGAGAGCACACAGGAGGGCGAGGTAACCCAGCATGGTTCTGCTTCTCTGCTGGTGGGGAGAAGCCCAGGGTGACCTCCCAGCTGCACCTGCTGGACGGAGACTGACTGGATGGGTGGCAGAGGGCAGGTTAGGCTCTGAGCTCTGCTTCCCTGAGGCACCTGCAGGCACTGGTGAGAGAGAGGCGGGAGGGAGGGGGGAGGGAGGAGCCAGAGGGCAGGGACAGGTCTGACCACAAGGGGGAGAAGGACCACCAGTGGTCAGGGTGCTAAGAAACACTGAAGAACTTTGGTGCAGTAAGAGCACCACTAATAATAGCAATTTTTGATTGGACATCGACTTTGCTTGAGCAAAGCACTAATAGGTTTCTGCTCAGTATCTCTTCCAAGGCTACATGCCTAAGGCAAATCAGGTGGGATGACAGCCGGGTCTGGCTGGAGACAAATCCCAAGCCTCAAATGGCCACTTGGCACTCACAGAGCAATGGGGGCGTGGCCTGCCCAGGGACGATGGGGGCAAGCAGAGCAGCAATGCCCACCTAAAAGGCACCGCCCCGCCCCCCCCAGCTGGCACTGGAGCATTGTCCCGAAGAGACATCAGAAGAGTAAATGCCCTCACATAACACGATAGCTGTGCAGTCGTGGGCGAGCTGTTTCTCCTCCTTTTCCTCATCTGTCAAAAGGGACCTCGTTCGTTTGCAGGCAGACTGAACAGGAAATGTGAGCAAAGCGTGTAGCCTGTCCCAGGTGCATAGACAATGCTCAGGAAATGTTGGGGAGGGGCGTTTCACCTCAACACTAGTCTGGGTGCCGTCGATGATTTCTGGGATCCCCAGAGTGCAAAATTATAGGGAATATTATTGTTGTGGAAGACAGGGGCATGTGTGAATATGTGAGTGTGTGTGTGTGTGTGTGTGGCCAAAGGCAGAAGTCTGCGTTGACCCAAGTGGGGTGCGGACCAGGGGGCGGGACCAGGTCCTGAGGTTCCAGGGTCAGATCCTCAGAAATGGAAAAGGCGGGGCCTCCTGAAAGGGCAGCTGAGGAATGTGTCTGAAATGAAATTTTGAGAGATAAAGGGAGCATTGACTTCGACTGAAATGAAGCTTCCCTTTCAGTTATGCCAGGTATACCAGGGCTTCCTGGGTGTAGTTATGATAAATAGTGATGCTAATTATAGCCTGACCTCCTGGAGGGAGAGGGCAGTGAGGACATCAATTAAGGGGACTTGGCTGGGCTGGAGGGCTGGGTCCTGCAGCACCCATGACCAGACCCAGCTCCCGTGCTCCTCTTCCTGGTAAAACTGGAGGGCAGACATGCTGAGCTATAACCAGGATTCAAAGCTAAAGTGTCCCAAAATGCAGACTTTGAGGTTGTGCTGAGATGGTGAAGTGTTGAGTAGATGCTCTGCTAAAAGAATATTCCAGGCCCATCATTCAGACCCTCAGCAGGTGTCTAGGGCAGCTGTGCTAAAGTGTTAAGTGGAACAGAGAGTGACAATGGGGGAGACATCTGACCAGCAAAACGGCAGGTGGAAAGAGTCTCAATATAGAAGGTGAGCAGTGTGGGTGGTGACAAATTGGGTGACATTTTTCTTCCTCCTTTCCCTATTTCCTAAATTTTCACTGATAGGAAAATCTTACTTTGGGGGAGAAAATCTACAGCCTTTTATTCTTTTATTTAAACAAGTTTTATTTCACATTACCAGCATTCAAAAGTCTGTTTCTCTCAATGTTACCATTTTTGTTCAAATACTTCTCAAATTGAAGGCTCAGGAACTGTGGTCATGACCAGCCTTACTGTTTAATGAAGTCTGTCGCAAACCTCCAGCCAAATACTCTCTTGGGAGAACAATTTAGTTTGTAGAATGTGATGTCCTCTATTCAAAGAAGGATAACCCATGGATTGGGGAATTCAGTGCCAGAGATTGGGCCAAGTTGGTTGCTTTATAAATAAATACGATCAGCCTGAATTAAGTACAATGTAATTCTTATAAGCATTTATTCCTCATAACATGTCAAGGTAGTTATAACAACCCCATTTGACAGATCAGCTATTGGAATCTTAAAATGTTTCACTACTTAAGGTTACATAAGTAATGGAGTCTTGATTCAAACCCTACTCTAAGAAATTCCAAAACCCGTCACACCCTCCATTCCTTATACATACAACTGCATGTATATGTATGTAATTTCTTTTAATTATAAAGACTATGGAGTCATGAAGAAAAATTCAGAGAGAATGCAGAACCCAAGAATTACTCTCACATGCCAATAAGCAAAGAGCATAAGTTATTTTTTTTAAATTTTTTTTAACGTTCATTCATTTTTTTGATAGGGAGAGACAGAGCACGAGTGGGGGAGGGGAAGAGAACGAGGGAAACGGAGAATCTGAAGCAGGCTCCAGGCTCTGAGCTGTCAGCACAGAGCCCGACGCGGGGCTCAAACTCACGGACAGTGAGATCATGACCTGTGCCAAAGTCAGACACTTAACTGACTGAGCCACCCAGGCACCCCCAGAACATAAGTTATTCTTGAAGAGCAGTCATGCATTTAACAGTGCATTTAACAGACCTCAGAACACTACAGAAATTCTTCTAGTACTTGTGAATTAATACCTCCTTTCCTTTTGTTAGAGACTAAATTTTTTTTTTTAGTTTTTTTTTTTTTTTAACGTTTATTTATTTTTGAGACAGAGAGAGACAGAGCATGAACGGGGGAGTGTCAGAGAGAGAGGGAGACACAGAATCTGAAACAGGCTCCAGGCTCTGAGCAGTCAGCACAGAGCCCGACGTGGGGCTTGAACTCACGGACAGCGAGATCATGACCTGAGCGAAGTTGGACGCTTAACCGACTGAGCCACCCAGGCGCCCGGAGACTAATTTTCTGAAGGTCATAACAGAAATCATTGGTGCATTAAATAACAACCACGCTTTTTTAAATGTCAAGCATTGTACATCTTGATTCCTTCCTTGCATAAAGTAGGGGTTCTTCATCCCATTCTGCAGATGAGACTGAGGCTTAGGGGGAGTAAGTAACATACTTGAGATTGTCTAGCTAAGAGCACAGCAAGAACTAACTTCAAGACCTTCAGGTTAAGGAAGCACGTGCCCCAGGAAACCTGCTTGGATGTTTGTGATTCAGGGATTAATTTCTGTCCTCAATGAGCTGTTGCTTCAAATGTAATCTGTGATCTTGTTCTACTTCCTATTTTCAAGAAGGAGCTTCCTGCATAAAATCTATGGTAGTTTGCTTGTTACTTACACTGACATCTAGCACCCCCTGCTGGCCATTTCAGGTATGACCCACACCTTCTACAACGTAGTGGAGCCCAGGTAAGTGGTCTCTTCAGCAAATACTCAGCTTAGTGAGTGGAACAACCGGAAATACTAAGCAGGAAAGCTGTTTTTCCAATTGTGTACTCAGTGTGCTTGGGAGTTTCAGGTAAGGGGCTCCTCTTTGCAAGACCCCCGTTTCCCCGGCCTCAAATGAGAGGATTGACTGATATGCTTGGTGTCTTATGTACTTGTGAAAACTACAGAGAATTGCTTGTGAATAATGTGTATTTACATCTATATAAATGGAATCGCATTCTTGTCAATCCATCTGTCCATCTGTCCATCCACTAGGCTCACTGCTCCTCTGTGCTGCTCCTTCTGCCGCTGGTTGCAGCCACTGCATGAATCCCTCCACCGCCAGTGACAGGCACTTGTCCTGTTGCTCATACTGGCTGTCACCAGCGAGGCTGGCACCCACACCTCAGGGTCTCTGCATGCTGGGAGTCGCGTTTCCCTGGGAGCGTCATCCCGGGGTTGCGGCTGCCAGGAAATACACATACACCTTGTCTCTAAATACTGTGCTTATTATCTGACATCATAGTTTTTACCAACCTGATGGCCACCAAACAGGATCACATTGTTTCAGCAGGTTATTGCCCTGGGCCACTGGTGAGGAAGCTGAGGGTCTCTGTTTATACCTGGCACCCACTGAAGTCTGTCCCTTGGACACTTTGCTGTCCGTGCCCTTTGGGCGCAGCAGAAAGGAGGCCGGTGGCAGAGGCTACAGCACCCAGAGGAGCCAGGCTGCCCACGGCCGGGCCCACTTTTCCTGGCCGTGTGACCGGACCCGGTTCTCTTGCGCTGAATCTCAGCTTCCTCGTCTGCGAAAAGGGAAATCAGCCCACACCTCACAGGTTGATGAGGATTAAATAATTTAATACACGTGGAACACTTAGGAGAGTGTCTGGCAAATCAAGATTGCTATTATTATATTTCCTATTAACACTGATTTATACTCTTACAAATACAAGTAAATACAAATATGCATAATACAAATATTATTTTAATACATTCTTACAAATGTATTATAAATGCAAAAATAGATAAAATGATAGGCACTTTAAATTATCAAAATTAATTAAGATTACAGCAATTGTTATTAACTACCTGTTGAGTTGTACAAATTTGGGTCTCTTAGATAATTATCCTTTCTGAGGTTTAGCTGTTATAAAGAGCCTCAGCTAATCTATCAAATGTCTCAACTTTGTCTAAAGCACTTACTAAACGAAGAGTCTCAACTTTGTGGTCAAACTTTGTTTGACCATTTACTTCGTGTACTTTGGACTCCTGGTCAAGAAAACTTGTTCTTCTCTGATACCCTAAAAGCCTTCTATCATTTCCTGTTATATTCAGTTTGAGATTTTCCTCCACGCTGATCCTGGCGTCAGTGTGTCTGGACATCTCTGAACTCATCAATCACTCAGTCTCTCGTGTATTTGCTCCTCGCACTTGTACATAAGGTCCCTGCAGCAGAGTCCGAACACAGGGAAGGTCGGTGGGGACTTTAGCGGTTACCGGGGACACGAAGACTGAATTGTACTGTTTCTACACTGAATGCAATAAGGAACCCGGATGGGCGCTGGCGGAGACGTGAACTGGGGTGGGGGGGGGGGGATGATATTCACCCCATGAGCTTATGAGCTTACGTTGAGTGCAGAGGTAGGTAAGGAAAACAAGAGTAATCAAATGAAAGACATTAAGAATTCTCTTGTATAAACATTGGGCTAATGACTGGGCTTTTCTATTCTATATTATCTATTAATTTTACATACCTATAAATATAACATATCGGGAAAAACCTGACCGAAACTGAGGCTGTTGTGAGAAGACATTGCTGATTATGAAGTTTGTCAGATTTTTGGTGATACATGGACGTTAGTACTAAATTGCAAGAATGTCAGCCTGTAAATTTAGTGTCTGAATGTAAAATGCGTCCTCTTCCAAGTGGCTCACTCTGGCTGGCGTGGTGGGGGGGGGGGGGGGAGGGGGGACAGGGTGGTGATTTGCGAACACATACTAACTCTGCACTCTGTTTATTCTTACTGAGCTTGACACCCATGTCCCCTGACCTCCATGTGGGCTACTGTGGTCAGCTGTCACATTGCTAGGATCCTGGTTGGGGGAAGGAGGGACAAGGCCCAGGTCCCGTGGAATTGTCTCTGGGCTCCCCAACCACCAGGGGGAGCCCTGGCTCTGTATTCCAGGGGTCCCTCCTGTGGGGAGAGGTCTTTGCAGGTTGGACCTTGTGGGGGACAAACCTGAGTGTCCCAGCACACCAGCCTGCTAGACCGAGGGAGGTGGGTCGCTGACCTGTTAGACCGAGGGAGGAGGGGTAGCATGAGTAGCCAGTCAGGGATGGGCACCACGGAGAAGCCCACTTTGGTCCAGTCTGCATTTAGGGGCTGAAGACAGTGAACTGGGGGGGGGGGGGGGGGGGGGAGGGGGCTTTAATCCTTCTGAAGTGTTCTTGCGTAAATTACCAACTATAGAGTCACCGAATGTTTCAGTAGATCCGAAACCCAATTTTTCAGATTTTTAATAAAAATTTTAAAAAGAATGGAGACATCACTGCTGAAGATATCACTCAATCTTGATTTTAAAAAAACAGCTTATTAGGTATAGTTTGCATAGCATCAAATTAGTCCATTATAAATGTGTGATTGCAGTTCTTAGTAAATTATACTCCTTTTTTAAAAATTTTTTATGCTTTTATTTATTTTTGAGACAGAGAGAGACAGAGCATGAGCAAGGGAGGGTCAGAGAGAGAGGGAGACATAGAATCTGAAGCAGGCTCCAGGCTCTGAGCTGTCAGCACAGAGCCCGTCGTGGGGCTTGAACTCACGGAGTATGAGATCATGACCTGAGCTGAAGTCGGACGCTCAACTGAACCACCCAGGTGCCCTGAGTAAATTATACTTCTTAAACTAAGTCACAGCACAATTGCAGAGCAATTTTCTCATCCAGATAGTGTCTTTGTTTCCACGTAATCCTTGCTCCTACTTCCAGTCCTACATCAACCACCGATTGGCTTCCTGTTTTGTAAATTTGCACTTTCTAGACAATAAATATAAATTAAATCATACAATGTGAACGTGTAGTTTTTTACATCTGGCTGCTACTTAGCATAATGTTTTTGAGGGTCATTCATGTTGCATGCATAAGTAGTTTGTCCCTTTGTATTGCTGAATACCAGTCCACTGAGTGGATGACAGCATTTTGACAATCCACCAGTGGATGAACATCGAAATTATAGCCAATTTTTGCTATTATGATTAACCTGCAATAAACTTTGACCCTCATGTCTTTGTGCGGACTTTTGTTTTCATATTTCTTTTTTTTGGGGGGGGAGGGGAGGGGAGGAAGTGCAAGCAGGGTAGGAGCAGAGAGAAGGGGACAGAGGATCCCAAGCAGGCTCTACACCAACAGCCTGACAGCAGCGAGCGGGATGCGGGACTCAAAGGACCACAAGATCCTGACCTGAGCTGAAGTCAGACTCTCAACTGACTGAGCCACCCAGGTGCCGCTGTTGTTGTTTGTCTTAGACAGATTTCTAGCAGAGGATTTCCTGGGTCTTTGGTGAGTTTCTATTTAATTTTTAAGTAGTTGCCAAAATGCTCTACAAAGTTGCTGTCCATGTTCCATTCCCTCCAGCAGCGTCTAAGTTATTTCTCCTTGGTATCTGTATCTATATCTATATCTATATCTATATCTATATCTATATCTATATCATCTATATCTATATCTATATCTATATCTCCATTTGTAAGACCTGCCTTACATCACTATTAAATTATGCAAAGCATACATGTTATGTATTAATTAAATGTTTGGCTTTATTTAGCACTCTCAAATAATTCCAAGACATTCCGGCTTCTTGTGGCTCAAGTGCCATTAACTTGACAGGTGGGGAGTAAGCCCAGAAACAGGAAGACGTGGTAAGACCATCTTCCTTAGACTCCTGTCCAAGTGGGAAGGCATTTCATCTGCCCCCATGTGTCTACAGCAGTGGAATAGGTTGGAAAGGGAAGCCTTCCAACAGCCATACTCTAATCTACTTATGTCACACAAATTTCACCTGAACTGTGTGACATTTATGAGGCTAAGATGTGGGACACAATCTTTTCTTAAGATTCTCTGCTGTTCATTCTCATGGACCAGATTTGTTCTGGCTCTAATGCAGCATTTTCAGGAAAAGAAAATGTCCTATTCGAGGTGTGTTATCTCGCAAGAGGAAAGCAGCTGTGAGGCAGGCTGTTTCCTTTGCCTATGAGGATGCTCTGTCCCTAACCTGCTCCCCCGGTCTTCCAACGACCACTTTTTTTTCTCTTCCCTGAAGGTGAGACTAGGACACACTCCTTATAAAAATGTTTGGAGAACAAGAATCAAAGAAACGGTCCTTCAAAATATTTGGCCAAATCAGTGTCGACAGCTTCATTTGTCCCCTACTCATTTTGTGTTTGTAATTTCACATTATTGTGGCCATACCGTCCATATATTTATTCACTGGTTTAAACATTATAATCTAAAAGTAATGAAGTCAGTTTGTTGCAAAAACTTTGGAATATCCAGGCATCATTGAAGTCATCTGGTTATTTTCTTCTTGTCTTTCTGATTTTCACCTATGGATTTGGGTTTTTATTTTTATAAATATATTCCAAAAGCATATAAAATGTTTTCACTGCATATTTACTTTTGCTTCACAGGTGAGCATTTTCCATGATGTGTAAACTACACACATAATTTTAAGTGAATGCTGATTATTTCATGGACATAAAATAATTATTTAACTTTTCTTCTGCTCTCAGACATTTAGATTTTCTTCTATTTTTTGGAAGGCTAAGGTACATAATGGAAAAGAAGTATTAGTTTTTTGTCAGAGATGTTTCCTCAGGAATTAACTACAGGGTGTAACGACAGGGTCAAATGTGCATTTGTGCAGGTCAGATCAGCTCCGTCTGGGCTTGTTCTAAGAATGGACCTAGTGACAGAAGTGCCATCAAGAGGGCTGGGGGAACCTGAAGCTTAACCAGAAAGAGCATCTTATGGTGGAGAAAGGGGTGAGGAATGTCTGCAGATTCTGGACTTTGGACTCAAATCTCAGCAACTCAGTGGTGTGGTCAGATTTAGATTCCCCTGTCTCAGGAGTGGAGTCACATATATAACAGGCCCACAGATGATGCCTAAGCTGGATGTCAGTGTATAATTTACCCTGAGCTGAACCAATAGCATGTGGCCCATGTTCATGGAAGCCAAAGCTCACCCAGAAGTTTGCTCTCAAGCACGGAAGAAGGGAAATGAAATCTATGGTGAGAATGTGCAGTAGGTCAAACCTTGAAAGCCTAAAGCAGCAGCCTCAACAACAGAGTTTTGTTTCTCCAAGGACTGGTCAGATGGGGTCTCAGGACTGGGCCCCCTCTCTGTACCATGCTCCGGTGGGGTGGGGGTGGGGACACTTACTCTTGTGTTCACATTGCTGAACAACCCTCCTCTGCTGGACCCCCATCCCACCTAGCTGATGTGCCTGTCTTCTATTAAGCTTGCTCTAATGAAGCTCAACTCTACAGTCATCTGTCCTGTAGAGGGACTTAGATGAGTCAATATATGACATTCAATTACACAGTCGACTCGGAGCTTCCCTATGTCTGTGTTCTTGTGAGGATAGAAGCACCTCTGTTGTGATGACCTCAGTCTACCTGCGCTCATAGGTTCATGGGCACTGGTCTTCTGGAAACCTGTCTACACCAAGAAATGAGACTGAAAAATAGGAGCCTCAATAAATCACATGCCATGGAAAAGTACAGATCCTTCGAGGATGTCACAATTACCTAGGGCTACAAGAAGTCTGCGTGCTGTGTCCTTCAGAATACTGTCATTGGACCGGACTGAAGTTTCAATGTCTCAACTGTCCTGGTCATACGATTCCGAAGTCATGAAGCCACTACTTGGAATGAACTATTTATAAAATAGGGGAACCCCTCATCCACAGAGTAAGAGTATATTTGACAGCAAACGCATACGTGTGCAGATGGATATTTTCGTTCCATTAGCTGTGGCCTTCTGGAAGTGAGCAAACTTGGCTGTGGTTTAACTGCCCTTATTTTATCTGACAAAACCTACTACCCCTTGCACAGTCCCAACCAGTGAGGGCCGGTTTGACTTCAAGCATTTTCCATGAATCAACCACATTTGACAGAGCACGTAGACCAGAAAAACCCTGAGAAAACAAAACACCAGCCCCTTCCTGCCCCCCACACTGTCCCCTGCACCACCGCCCTCCCCCTCTCTGCACCTGCCAGTCCAGGGCTGCCCAGGTTGGGTTGGGGAAGGGAGGGGCTGAGGATTGGAAACCACAGGGGACACTGGCTAGGAGTGCCCGGCACTGAAATCAGCCCACACGGCTTTCAGTCATTTGCTAGTTTCCCTTGTCTGCCTCTGTGCTTTCCACACGCAGAAACAGTTCCAGATCTCTAAGTAGAGGCCCAGGTATTTGCCCTAAAGAGGTCTGGTCAAATTCCCGAGAATCAAGTAGATGGAAATTAAATTTCCTCTTCCTTGTATCTGGTGGGTCTTGTGTTGTTTCCCCTTGGGAACCTGTATTTGGTCTCCAAAGCCACCTGCGTCACAGAAACTGAAGCTGATTGCAAATAAACAAAAAAAAAATCCTTTCCAATTTTAAATGAGGCATTGTTTTTGTTCTAATATATGCAAGCTTTTACTGTAAGTGCATTCATTACCGAAAATAGAAAATATACATTTAGTTTTTTACCCACTTACCACACACTGAACATTTTGCTTTATATTCATGTTTGTAGAAATATTTACGTGTGTGTGTGTGTGTGTGTGTGTGTACACGTGAGTGCATGTTCTCTATTATTTCTAAAGTGGAGTTGCCAACAGTAGATGCTGATACTGTCGGGGACTTGCATGTATGTACTAATATCTCAGCTCATCCACACGACTCCTGGAGACGTGTCACTGTAAGCCCATTTTACAGATGAGAAAATTAAGGCACAGAGAGTTCTAATAGCTATAGACCCGAGATTTAAACCCAGGCTCCTGGGATTCAGAGTCCAAGCATTTAAACCCTCCAGCACTCTCCCTTTCCCGTGTTACTGCAGCTCTCATGGGGTTCTTGTGACATCAGGGAACACGGTGCACATGAGACACTGGTCCAGGTCTGACACCGGTGCCCTGAGCAAGCCCCACAGGCTTGCGACTTATTAAACTGTCACCAGGGGAGAGTCTTAAACTAAATAAGTCTGAAACTGCTCACCTTTCAAGGAGAAATGACTTGGGCACCTTCACTGTTTGTGGTTCCCCTGGGGCCAGTGCCCCCAAAGAAGGCATCACAAGGACTATCTTAGGGAAAGAATTAGAGATGTGGAATTGACCATGAGTACATCAATGCTGAATGTGAAGGCTCAGTTGTCATGCTGTCCATGGCCTTGTACTCAGGTCTCACCAAATAAATGTCCACAGAGGCGAAAGTAGACTTGTGATTGCTTTTATTAGGCCTGTTATGAAAAATAGCACAAAGGTCAGGTAGCAAGGAGGAAGACTTCCAGAAATGTAAAATAAAAGGACTGCAGGCAGTTATCTGGATACAGAGCCCCAGGGGCCGCTATGGAAGCTGCAAGCCGGCTGTATTCAGAGGCGAGGGTGCTGAGTGGCTGATGGGCTGGTGGACATGATGGAGAGAGCAGTGCTGACACCCCTGTGGGTTCCCCCGGCCCCGCCCCTGAGTCATGGCAGAAATTGTTCTCCATGCAGTGACATTTCCTGTCTGCCTAGCTGTTTGTAAACCTGTTCTGCAATGATGACACATAGAAAAAGAAACATGTGAACTGAAATAACCCAAACGCAGAAAGAAAGCCTCTCTAGATCCTCAACAGACTCTTTTAGTGACAATAGTCAAGGAGAAAAGTGGACCCTTGGTGCCACCATGGGTTAGGAACTCTTCCCATTGTCACAGAGTGCTGGTCCCCCAAGCAGACAGATGGTGATGATGATGGTGTAGACCATGCTCTTGACGACGAGGACGACGTACGTGTAGTAGGCAGAGGTGTTCGCGAGCTGCACCTGCCGGGGGTCTAAAAGAAGCCATCAGTTAGTTTCACCTGTTCTTTGGAAAAGCGAGGACTTAGTTTGGGAGCTGGGTCACAACACACATTTCTGATGTCCTGGGTTAAAGTGACTCTCTCACCAGTACAACTGGAGAGTAAACATCTACACCACCATCACCACTAACACCACCCCCAAGACTACTCAGAATCCGGTTTGCAGACCAAGTTAGTAAAAAAACAAAAACAAAAACAAAACAAAAAAAACCCTTTAAAATTCACTTAGAACATTCCAAAGTATTAAAAAATAGGTTGTGTTTAGAATGAGTGAGTCCAATGGGGAAAAACAAGCATTGGTAATAAATAGCTTCTAGCATTTCTTCATTCCCCCATGTCCCCAGGTAAGAATAATAGGCAATATCCATTAACCACAACTTAAATGTTACTTGAGAACTGTGCATGTGAAGCCCTAATTGTATTTAATTTTTAATAACAGATGAGGTTATTATTTTCGTTCCCATTCTCACACAAACCGAGGACAGAGAGAGAAGCAATTTGCCTGATTTCATGCAACTAGTAAGTACGAGAGGCCAGATTTCAATCCCAGCAACCTGATGTTTCAGGACGCATTCTCAGCTACTCTGTAATTGTGGATCTCTACATGCAATGAATACCCAAGACACTCAATGATTATGGATAAATGTAAAGTGGGATGATGATAAGGAGGATGATAACGAGTAGCCAGAGTCCAGGAGCCCCTTGATATTGGACAGGAGGACAAATCAGCAGGACTAGAGCCAATGGTCCTCATCATTTCCTTTGTGCATATGTGTGGAGAAAGAGCCAGGAACTACTACTTATACTTAGAATGTACTCACAAGTACTTATTATGTAGCAGCTAAATGAGATACCCTAAGCTAGACATCCCACATGCGGGGCCTTATGTTCTCCATAACTGAGCTGGGTGTTATTTGTGTCATTTGTGGTTGGCTCAGAAAATGCAAATAATCTATCCATATTTCTGCAAATAATAATTAAAGACTAGGGTTTAAGTCTGGATTCTGGCACACGAAGTCCTGCCATCATACCCCCTCCCCTGTGCAGCCTGTCTCAGGGCCTTGGCTTTGGGATTTAGAGGAAAAATAAAAATTGAGTAAGTGTATGAACTCTTGATTCAGATGATCTGGGTTGAAGCCCCAGATCTTGCTGTGTCGCAGGGCACAAGGGACTTAGCTAATTTTAGTTCACTGTCCTAATTTGTAATGTGAGAACAAAATACTTCCTAGTGAGTATTAACAGAATTAAACAAAACCCGTTCAAAGTACACACAACGCCTTCTGTACAAGAACCTCTCAGTATCAGTTCATATTATTAACTACCAACAAATACAAAGATTAAAAAAAAAACTCTAAAAGCTACTTGATACCATGTTTTCCTCAGTTCGTAGAAACAAAGACCACAGAAACGAATGAAATCCATTGTTGAAAGACGTCAGAGCCCCTCACTGCACCCCTACTTTATAGTCCTCTCATTCCCAAGCCAGAATTTACTGTGTGAAGGCGACTCCTGGGAAATGATGGAGACTTCAGCTGTCACTAAGTCTATTTGGCAAGATCCAACCATTGTGATATTTCTCCTTGAAGCCAGGGAAGTTCAAAAGTTAAGTTGATCAGAAGGTAAATGCTGTAGCATAACAAAAAGACAAACATAGAAGAACTTACCATTTTCATCCTTCAGAGAAGCTTTTGTGTAGTTAATAGTGACAAGCTCTAAAAGAAATGAAAGCAAGTATTATTCCGTTGTTCATATCCATTCTTTGACACGTGTCTGTGTCGTGGATAGTTTGATGGATGGATAGCGAGAGAGACAGACAGACAGGCAGATAGAATCTGTCAGCAGACTGGAGACAGCCATTACAAATAGGAGCCCCACAATTCCAGAAAAGCGTGCTCTGATTCTTTGTGACTGAGCAGATCAATTCATATATGATATTTCTGCACATGGATACATTGAAGTTCGTGATTTTTTTTTCTTTTTTTCTCACAACTGGAGGATAATATCTAAGATTATCTTGTTTTCCTTCTGGGCTCACAGCTCCTAACACAGTGCCTGTGGCAAAGCAGGTGTTCTGTAAATACTTGTTGAAAGGAAAACCAACCAGAAACAGTGGCTGCTGTAAAGTCCTGAGCACACACTGCTCACATGAAGTGTGGCCACCAAAACGATATGGTCCAACCCGAGAATCCACAGCAGAATCTTACACGTTGGAAGGAGGCTGGTTTAGCTCAATTTCCCATATAAAAACGGAAGCAGCCTTACCTTTCCAAATCACGCACACCCCGGTAACCGCAAGTCCCACACATGATTTTCCAGAGTGGAGGTGTTTGTGGACATGACAACAAGGCTAATGAAAGCCATTACCCTTAGATGATTATTCCTGTGCCAGGCACTCTGTGAAAGTTCACGTGCGTTATCTCATCTGATCCTGGTGACACTGACATGAGCTGGATTTGGAGGACTCCATGTTACGCGTAAGGAAATAGGATTTAGAGTCTCTAAGTACCTTGCTGAGAATCATACCAGTGATGGGCAGAGCCGGCACTCAGGGACGGTGGTGGGGGGTTAGATGAGTTACAGCATGTGGAACGCCCCTTGTACAACAATCCATACAAATTGAACACAACTCCACCATTGTGGACTCTCAGACATCATCTCTCCCAGACATAATCACCACTCTTAGCTAATGACCATTTTATTACACAGACTCAGGATCCCAGCGCACTTCTTTGCTGGGACGGGAACTTGCAGGCCAACACATATCAATATCAGCTCTCTGAATATATGAAACCTAAGGTGAGAGTTGTATTTATCTACTGTGAAAACAAAACAAAACAAATCAAAATAAAAACCACCCAGCACACATACAATTTTATGCACTCCGCACAACCTAATTTTGGGCACTCTTAAAAAAAACAGGTTTGAGGTTTAAACTTTCGGGTGAATTCCAAGAAGGAAAATGTTAGCGTCATATGTTAGAGGTTAAAATATCCTCAAGAGTTGACTTTAAAGTGCCCTAAATGTCTCTTTCTTTTCCATACAGTGACTTGAATCATACTGTGCACCTGAAACTAATAGAGTGTTCTATGTTAACTAACTGAAATTAAAATAAAAGCTTTTTAAAAAGATAAGTAAAAATCTCTTATCATCATGCATTGATTAAAGTAAAGACAGTAAGGTAACAGCTTTTCATAATAAAATTTGTACGTGTCCTACGTGCTCTTTCTTAGTCGTGGCTGGTCATGCTTGGGCAAGATGACTTTTATCTCTTCTCAGTGTCACTTCATTGTTCTGTGTTTTCATGCATATATATATATATATATATATATATATATATATATACATACATACATATACAAGCTTTTATCACAAACAGAACAACAAAAATCTTACAAGAAACAGCACTAGAAATCTGCTGCAGAATTGCATTAACAGAAATGCCCTCATTAGCTTTGTTGTCAAAAGAAGACCTTGGGAGACATTCGTTGCAGAAGTAAGTGCCCAGCAAGACACGTCATAAGCAAGAACTGCCCCCTTACCCTCGTCATCACCAGGGAACTTACTACACTTGTTACTTTTCTCCACTCCCTAGAAAAATGAAAACCTAACAGACACTTCAGCCCAGTGGTTACATTAAAGTTTTGCCCATTTGTTTCCTCTCTGTGTCTTAGCTGTAGATATGAACAATTAGAGCTGTCTGTGTAATGTTATTTTCGTTACTTTTAGGAAAGGATATAAAAAATACAGTAAGTGTAGAAATAAATTCATCCATGCTATGTTTTCAACAGCAAACATTGCCACTGATACAATGCTGCGTGCTCTTCATCAGAGCCCAGGTGACAGCAAAGGTAATTGTTTGACCCTGATTTGCTCATCGGACAAAGAATCTGTGAAATAACAAACATTCAAATGAGTACCTTTTAAAGATCGAATTGGCTGGTAACGGATCTATTTATGAATCAGGGAGCATCTTATCCGACAAGTAGAGGGGAGCTCCCAGGAGCCATAAGAAAAGAAGTCTTTCAAGATTGAAACGGAGGGGGGCGCCTGGGTGGCACAGTCGGTTAAGCGTCCGACTTCAGCCAGGTCACGATCTCACGGTCCGTGAGTTCGAGCCCCGCGTCGGGCTCTGGGCTGATGGCTCGGAGCCTGGAGCCTGTTTCCGATTCTGTGTCTCCCTCTCTCTCTGCCCCTCCCCCGTTCATGCTCTGTCTCTCTCTGTCCCAAAAATAAATAAACGTTGACAATTCTTTATAAAAAAAAAAAAAAAAAAGATTGAAACGGAGGGAAAAAGAAGTTATTAGCAAGGAATCCATTATTTCAGGCAAGGTCACCATCCTAAAGGGAAGAGAAGGGGCCAGTCAGTAAACTTCCTAGTGCGGACCAGAAAATTCCATGCCCTGGTTAAAGGCAAAGTTCTGGGCGTTGAAACTATAGCTGGGCAGGGATGAAGTCTTGATTTACTGACTTGGGGTCTGGAGCTGAGTGAGGCCATTTTGAGTCTGTGGTTTTCTTTTTAACAGCCCAGCCTTTTGATCAGACTCTCAGCTTAACTGAGAGATGAGATCAAAATGGGAGGCATTAACATTACTCTCAGCAGCAGCTCTGAGACATATGACAACAAATGTTGTCCTTCTGTGTGATACTCACAGGTGATGACCTTTTAGCTTCACCCTGTAATGTTCACAGGTTACCACTTCAGGTTTACAATTTTTGAGTGGGTTGTGCTCTTTGTTCTTTTTGGATGTTCCAGTCTTAGAGAGATCATTTGTTTGTAGGTTACCAGCTCTGAACTTACACTTGGAGCTTTAGAGAGAACATTACACACCAGGAATATTATTATGATTACCATAAACAAGACAGTTCCAATGTTTGGAGTGCAATTTGAGGCCATGGTCCCCAAGACACAAAGCTATGAAAATCAAATAATTAAGAAAGGCTCCGCTGAAGCAGTCACATTTTTTACCAAGTGGCGTGCTCAGTGATCTGACGTTGTTGAGTTTTAACTTCCCCAGAACTGTTAATCGGGGTAGAGCAGGCAGTGTTGACTACAGCACAGACCCACCCTTGCTCAGCTAAGAGATCATCAAGGGCTATCTTATTTTCAAGAATTACTTTGGTCAGAGTCTAAGGATATTTGTTAAGCAGCCATTGCTTTAGTAAGAGATTCTGCAACAATTTTCAGAACGAAAGAGAAGGTCTTGTTCAAACCTCATTTACCTTGATCCCTAACCTGGAAGTAGGGCCTCACCAGAAGAGTGAATCTTGGTCACGAAAGCTTCCTGGGAGGTTCCTTCTAACTCAGGGTGTAAACTGAGAGGTGTCAACCATTGAGATGTCTTCTTTAGCTTGAGAAAAGGTAGAAACAGGGCTAGATTTTCTCCTAGTCTGAAATAAAAGCTTGCTGTAAATTCCAAAGGTTAACCCCCTTGGCTGTGACCTGGGAGACAGAGATGATGGAGTTATCTTTCCAGGCCGTTCATCGGAAAGAAAAGAAAGTGAAAAGTTTTCACATTTGGTAGAAGTGTGAGATCTTGATCCACTGTCTTGGGCGAAAACACCCTACCTGCATGTCAGCTACATCACTTTCTTTCAGTTTGACTCAGAGATGTCAAGTGTCTGTGCAGGACCCAGTATCAGATAGAGACTGGAGCTGTGTGATGTGCACCTGAGGCTCAATACCTTTTAGTGTTACAGCAGGAGCACTTGGTAAGGTCCCTCTTCTACTGGGGGTTTGAGGGCTCTCTTCCTCTGATGACGAGCCCAAAATACCTAATCACCAGGCTGTAACTGTGACCTACAGGATCCTTTTAACTGTAATCCTGGAAGGCTTCCATAAGCTGGTGGTGACAGGCTTGAGCATAAGACATGGTAGACGTACACCAGCTGGACAGATTAGCATGTGACACAAGGATCAATAGAAGGTTGTACTCTGACAGAATGTCAAGAAGTTTGCAAGGTTTTCCTTAAGGTTCCTATGAGTTGCCCTGTAAGATAGGAGACTTGGTCCCTGGAGATCACAGAAGATGTGCCCCAAGGGGGAAACACACTTTTTAAAAGTGTCTTAGCCACAGGGAGGGCATCAGCCTCTTGGCAGGGAAAGGCTTTAAACCTTCCAGAAATGTACAAACAATAACCGGGGCATGTTGACAGCCCGCGCTAAGTGGCAGTGGCGTGAAGTCCGGCTGCAGGTGTTCAAGGGGTCCCCAGGGAGGAGGTCTGGAGCCTTTGGAGACAAAATAATTTTTCCAGGATTGTGGACCCGACAGATTAGACATTGATGGCAAACCATTGTGTACTATTCTAGAAGTCTTACTGCTGATGTCGGTTTATAACATGAGTCACTTTAAATGCCCTATGGTGGGCAAAAGAATGAAAAAACAAAAATCAAGAAAATGGTGTTGCCATGGAGTCAGGAGGGACCAAATGACTGTCTTCATGTTCCCTTAGTCCAGACTCTTTCTTGAATACACTGCCACTGTTTACACACCTTAATTTCTCTGATTCAGAAGCAGACAGGTGTCATGTTCAAGGACATCAGGACCTCAAACGTCTGGCAGAACCAGAATCGACTTTAACTGCATGTGCCACAATCTTACAAACACAACGTAAAGAACACTTAGTATGAATTTCTATTTGACAATGCTTCCCATGTAATTTAACATATCAAATAAAGCCAAATTAGTTTAGGATGTCTTTTGGAATGTACCAGGTCAAAGAGGCTTAAGCTGACCAAAACACTAAAGAAAACAAATAAACAAACCCAACCCTTTGCCCTTTGGACAAAGAGAAACCAAATTCTAACGTTACACCTTCTTACTTTTGATTTGAAAATCCTTTCTTCCAAACTTAGTCCTGACCACGTATAACATTTTTTTCCAAACATCCCCTTTTACAAACCACTTTCTCCTTTACATCCAGAATTTGTCCTGAGTTTACCCTTTTTAGATGACCAGCCTTGCTTTAGGACAAAATTCCTTTCTTTTTTTGCCCTCAAAAATATAACCCCATTCATCATACTTTTTCTTACTGAAAACACACATCTTACTTTTTTTTTTTTTTTTTTTTTTGCATTCTTGGTTGTTTCCCTTATTATTTCCAGTAGTTCTCGTTAAATTATTAGAACTGTTAACTCCTAGAGACCTTCAATTTTAATGAAAACTAATAAGGAAGCAGTTGTGCACTGTTAAACAGTATTCTTTAGATTGGCAAATTTATGAATACATTTCACAATTTCTAGAAACCTGTGCTTCTTCAAAAAACAATCTTTCAGTAAAGCACAAAACACATTAACAAGCAGGCCCCAACGTATCTTCAGTTTCCAAAAGTAGATAAACCTATGTTCATTTATTAATAATTAACTATTTTATCATACTTGAAATGATCTAGATATTTAATGAATGTAACTGAATTTAACAGGTGCTCTAACTCAGCACAGCTTTAAAGTTTTAGCCTTCCAAAAAGTTTGGGGAGGCTAAAACTGTCTCTAAATTTTTACTTATTTTATTTACATTTATTCTATTGTTCCTGACAGTTTAGCTGAGGTTACTCATACAAGCTTTACGCGACCTGGGGAATGATGGATTAAACAGGTGATGGGGGTTAAGGAGTACCCTTGTCCTGACGGGCACAGGGTGAAGTAAAAAGTGCTGAGTGTCTATTTTGTACCCATGAAACGAGTATAACACCATGTGCTAACTAACTGGAATGGAAGTATAAAAATAAGAAAAATAAACTTACAAAACATCAAAGTTCATCATTCCCCCAAGCTATTTTTTTTAACGTTTTGTCACTGAGATCACATCTACTTATTTGACTTTTAGTAGACCCAGGCACCTGAAAGTTTTCATTTTAGTGCTGATAAAGCAGTAAAGAAATGTCTCTTTTATTTAAACCAACAACTGAATATTTGCCCAGACCATGTGAAATCAAAACACCTTTGGGTTAGTTTCTATCTTTCCGAGAGTTTTAGAATGCCCAGTCCTCACAAGTGCTTGTCTAAAAACCAAAGAAATATAGAGCTCTTTGTAAACTAATGTTGACAATGTCTCCAGAGAGAAAAAATATCTCACATTGACGACGTGTATTTGTGGACGCACAGATTGCCGCAAAGACCCTTGAATCACTGACATTTATGGAGTAATTTATGGAGAAAGTGTTAAGATCTGTATGTGTCCCCAGGATTATGAAGGACACTGAGCCAGGGTTTAGGCACAAGAGCCCTTTAGCAGTTTGTATTTTGAAAAGGCCTCTTTCTCTTAGTTTTCCTCAGTCCCAGGCATTTGTGGGCTGTGTTTACATTTCGAAGATGCGATCAGATGGATCACTTTGAGGACAGAGAAAGAATGCAGGTTCCTCCAAGAAGGACTTTGCTTTCCTAAAGCCAACCATCTATAAGCCCTTTTCGGAACTAGGAGAAGTGTGGCAGTGGGTGAAGGGACAGGGGAACTCTGGATTGACCCAAGAGCTGCATTTCTAGTTCTGTTCACATTTGTCAGAACAGCTCCTCTCAGTGTCTCAAAGACTCAGATTTACATAAAATGATATCATGGGTTGATTGGACCTATCCAAGCACATGAGCCTAATTTGCTTCCTTCCCTCTGGGTGCACAGTTTTAAGTATTCCTGGCAGATGGAATAACTCCCCTTGGGTGTAAGATGGGTCGCAAAGAGGAAGCTAAGGATATTACCCTCCCCAGATCCAGGGTCACCCACAAGGACAGCCAAAGGAAGGAACCCACAAGCCATATGTCCCAGGCAGGCAGAGAGCTAAGAGCAGTGACACAGGATGACACCAGCAAGGAAGGAGGCAATGGCTGTCTCTGGGAGAGAAAGGATCCATAAGCAATGGGTGTGGATTTGGAAACAAATCCGTGGGACAATGGGAAATTGTTTATTGTCTTCTGAGACCACGCACTGTGGGCAGAGATTTGGAAGGAACTGATTCTCCTAAGAGTTTCCACCCATTGCTGGCTTCTGCCGGTTTTTTCTAGGATCCCTTCTGCAGCACTCCTATTTACCAGAATTTCCACTTGGCTGTTGAAGGGAATAACAGAGCAGTTTGCCAGAAAATCACCCAGTTTCATCAGCTCTGGGAGAGGCTCATTTGGGGCCCTCCTCTGAAAGCAGACATGGGGTATAAAACCATTAAGTTGGCAGACTTCTGTTTATGACTGTGTAGCCTTTTCTGAGTGGAAAATCATTTCAGCCCAGAGTGAGTGCTCAAAGGACCAAAGAACGGAGCAGGAGGATTACGTCAGTCTTACAGACTTTTTTTTAGTACCTCTTCCATCTATAATTTTTCATGAGCCTTTTGCAGTGAGTCATTCAACGAAATGACCTTGACATTTTAAAACCTTTAGGAAGCTTCTGCTTGCTGATTAAACTGAGGGGTCCTACTGTCTTTAACTGTAAAACCTTGCTCTTAAGTGCCCTTCCTAAGTGGTCTTATCTAATTGGAAAGTATATGTTTAACATCTGGGACCATAGTTCTTAGATGAAAAATAAGCAGGTGTACTGGAAGGTGGTGGGCTTGACCCTTCAGGACTTGAGGATCCCATGAGCTAAGATTTGGAGCCAAACTGACACCTAAAAGGCATATGACCCGAATCGGGGATTGGGTGTGTTTTACAGTATACGTCCTTGCACAGAGGTTTTCCGGAGGTTGATGGGTGACCCAGTGCTGACCCAACGACCCCTGCCCTCACCAACTTGTACCATCAGAGGAGTGTTCTTGAGGTAGCAATGCTCTAACTGTCTTTAAATGTGGGACCTGTGCCCAGCAATTTTTGTGGCTTTTTCTACCTCTGAGATCCCTGTTGCCAGTAGCCTTTCTCTAAACGAAAGGAGACAATCGTGTGCACATTAGTGAATGGGCAATAAGAGAGGCTACTGTGTTCAGGACCCAAGAAGACTCCGTGTGCACCACCAACAATTCTCTTGGAACCTTGCTGACTTTTCTAGCAGGGGAAGTGCGGTCTGAAAGGTTGGGGGCTTGGCTTCAGGCACACCTTTCTGCCAGCTCAGCTGGGCTCTGGCCAAATAGACCAGTTCCACAGGGTTCCAGATAAACATGCCGGCTCAACCGGGCTCTGGGCATAACCCTTGCAGCCCAAGCTGACCTGTCCTGGAAAGAAAGGCCCATTAGATCAGCAGCCCGAATGCAAGGAGAGAGGAGCTTGGAACCGAGAGGAACTCACCCTCAGCCCTTGAAACCGGTGAGGAGGACAGTGAACTCAAAGGGCTCACAGTGACCACTCCTGTGTTTCGCCTTGTCTCTGAATGCCTCTGCGGGTCCACTTCGGATCTTCTCGCCTCCGCCAAACCTATTAAAGAACAAAAACCCAACCAAGTAAATGTTAAAGATCCAATGGCTGTATTCGTCAATCAGTGTATGAATCAGAGAGCATCCCATCTAGCATGTAGACAGGACCTCCAAAGGAGGACAGGAAAGAAATCTTTTTTACAATAGAGAAGGAGCAGAAAAGAGGAAATTTTTAGCAAGGAATCCACTGATTTAGGCAAGGTCACCCTGACAGAGAAGGGAAGGGGTCCATTAGGAAACTTCTTGGTGCTGACCAGGAAAATTCCCTAGTCGACTGGTTAAAGGTTACTCTTCTGGGGCATTGAAATTGTACTTGTGTTAGGTATTAAGTCTTGGTGGAGTGACTTGGGGCTTTAAGCTGAGTGTTGCCATTTGGGGTTTGTGGGTTTTTGTTTTTTGCTTTTTCTTTTTTAACACTCCCAGAGGACAAAGGACAAAGACTTACCTCAGAAATATATAGCAAAGCTCTTCACATGTCTTGCTATGTGTTTGTTCCCTGCTGCTTAAAAAGTGCTTGTTAACCACAGAGCAAGTACAAACTGGTTCCTTCTTATGGGCCCTCTGGGGCCCTTTTATATTAATGTTCAGGACTTGACTTCTGAGTCTAGAGAGTTCCTGGCTCACAGCTGGGCCAGGGCACATTCAGCTCTGCCCCCATTGTCAAATATGACCAGCCTCTGCACAATGGGGCTCCTTCAGGACACCACGTCTGAATCACCAGGGACCCTGGGTGATTAGGCAAAGTGTATTCGCCCTACTGTAGTGATCCTCCTGGGGACAGTGGTCCGTCCCGTCTCCCTTCCAGCCCTGGCGCACGCTCGGACGGCAGGAAGTGTTTGCTGGGCAGCATTTCCCAGGGGTAGAAATAAATCCATTGTGGACAATGGGAGAATGTTTGTACACGTAATCTCACCCCTCTCCAGTTACCAAATTTCACCTTACAGTCTTATATAAAATTCAAATCTGGAACACCCAAGACCATACTAAAAACTCAGCAGCCAAATCGCCATTTTTACTTGAACTGCAATCCAGCTCCATCAAAGGAGCAGCATTTTGTCACCTGTAACTATTTAAGGGTGATACTTTGAATAGACCAGATTGAGGTGAGAGGGAGTTTGACCGTTGAGTAGAACGTTCCCGAAAGATGTGCAATTGTTCTTATTTCCTTATCAAGTAAGATCATAGAAAGTGGACTCTCTTTTTGAGCATTTATTGTGCGTGAGGCTGCTAGGTGCTTCCTCTGTATTATTTCATTCAATCCATACAGTGACGCTAAAAAACATCATTGTGACCTTTATATTTTGGATGATGAAACTGAGGCGATAAAGGCTAAGTGAATTGTTCTTGTGCTCTTTCTTTGTATGTTTCTACTTTAATTCTATGGGGAAGTAACAGGACATTTATGTGACCGTTAAAAGTACGTTAAAGAAAGATTTCTATTTGCTTGTTTTCCATTAATTTTTGATAGAAAAGGTGTGGTATTCCCTTTGAAACAAAGGGTTCTGAAAGGTTATCATCATGTGTATATGCACATACCTTTGTTTATTGAAGGAAACAGTATCTCTCGATTAACCCCTCCTTTATTATTCTCATGTTTGACGGTACATTTGTGTTCTTTATCCATTGACTTTTTAGGCACGGTCAGCCACGTGTATTTCATGTATGTGTCCTTAGTCTTCATGGTGTCACCCTGCTGGGATTTCAGAATTGTTTTGCCATTCTTTTCTTTCCAATCTATCGTGATAACGTCAGGGAAAAAGTCCTCAAGAAGACAAAGATATGTTCCAGTGTTATGGAGTTTTACTTCATCAGCTGAAGGAAGAAAAATTGTGGGCTTGGGGAAAATGTCTTCATCAGGATTTTTATCTGTGGGAGAAACGCAATTGCAATGAAAACATTAGAGAAATGAAACATTCTGTGGTTTGGAACCACCTAACACACAGTAAAAGGAAGGAAAAGTTGCCATAGGGTTAGTGCTTACTATGACCTTTCATCCACAGTGGGTTCTGAGTTGCTCATTTTGTTACTTTCCATGGGAAAAGGGGTTATGTAAGTTGTCCAAAGTCACGGCTATTAAGGGCAGCACCTGGATTAATGTGGAATTTTTTGAAACAATATACAGTCACTTGTTGAAAGGGAATCTATTTCCACCCATACTTGACAATCTGTCACATTGGCCTTTTAGCTTCAAATAAGGATCCCATGTCCACTTCTGATACCGGATTTCTTCTGCTTGATTCCTGATTTTATAGACCATCTTGCTCTCACATCTGAACCACACCAGGATTTTGAGTAGAGTGATGTTTTAAGCTGCATCTCCAAATTATCTACAATGCCTTGAATTTAGAAGTGATGTGGCTAAATTTACAAAACGGCTATTAAAAATTTATTGATTGTTTCCAGAAATGCTCGTATTAACTTTATCAAGTCTTGCACTACTCAGAATTCGGTTTGCTTTGAGAAATGTTCACTAAAGTCACATTTTAACGGGAATTTCGTTGTAGTTGGTGCATGACTAAAAAGACACCATACTTTGACACTTAGAATCTTCCCCCAAATTTGAATCTGCCCTGGAAGCCTGCTTAACTTGCTTTCACACACACAGTTTTCTTCGATTTCACCTGCTAAATAACATTATATGTAACTCGTAAAATGTTAACAGTTATGGTTCCAGAGTTTCTTGTAGACATAATGTGAAAATATGCAATGAAACATCATAGTTGTCAAGGGCATGTCACTTGAGGGCTGGAATGTTCCTTGCTTATACATTGATTGTTAATTAGTGATTGAAATTGTAAAGAGTAGAACCCTTCCAATTTGATTTCCAACTGAAACACAAACGTTAACACATTTTCTCTTTGGGCTAGTTAGGGGTTAGAATAATAATTTTGTGGACAATTTCCAAAGAAAAGAAGAATTTGATTTCTCCTTTGAGAAGAAAAGGAAAAAATATTCTTGAGAATTTCTGACAGTGCCTCAAAGTTCCTCATTTTTATACTAATCTGTAAGCAAAAATGAGTTTTTTAATCACGCTATACATAGAATTAGATCATAATGCGGTTGTCTTAAACTTGTACGTCTTGCACATACTGCAAATAGTATTTTATTGATTGTAATACTAGGAAAGTCTATATTTCTCCAACCATATACTTTGTTTTTCATTGTGAAATCATGTTATAGAAAACAAGACTAATTTTTCAAAGTATATGATATTTACATGATTTTTGCCTCTAGTCAATACATTTAAGGAATCTAGTTTTCATGTTAGGAAGTTGTTTTTTTTTATAAGATTACTTCTGATTCATCATCGTAAAGAACTTGAAAATCAAATGATCTACTTGGAAAATTATTGGACAGGAAGACAGGATGCTTACCTCCTGTCCCTTTTCTTCAGCTAGATTCTGGAAGTTTCATTCTTTTCAGGATAGAAGGAAACTTGAACTCCTATAACTTTCTCAATGTGATAATTAACTGAGCATTAAATAGTGTACTTGATTATATATGATTAGTGCCTACATTTTGGCTAATTATACTACATGTTTTTTCTTCCAACATTCTTTTTTAAACTTACTAGCAGTGTTTTTTATGGCCACAATCATTTTACTGATGCATAAAATAGAAACCAGTTCACAAAACAAATAAGTTGTCCATTACATTTCTATATATTCAAAATAAAAAAATGTTTTAAGGTAAATTGCCTGAGTTGTAGACATATTATTAGGACGAAGCAGTATGAATCCTATATAACTTAACCAAATGCAACCACACTTTCAATTAAGTGGGTATTTCAAACCTGCATTAATATTGACTCCAAATTTCTCAGCTTATTCTTCTAATTTTTCTTTTATTAAGTAAATAAAGCTATTTCATAGGTAAATATGAATTTCAAATTTATGACATTTCTAAGTATATTTAAAAGGACTAACCATATCTGTAACTATATTTCTAAGTACATTCTAACCGTATTTTCAACCATTGTTTTTCTACCATATACAAGCACGCATCCCAAACTTGGTAAAATTAGAGATAATAGAAATTAAGATAAAGGGTTAAGGTTTAAATACACAGAAAAACTACAAAAATACAAAAACAAAACCCACATTTTAATTTCATTTTGTGGCCAAGTGAGGGAAAAGTTCATTAAATGAAACAAATACCTCTAAATTCAAGTTATTTGTCTATCAGTGCACAGGAAGGTCACTTTCCACTGGGGCAGTTAGAAGCACAGCTGAATCCTCGGGCAAATTTCTGCTCTATCATTATGATTGGCTACAGACCCTCCATACTGGATACTATTGTCCCTTTAGGTTTGAAATGGGACAACTTCTTAGGGCATACCCACTGCATATCCAGCACCCTTTATATGTTAAACAACATGCCAAGTAATTTATTCACAGTCTCTCATTTATTCTCATATGACTCCTGCTGAATGCCTCCTGTTATCCCACCTGATGGATGAGGAAACTGAGGGCAGAGAATAATCGCCAAATTCACATAAGCAGTACGTGGTAGAGAAAGGGCTCCAGGTCAGCCTGGGGCAAATCCCGGGCTCTCTGACTACGCCCTTTCACCGTCAGGAAAGGAAATGCGTCAATTTACAAAGCATATCTGTCGTGATCAACTTCATTCTTCGACCAAACCCTTTCGTGACAGTTACACACGATGTACATGAACACTTTATACAAGTCCACACGGACACAAGGTCTGATCCTATTACAGTATTTGCACAATGTTGTCTATGCTGACCTTTACTATAAGGATTGATATTAAAATCTCTCCTAAGATTTCCACCACCAAACATGCTATGGAAATGAGAAAGTATATTATTATCATTACCATGATTATTAGCAATTTGTTTAGATGATTGTGTGCTCCAACATGACATTTTAATCGCATGGGACCACATCTTTCTTACTAATGGGAATACAGTACTCGAGGTAATGATTGGATCTAGGTAAAACAAGCATGGAGACTCTTTCCTTCGTTTGCACCCCACTTTGCTCTACTATGTCTCGATTCACTCAGCCATCATCACTGGAATGTGCCTTTGACACACCAGTTAATAGGCAATCACTTGTCTTATCCACTGCATTTCCAGTGTTAAGAAAGTCAAAGGGAACATTGGCTAAAGCCTAGTAACATGCGGTCAGTTCATGAAACTGCTTCACCTGTGTGGTCCAAAGCAAATGTCTCTTTTCCCACCAACAGCATAATCCATGTGCATTCTAAGCTTTCACCAGAAATTTCTACCTCCAACTGCCTTTCTTTCGGATCATGCCTAAGTTTGCCTTGAATCTCCTACAGTGGGATTTCAGGCCAAATGACTAGATCAAAGGCAGTTGCCTGGTCCTCCAAGTCTCCTATTGTCACATTAGATCACCAGACTGCATGATTCCCTGACCCTGTCGGCTTATTATCACCATCTGTGAGTGACATTCAATGTCATGGTGCCCATAGTAATGATGCAGTTGTAGCATGAAATGCATTTGTGTAAAAATCACCTTATCCACTTTATAAAATGGATGTGGAAGGCGATTCCCACTCTTCACTTCATATTCCCCCAAAAGGACTCATGCTTTGAGTGTTTTTTTCTAATTTTATGATAGATAAGGCATAACATCTTTGAAACTCTGGTGTACTTCAGTTTATCACTTAACACAAAGTATGTACTCCACCACATTTTTCTCCTACTTGTGAACATAAAATTTTCTCCTGTGCTTCTTTCTAGATCATCACAGGCCTTTTTTTTTTCTTCTTCTTCTGCTTTCTTTAGTGCTTTTGATCTTTTATTTTTATTTCATAGCCTAACTGTAGTTGTGTCTTTTATTTGAGGCCTTCTCAAATAGATGATGGAAAGAGACAGTATAAATAAATGAGAAACCATTGGTGTGTTCGGCCCCAGGGCTTCAGAGCTTAGGGAAGGTCTAACTCAGAGGTCACATGAAAAACGAAAGAAGTTTCCAAATCCCTCTCTGTGATACAAACGCAAAACGTGTGGAATTCAACCACCCTGAAACGCCAGAGAAGAAGGTGAAGCTTGCGTTCCCAACATCATCCCTCACGAAAGAGGGGTTGTCTTATGTTTCAGTCCTGGGCCACTTATTAAAAGAGGCTCTTCTAGTCCATTCAACTTTGATCCAACAATACTACTTGGACAGGATACCAACCTGAAATAAACTCAATGAGACTAGTTTTGGAAGTTGCACTGGTAAAAGACAATAAGCAGTTTAATGTGGATTTAGTAAATACGACTTGGGACTAAAGACTCTATACTTCATGCTTCTGTCTCACATACATAGAAAGACAGTATAAATGAAAAGAATGCTTTTATTTTGTAAGTGGGTGAATTGTCTCTTCCAATAAAGTATCCAGGGACATCATCATCTGGGAATCCCAAAACAGACACTCAGACCCTATGATAACTCAGAAATATGCTCTGAAGTATACATGTTAGATGTGTATGAAGGGTTTGAAAAAAAATTTTAATGAAATGTGAGGGCAGAAATAAGCAGTATTTCTCAAATGATATTTATAATGATGTAATTTTTAATCTGTAGGCATAATCCAATGAAGATATTAATTATAAGTGAAGATTTAATTTTATGGGTATTATTATAATTTTATGTATTCAAGTTGTAAAACCTCTCCTTTTTTACATCCAGAGGTTTCCGCCGAAAAATGCGAGACCCCCTGATGTTCAGGCTAACAATGTCTCAGGTGATGCCTACTACATTCTACTCATTTTTAGAATCATGTAACAATGGGTCTTAGAAACTGAAGGTATTCTGCCAATACTGACCAATTGTTCCAAAATGACCTGTAGACCAGATCATACTTAATACATTTCCTGTACTCATGATTCATAAAGTACTTCAGTAGGTGATTATTTGAATTCTATAGGATTGCCTTTCTTTTTTAAATCACTGACCATGTCTGAACCTATGTGGTAGCTATTTCTAACAGAAAGTGATAGATCCAGGATCACAGTCCATATTTTTTTCTGCACTACCCTCTCCTAAAAACACTTTTTAAAGGACGTCATGAACTGTATCTGTGTCACCATATTTAATAAGATTGCTATAATTTATATTGCAGTCAGGTGGAAGAAAGAGGACCAGAATGCTGTGTTTCAATTTATTAATTCTTTGTGCCTATGACCACAACTACTAAGGAAACCAAAAAATATCATTACATTTCACAATTCCAATGTTTTACCAGCATTGTGAAAATTCTTTGAAAACCTGTAGTTGACTAGATCTGGCAATCTAGAAACATCCCTGGCAGGTGTTCTCCCTCATCCAGGCAAAATTTCATCTCTAAGGGTAATGAAGAATGAACACATTTACTAGCCTGAATGTAGAAAAACAAACAAACAAACAAACAAACCCAGCTCATGACATTAATGAATATGTTTGCACAGTTCAATGTGTCCATCCCTGGTATGAATCAGCTTCTGACAAAATGACAAGTTCAGCAATTTTTGTTCATTCTTTTCCACTGGTTGTTTTTGGAATCAAGTAAATAAGATACACAAATTTCTTTACAAACCTTTCAGCACAGAAATCCCACAGGGACCTAACATCCCCACCTCTCAGGGACCCCCAGTTGCTCTAGCAAGTTAGCTCCTTGTCAATGTCGCCCACGCGAACTCAGGCGGCAACCCCCCCCCCCCCCCCAAGGACTGGGAAACAGTCACTTACCTCTCCAAGGATCCTGCTGCCATTTGTGTCAAAACTGGAACCAAATCCTAGAATTCTGGGCCAGCACCAGCCCCTGGCCTCCGCCCCTGCATCACCTGCCTCCCCTCCCTACGTTATACGGAAGAATGAAAGAATATTTACCTGTAACCCTGAGCAGTGTGCCAGGACCGAACACTTTGTGGCCCCAGTAATACCAGCCATACCCATAGTACCACTCCCACTGTCTGAAAAGCTTGTACAGAAATCTCCCTTTGTGCCACCTTTTAAAATTGTGTCCATATATTCACAATATTTATATAAATATGTAAAAACAGGCCCTGCTAACATTAAACAAAGATGAATCTCAAGCCAAATCACATTAGATATGAATGCAGTCAAGAAGGGATGAACTGACCCCTTTCTGCCTGGGCAGCTGGGTTCTGTCTTTCCATCTTGCTCAGGTTGGAGGGTATGGTTTTACCTTGCCTCAGCATTTTGCTGAATCCTCTAAACCTCTCTTCTTAGGACGTTTTCATGTATCAGATCAGTTCTTTTCCTGGAATCTAATTTACAGTTACTTCTTCCATAATTTTCAAAGAGGAACAAAAATAGAAATAATATGTTTGAGTATTTAATAAATGAAAGTTAATATTTTTACAGGTATTTTTTTGTTGTTTCTAGGTACTGGGGGTGGGTAACTGGTTTGGTTGAAAAGTAAGTTCTTGGGGCACCTGGGTGGCTCAGTCGGTTAAGCGTCCGACTTCGGCTCAGGTCATGATCTCATGGTCCGTCCGTGAGTTCGAGCCCCGCATTGGGCTCTGTGCTGACCGCTCAGAGCCTGGAGCCTGTTTCAGATTCTGTGTCTCCCTCTCTCTCTGACCCTCCCCAGTTCATGCTCTATCTCTCTCTGTCTCAAAAATAAATAAAACATTTTAAAAAATTAAAAAATAAATTAAGAAAAAGAAAAGTAAGTAAGTTCTTTCCAGAATCCCACTCCCAATGATAGTAGACCAGAAGAGTCTGAAATCGGAATGATGATCTCTTAACCTATTTACGCTGAGACTACCCTTTTTCTTTTCTTAATGTTTATTTACTTTTGAGAGAGAGAGAGAGAGAGACAGACAGACAGAACATGAGCGGGGAAGAGGCACAGAGAGAGGGAGACCCAGAATCTGAAGCAAGCTCCAGGTTCTGAGCCATCAGCACAGAGCCCATCAGGGGGCTCCAACCCATGAATCCCGAGATCATGACCTGAGCCGAAGTCAGACGCTCAACCGACTGGGCCACTCAGATGTCCCGAGACTGCTCTTTAGACTTGGCAATGCCTCTGTCGTTTCCAGGGAACTGATGTAAAATCCTGAGCTGCTCATCAGAGGATCCTGTCTGGTCTGGTCTTTCTGCCGCTGTCCCAGCTTAAGCGGAAAAGCAGCTGTGGGTCATGTTGCTGAGTCCTGCTTGTAGGTCACCTGCTCCAGCTGTCCTGCCCGAGTCAGTGTTTCCGGCGCACTTGATGCCGATGCGGAAAGAAGACTGAATTCGATGGTGTGGAAAGGACTTGTCATTTTATAACAATACCCTAAGACTCACACTGAGAATGTAATAAATGCATATTCTACATGACTTACTCATTTAGGGGGAAGAAAGGCAATTTTAGTGCCCTGATTAGAAGCAGAAGAATTGTTTTCACATGAGGAGTAATACACACAATGAACTATAATTAGTTAAGCATTCAACTAAAGAGTCGATATAAAATGTCAGGCTACCGAGAGTAAATATGCAGAATTAAAAATACAGCTTAATGTTTATAATACCATATAATGGCCTAGACCATGCTCCGTGAGACAGGTCTCTGTTGGCTCCAAATTTTGCCATAGTAACTAGCCATGTGAATTTAGGCAATTAACTGAACTTCTCAAAGCCTCAGTTTCCCCAACAGCGATATTAAAATAAGAGGGTCTCCTGGGCAGGGCTGTTGAGGACTGAGATAAGGCACTGTAACTAGTCAGCATGGTACGTGGCTCTCAGTAAATAGTAGCTAATATCATTATTCTCTTTACTCAGATGGTTTGGGGCCCCCTTATCAAATGTTCCACTAAACAAAATGTATGGATTTTATAAGCAATAAGTATTACAGAAAGTAAGAAAGCAAAGGGCTCATGAGCCTAAGACATTCTGTGTCTCTGGTGGCCACATGCTGAAAAACAGGGGCCCAAGAAGTCACAATCGAGAATATTTGTCCACTAGACTGCAAGCTTTTGCAGCGTCGGGACTGCATCTTGTGCCCCTTTTATCTCTAGCGTCCAGCCTAGACACTGTCTTCAGTAAATGTTTGCTAAGACAATAAGTGAACACACGAAAATATAAAACCATGCAGGCAGACTCTTCATGGGCTCTGGAGCTGAAATGGTTTACTGAGCTCACAAATTCCATTCATCTGGACCATCTCTACTCAGTATCCCCAGAGTTGCAACAGCACAAATTTTGACTAGTCTCAGCCTATCTCTAAGAACCTAGAATAACAAGAATATGTTGATTAATGATGTTCTTTAGTCATTTACCGTAAGGGTTAAATGTTTGGCACTGCCGTTGAAGAGGAGATCTAAAGCAATCATATAGGTTCTGCAGTTATTAGAGAAAGGAGCACTCTTCATTAAGAAAGGAGCACTCTTTATTAATACTAGAGATAATCAAAGTGTTTCTCACTGAAAAGACTGTATACAAGAAAAACATCTGGAACTTACACAAATAGTTTACAGATATGGTCATACAAATAGCTTAATTTCAAGCCTGAGTCTATACTTTTGTGTGTTTATTTTGTAACAGTAGAATTCAATCTGCTGGCAAGCAGGAAAGAGAAAAACCATTTACAAAGTAGTTTTATTTCCATATAGAGTGACCAGTAGCTGCAAAATTGCTGTCCATCTGCTGAGGTGATCCTACATTGTTTTTTTGTTTTTTTGTTTTTGTTTTTTTTTCAAAAAGCTTATCAGTTTTTCATTCACAGGATCAAAACAGGACAAAGTTACTTACCAGGAGGAGTTACTATGAGCCTAATTCCTTCTGCAGATATCTTGATCCAGCCTGGTTAGATGTTATCACACTGGGTAGAGCTTATATAAAAAAAAATGTCAGGGGTGACTGGGTGTCTCAGTCGGTTGAGCGTCCAACTTGGGCTCAGGTCATGATCTCACAGTTGGTGAGTTCGAGCCCCACATCGGGCTCTGTGCTGACAGCTCGGAGCCTGGACCCTGCTTCCGATTCTGTGTCTCCCTCTCTCTCTGCTCCTCCCTTACTCACATGCTGTCTCTCTCTCAAAAATAAATAACTATTTTAAAAAAACGTCAGCCTTGGGGCGCTTCGGTGGCTCAGTCGGTTGGGTATCCAACTTCAACTCAGGTCACGATCTTATGGTTCGTGTGTTCTAGTCCCGCATCAGGCTCTGTGCTGACAGCTCAGAGCCTAGAGCCTACTTCAGATTCTGTGTCTCCCTCTCTCTCTGCCCCTCCCCTGCTTGTGATCTGTCTCTCTCTCTCTCTCAAAAATAAATAAACATTAAAAAAAATTTTTTTAAGCCAGCCTGAGTCTCATGGCATGAGCAGTAGGTAGAAACCTTGTCCTGGCAATTTGATCTTCTGGAGGCCTCTGGAAGTCCTTGAATATAGGCTTCGTGGCATTTCATATGTCATAAGTTGTCCTCAGATTAATTGACCCAAATGTCTGTTTTCTTTCCATGGAGGCAGTAGTGATGGAAAAGTGCTACACAAAATGGGCATAATAAGAGCAAATAAAAAAAGAAACAAAGGGGGAAGGAAGGAAGGAAGAGTGAGAGAGAGGAAGGAAAGAAGAAAGAAAGGGACAAAGGAGGGAAGGAAAGGAGAGAGAGAAAGAGAGAAAGAGAGAAAAAAAGAGATGAAGAAAAGAAAGAAAAAAAGAAGAGATGGGACCAGTGGTCTACCAAGGCCTTTTTTAAATTACCAGGAAAAGTGTTCAGAGAATTAAAACATTTTGATTTCAGGTGTTCAAGTGTGTGAAACTGCTCAGAGACCACATCAAAGGAAAAGCCCTTCTGTTCTCACAAACACCAGGTCTGCTGAGTCAGCAATTTGGGATTGTATTTCCGAAAGAGGAAACTCTTCAGTAACTGAAAACACAAACATGCCAACAGATACATACTTGAGAAATGTGAATGATGGTCTCCATTTTTTAGGAGCCACCTTTACCATTTAGCAACATGAGTCTTTACTAGGCAATGAACAATGAGAAAATAATTTCTGTGATGACAGTATTTTCCTGGAAGAAAAAGAAATTTGTAGAATTCTATCTCCCATGGAAAAATAGATTCCTTACTAAAACTATAATTTGAAAACAAACCCAGTTGGCTGTCATGTTGAAAGAAGAAAACTCTTGTAAGCAATTGTGCTATGTTTAAAAATGCAGGTATAGTCCTACCTCTGTGGTTAACTAGCCTGGGACAAGACATTTGCCATCTCTGGGCCCCCACAGCCCATTGGTTTTGTGTGCATTGGGCTCTGTATGTCCAAAGCGCCCTTCCTGTTCCAACAGCTTATGACCCTGTGGTTAGAGCAAGTAGGATCTGCTAAAGAAAGACAATGGAGTCTTTTACCTGATAAGCAATAATATCCTCCAGTCTGATGAGGCAACCTGCTATTTGCCTGCTGGGATCTCACAATGTCACACAGACTCAGAAGGACCTGTAAGAAAACCTTCTCTATTACCAACCCTCCACTCCTTTCTCATTTGAGCAACAACAAATAGCAAAATCCAGCAGGCACAATAGCTTCTCTGTCTCTCTCTCTCCTCCCATTGAGGTTGGGTATTTCTAGTGTCCTATCTTTATGTTAACTAATTCTTTCCTTATATTTCTTAAAGGCACTGCTGAGCCTTTTAGGGCATTCTTCATTTCTCTTACTGTGTTTTTTAGTTTTGCATTTCCTTTGGTTCTTTCCCATAATTTGCGTTTGGGCTTTCCATAATTTGTGCTGAATTTTCCTGTCTGATTTTGCATGTTGTCCAATTTTTCCAGTAGACTAGAGGCTTTATCATATTAATCATAGTTGTTTTAATTTTTTTAATGTTTATTATTTTTGACAGAGAGAGAGATAGAGCATGAGCAGGGGAGGGGCAGAGAGAGAGAGACACACACACAGAATCCGAAACAGGCTACGGGCTCTGAGCTGTCGGCACAGAGCCCGATGCGGGGCTTGAACTCATAGACTGCGAGATCATGACCTGAGCCGAAATCGGCCTGAGCCACCCAGGTGCCCCAATCATAGTTGTTTTAAATTCCTGACACTTCCAATATCTGTGTTATGTTTCAGTGTAGTTCTGGTGACGGCTCTGTGTCCTCAGACTATGTTTCTTCTTGACTTGCTGTATGCCTCCGAATGTTTGGTTGCAAGCTGGACGTGTTGTGTGGTACAGTAGATACTGAGGTAAATATATACTGTGTTTGAAAACGAGCACAAATTTGCTGCTTGGCCTTTAGTGTAGGGGTTTGTGTTAACTCGTCAGGAGTGAGACTGCATTTGATGTTGAAATTCTTTGTTGTCAGAATTCAGACACTTAAAATTCTCTAGTGTGTTTTGTATTTCTCTCTTCACTTGTCATTGAGTCTTGTCTTTATTCTGCTCCCCAGAGAAGGTCTGTCTCTCCAAGCTCTCTCAGCTCTATTCCGCAGTTACTTTTCTTCAAGGTTTGCTAGCATGGGGTGAAAGGTCAGGAAAGGACACATTCCCTGATACTGCTACGGAGTTTCAATTTTAAGTGGGTACATGGAAAATGTTTCTTATGGACTAGCACCGAAGGCGGAGGCTTTCTCTGGATTGTCCCTGATCTTCCCTGCAAGAGTTTTCTGGGCTTCCTGGAGGAGGAGAAACTTTAAGTGCTGGAAAATGCCCCACATATGCTCCCAATGGTTCACACTCTCCTAATAGTCTATACTCAGCTCTTATTATTTTATTAACAAATTCCACTTGAATCTTGTGACCCACCATTTGACAACATCAGTCCAAGATCAGCAAATGCTCATGTCCTGTTTCTCCCTGCAAGTGCCCGTCTGTTGCCAGTGTTTGAGTAAGTCACTCACCCTGCCACCTCAGTTCTCCAGTGAGTTCAAAGTAATTGAATTTCAGTTGGTCCTTCGTTTTTGGATGTTCTTATAAAATGGGAGCTGTGCCATTTCCAGCCTCTACGTCTCTGAGAACATGTGGGCCCTTTCTCCCATTTTTTTGGTATTTTCTTTACATTAAAATTCGATCAAAAACAAGAGAAGTAAATTTCAGATGACTTCTGCCCAAATTCCCACTATTTGTCTTTCCCATTTTTTAATTGGGTTTCCTCTCTTATTATTGAGTGGTGATATTTCTTTCTTTATTCTGAACACCAATCTTTTCTCTGATGTGTCTTTTGGAAATATTTTCTTTTTTTTTTTAAACGTTTATTTATTTTTGAGACAGAGAGAGACAGAGCATGAACGGGGGAGGGGCAGAGACAGAGGGAGACACAGAATCTGAGGCAGGCTCCAGGCTCTGAGCCATCAGCCCAGAGCCTGATGCGGGGCTCGAACTCACGGACTGCGAGATTGTGACCTGAGCTGAAGTCGGACGCTTAACCAACTAAGCCACCCAGGCGCCCCTGGAAATATTTTCTTCTAACCTGTGGCTTTCTTTTCCATTTCCCTGAAATTTTCCATTTTTCATGTCTTTTTTACTATTGCAAAGAGCAGAAATACTAATTTTGAGGAAGTGCAATTTATCCAATGTTTCTTTATGATCTTGCTTTAGGTGTCCTATATGAAAAATCTTTGCCTAATCAAAGATCACAAAGATTTTCTCCTGTATTTCCATCAAGAAGTTTTATTTTTCAGGTTGTACCTTTATGCCTACAATAAATTTTTAATTAGTTTGTGTATATGGTGTTTTGTATTGATTGAGTTTGTTTTGTTTTTGTCTTTAAACAGATAAACAATTGTACCAATACCATCTGTTGAAAAGTGTATTCTTTGTCCGTTGGATTTCCTTGGCATCCTGTTAGAAATGAGGTAACCATTTATGTGTTGTCCTATTTCTGGATTCTGTTCCTCTTATCTATCCATTTATGCTTTTACCCAAACCCCACTGTCTTGATCATTGAGTCTTAATAGTAAGTGTTAGATCTCTTTTTAAAACTGGTTTGGCAAAGGTGTGTCGTTTCCCTTCCCATATTTATTTTGCAACCAGTTGAGTGATCTCCATGAAAAGTCCTCCTAGGATTTTCATTGGAATTACAGTGACTCTACTTCTCTGGGGAACGTTTGACATCTTAAATATAGTCAGTCTTCAAATCTATGAACATGGTATATCTCTTCATTTATTTAGCCCTTCGACTTCTCTCATTAAAGTTTTATAGTTTTCAGCGTACTAATCTTTCATATTTTGGGATAATTTTTTTTCTGTATGGATTATATACGTTTGTTGATACTGTCGTTGTCACTATTGTAAATGGTACTATTTTAAAATTTCCAACTGTGAATTGCTACTGGTATAAATTACAATTGACCTTGCATCTGACATCTATTTTACAACTGTAACGTCCTTCATTGTGTGCATTTGCCATCATTTATTCAACTAACCTCCTGGGTCTGGATAGTTATATAATTTCCAACATTTGGCAGTTACCCAATGAATACCTTTGTGCTTGTATATTTTCATAGTGTTGAAGTTGTGCTTCAGAGTAAATTTCTAAAAGTGTTTTGCTAGGCTGAAAGGTAAATGCATGTGAACTTTTGTTAGGTATTCCCAAATTCCCCCATGAAATGGCTATATTTTGCATCCTTACAGAAACATATGAGTGCCTGTTATCTCCCACAGCTTCACCAACAGACAGCATCATCAAACTTTTATTCTTGCCAGTCTCACCAGTCTCACCAGTGAGAAATGGTATCTCAGTGTGACTTTAACCCATCTTTGTCTTACTGTAAGTGAGGTTGAGTAACTTTGTAGAAGTTTAAGAGCTATTTGTGTATTTCATTCTTTGAATTGTCTTTCCATGTCCTTTGCCATTTTCCTGCAGGATATTTTAAATGTTTTAGCCCCATTTAAAAATATTTTTTTTAATTCAACGTTATTCATTTTTCAGAGATGGAGAGAGATAGAGTGTGTTCAGGGGAGGGGCAGAGAGAGAGAGGGAGACACAGAATCCAAAGCAGGCTCCAGGCTCTGAGCTGTCAGCACAGAGCCCAATGTGGGGCTCGAACCCATGGACCGTGAGATCATGACCTGAGCTGAAGTCAGAAGGTTAACCAACTGAGCCACCCAGGCGCCCCAATTTTAGCTCCATTTTAATTTTAATTTTTTATTTTTTTTAAATTTTTTTTTAACGTTTATTTATTTTTGAGACAGAGAGAGACAGAGCATGAACAGGGGAGGGTCACAGAGAGAGGGAGACACAGGATCCGAAGCAGGCTCCAGGCTCTGAGCTGTCAGCACAGAGCCCGACGCAGGGCTCGAACCCACGGACTTTAGCTCCATTTTTAAATGTATTTTTATTCTGGGGAGAGTTGGTCATTATGTGCTCTACGGGTTGCAAGTATTTCTCATAGTCTGTCATTTGTCCTTTGATTCAGCTTGTCCTACTTTTTGCCATACAACTTTATCTCATTTTCATGTAGTGAAATTTATCAATATTTTCTGTTTTTACATCTTGAATTTTAGTTATATTTGCAAATTCATTCTCTTATTCTTTCTTGCACTGGAAGGGCTGCCAAATGTTTTCTGTAAAGGGTCAGATGATAACAATATTTCATTTAGGGTTTTGGCCCTAACGTCTCTGTTGTGACTCATCACATCTGCCATTGTAGTTCAAAGCAGTCATAGACAGGAAATGAATAGGTATGGTTGTATTCCAGGAATGTCAGTGGCAGGTGCTATATTAGAAATGTCTGAAAGGGACAGTTTTTTTATTTTCATGTATTTCTATTATTTAAAATTAAAAAAAAGAAGAGATCAGGTTATGGTTTTTGTTTTATATTATTCCAAAATAACCCATATAAGCAATATAATGCCTCCCTATATTGAGCATGAGGCATGCTCCAATCACTTGTGAGAAGATTATATGTATTATTTAAGTCACTCTCAACAGTTCCTTCGGGTAAATATAGTTATATTTTCCACTTTCAAAGGAGGAAAATGAATCAAAGATATGTTAAGGAATTTATCTAGAATAAGACAGTTAATATGGGGAAGGTGGAAATGTAACAAAGGGTCATTGAGGAAACACTGGGAATAGAGAAACACAAAATAAAAATAAATGTCACTCCACAGTATCTTATTCTAGGGCAGTGACTGAAAAATGGGTTCTGTAGAGGACCAAATGGTAAACATTTTAGGTTTTGTGGTTCTCTGTTGCAAGGACTCAGCTCTGCCACTGTGGTGTAAAAGTAGCTATAGACAATTTGTAAGCATAGGGTCAAGGTTGTGTTTCAATACAACTTTCCTTACAGAACTGGGAATTTCCCTGTCTCAGCCTGGTCTGTAGAATCCCTGTTCCATGGTGACTACTATCGTCATTATGGTTAATAGTAGCTTTTTAGTGGTGTTTTTTTTTTTTTTCAGGGAGTCACAGAGTAGTAATAGTATCAGATAAGAAAATATAAATATAAAACCATTTTAAGTGTCATATGCAGCGTAATGTTTTAAATTGTTATCAAAGGCATCTCATTATTAAATGCAAAAACCAATAAAACATTGGCTGCTGCAGTGTGAAAGTAATGACTCCACTTCTGACCCCTCCATCTTGACCAAGTCCTGTCGTGGGATAACAATATTCTGTTCTGGGAGGTTTGTCTTTTTTATTTATTTATTTATATTTTTTATTTTTTTAATTTTTTTTTTTTAGTTTTATTATTTTTTTAATTTACATCCAAATTAGTTGGCATATAGTGCAACAATGGTTTCAGGAGTAGATTCCTTAGTGCCCCTTACCCATTTAGCCCATCCCCCCCCCACACCCCCTCCAGCAACTCTCTGTTTGTTCTCCACCTTTAAGAGTCTCTTCTGTTTCTTCCCCCTCCCTGTTTTTATATTATTTTTGCTTCCCTTCCCTTATGTTCATCTGTTCTGTCTCTTAAAGTCCTCATATGAGTGAAGTCATATGATATTTGTCTTTCTCTGACTGACTCATTTCACTTAGCATAATACCCTCCAGTTCCATCCACGTAGTTGCAAACAGCAAGATTTCATTGTTTTTGATTGCCGAGTAATACTCCATTGTATGTATATACCACATCTTCTTTATCCATTCATCCATCAGTGGACATTGGGGCTCTTTCCATACTTTGGCTATTGTTGCTAGTGCTGCTAGAAACATGGGGGTGCATGTGCCCCTTCGAAACATCACACCTGTATCCCTTGGGTAAATGCCTATTAGTGCAATTGCTGGACCATAGGGTAAGCATTTGGATTTCTAATCTCATAACCTCACTCCATCCCTGGGGTGGGTGCTGGCATCTCTGCTCCACAGAAGACAGTTCTGGAGATGTTTCAGCTCACCTCATCTTCCTCTCACCCTAAAGCTGGGTCCCCAGGGTCTATCCAAATGCAGGATTTTGTGGTTGTTTTACTACCTTTCCTATGACTATCTTTTTCTCTCAAGGTTCTGAAATGTAAAATTTGGCTCCTAGATTCAAATAATAGTATTTTCATTGGTTCTTTGAGAATTCTTTTTGTAGACTAGTATGTCTTTTTTTTTTTTTTTTTTTTTTTTTTTGCTCTGGAAGCTTCATGGATTAAGGTTGTTTTTAAATTATTTATATTAAAAAAAATTTTATGCTTATTTTTGAGAGACAGAGCATGAGCAGAGGAGGGGCAGAGAGAGAGGAAGACAGAATCCAAAGCAGCCTCCAGGTTCTGAGCTGTCAGCACAAAGCCCAACATGGGGCTCGAACTCACAAACCGTGAGATCATGACCTGAAGTCAGATGCTTAACCAACTGAGCCACCCAGGAGCCCAAGAGTTTTTATTTTTAAACCTTGTACCTTGTTTACACAACTCTATGAAGTTACTACTTCTTGAACAGGGCCTCCCATAGCACAGAAGTCTCCATTTTACTAATTAAAACACGGCACAACCTGGGCAGAAAATTAGAAAAAGGCACTTTTTCCCAGGCTGACACAGCCCTGCTCATGGTATAGAGGGCGGTGGGCATGGGATGGATTGTGGTCCCCACTGGTGCCCCCTCCCCCCTCACGCAGGCACCCTGAGCAGGGCACAGTGGTTAAAGCAAACCCAGGCTACATCTCTCGTGTGTGGCAGGGGACAGGAGCATTGTCATTGCTGAACTTACACGTGTCATCTCTTCCTCCTTCTGATGCTGGAAGAGGCACTAAACTTACCAATTGAAAATAGTTTCCTCGGGGTGCCTGGGTGGCTCAGTTAAGTGTCCGACTTCGGCTCAGGTCATGATCTCACAGTCCGTGAGTTCGAGCCCCGCATCAGGCCTGACATCTCAGAGCCTGGAGCCTCCTTTGGATTCTCTGTCTCCTCCTCTCTCTGTCCCTCCCATGCTTATGCTCTGTCTCTCTCTGTCTCTCAATAATAAATAAAGGCTACAAATTAAAAAAAAATAGTTTCCTCTGGTTTAGAACAGCCCCTTTCAGGCTAGTTCTGTCTCCTTTGTCCCCTTCCTCATCCTTCTGTCTCCTTGCCTCCTGCTCACCCCAGGATGTCATCACTGCACCCGGGAGGAGAGTTAGTTCTCACAGTCTCCCTGCCGCCCTCTTCCAGCCCTTGGCCCTGCTCTCTGGATTCAGCCTCTCCCTCTGAATTGTCCTGTGCAGAAACCAGCCCCAAACCCACCCCTACCAACTCACAGCACGCCTTGGGATGCAAAGCTCCCACCTGCCACTTCTCATCCAAAGCCTGGCTGCTGCCTCCTGTGGTCCCCTCAGCACCCTGACCCCCTCAGAGACGCTAAGAAGCCTCTGGGTCTCCTACATGTGCAGCCCATGGGGACAGTCAGGTCTGGTTTGGGCTGGTCTGTGCTGATGTTGGTCCACTGTTGGTTGTGTTCCTCGAGGGCTGTGTTCCAGAAGCTTGACATCAGCCGGATGTTCTCAAGTTCTCCCTCCATGTGCTTTGGGTTTCTGTGGAAGTTTTTATCCTCTCTCGGATAAGACCCTCAGAGACAGGGAACCAGAAAATACATTCTCTTACTGTCTCCCCAACACCTCACATCATGTCCCAGCCCCGAGTGCTAGCCCTTCTCTGACGTGCATGCGAACTTGGCCAACTCCATGCCCCCACTTTTCAGCATCTAGAACCTCTAGTGAAACTGTGTTCACAGTTTGCCAGACTTGCCTGCCACTCTATAAATGAGAGACTTGAAAACTTAGAAAACAAATCATTTTCTTTTTCATTTCATTCTGACTTTCAAGCTCACTAGCTCACAATTAATTCGACAAAATGAGCTTGTTGTGGGCCCAGACACCAGCCACTTTCGGGGGAGCTATTTCTGACTGTTTTCCCTAAACAGAGGAAGGGCTCCAGGTGACACGACGTACGTCTGAGAAGAAAACGGCCAGCTACAAATTCCCAAAACATTATCTTCTAGCATATTTTGATTGTTTCTGTAAGTCTGGCTCTGCAGTTTTAAGTGTTCTCCATGTAGTTGACCCAGGATACTGTCTGCTAAAGCAAGTTCACAAAACAGAGAAGATAGTGATTTTTTGTAGCCTTTTCTGCCCCACTTGCAGACTGGGCTCCAGGACAGACTGTCTGAAAAGGAAGTCTTCCAGATGTGTGCCCACTGGGACTCCTTAGGCATGGCTTCATGAGTGACCCACATACTGTCCCAACCAGGCTCTGCTGGGCTGGGCGGCAGGTCTGGGACAACCTGTATTTGCTCACAAATGTCAGTGTGTATTCTTCTCGAGTCAACAAACACACAGAAAATTCCAAGTGGCCCAACAGTGCGGTGAAACAGCCTGGACTATTTGTTTGGAAATATTTTTATTTCTCTCCAAGCATCAATTCCTCCACCTGTGAAATAGGGGTCGCGGCAGGATTTTTGTGACGATCACATGAGCTCCTGGACAGACACCACATCCAGCACAACATGTGACAGCCAGTGGAGCCAAAGAGATCTGAATTTAGCACCTTCACTGTGGGCCTTTCACAATTACTGCAAATCTCTGTGCACCTTACTTCTCTCTGAGATAATCACACCATTTCAACATACACAGTCTCCAAAAAGGAAGTCAATAGGAATTTATTGTCAATAGGAAAGTCAATTTATAAGTCAATAGGAAATTATGTCAACCCAGACACTGGGGGCAGGTTTAGGGACATCTGTGTGGGTACTTTGATACCTCTCAGACTCTCTTTCCTCTCTCCTCTGATAACCAGGCATCACATAACAAGAAGCATACACAGTGCTTCATACTGTGCCTAGGACATAAGGAGCTCTCAGTAAAATGTACCTATTACTAAAATCTTATCAGAATTATGCTATATATATTAATTTTCAGAAAGAACCTAATTCTTTTTCTTGGCCGAGCAATGAAAAGCAATCAAAGAAATCTGTTGACCCGTGGGCTACAAACGCTAATTCTACCACTTTCAGAATATAACTGCAGAGTTTGGGTAATCACTCTGTAACTTCAATTTAGAAGTTAAAAGAAAATAAAGACAGCAGAACTGCTATACATAGGAATGATCAGTTTGTGATTGAAAGAGTTAATGGCGACCTAAAGGTGGCAAGAAGGTAAAGTAAGGAAGGACAGAAAAGATAGATCAATTATAACAAAGGTGAGAGGCTGGGTTGTAGTTGACATTGTGACGGTGGAAGACAATTCTCTGGTCTCTTTTAATAAGATTTCGGATGGTTTCACTGCCGTACAATTGTTCATTCTATTAAAGGACGTCAGGAACACAGACTTGGATTCATCATAATATTGTGTCGAAAAGCACTGTAATCATGTATCTACACAGATATCTCTGTAAGTTATTAATTTTGTTCTACTTAGCTGATGACGATTTACTTCATAACTCGACAAATACCTGGAATCCCTGATCTAACTGAAGAACGACAGCATTACAAATAATCTACATGCTCCTCTCTGCTACGTTCATCAACTAGAAAAGCACATCCTGTTCTGTTAGAGATGGGACCTCGGTGGTTTTGCAGAAAGTGAAATGAAAGGAACTAGATAAACTCTCCTGAGTCTCCAACTTGTGTTATTTACATGGAGGCAAATATAACCCACTTATCTCACTGCTTGATTTCATTCTTTTGTTCCAGTCCAGACGGACTGTCCGCCTCATTTACCTCGCCCTGGGCATTACGAGGTGGACCCTCATGGACCACGTGGGTGGGTTTCCTTATTCTCTGGTTGTTGTTTGGAAGCAGTCAGTGGAAGCATCAGGAGGAGGCTGGGAGTTGGGAGCAGAGTGAGCTCAGGGTTCCCTCCCTGAAGGGGGTCTGCATCCTCGCAGGGGCCAACACATAGTGCCATCTACACCAGAGACAGAGGGTTATGCTCAGGAAAACACAGGTGCGAGTGGAAGTGGCCATTCCCTTTTATACCAACTAACCCATGGGAGGCATTTATTTCTTCCCTCCCAGGACCCTGAATCCAAAGGCTTGGAGGTCTAGTGCCCAAAAAAAATGCTTCTGTCAGGGGACATGGTGATGCTTCTTTGAACTTCAACTTCCATTGACCAACAGTCAATGCATATCAGAGCAAAGATGCCCATTAGCATAATCCCTGGGGACTGGGGCACAGAGCAGGGGGAGAGAAACATGGCGTGTTGATCTTGGGGAGGAAACAGGTTTCACAGAATCCACGCTTAGTGCCCCACAACATCCACCCTTGTCCTGTTACTGGGAGAGAAATCTGTACCCCCAAAGTGGAGACACACAGAGTCCTACTTGAAAGGCTCTCTTCTTCTCAGTCTCCAGATGAAGAACACGCGAGGGCAATTTTCTAGTAACCTTCCATGAAGGCTAGGAGATCGTGTTTCAGGCAATAAAAGTGCCCAAGAACGTTGCTGAAGGAAACCAGGGTTACGTGCGACAGTGTGTGTGCTTCTGCTGGGACCATCTCACTCCTGCCTCTGCATCTGGACAAAAGTGACATAAGGAAACCAAGGAAGTTACAGCACAGCGTTAATAAGAAGACTATTTGTGCCACTGTGTGTAGTACTTGGTGTCTGTCCTCCACGGGGGAAAAGACACACTCAGCCCAAGTACCTACTCCGATTCTCCAAGAATGGACCTGGTCTCTAAGTAGGCAGATGGAGTCAGTGGGTATCCGAAAAGAAAACCGGATTTTGTTTTGTAACAGAGGCAAAAGTTGTTGTTTGAGAAGAGGGGACAAAAATGATCATGACACAGCCCGTTTCAGGCCTTTCACCATCAGATTTCACATGTTCCGTCTACGTGCTCAGTAATATGCAAGATTTTTAATATTAAGTAACATGTGAATTGTTTTCAAAAATACATCTTAAAATAAAATTCAAAAGCAATGCAAGTTTGCTACAGACTAATTAGGGTGGAAGTGACGTAGTAAAAACTATCCTGATCCCAGTGTTTAGAAGTGACCCCTCCAATGTTGTGCTCTTTCTTCTCTCCGAGGCTGCGTCCCAGAACCCATTCTGGGGGGTGAAACATAAAGAGCCCTCAGAAAAACACACTCAACATGGATTTCCAGGTGTGTCTAGAAATCTTTAGAAGTGCGATTTCTAGGAGATGACTCTGAGGTAACAGACATGACTTTTCCACAGTACTGGGGGGTGTGAGCAGTTGGTATTGGATATTATAACTAGGAAAATTGTGATTTTTGAGGTGTTCTTGGACTTTATTCAGCATTAATTTGAAATTATAATGTTGCTTCTATTATTCAAAAGCATTGCGACTCACCCACCTCAAGAATGAAACAAATGAGGTGAGCCCAAATCATCAGGATTTTTCAAGCAGTCATCTATGCAAAGTCCTTTACCTTTGAGGTAATGTGAGCCCATCAGTATATTCAAAATATGAATCTCACTTCAACAGAGATAGAGGCCCTACTATACTCAGTCCTATATACTCCAATAAGATATTTTTAGTGTTTTCATGAATCAGCCTTGAAACAAGCTTATAATTAATCATCTTTACTGAAGGCAGAGCTGGTTGGCCTTTACTATGTGGGGTCAAAGTGTCCTGGGTGAAGCTCACCTTAGCCAATAGGAGAAGAGCAGGAGGAGGAAATGACTCCAAACATAGACTTCTTTCCTCCTCCACATAGGGGGTATTTCCTCCCTGTACAAGGCCACTGTCCTCTCAGGCTGTACATCAAAAGCACAATGGATCCACGTGGAAAACTGAGATTGACATGGACTTGGGATCACTTCTCATGAGAGTGTCTTCATATTTATCTCACTTCTCTCTAACTAAACGATAATAATCAGATCTCAGAGTCACCCCTCTGTGGAGTCAGGCACTGAGAAGGTGCAGCAAGACGAGAGGGTTTGGTTGTATTAGGAAATGGGGAGGACAAATGAGGGGACCACCCCCAAGAGGGAGGGAAGGTGACTTTCTGCCCCTTCAAACCCTCCCCCCCTCACACACTTCCTGCACTTGCTGGAGGCCTTACCTTGACCCGGGACTTCAGTAGAGGGTCCAGGTATTGTTTGGGCTCCTTCACAGGCAGGCATGTCTTAAATATAAATCATCCACACAAACAGAAGCTCATCAAGATGGAGGAAGATTTAGCAAATCCGAGAAACCAATTTACTTCCGATCATTTAGACTTCCCTTTCATTAATTATTTTTGCCAATGCTATTAGGTTGTACATAAAACTGGAATTTTCAGTTGAAAATGCATTTAATTCAGCTTAGACCTCCTCAGAGAGTTTTATCTTCCCTCCACACAGCAGGGCCTCTCCTGTTTATGGCTAGGGAATTAGTAATATAGCTTTTCTTTTCTTTAATTTCTTTTCTTTCTTTTTTCTTTTTTTTTTCTTTTGGTCAAGAAGTTGACTAACTTTATAAGAAGTTAGTGAACATAGTGATATATTTTTGGTATAATTTTGCTTTAATACAAAAATCAGTCACACATTGTAGCAGTTAAACCTCCTCACTTTACAGATGAGAGAACAGAGGTCCAGGGAAGCTGGTCCCCAAATCCCATATGGAGTCACTTTCAAGGAGAAGGGGAAGGCGGAGGGCCCGGGGTCTCGTCCAGGGCTGATGCATGCACCTGCCCTGAGGATCATTTCCCCGCAGGAGAGTGAGCGCCAGGCATGGGTGAGGGTGCTGCGAAGTCAGCCACAGTGTTTCCTGGGCTTCTGATCAAGGAGTCTCTCTCTCTGCACAGGAACCAGCGGTGGGCGGGGCGACAACTTAGAAACTGGAGTCAGGAGCTGCCTTCCAGTCTCGGCTTGCACCCATTTTGTGTGGAATCCCCAGAGAGTCTCTCGGCCTTGAAATTATTTGCGCGATATGTCGTTCCCACATTCTTCATTGGAGATGGTCAGAATCTTGAATCGTCAGTCCGGCACAGCTCTGTTCAATAGAAGTAAGTGTTAGACACAATTTGAGACACAAATTAAAAACTCCCTAAATGCTGCGTTAACAACAAGGTTAAATAAATAACAAAGTTAAAGAAATAATTCTAGCACGAATTTTATTTAGCGAATGATATCCAAAATAGTATTTCAGTGTGCAGTTAATATAGAAATTTTTAAGGATATATTTCATCTTCTTTTATAGTCTCCAGAATATGCTACACAACCAGCCCATCGCGGCGTGGACTAGTGCACTGGCTACATTTCAAGTGCTCAGTAGCCACATTGGGCTGGTGCCTGGTGCTCGTGGCTGCTGCCTTGTGCAGCTCAGATCCTACGCTCCAGATGCTTCAGAAGCTCGGCCCTGGACGATCTTTAGAAAAGTGCCTCCAGACGGGACAGCCCCCTGGGTCTGCACCAGCCTGTGAGCCAGGGCTCCTTAGCCTCCTGGGTCATGTGCAGTGGACCCGCGGAGAGGGGTGTTCTCCAGTGTCCAGGGTACTCTCGGTTGACCCAGGAAACCTCAGGGACCCAGCACCCATGGAAAGTCCAGGACTGGAGCACCCTGGGAGTTGGAGACTTTTTGCTCAAGGACCTGAGCTTCCCATAAGGCTGTGCTCTGCTCTTCCCAAACAGCACAGTAATACATGCCCTCATCGCTCTTCGCCAGCTTCAGCAGCAACAGGTTAGAGCTTGTGCTATCCTTGCCTTTCTTGGCGTGGACCTTGTCCGCTGTCAAGACACCATCTCTGGTCACATATGAGCTGGACATATCCAGCATGAGGATCCTCTTGGGGGCTGTACCCTGCTGGTGGCGGTACCAGTGGATGTAGCTGACCGAGGCGCTGGTTTTGCAGGGCAGCGTGGCCCAGCTGCCTGCACGCGCCACCACCACGGCTGGCTGCTCCACATTAATCGCTGCCACGCCACCTGCAAGGGGGGACAGCGGTGAGACAGGGAAGGATAAGAGCCTCAGGGCACCCCACCCACCCGCACTGGGGAGGGAGTCAGGACTTACCGGGATACAGGAGGGCACACAGGAAGGCGAGGGGACCCAGCATGGTTCTGCTTCCCCGCTGGTGGAGAGAAGCCCAGGGTGACCTCCCAGATGTACCTGTTGGACGGAGACTGACTGGATGGGTGGCAGAGGGCAGGTTAGGCTCTGAGCTCTTCATCCCTGAGGCACCTGCTGGTGAGAGACAGAGAGAGAGAGGCTGGAGGGTGGAGCCAGAGGGCAGGGACAGGTCTGACCACAAAATGGGGAGAGGAACCCCCAACGGTCAGGGTGCTGAGAATACGGAAGAGCTTTGGTACAATAAAAACACCACTAATAATAGCAATCTTTGATTCGACATGGACTATGGAGCACAGCACTAATTTGTTTCTGCTCAGTGTCTCTCTCGAGGCTGCATGCCTAAGAGGAATCAGGTGGGATGACAGCCGGGTCTGGCTGGAGACAAATCCCAAGCCTCAAATGGCCACCTGGCACTCACAGAGCAATGGCTGTGCAGCCTCCCTGGGGGGCAGGGACAAGCAGAGCAGCAATCCCTGCCTAAAAGGCACGGGGCTCCCAAGCGGGCACTGGAGCATTGTCCCCAGAGGTGGCATCAGGAGATTAAGTGCCCTCACATAACATGATAGCTGTGCAGTCGTGGGCGAGCTGTTTCTCCTCCTGTTCTTCATCTGTCAAAAGGGACCTCGTTCGTTTGCAGGCAGAGTGAACAGGAAATGTGAGCAAAGCGTGTAGCCTGTCCCAGGTGCATAGACAAGGCTCAGGAAATGTTGGGGACGGGTGTTTCACCTCAACACTGGACTATTGGCAGTAGATGTTTTCTGGGCAGTAGATGTTTTCTCATAGCATAGGATTAGTTTTGAAAAAAAAGGATGTGGGCTTGTGTGGGCACACCTGTGTGTGTGTGTGTGTGTGTGTGTGTGTGTGTGTGTATCCAAAGGAAGAAGCCTGCATCGACCCAGGGGCAGTGTAGATCAGGCGGTGGGACCAGGTCCTGCAGTCCCAGGATCAGATCTTCAAAAATGGGAAAGGCAGGGCCTTGTGAGGGGTCAGCTGAGGAATGCACAGGAAATGGGTGAGAAATAAAGATAGCATTGACTTCCAACCGAAACGAAAATTCCTTTTCACTTATGGCAAGTATACCAAGGCTTCCTGGGTATAGTTATAGTAATTTGTTATACTCGTTATAGGCTGACCGCCTGGAGGGAGAGGGCAGTGGGGACAGCCAGGAAAGGGACTTGGCTGGGCTGGAGGGCTGGGTCCTGCAGCACCCATGACCAGACCCAGCTCCTGTGCTCCTCTTCCTGGTAAAACTGGAGGGCAGACATGCTGAGCTATAACCGGGATTCAAAGCTAAAGTGTCCCAAAATGCAGACTTTGAGGTTGTGCTGAGATGGTGAGGTGTTGAGTAGATGCTCTGCAAAAAGAATATTCCAGGCCCATCATTCAGACCCTCAGCAGGTGTCTAGGGCAGCTGTGCTAAAGTGTTAAGTGGAACAGAGAGTGACAATGGGGGAGACATCTGACCAGCAAAACGGCAGGTGGAAAGAGTCTCAATATAGAAGGTGAGCAGTGTGGGTGGTGACAAATTGGGTGACATTTTTCTTCCTGCTTTCTCTATTTCCTAGATTTTCACCAATGAGAAAAATCTTACTTTGGGGGAGAAAATCCACAACCTTCTACTGTTTTTTGAAAATAAATTTTATTTCACATGGTCAGCATTCAAAAGTCTGTTTCTCTCAATTACTGTTACCGTTTTTATTCAAATACTACTCACATTAAAGTCTCTCAACAGCTCCCAGGCTCAGTGGGTAATGAAGTCTGCCCCAAACCTCCAGCCAAATACTCTCTTGGGTGTGTCAAATGACAAAAGTGAAACAATTTAGTTTGTAGAGTGTGATGTCCTTTATTGAAAGAAGAATAATCCATGGATTGGGGCGTTCAGTGCCTCACAAGCAGTGGACACGGTTCCCCAGGGATTTGGGCAAGAGGGAGTCTATAGAGCCTTAGAAGCAGCCAAGGGGGAACAGGCAGGATTAGGTGGGGTTCAGGGATCTCCCTACAAGGCTAGCAGGTCACTGAGGGAATAAGGAGAGAGCTTTTGGCTCAGGTTGATTGGCTGGGGTTGCATATCTGATACTATTTAGAACAGGGAAATCATTACAGATTCCTGGTGATGGGGACCAGCTGGCTGGGATATACTGTTTCTGGTCAAGGGCAGCATTGACAGGGACAGGAAAGGGACCTACATTTCTGCTTGCTGACCTGGGACCCTGGGCAGGAGCGGCTCCATCCTGGGCCTGGAGATGTATGTCAGCAGGTGACCATTGTTCACCTTTCCTCTACTCTTCCTGCTGTGGGGTGTGCCTGCTCTTCTCTAAGTGGCACTAAAGGTCATATTTCTTAAAAGATGCTCATGTTTAAAGAAATAATAGGGAAAACTCTTCAGCAAGAGAGAAAGAGTAGCCACCCTTATGTGGAGAGTGGAGGGTTCTGATCAGGACCCCAATGACTCCAGGAAGAGAGAAATTACGCTGCACTTGAGGGAGCAGGACGTCCTGTCCCCCCAGGTCATCCCGCTGCTGCCTGAATGAAGCTGCTCTGATGGCCCCAGACCTCAGCCCCAGGGGAGAGGTGGCTGGGTCACAGCAGGTGTGGACTCAGGCAGACCCTGTGCAGAGGGCCAGGTGCTGAAGCTTGGACCTGCTCGGTTAACCTCTGAGAGGCTGGTGTGCTCGCCTCACCTGGGGCAGCTCCCCTCCGCCCAGCAGAGAGTCTGAGATCTCGTCCAGTGTGACCGCTTCCCTTGGTCACGTGGAATAAAGGGATGCAGACATGACGTCAACTTTCGGTGAACGGGACAAGCCCGAAAGCCCAAAAGAGGAAAGACATTGATATAATTTGATGAGTGGACTGTCCATAAAATATTCTTCCTTTTTCCTTCCATTTACATGTTTATAACACTTTGTGTTGAATCCACATTTTTCCTTAAATATATTTCTCTTTTGTTAGGTTAATAGTCCCATTTTTAAAACCAAGTCGTAAGTAGCATCCGGGACATTCACACTTCGCTATAGAATCACAGAACTTTAAATACTTCAAGCTGAAGAAGAAAACCCTCATTCCAGATGCCTCATTGTTTCTCATCTTTAAAGCTCCCCAAAACAGGTGATTCCTTCAATATTACAAAGCCATGAGCAGCTGAGGCAGGATTCGAACCTCCCCCCCAACCCCCCATCCCTCCTCTGTACCGTGAACACATCACATTGAGTGGACCTGTCATTTCTAATTCAGTAACTACATCAGAGTACCCACTACATGTCAAGGCTGGGACCAGGCCCTTTTTCAAACATAAATGTTACTTTCGTAACCCTTGAGAGTTGCAAAATTCTGTGAGGCACACATTAGTGTTCCCAGTCAACAGATGACGACCATCAGGCTCCTTAAGACATTCCTCACATTGGACTTTGGAAAACAGCTGAGCAAATCTGATAATCATGGAACCAGCTTTATTAGAAGAAATTAGGATCAGTTATGTTGGTGTGTATTGGACCCTTCTCAAAGGTAAATGTGTGTGTGTGTGTGTGTGTGTGTATGTGTGCACTCATAACAAATTAACTTGATAGAGAATTTCCTCCTCAAGTAAAAAGGCAGCCTCACAAAGGTTGTCAGATTTACAGGAAATTGCAAAATGCAATGCGATATTTGGACATAAACTACAATGATTTTGTTGTTTACCTGGAATTCAGGGAAATGTAAATCAAATCCACATTGAGCTAGCACCTCACACCTGATAGATGGCTGTAATCAAAAAGAGTACAATAACAGGTGTCATCGCAGAAGCTGGGAAGGGAGGAAGGGCAGGGACTCTGGCTGACCATCTTCTGCCCAGGGACCACGTGCAGGGGACACAAGGCTGTCACAGGAACAGCTCCAAAAGCCGACTGTCCCAGGCAAGCGTGAGTGTCTGCGGTCTGGGAAAATCCCTGCTGGGCCAGATGGGGCATGCTTTCAAAATTAAGAAAGTATAAAACTACCATCACCTAGAGCAGAAAGAGAATCCTTAAAACAAGAAAAGTAGTGAGAAATCTCCTCCACCAGAATGTTAAAGAAGCTATAAGCTACAGCACAGAAAAGAGGGCAGTATTGGCCCCAAAGTTTATTCATGAGCACAAGGTGCCCTAGAGGAGGGGGACGGGGGGAGAGAGAATGAAAAAATCTTAAATTGCATCCTATGGGCTTAGTGTTGTTAGTGGTGATTACAATTTGTTTATATTCATATTTTTAAATTCATGTTGAGAGCGTTACTTAGCAAGATGTCAGTATAAGGGGAAAATGCAAATATACAATTTTTAAGGATTAGCAAAACTGTGATCTATAGTTGAATCCTCATCTCTAAAAATTACTCCCTTTGTACATATCCACTGAGAAAAGTGAAAGCCATAATAACCTAGAACTCTGAGCACTCCTGGCATCTATGCTGTGGGATCAAACACCATTTCTTACCACGAGCACCAGGGCTCAGGTGAGAAATGACTGAAACCAGAAATGACACAATAGTACAGAGTCACCACGTACGCACCCGTCTCCATACAAACTATGTTTCAGGACAGCAAAGAGTTGATGAACGACAGCTTCACTTCATGGGCTCAGGACCAGTATGTGCGGGAGAAATTAGAGAGAACTGGAGAAGGAGGGAATCGCCCTCCTGCAGCCCCTCATGAGACACTAGATTCAGACACGTGTCACCCGGGGGAAGGGGGTCACAACTCCGTCACCTGCACTGGCACTGCTCCCGCTGCCCTTCTGTGTCCCTGTCCCCTCCTGACATCCCTCTGTCTCCCTGTGTCTAGCTCTTCGCCTTTCTCATTTCCTGTTGCCGTCCGTCCCTCTGCATCTTTCTCTCCACGTCTCCCTTTCCAGCCGGCTCTCCTCCTTCTTTATTTCTCTCTATCTCTCCTCTGTCTCCTCCTGATCTCTCTCCCTCTCTGTTTCTCTCTACATGTCTCTTATTGTGTCTGCGTATCTGCCTCCCTACATCTGTTTGGCCATCTCTAACACCCAGTTTCTATTTCTATTTCTCTCTCTCTCTCTTATTGACTTTCCACTCTCTCTCTCTACCTCTCCTTCAATGGTCACAGTAGCTACTTGAAATTCTTTGTTATTCTGACATCTGTGTATTTCCTTGTCTTCTGATGACCACTTCCTGTCCTCTCAGCGCCCTTTTCATAGGAGCCTCTTCTGTCCATCGTCCCTTCTTCTCTCTGCTTCTCTTTTCTGTCCCCTGGGGCCTATGGGATGCAGGCCTGTGGTCTGTGCTAAGGGGGAAGGATGGGCCCAAGCTCACAAATGTACGTTTACTCCTTGGGTGTCTCCTGATGATCGCACATGCCACATATCAAGTGATCAGAACGATGATGGCAGTGATAGAACTGTCCCCAACATTGCGGCCCTGGGGGACAAGGTCATCGCATGCACACCTTATATTTCTATCAGCTGGTTGTGAGGTGTTACCTAGTGACAGTGTGAGAAATAGTCTATCATGAATTATTAGAATGTCCTACGATATCATGACCTTGAAATGGGTCTCTCTGTGCTGTTTTGTGACCACAGTGACACAGATCAGTAGTGTTCATAATGACCACATGCCTCTATATGGAGAGTACTTGGAAAAAGGCTTAGAAGATGCTATACATTTAATATACGTGTATGAGATACCATATGTTTTAGAATATTATTATCAGGGTGTCAATAACACTGAATTACATACTGTGTTCCTTGCATAGAAGATTAGAAGAAACTGTCATGAACAGAATTCTCACGCAGTCTGGGCTGGGACATGGATGGGAACGTGACTTTATGCAAATCACTACTGAACACACTGGACTAAAACAGGGGCTGACAGTGGGGGAGAGAGGAAGTCTCACTAGGGCCCAGTTCACTCTTCCGGGCCCGGTGCTGCTGGGGCCTCCCGCAGCTTCCCAGAAAGCAACCCCATCCCCTGCTGGTGCCGGGGTGGGGCTGGGCCAGGGCACTTTCCAGAAGAGTTGAGGGCAGCCCGGAAACCTCAGCCAAAGCTCCACATCCTGCCTGCCTTTCCCACGGGCTCCGTGGCTGCCAGGTGCACGCGGCCTGTAGGGACCTGCCCATTCAGACACCTCCACATGTGGCCAGCCTTCCAGACCCACTTGTCTGGTGAGTGGTCCAGTCGTGGGGCCCAGCCAGGGCCCCCCCCCCCACTCTCTGAGCAACTGATGCTGTAATCTGACACATGGTGGCTGAGGGGAGAGGTCCTTCTCAGCATGGAGCTGCCCAACAGGGACATTTGAAAGCTCTGAATGACAGCTCCTGAGTCTGTGAAGATTTATTACATTGACAAGGACAGAATGACAGCTCCAGTCCAAGCCCTGCCACTTGGAGGATGTGTGTCCTTGGGAAAGTCACTGTGAATGGGGATAGTAATGCTTACTCTGGAGACATCATCCACCAAGGGCCGGGGATTGGGCCAAGGTGGTTGCTTTGTAAATAAACGCAATCAGTCTTAAGTACAGTGTAATTTTTATGACAATCTATTCCTCAAATAACATGTCAAGGTAGTTATAACATCTTGTTCTGTTCACCTGCTCAGAGTCATGTAAGTAAGTAATAAAGCCTTGATTCAAACCCACATCTAAGAAAGTACAAAGCCCGTCACACCATCCATTCCATATATATATATATATATATATATATATATATATATATATGTATATATAATTTATTTTAAGCTCTACAGAGTAGGGGCCACAAAGAAAATTTCAGAGAGACTGCAGAACTCAAGAATATCTCTCACATACGCATAGAGCACAAGCTATTGTTGAAGAGCAGTCTTTCAGGAAATTGTGCTGGACCTCAGAATGTGTAGAGAGTTTTCCAGCACTTGTGAATTAATACTTTATTGCCTTTTGTGAGAGATTAATTTTTTAAAGGTCATAACAGTCATCATTGATCCATTAAGTAATATCACATAAGCTTTATTGGACGTCAATGTACATGTTGATTCCTTCCCTGCATAAAGCAGGTGTTATTTATCCCAGTCTGCAGATGAGACAGAGACTTAGGGAGGGTAAGTAACTTACTTGAGATTGCCTAGCTAAGAAAGAGCACAGCAAGAACTTCTAGTCTACCAGGCTCTTGAAGCCTGTGCCTTCAGTAACCTGCTCGTCTTTTTGTGATTAAGGGATTAAATTCTGTCCTCAATGATCTGTCTTTCGATGCAAAAATGTGATCTTGTTATACTTCCCATTTGTTTTCTGTTCTGCACTTCCTGCTTAAAAAATACACTATTTTGAGTGCATTCAGTTACTTACACTGACTTCTAGCACCCCCTGCTGGCCATTTCAGGTATGTCATACGTTATAGTCCTCTGTATTGTTCCTCAGGTAAGGGAAGTCTGTTAACAGCAAAGACTCAGCATAGTGAGTAAAAGAGCCCGGAAATACAGCAGCAGGAAACCTGTTACCAGTTGTATACTCAGTGTGCTTGGTGATTTTAGGTGTCTTCTTTTTGGAGGTTCCCCTTTTCTCCAGCCTCAAATGAGAGGATTTACCTTAACGTTTATTCATTAATTTTGAAAGACAGAGAGAGAAACCAAGCACATTCTGTGCTGTCAGCACAGACCCTGTCGCGGGGCCCGATCTCGGGAACCATGAGATTGTGACCTGAGATGAAATCAAGAATCAGATGCCTAATCGACTGAGCTGTCCAGGCATCCCAAGGCAGAATTGTTATATGTTTGGTGTCTTATGTACCTGTGAAAACTACAGAAAATTGCTTGTGAATAATGCATGTTCACCACTCTGTAAATGGCATACCATTCTGTGAATGCATGTCTGCCCATCTGTATGTACACCTAGCTCACTGCTCCTCTCTGCTCCCAGCCACTGCGTTGATTCATCCACCGCCAGCGACAGGCACTGCTGCACATACTGGCTGTCACCAGCAAGGCTGGCACCAGCACCTTAGGGTCTCTGCGTGCTGGGAGTCACGCTTCCCTGGGAACGTCATCCTGGGGACAATGGTTCCAGGAATCACACATACACATTCTCAATAAATACCCAATGCTATGTTATCTGACACCGAGATTTTTACCAACCTGATGGCCACCAAACAGGATCACATTGTTTCAGCAGGTTATTGCCCTGGGCCGCTGATGAGGAAGCTGAGGGTCTCTGTTTATACCTGGCACCCACTGAGTCTGTCCCTCGGACACTTGGCCGTCCGTGCCCTTTGGGCGCAGCAGAAAGGAGGCCGGTGGCAGAGGCTACAGCACCCAGAGGAGCCAGGCTGCCCACGGCCGGGCCCACTTTTCCTGGCCGTGTGACCGGACCCGGTTCTCGTTGCGCTGAACCTCAGCTTCCTCGTCTGCGAAAAGGGAAATCAGCCCACACCTCACAGGTTGGTGAGGATTAAATAATTTAATACACGTGGAACACTTAGGTGAGTGTCTGGCAAATCAAGATTGTTAGTTATTATCATACTTCCTATTAACAGTAATTTATTAATACTACAAATACAAATAAAGAAAATGATAAATTATTAAAATTACTTAAGATCGTAGTAACTAATGTTATTAATCACTTGTTGACTTGAATGAATGTATGTCTTCTGGATATTTCTCCTTTGTGAGTTTTGGTTCATATAAATATCCTCAGCTACTCTATCATGGGTCTAAACTTTATCTAAAGTACTTTTCATTACATAAAATTTCTCTATAATGTGCTCAAACTTCCTTTCAGCCACATACTTTGTGTACTTTGGAGTTTTGTGTACGAAAGCTTTCCCCTCTCCAGTATCACAAAAGAATTCCATCATTTCTTGTGATCTTCAGCTTCAGATTTTTAACTCCATGCTCTGGATTAGCTTTTCTGCACTTCCCTGAACTCATGGACCTCACAGTCTCTCGTTTATTCGCTCAGTGCACCTGTACACAACATCCATCCTGCAGACTCAGAATGCAGAGGAGGTCGGTAGAGAGTGGCTCAGTTTGTGGAGAGAAGGAAGGGTAACTGTGGGGCTTAGGGCAGAGGAGGAACTAGTGGAGGAGGCGGGACAAGAGGGAAGGGGTGTTGCACCAGGGTGAGCAGTGTAGAGGTGCAGCGGAGGGCAACGTGGCTCAGTGCTGAGCCTCCCCTGAGGGAGCAGAAGACAAGTATTGGTGAAGATGTGGAGGATACTGACAGCCAAGCAGAGACCTGGGGATTAGATGTGAAACGCAGATATTCATCATTAGCACATGCACGTGTGTGTGTGTGTGTGTGTGTGGAGGAGGAGGAGAGCGAGCGGCACATCTGACATCAGGGTATGGAAGCTAGTCCAGGGCCTGCCTTCAGACTGGGAAGAGGGGAAGCAGGGAGGTGAGGGGGGCAACAAGGATCAAGGTCTTCCTTGGCAGGGATGGGGACCACTCCTACACCGGGTAGCAGGGATGATGGTACAAGCTCGGGACTCAGGGGTTTGTCACCTGGAACATGAAGCCCAGGAGGGGGCGGTTCCGAAGAAAGGGGGAACTCTCAGGGCTGCGATAAGGGGGAATTTTGAAAGAAGTTCACTGATGCAAAGTCTCAGTAATGTGGTTCCCCGTGTGCAGTAACCAACACCTGGCAAGAGCTTGACAAATGTTTAATGAACGAACGCACATGCGGACTTGGCAGCAATAAGACGCTCCAAAGCAAACACTGTCTGGACAGCTGGGACACACACCCACCCATCGAGGATAATGTACCCCGCCCGACAACCCTCTCCAGCACCCACTGCAGCAGGAAGAAAAATTAGTGAAGGTGACAAAGGAACAATCAGGCAAGAAAACAAGAAAATTCCTTTCTTGGGCTTAGAGTTTAGAGAGGCATGGTGGCATCATCAAAAGCTACAGAAATTGCTGGGTGGTCCCTGGCAGGTTTCTGCAGAGCAGAGCACAGGACACAGTTTAATGGTATTTATCCAGGGGGCGGGAGGGTAGAGGGGCATCCGCCAGGTGGCAATGCCTTACAGACAAGGAGCTCCGGCCCTGCACCGGCTTCCCAGGGCTTTCCAGTGTTATCAACATGTGTTCCCCAGAGCTAAGAGTAGCCCCACCCAGTGGGTGTTGGGCCAGGTAAACACACAACTCTGACCGGGCCTACAAGCATGAGACCCCCTGAGTGTTGGACTTGAGCTCCCAGGGGACAGGGAATCTGCTGGATTCTAGGAAACTAAGAGAAGGTTTAGATATCCTTTGAAAGAGCCTCAGGGTACCTGGCCTTCCTCTCAATGTGCACAGATTTAAGGGTGGTGTCTCAGTTAGCATTCAAGCTGAACAAGTCAGCCGAGGCTCCCGTAAGCAATCTTAAAAGAGGATAACCAAGGAGTTGCAAACTTCGTGGCCAGACTATTAGGCTTACTCCAGCACACTTCTTTCGGTTTCTGTGAGCAATGTATCCACCCTTGCTGTGTGCCCTGGGCAGTGCTGCCCTCCAGCAGCCAGGGCTCCTCCCAGGTGGCTCCACGTGCAGGATAATGAGAAAGCAGGTCTGACTGAGGCCCGGGTCAAGGATGAATAGAACCCCGTGGCTGTTCGTTCTCTAGGTCTGCTGCGAGAGTATCGATCACCGTCTTCTCTACACAGCCACCCCATGTCCAATTGCATTTCTCTGAGTCCTAGGAAGACCATGGCTGTGCCACTGTGCAGGGGAATGAATGCATGATGCTCATGTCCAAGGTCTGGCACATAGTGTTGGTTAAGACAGTCAGTCGGGTTCCAGGTAAACACCAGAAGGCAGCTTGGGCTCTTCTGGAAGGAGCGGTGGGGTCCCAGCAAGGCAGAGCAGCCTGTGGGTAAGGCTTTGAGGTGTTCAGCCACGTGTCTCGTGTGGCCTCAAGCTCGGAGTTTCAGTTCTCTTTATACTCCCTGATCTCCCACAAGCTTTGCAGTCTCCCAGAGACTCTTTGCTGGGCCATTACCATGGACCGTGGGGTCTTGCTAGGAGTTTTCCAACAGCCTGATCATAGGCTTTGGCATGTGATGAGAGACGGCTCGGCATTCGGGGCCAGCACATGCTTTCCCAGCGGCCCAGGCCATGACCGAGCTACTGGTGGTGTTCGGGGTCCCTCAGAAGCTGTCCCAGCCGTGGCAGGAGGGGCAGGCCACAGCAGAGGCAATGTGACAGCATGGCGCACAGAGCTGTCCCTGTCCCAGGGCCCAGCTACGCTGATACACTATTAAAAATTCAAATCGGGAGAGGGCTCGCTTGGCAATTAGAAACATCACTCAGGTTTAAATGAGCGTCTGTTTGAGGTACTGGTGGGAATGCCAGTTCGGTGTCTGTTTAATAAAGACCACAGGCTTGCTCTATGTGATTCTCTGAAAGGCTCTGGAACTATTCAAAGGTCCAGGTGCCACCGGGTTTGAAAGAGAAATGTGAAAACACAAACAGTGGGCACAAACAGTGGGTAGGGCTTGCTGGGTCAAGGCCATTTGGAGTAAAACACTGCTGCAAATTCACCAACATAGGGCCAGGGGGTGTTCTGAGGGTGCTTTGGTGGTCTCAGAACCGCAGTCAGACTGACAGAGGTGGGAAGAACCTCCATGCTAGGAACCACATGTCCCATAGAAAATCCATTCAGTGGAAAAGAAAATTCACTCCCTATCTGTAAGCGTTTCTGGAGAAGACCACTTTCCCCTGTTTCACCACCCGCCCGCCCCCCCCCCCCCATCCTGTTCACTTTTCAGTGCTTTGGAAAATGGAGGACCTTGAAGATTTCTGGAACAATCCGATCACTTGTATTTGCTGTTGGTATTTTCTTCAAAGGCTCTAAACCAGGATGAAAGGACTCATTAAGCACCTGTCATTTTGGAAGGACTTGTTAAATGCATCTAGGAATGTTACAGGTGTGGGAAGAAACACAGGTGTGTGTCTGAGAAGCTGTGTCCCCCCCCCCCCAGGCTGTGCACCTGCAGAGCCACTAAGAGTGGGGGTGGCGAGCCCAAGGGGGGTCTCAGAGGAACTGCGCCCGAAGAGGCAGCAATTATGTTTCAAGACCACTAGGTGTGTTTTATTATAAGAACTAAAGTTCCAGTCTCCGCTTAAAGTTCCGGGTCCTGCGTACTCCAGTGTCAGGAGTGGCTCTCTAGGATTCATCTTAAGTCGTTGCCATTTATGTGAGTTATCAGCTATGCCACCGGGCACGGACTGTTATTTTCTTGCACTAATGTAGCACTCGTGATGAACCAACCTCCCTGCAAATCAGCCGCTGGGAAAATCCTGGCTCCGTAACAGTGATTTCCCTAGTAAGAAACGTGAAGGGAATGCGCTAGGAGAACTGAAACCACACATCAGAAACACCAGATTTGGAAGTCTGATGATGCCTATTCCAGACCAGCCAACATTGCATACAGGATTACGCCAGCAGAAAAGAGTGAATCAAATGAAGGATTTTTGTTTGAAACTCTCTTCTATAAACAATGGCCCAGTGAAATGACTTTTCTATTCCGCGTGATCTCTTTGTACGTCCCTATGAACATGAACATGTCAGAAAGAAAGGTGACCGAAGGATGAGGCTGGCGTGAAAGGAAACTGCTGATGATGAAGGTCGTCAGATTTTCGGTGACACACAGACGGTCACAGCCGGCGCCTCCAAGGGGCCTCTGTCCACAAAGCTGTTATTTGTGCTGTAGTGATTGCTGGGCAGCAGGGACACCGAATGACCAGCAATGACTGGGAGGGAGGGCTCTGGGGAAGGGAGGCGGGCTATGGAGCACAACCCGGAGGAACAAGCGTATTTCCGCACAAATAACAACTCCAACAATACACTATTTCAAGCAGTGCATCCGACTGAAACAAGCTTCCCCAAACAAAGGACTCTGTGGAGGAAGTAGGGTAATTGCTGGAGATTACCAATGGTTTATTTGGAATGACACAGCACTGAAAACATAGTCGTTACACATGATTTGTGGATACAGCATACATCACCTATCTTATTTCGGGACAATCTGGGAAGATGAGTCGCATAAATATAAAGAGTTGGAAATATATAGGAGCTTTTTTTTTTTTTAATATATATATAGTGTTCTTTGGGGGTGGACTTTTATGTCCCATCAGGCAGCCAATCTTAGAAAGGCAGAAGTTAACACTACATAGCTGCTCATCCCAGCTAGCTTACCTCCAGCCACCGCAGCCGGACACCTAGACAATGAGGCTCGGCTTTCTCCAAAGGGACAGCAGCTCTGACATGCTATTTGTCATGGCATCCTGAAAAAATGCACATTACAAAACACAGATACTGTTGACTGTTTTGGCAATGGGATGGCGGGTTTTGCCCGGAGGCAAAACTGCAACTGTAAATGCCAGACAGAGCCAGGGCAATGCATGTATCAATGACACTCGAGAGGCAAAGAGCTCAGATGGAACGAAAGAAAGCAAAAGGCAACTATGTATATGTAGCGTGGCGCTGGGCATACACATAGATCGGGGAGAGATGGGAACTAGCGTGTGTACCTGTGTGTCCTTATACATATACAGAGAGAGAGGTGGTGGGAAAGAACACTGAAAACGTGTGCCAACAGTTTAAACACGGTAAACTTGGGAGAGAGCGAGCATGTGCTCACACCTGTGCAAGGGAACAAGATAATCTCGAACTACAGGATAACTCATCACGTCTTCTGCAGGACAGCCGCTCAATACCATACACTTGGCGCAGAGAAATTAAGGTTCTGGTCTGGAGAAAGCTACTGCAGCACTGGTGGGAGGGGATCAAGTACAAGAGTCTCCACAGCTTGGACAAAGCACAAATAAACCTGTTAATCGATAACGTGGGAACCAGTGAGGACCTTATCTGTAATTTACTTTTTTCTCTCACATTTTTTGTGGGTTTTTTTTTGTTTTTTTTTTTTTCTTTTATCTTTTTTTTTTTCTTGCACACATGCTTCATTGATATATCTTTCCAAGCTTTGTCTGGCACCAGCCTGTAAATCATTAAGAGTGTAATAGCAAAAGTGAACGGTTTGGGTTTTCCCCGCGGGTTTAAAAACCCGATAGGCTCTTTCTACAATATTTTTGGCCCTAATCCAGGCGCCGGGTGAAGTTTTCTGGAAAGAGGCCTTTGTAGGTGGCGAGGTCTCTATATTGAAGCCAGTCTGATTCCTTCACTCCCACCAGCCAGCCTGCATCCTGCAAGACAAAGACAGGGCTTTCAAGGTCTAACAAACTACTGGAAAAATCTGCACTGCCAAGAATTAACAAAATAACTTACATGTCTATTTTATTTATTTATTTTGAGAGAGAGAGAGTGCAAATGGGGAAGGGCTGAGAGAGAGACAGAGAGAGAGAGAGAGAGAGAGAGAGAGAGAGAATCCCAAGCAGGCTACAGGCTGTCAGCGCACAGCCCGATGTGGGGCCTGAACTCACAAACTGTGAGATCATGACCTGAGCTACAATCAAGAGTTGGATGCTTTACAGACTGAGCCACCCAGGCACCCCCAAAATAATTTGGGGGTTGTGATACTGCACCAGGATGTTACATTATACATAAACCAGTGTCTGAAAGCAGTGGGAAAGCTCGTCCCAAATAAGTTATTAGGTTAAAAAAAAAAAAACAAAAACAAAAAAAAAACAAGGGGCATCTGAGTGGCTCAGTCGGTTAAGGGGTGGACTCTTGATTTCAGCTCAGGTCATGATCTCACAGTTCATGAGATCTAGCCCCACATCTGGCTCCACACTGACAGTGCTCAGAGCCTGCATCGGATTCTCTCTCTCTCCCTCTCTCTGACCATCCCCCACTCACGCTCACTCTCTCTCAAGATATATAACCTTAAAAAATAATAATAATTATAAACATTTAAAACTATTTATTTTCTGGATCTAGTATAGCTAACTGAAAGTTAATACAAATATTATAATTTTGTATATAGTTAATTGACGTTAATTGGATTACGACAGGAGTTCTTAAGGAAGAGGAAAGGATTAAGAATGATAGCCAGTGCAGAAAGAAAAGCACCATGTACAAACATGTCGTGCACAGGAACATTCTCTATCCTGTGGGTCACAGGGAAGAAATGACTTAAGGACCCAGGTCAGGATATAGTGCTGGCAAAGCCATGGAAGGCCTAGTATCTCATCCTGAACCTGCCTGGAAGGAAGACCTCTGTGCCCCAGCTCACATCATGTGACCCAAATAAACCACCACACATAACGCTTATCAAGTAACCGCTAGATAGGTGTTAACCTGCTATTGCCATTGTGTGTGTTGTTGCTGTGACAGTATCTCATTTTTCGAGTTTATATGAACCACAAAGCAGGATGTTGTCATGACATGCTTGTTGGAAACATTCCTGTGTTCTTTATAAAGTATTTCTCACAAACATCTGTCTTGTAGGAGTACCATCATGAACAGGAAGACAGCCGCAGGAAAGTAAAGGGAGCCACTGTGTGTGGCCATTCAGCTCGGGAGACGACAGGTGATTCTGAGGACGAAGGCTGCTGTCTGCCCTTGGCCTATGGCAGATCAGCAGATCCCGGTTGGAAAACGCTGAGTGGAAGGAGCGGCATGAAACCTACAGACCGTATAGTGCAAAACTAGCGGGCAATGACTTGTCTTGATTATGTTAACCAATGCACGAAAGAGATCCCACTTAGGATGAAGGATGGGGAGATTCAATCAGAAGCCACTCTCAATATAGTTCAAGTACATCAGATAAAATGAGGTCTCAAAAATTAAATAAAGAGCCTGAATACATTCCCTCTTGGTGTAATCTGAGGCTATAAATTGATGCTGCTATATAGACAAGCAATATAAGCATTTAGACAGGCCAATTTTCGAAGGTGGGGAAAGAAAAAACCCGAGGAAAAGATGACTCAATAAAATACCTGATAATATCCTAGCGAGGAAGGGAAATGTCCTCTTGAAAATTATGATGTTATATATGTGAAGGGCAAAGTTATACTTAAAGTAAAAGATGATAACTAAATTTTTTCTAAACCTCCAGTAAGCATCTAAAAGGCCATATTTCCCCACACAAGTGTCTATATTTGACTTTATTTACAATGAATGAAAAAATCTAATGGAGCCAAGTAGAGTCATGCATTTTAAAATTGTTTCAATAAAGAACAAAAGTTATGGACTGGTACAAACTCATCATCAAGATGTATGCCAACACGTATACTCTGAAACACAATTTATATAGTGAAGTGAAAAATATTAGCCAATATCAATCTTGAGCCGAAGCAAATCGGGAAAATTAAATTTTAACTGCTTAAAATGTGTGGTGGACGAGACTTACAGTTTTGGTAACGGCCAAATAGCTTGTGTCAGACAGGTGCTTCTGCACAGAACAGTTATAACCACTAGAATAACTATATATTATACAAATCTACACATGTATACGTATACATATTTGCAACTACTTATGTACAGAAATAATAAAATATGTAATATAAAAGTTTATATGATAGGATTATTACAAATCATGGGGTTGACATATATAACAACTATTTGAAGGCACTGGCACCGACCAAAAAAGCAGGCCAAAAATGGAGAATATTTAACCCTTGAAAGTAGGAAATTGCACTGGGTGAGATCTCTGCCGATACAGCACCCCACCCCCACGCCCGAGGATTAGCCTCAGCCTGTGTGACGCAGGGCATTCAAAGGAAGAGTGGAGGGCTTCCAGAGGAACTATATTTCTATGGGGAATATCTTGAAGAGATCAACAGAGGCGGGTTCCCAAGCATGCAGAGAAATTCCCCTGAAATCCTGAGCGGCCCCCACAGGTTGTGAATATACAAGGGGTCCCCCAAGGAGAAAGCAACACAGGGAGGCAGAAAAACTGAAGAGAAGTTTCAGCACTGCCCATGGAGGGGAGACAGAGTTTAGAGTTTAAATCCCACCAAGTTAGGAAGCCTGGTGAATCCTTCAGGTTTTCTACTCAAATTTCAGAAGGGCCATTCTCAGAAGTAAAAGATGTCTTAGGACTAAGAGTCCATCCTCAAAGAAAGGCAAAATTGAAACAGACCCACCCTAACAAAGCATAAGACAAACTTCCATGAATTCAAGCTAATTATCCAGTTACCTCCATGTCTGCTAGAGGAAAAAGAAACAAGCTTCAGAGACAGAAAACAGAATCCAGACTCTACAATGTGTCCAGTATCAATAAAAAGAAAAAAATTGCTGGAGGGGTGCCCGGGTGGCTCAGTTGGTTAAGTATCTGACTTTGGCTCATGTTATGATCTCATGGTTCTCGAGTTTGAGCCTCGCGTCAGTCTCTGTGCTGACAGCCTGCTTCAGATTCTGTGTCTCCCTTTCTCTCTGCCCCTCCCTGTTCATAATCTCTCTCTGTCTCTCTCTCTCAAAAATAAATAAATTGTTAAAAAGAAACTTTAAAAAATTACTATATATGAGAAAAAAAAGGAAAATATCCCCTGAAGATAAAAGGCAATCGATAGAAGTGTGTGCTGAGATGGCCTAGCTTTTGGAATTAGCAGTAAGAAGTTAACACAGCTATTATAAAATATGTGCACGTGCTTACACTGAAAGATAGCAATAATGAAAGAATAGATGGGAAATCTCAGGAAGGAAATGGCAACTAAATACAAAACCAACACCAACATTATAGAACTGTGTTAAGTACAGCATCTGAAATGAAAAAGTCACTGGATAAGCTAAACAACAAATTCAAAGTAGCAGAAGAAAAGGTCACTGTACTTGAAGACAAATCAATAGAAATTATCCAACCTGAGTACCAGAAAGAATTACATATTGAACAAAAAAGGACAGTCTTAGACATCAAGAAGTCCAACAGATGTATAATTAGGGACTCCCAAAAAGAGGAGAAAGAGAATGAGGCAGGAGAAGAATTTAAGAAATATTAGCTGAAAGTCTTCCAAATGTAATGGAAAACATCAGGCTACAAATCTAAGCAGCTCAGTGAATCCCAAGCATGAAAACCACAAAACAAATAAAAACAACAAAACAAACAAGCCCTAAGCACATTACATTGAACTGTTGAAAACCAAAGATACAGAGAAATTCTTAAAAGCAGTTAGGGAAAAAGTCACAGTATATATATACCCAGAAACAATGTTAAGCAAATGGCAGCTGATTTCTAGTCATAAATAGCAATAAAACAGAGAACACGGAGCAGTATCTTTAAAAAGTTGAAAGAAAAAAGTCAACTCAAAATTCTTTCTCTTGGGAAAATATCTTTAAAAATGAAGACGAAAGAAAGACATTTTCAGATAAACAGAAACTGAGAGTATATATTGCCAACAGATTAGCCTCATAGGAATTGGTGAAGAAAATTTTTCAGGCAGGGGCACCTGGCTAGCTCAGTCTGTGGAGCATGTGACTCTTGAACTTGGGGTTGTGAGTTCGAACCCCAGGTTGGATGTAGAGATTACTTAAACATAAAATCTTTTTTTTAAAAAAGAAAGAAAAAGAAAAAGTGCACTGAAAAAGAATATTAAAAAAAAGAAGAAAAAGAAAAGAAAACTTTCAGGCAGAAAAGAAGTGAGACTGGATGGAAACTCATCTATTAGAAGAACCAGAAAGAGCAGAGAAAATGGTGAACATGTTGGTAGATGTAAGATTAGCTTTTTACTCTTAATCTTTTTAAAAGATAACTTATGGTTAATGCAAAAAAAAAATTAGCTTAATTATAATGGCTTTTTTAACGATTTTGAGATATGTAGACACTTTTGCCTGATGGTAATTAATGCTTTGCCACTTTTTGCCTTGAAGATTGTATCTGAGGTTTTAACTATTTTATCGATCCTTTCAAACAACTAACTTTTGGATTTATTAGTTTTCTCCATTGTGTGTCTTTTTATTACATTCATCTGTGAATTTATTTTTATTATTTCTGTCCTTCCCTGTGCTTTGTACTTAATTTGATCTTTTTTATCCTCTTGGGCTGAAAATTTAGAAATTGATGGTCACTAGGAAATATTTTTCTAATTTACACTGTGACTTATGTGGTCCAAGGATTATTCAGAAATATATATATATATATATATATATATATATATATATATATATACTTAATATTTAGAGCTTTTAAAGCTCTATTGTTACTATTCATATCTAATTTAATCTTATTATGGTCAAGACTTTGACCTAGCACCTGTTCTATCTTGGAAAGTGTATTATCAAGAGAAAGAACAAAATGTGGGGCTTGGGAAGCCTTGCCCTCTAAAGCAGCAACTTTATTTTGGGGGGGTAAAAGGCTCAGAAACCTCCTTGAGAAGATGATGGAAATTACAGCTCTTCTCTCCAGAAAAACATGTTCAATAGGCACATGTATACATTTTGCATGCTATTTAGGGGTTCACAAATCCTACAAATAAGAACAAAATGGAATTCTTGGCACCTTCACATCAGAACACTATGCTCAAAGGTGATTTTTTTTAAGAGTCTTTTAAAATTGAAGTATAAATACTAGGTAATGCAAACATCATTTAAATGTACAGTTTAGTTTTGACAAATGCATACACACGTGTAATCCACACCCCTATTCAGACAGAAAACATTTCCATCCCTAGAAAGCTCCCCCATGTTCTCTCCTGGCCAATCTCCCCATCCGCAGAGGCAACTACTTTTGAGGGAGATTTTTAGTGCACGTGGATAGGGGCCACATTTCCTAAACACTGGTTTTTCAGAGACAACATCCCTAGAAAGCAGATGCAAAATAAGAAATGGTCATCTATTTGTATCAAAAAGAAACAATATAACACCATCCCCAAAAGAGGTGTCCTAAAAAGCTTCCGTTAGCCATGTCCTGTACTCATAAGCCCTAAGCGCCCTGTAGCACCTCAGGAAATAGAAATGTCTTCAGGAAGTCACTGCGTCCAAGAGACCCTCAGAAAAAAACCAACATAGCCCGTAGGACCTTTCAATTTCACTCTTTACCTGGTCAGCTTCTGAATCTGAGGGGACCACCAATACCACGTCACCCCTTTGTAAGGTAAGTTCATCAGAATTTGCTGCCTCAAAATCGTGCAGTGTTTCCACCTGCAAAAGATTTTAGAAGAATTTACTAATTTTATTTTTTTAACATTTATTTTTGAGAGAGAGAGAGAGAGAGAGAGAGAGAGAAAGACACAGAGCATGAGCGGGGCAGGGGCAGAGCAAGAGGGAGACACAGAATCCGAAGCAGGCTCCAGGCTCCGAGCTGTCAGCACAGAGCCCAATGAGGGGCTTGAACCCACAGACCGTGAGATCATGACCTGAGCCAAAGTCGGACGCTTAACCAACTGAGTCACCCAGGCGCCCTGAATTTACTAATTTTAAAAAGAAAGGAAGCGTAACATTGAAGTCTCTCAGCCAGATGAGCAGCAGGTACTTGTAGAAGTCTGTCCAACCCGGATAAAAAAGACGGTGATTCTAACATACCTCAAGGGAGAAGACCTCTAAACACAGAAAGAAGTCCTGTTTACTTAAAACATCCAATTCTTGAAGACTGATACTGAGGCAGTTTGGATGTACATTTAGGAACACAATACGTTCTGCAAGAGTTGAAACGTAGTGCTTTTGTTAAATTTCAATTCATCCTATTTTTATTAGAGATTTACATTTTATTATCACTAATGCTTTATTATTGTTCGTTTTTAAACTTGAACTAAAAATGCCTAGTTGGAAGTGCCTCTAACTTCACTTCTGTCATGTAATTAAGGATTGGAAAAATCATCACTTCCCAGGTTATATGGGAAGTACTATTTAATTAAACGCAGGGATCAGTTCCTGTATAAACTTCCTTCCCTAGCTTACCTTTGAAACCATGCCAATCTGTTTCTTTTCTTTCATTTTTTTTTTTAACTGAAACATAGGGGCACCTGGGTGGCTCAGTTGGTTAAGTGTCTGGCTTCAGCTCAGATCATGACCTCATAGTTTGTGGGTTTGAGCCCCGCGTTGGGCTCTGTGCTGACAGCCCAGAGCCTGGAACCTGCTTCGGATTCTGTGTCTCCCTCTCTCTCTGCCCCTCCCCCGCTCACTCTCTGTCTCTCAAAAATAAATAAAAACATTAAACCAAAACTGAAATCTATTTGGGGTGCCTGACTGGCTCAGTCAGAAGACCATGTGACTCTTGAGCTTGGGGTCATGAGTTTGAGCCCCAAAGTGGGTGTAAAGATTACTTAAGTAAATAAGTAGAATTTAAAAATTGAAATATAATCATAAATGAATAAATAAACGTTGAAATATATTTGACAAGTAATATTATGCAAATTCAAGGTGTACAACATGCTAATTTGACACATTTATATACCCTAATATGATGCCACTGTAACACCTCTATCATGTTGTGTAATTACCATTTCTTTCTACTGGTTGGAATAATTAAGATCTAGTCTCTGAGCAAGTTTGATGATTATAATACAATATTGTTGTCTGTATTCACCATGCTGTGCATTAGATCTCTAGGGCTTAGCTTCTACTCATTGGAAGTTTATACCCTTAAACAACACCTGTCCTCTCTCCCTACCCCCTCTCTTTCCCCTTTTTTGGAAAGACTTATTCAAAATTTGATTATAAAAAAATTTTTAAAAAACAAAGTAGAAAGAAGAGTATAATGACCCACATACTCCTCACCAGCTTGAACAACTATTCAGTCATGGACGGGTGTATTTCTCCCATGTCCCTCCCCTTAGCCCTACCCCCCTGAGGTTAAGGGATTGGCTGTACTCTGCATACAGAATGATAAAATGTCAGAGCTGGAAATGAGGATTTTATTCTCAAAGCCACTTTGCTGCTGAGAATGAGAAGCACAGAGAGAGGAGTGATGTTCCTCGGGCCGCTGCAGTTAGTGAGGGGAGTGGGGGTGGCCCCAGGGAGGCTGACCTTGCAGGGAATCCGCCTCCTTGACTTCCTGTGCTCTGCTTACCACACAGCGGACACCCGCCCTCACTAACCACACGTTTAATTGTTCCTCTGTGTGATTCATTCATAAATCCATTCCACCCGCCCCGGACCCATCTGAGGTAGCAAGGGGACAGGTCTCTAATGAGCAGAGAGAGAAAAAAAAGATGACTAGGGGCACCTGGGTGGCTCAGTTCGTTAAGTGTCCAACTTTGGCCCAGGTCATGATCTCACGGCTCATGGGTTCGAGCCCCGCATTTGTGCCATTAGGACAGAACCCACTTTGGATCCTCTGTCTCCCTCTCTCTCTGCCCCTCCCCTGCTTGCATGCACACTCTCTCTCAAGAACAAACATTTAAAAAAAGAAAAAAGAGGACTATTCCTCTCCACTCCCGCCCTCACAAACACACTTAAATTTAACATTTGTGAAAGAAAAACAGCTGAGTTTTGAAACGTAAATTCATATTATGGAACTGAAAATTCCCACCCATATTCTATTAAGGAGGATTAACTGCCTTTGGCACTTAGCTTAAGCCAGTGTTTTCAGGTATTTACCGAAAACAGGTTTTGGGTAAGGCCCCTTCCCTTTCTGAAAGCTCTAAGTAGCCATTTTTTTTTCAAAAAATTTTAAATGCTTATTTACTTTCTAAAAGATGGAGAGACAGAGTGTTAGTGGGGAAGAGGCAGAGAGAGAGGGAGACACAGAACCGGAAGCAGGCTCCAGGCTCTGAGCTGTCAGCGCAGAGCCTGATATGGGGCTGGAACTCACGAACTGCGAGATCGTGACCTGAGCCGAAGTCGGACACTTAACCAACTGAGCCACCCAGGCGCCCCTCCAAGTAGCTATTTGATGGTGTCTCCGAACATAACCTTCATCCCATTGATTTGAACCTTTCTTCCCTCCAGTGCAGAAAAAGAATACATATTGCAAAAGGCAAAAGTAAACAGCCGAAAATCAAAGTTTCCAGCAAAAGGGCCTCAAAGCAGAGGAAGGACAACTGGCCACCAGACCTTGTAGAGGAAGCCGGGAGGCACTTCCTGAGACAACTGGCTTGCGGCTGGAGCGGAAGGCACGGGCTGGGAGTCCTCACCCGCCCTGGGCTCTGCGGCCAGCTCTGGGGGCTCGCTGGTGGAAGCCGCGGCCATGGGGGTCTCCTTGGTCTCTGCCACCTCAGCTGCTTCGTGTTCTTCCCCTTCGTTGTTGGAGGCGGGCTCTATGACGACTGAAGGGATGACCTTCTCCTGCGGGAAGAAAAATGTGATGGTGCCGAGCAGAGGCTGGGAGCGAAGAAAAGACTTGTGCACTGCTTCTATCCCTGGCATACCCTCCATGGCTCCCACTTTCCCCACATCCTCTATTCAACAAAGTGCCCGCTGTTCCCCAAAACTGGCCCAAACCTTGCAGGACCTTCCTCCTGACATGGCCTCCTTTCTATCTCTCCTGAGACAGAAACCCTTGGCAGGATTGATTTCTGGACCCCTGAGCAGTCAGGCAGTTTGCTAAGAAGTGGGGTTTCTGTGGAAATTGGGAAGGGGGTAGGAGACTGCAGGGAGGGAAGGGGGTCATGTCAGGGCGGGGAGACAATCCTGAAAGAGAATGTAGTAGGGTTCCAGGAATAGCCTCGTTTTTGCCATGGTCCACTCTTGTCCCACTGAATACTAACACTGTTTTTTTTTTTTTTTTTATGTTTATTTATTTATTTTGAGAGAGGGAGGAGGGGCAGAGAGAGAGAGGGAGAGGGAGAATTCCAAGCAGGGTTCTCACCATCAACGTGGAGCCCAATGTGGCGCTCGAACCCACAAACTGTGAGATCATGACCTGAACTGAAACCAAGAGCTGGACGCTCAAGCTACTGAGCCACCCCGGTGCCCCCTAACACTGTTTGGAGGGGAAATATAACCTCCTGTGATCCCTTTTCTCCCAGGGTCCCGCGGGACTCCTGAACAGCCTGCAACCATATTGCAGTTTGGAGAAAATCTGCCTCTGCTTTGCTAGTTGATTATCGTCAGAGCCCACACTGCAGTTACAGTTGGAGGGCGCTAATTCCACCCCCCCCCCCACCACCACTCCGAGGACTCTACTCTCCAGGGGTAAAGCACCAGAGGATCAAGACCCCCCTTGTATTTTGCAACAAAGATGAGCAAGAAGAGGAATTTGACTAGCATAATGGAAGTCTTGGAGATGTTTACTGCCTTTCCGGTCAAGTTCTACATTCCCTCCGATATCAGTGGGTGCTCCCGTTATTTTGGGAGAAATAGCCCAGTTATTATTTGGAGAAAAGAATACACTCTTTCAACAAGTGTAACCATGGAATACAAACACACTTCTGGCACTGTGACAAGAAAACCCGGTGAACAAATGGAACGTATTTTGAGGCATTTCTCCAGATACCAGTACTCCCCGCTGTTTTTCTAGTGGGATCAAAGGGATCACTTGCTTTCAAGCTTTGAGTAACCCTGGAGAAGATTCGGGACAGATTTCTCCTGAGTAAACTCATCAGGACAAAGGAAAGCAGAACACTGAGAGCCCTTTTCACTGTTACCTCCTGGAATCTAGAAGAACCAAACGTGGGGTTTAGAAGACCTTCCCCCCCCTCCCCGCCCCCATTGTGAAATATGGATTTGTTGACTTTGAACACTTCTCTGAAGAAGCCAAGACCTGAGGCCAATCGGGCAAGTTCATGTATGTATTTAGTGACCTGCTGTCTTTTGTCCTTTTGAATGTGCAAATGAGGGGCGGGGGCTGGTGAAAGGAGCCTAATGGTGAATTTGGGGGCACTCTAATAATAAAAATAATCCCTACATACTACTAAGAATGAATATGATTTAACTACTAATGTTGGGTTCTCACTGGGTGCCTGCCACCAGGCTAAGCGCTCACTGTACAGCCATTTTCTCACGTAATCTATGCCACAGCCCCATTATTCTGTCATATTCTCTCCCTCCTCCCTCCACCTCACTTTTTCATGGTCTATGCTTCCTTCTTTTTCTCTGTCACCAGGGGGGCCCGCGTGAATCTCACAATGCTGACATCGAGAGAATGCCAGGACCATTCTTTCTGAGAAGCTTATATATATACATATATAAATATATAGATAACAACAAAAATATAAATAACACATATAAAATGAATTTAAAATTTTAAACATATATGAAGTTATATGATGATATATATCATATAGTAACGTAGATAAAATTCTATTTTGTAACGTGGGGCACCACACAATGGCCACAGACCTATTCTGCACCCAAAGGGGAGATCAGCACTCCCCAGGAAACAGTATTTCAACTGGCACCACCTGCCCGGAGCCTCCATTTCACTGGGACACTCACCTGAGGTGCTGCTACTTCGGACTCTTCGGGTTGAGATCTGTCACCATCCATGGCCTGTGCGGTATCTGCGTCGGTCCGGGCCTCCTCTACACCTGCTCCTTCCCCAGTGGGAAGAGCTGCCTTCTCCATCTCTGCCTCCTCCACTGGCGCCTCCTCAGCAGCCGAAACCAAGGTGGCAACAGTCACATCAGCATCCGTCCCAGGCACGACCTGCAAACCGGGAACCGGACAGGTTGTGTCTGTACCTCCATGGGACTCAACAAGAGTCAGACTCGGCCCTTCCACTTCCATCCCCTCTCCTGAGGCTCATCGGATGTCGAAGTTCTCTGTGACGTACCGAAGCCCAGGATTCAGGCATGGTGGGGCCCGCCCTCCGTCCATCAGAGCTGACCTCTCTTCCATGGGAACAAAAGGCACGGCACAGGGAAGAACGGCCAATGGTAGTGTAATGGCACTGTTGGGTGCCGATGGTGGGTACACTTACAGTGAGCAGAGCAGAACGCACAGACTTGTCAAATCACTACGCTGTACACATGAAACTAACGTAACCTGCTGTGTCATCTACACTTCACTTTAAAAAAACGGAAAATGACGACCCTTCTTCCTGAGCCCCCAATGATGCCACATTCCTCAGCTTCCCTTGCACTTCGGGATGGCAAATGGAATTTGAATGAACGTGATGTATGTCATTCCTGAGACATGGCTTTTAAGGGTGGGTGGTCCCCTTCCCAAGGTATTTCTATTTTTGTCGCCTGAAAGTGGATGGTGGCAAAGCCCTAGAAGATATCTGAGTCACAAAATGGAAGGGGACCGACCCCAAAACCCGGATCAGGGAAGAAAGCTACATTAAGAAAAGCATCCTCACCATGCAAAGTCAGAATTTAGAAAAACTGCATTTCAGTATAAACTCTAAAATCTTCGTGGGGAAGGTCCCAGAAGCTAAATCGCAATCGTGAAAAAAATATATTGGGGAGTTTTCTCAATGGGACTTCCTGGGAATGAAGGGGAAAAAAATTTTGTTATAAAATATGCATTGTAATCAAAAATCAAATCAAATTTGGGGTCCTTTAATATGAGAAGTCAACTAGAAAAGAAGTTAAAAAATTTCTTTTGGGAGGGCTGGATGGCTCAGTCAGTTAAGCTTCTGACTTCAGCTCAGGTCACGATCTCATGGTTCATGAGTTCGAGCCCCGCATAGGGCTCTGTTCTGACAGTTTAGACTGGAACCTGCTTTGGATTCTGTGTCTCCCTCTCTCTCTGCTCCTTCCCTGCTCATACTCTCTCCCTCAAAAATAAATAAACATTAAAAAAAATTTGTTTCTAAGGTTGGACATAGTCAAAGAAGAGCTTTAAGTAGCATTTAAAACTTGCAAAAATTAAATAAAATGCAATCAGAAGTTTTATTTTTGAACAGATTGGTTATAGAGCGCACATCTAAGACTCTAACATCAGTTTGGCAGGCCTGATTTGCAAAGTCCAAATCAGAAAAGACTGAGGAAGAAGAATATTCAATTGATCTTATATAATACACCCAAGACACATATTTCAAAAAAGTGATCTGCTGTGATCAGCATTAGCTGTTCCTCTTCTCTACTGAATAAATTCCAACCAGCTTGTCCCGTTAGGTTAGGAAAGTTCTAGTGTTGCTGATATTGACTGCCACACCCAGAACAGGAAATGGACAGTGCAGAGCAGGCATCAGAAGTAGAAGATGGAGAATGTGAGCCACAGACCTAATATCAGAGCAGCACAGTTTAAATTTTTTTTTTAATTTTATTCATTTTTGAAAGAGAGAGCGCAAGCAGGGGAGGGGCAGAGGGAGAGGGAGACACAGAATCCAAAGCAGGCTCCAGGCTCCGAGCTGTCAGCACAGAGCCCCACGCAGGGCTTGAACCCACAGACTGTGAGATTGTGACCTGACCTGAAGTCAGATGCTCAGCTGATTGAGCCACCCAGGTGCCCCCAGGGCAGCACATTAAAAAACAAAACAAGGGGCGCCTGGGTGGCTCAGTCGGTTCAGCGTCCTACTTCAGCTCAGGTCATGATCTCGTGGTCCGTGAGGGCTGTGAGTTCTAGCCCCGCGTCGGGCTCTGTGCTGACAGCTCAGAGCCTGGAGCCTGTTTCAGATTCTGTGTCTCCCTCTCTCTGACCCTCGCCTGTTCATGCTCTGTCTCTCTCTGTCTCAAAAATAAATAAATGTTAAAAAAAAATTAAAAAACAAAACAAAACAAAGAACCCTTCTTCTGACTCAAATTTATAGGTAACAGATGAAAGAAAACCAACCCACCACAGAATGCATTTGTCTACAACATAATATTGTGCTTTCGGGATGAAAAACAGTGCTAACAGCTATCCTATTTGTTACATGGCCAAGTATTACTCATATTCTTAGAAATTTACTTGCCTCCCTTATAGGAATTTGGCTCTCCACACAGCGTGCAGTGATCCAACTTGTAGTCACAAACCTTGACGTACCATTTCCTTCTTTTTTTTTTTCCCTACCCCATCTTGAAAGTACTGGGTTCAGAAAAGTAATGCTTATATGAATGGTAACACATTCATTTACAGCAAATTTATCTGTGAACAATTATTGAAGTGGGGATTCAGACTCTGGTGAATGACGGAACATTCCCCTAAATACAAAGTTTGTTCAAAAATTTAAGAGAACTGCATTTCTTGTTTTAAGTGAACACGTCTTTGTGTGCATGTATCGTTGCTGTTGTCAGGGGAGTGATAATCAGCACATAAATCTGCAGGGCATCTTCATTCCAAGAACAATGAACAATTATTCATAGCTTTGCCATTGAAGAAATCAACGGGCTGTCTCCAGGATCCTAAGGACTTCCTGGCAAAGTTTCTTCCACATCGGAAACGATATATAAAGACAGTGTGCATACAGTGGACTTTCAGACTCAAATGTAGAAAGCATGTGGTGTTACCACAATTCTGAGTTACTTACGCTTTCCATCTGCTTGAAAACTCACACCTATGGAGTGAGTATCTCCCTACTCTTCAACGGCATCAAACCAGGTGGACTGTGTATCATGCAGATGGTACACACACATGCACACATACACACAGTCACAGATCAAAAGGCAACCATTGTGTTGTTGAACAGGCTACCCCTCCCAATGATTATGCACAAATCCTTCCATCCATATATGTGCCAAGCACAAACCACTAGGGATTGGATTTTACTCTCAACTGAACTGATGTATGTCCAGAAGAGAATATATTTCTGTGAAGTCTTAATGGTGCTGTCAAAAATAACTTAACTCTCTCCATACAAAAAGAATGTTAATCAGGAGTCCCTGATTTATCTCTAGTGCTCTAAAGATCTATCAGGTTGATCATACCAGATCTTACGACTGCAAGATATACCTGGCAGTATGTTATCACCTTGCCTTTGCTAAATAATTTAAACAGCTGTCATTGGCTGGATGTGACTGAGACCTTGATAGTGTGGCTGCTGTGATTCCAGCCACCAGCAGGTGGAGGCCAAGGGCAATGTCTGTCCCCAGCTCGGATGTTTTGCTGATCTCAAAGGAGCAAATACCCCAGTTTCCACCGGTCAGCAATTTACCTAATCTGTCACGTACACGAAAAGGGGGGGGGGGGAGGGGAGAATGATGGCCAACACAAATCACCAAAAGATTTAAATTAAAAATGTTAGTAAAGGCGAAGTGCCAAGGAAACACTTTGACTACAGATAAATAAATAAGACATTAAAACAATTCTAAATGAACTACTTGGAAGAGGGCAGAAATTAACACGCTCCCATTCTTCTCTCGAGTCCATTAGCAATGAATTCCCATTTCTCTAGCTAAACATAACACTTAGGTTTTACAGACCTTAAGACTATTTCAGAAACATAGAAAGACTGTCTGCTACCTGTCTTCCTTCCTTTCTGCTTCCAGAACTGGCTCTGAAAATCAAGAATGCCCAATCCTCCTTTTATGTCTGGAATCTGTTCCACATTTTCTGTTCTTACCAAAATATCTCCAATGCATATTTACTGACTGTAATAACAGAACAACATAAACGTACACTGGAAAACAGAACTCCATTTGCTCAGACTAGGTGTGAGCTCCAGATAATATCAGAGACAGATTGAAAAAGTGATTTTCGGTGACAGAGTTATCCCTCTTTTTGTTATTATTTTTATGGGTTCCAATTTGTTAGCTATTTGTAGATTCAGAAATGGGAAACATTTTCTGGACTCTGCTTACTTATTACTAGAGATGTTACAACTGCTAGGAAACACCACAATGATTAACGACTGCTATCTGTTGTTTGTTTGTTTTTTTAAGTGTCATCGGGGAGACCAGAGGACTGAAACTAGTGAAAGTATTTCAAGCCTATGACAGTCAATGTTGTTAAATTTTTCTTGTCCCCACAAATGTTAAGGGAAACACCATTATCTTAACTTCTGCCCCAAACGTACTATCTGTGTGGCACCTGGAGGGCTCAGTTAAGTGTCTGACTTCAGCTCAGGTCATGATCTCACAGCTCGTGGGTTCGAGCCCTGCGTCGGGCCCTGTGCTGACAGCTCAGAGCCTGGAGCCTGTTTCCGATTCTGTGTCTCCCTCTCTCTGCCCCTCCCCTGATCACATTGTCTCTCTTTCTCTCAAATATAAGTAATCATTAAAGAAAACCTGTACTATCTGGTGGCCAAATAGATTTATGGTGGGAAACGGCTCATGCAAAGAGATATAAAAAAGTTCTCCCTGCCCTTGGGAACATGTTGACTGTACCCAACAGGCCCACTGAAGCAAAGGCATCCTGACTAGTGGCAATTTGCACATGCATCACAAAAACCACAAGCACCAGGAGGGGCTCTCACTTTATCACACCACGCAGATCTTACTGCTGGAGCTTCTGCCTCAACAATCTCTTTGATGGAAAGCATTTTGGTCCTGGCATTCGTGCCAAAGCCCTTCCAAACACCTGTTAGCAAAGCTTCCGGAAGTGGAATGCAATGAATTCAATGCAGCAATGGGGTGTGTCTCCCACAAAGCAGGGAAACACAACAGGATGATGGAAACCAGCCAACCCCTCCAGGAGATGGCGCCCGGAAAGCAGGTCCACAGGGACCCAGATTCCAGACAAGAGTAGTGATTGGCTGCACAATAATTTGCAATCTTGTGTAATTTATTGATTTATTTTGTTTACTCATTGTTTGTTTTCTTGGCAATGTTAGCTCTGAGCAATGGCGGAAAAGCCAGCAAGGTCTGAGGACTACCCTAGAATGAAATTCCATACGTACGTATTGGCTAGGCTATTTTAACTGAAAATAGGCATTTCTCTGATAAAAAAAATAATGGATACCATGGGTTTAAAAACAATAGAAGAAATAACATTTCACATATTGATTTTTACTCATTTTCTGTGCTTAGAGGGGCTTTATTGTCTGTTTTACAACACACAGATTATGTATCTTAGAAAAATTGTATCAATGGTTATATAATTTGTACTTTATTTTTTTCTTTTTCTTTTTAATGATTATTTGAGAGAGAGAGAGAGAGAGAGAGAGAGAGAGAGAGAGGCAGAGAGAGAGAGAGAGGGAGACACAGAATCTGAAGTAGGCTCCAGGCTCTGACCCACAAGCACAGAGCCCGATGTGGGGCTCAAACTCATGACCCCTGAGATCATGACCTAAGCTGAAGTTGGACACTTCACCAGCTGAGCCACCCAGGCGCCCCTATTGTTTTTTCCTATTTAGCAATTTATTTAACAGTTTTGTCGTTGAACACTAGTTGCTTTCTACTTTAAATATTATACTAATACTCTGAGAAAGGTCTTTGTTTATAACCATATTTATAGCAATTGCTTAGATGACACAGGTAAATAGTTTCAATACTCAACCATAATCCCTTTGTTCATTTATGATGTCCTTATTGAGTTCTGTTTTTGAATTTTTGCCCAGCACTTTATTAGGGTAACAGTCAATATGGAGAAAATAAAAAGAATCATACACTGAACATCCAAGTGCCTACTACTTGGGACTTTCAATCCACACGTTACATTTGCTTTATCCTGTCTGTCCAGGCTGACTGAGTCATCTTTCAGTCTATCACAATGTTTTCCAGGAAATTCTATGGTGACTCTGTAGCCCTTACATATTTGATAATATCTTTCTGCTGCTTCCATATGTGACCAACTATACTGTATTGGGGTTAAATAGCTACAATGTGATTTTTTTGTGTTCAAAATCTGCATGTTGGTATAATAGTTCCTGAACTTTAGTGCTGGGAAGGGCAAGTCCAAGGCCTGCCTGGTTGTTCTTTGGTAGCACATCCCCCCCACGCCCCCATCCCTGCCCATGTGAAATGCTTGCAGAACTTTCTTCCAAGCTCTGAATTTAAAACTCTGAAAGAATACATTCAGATGTTAGGCTCTCAACAATAGTGCATTTTTGTTGGTGATTTCTTGTGATCTGCACGCAGCAATTCCTTCAACTAGAAAAATGAGGAAATTTTCAGCTCAAGCCTGTTTTCTTCTGTTGTGCTGGCTGGTGCTGCATCTGCCTTTTTTTTTTTCCTTTTAATGTTTGGGGGCGGGGGGCATTAGCGGGGGCGGGGCAGCAAGAAAGGGAGCCACAGAATTGGAACAGGCTCCAGGCTCTAAGCTGTCAGCACAGAGCCCGACGCGGGGCTCAAACCCACAAATGGTGAGATCATGACCTGAACCAAAGTCGGACACTCAACTGACGGAGCCACCCAGGCGCCCCAGCAACTACTCCTTTCTTTAAGGTGAACAGTTATCCGTGAATCCTTTCCTCAGTCTTTGACTCCTACATCTATTACCTTTGCTTATGATTTCCCTCTTTGTGTCAGGAGAGCTCCCCCTATCTGTCTATCTGTCCTATCACAAAACCCATTCTCTACATTATGGCTTCTGGTCTTCACCACTTCTGCAAATTTTAATTCTAATATTACATTTCCTCCCCTTAAAACTGTTTCTTACATCATCTGCCTCATAAGCAATTCCCTTTTTATCTCAATGCGGTTACCTTATCACCACCTCTCTCATTTTTTGTTTCACGTAAGGAAGGACATCTTGGATTTTGCTGACAAAAAATGTTGGTAATTTTATCTTGTTCTCTAAAGATAATTTTTTTTTTTAATTTTTTTTTAACGTTTATTTATCTTTGAGACAGAGAGAGACAGAGCATGAACGGGGGAGGGTCAGAGAGAGAGGGAGACACAGAATCAGAAGCAGGCTCTGGGCTCTGAGCAGTCAGCACAGAGCCCGACGCGGGGCTCGAACTCCCGGACCGCGAGATCGTGACCTGAGCCGAAGTCGGACGCTTAACCGACTGAGCCACCCAGGCGCCCCTCTAAAGATAATTTAAACTCTGTATCCATTAGGCAATGTTTTCCTCCTTTTGGGTTGCTCTCTCTACAGCCATTTTAAAAATGTGTTGACTTGTTTTATTATATAAAATTAGGGGAGATCTCTCTAGGCCTGATCAGTAGACACAGGACCATCTTCTTGGCTCCTTTTATTCCCCCATCTGGAGATGTCCTTTCCAGAACAGGAGCTGGGGAAGGATGCATCAAGTGTCTACACAAAGCATCTGTCATGAATGCCTCCGTATGTGTCAAAGGACAAACTGCTATGAGAGAAGCAGCAGACCCAGAATGACCTTGATGCTTCGGAAAGATGCTCCCACCCCACGGGGGGCTGGATGCCAACTGCGTTCTGCCCAGATTGGATGAATGAAACGATCACATACTTATTCATGCCAGGCTTCGTTATCATACTTTAACGATCTGTTTAATCCTCGGTTTGTGCAAAGTCCTCTGGTCTTGGCTAATACTTTCAGAATACAGCACCACTGATACTTTGACTTTCTTTGTATACTTAAGTGTAAAGGGCATTAAAATGAAAACAAACAAACAAACAAAAAGCCCAACCCTGGTAATAGTGAAGCTGATGTAAGTTTGTGATTTTTTTTTTAATGTTTTCAGGTGTCTCATTTAATTTTCAGTTATGTGCTCCTGGGATGCATTTCATTTTCATTAAAATACTCCTGGGGTAAGTAACACAAATGGTAACTAAAGAATGTAAGAAATGTACTGTATATTGTTAATTTGGTTAAAGGACATTTTATACCAGAGTCAGAGAGTAGCCATCTTCTGGATACTTGCTCTTGGAAGAGGCACTTGGCCCAAAAGGTCACTGAATTCTAGGCTTGCCAATTTACCCCAAATGTGAAGAGTAAGAATTCTGATCCACAGGCAGACTTCTGCTTGACAGGTTCAACGTATGCACATCCCACAGCCTGTGGGGAAACTGACCTTTACTGTGATTCTAGAGTTTTCTAGGCGTTACACCCCTGGTTTTTCACATTTATTGCACATTTATGTGCCCAACATCCCAATTAGGTATCATTCCCATTTTCTACACAAGTCAACGAGTACTTAGAGGTAAAGCAACTCACCCTATCAGTAAACCAGGAGCAACACAGTTTGTCTAAGTCTACATTCCGTGTTTTGTCACACCATCCCGAATCCCAGAAGACAATGCACCACTCCAGAGTTCTGTAGTCATCCTGAGATGTAGAACATCCCCATGGACTCACTGCTTCCTACTGACAACTAAGCAAGTGATGCTTGGTGAAGAATGTGAGTGTATTTTCACAAACTCTAATGCATTCACCTGTTGTCTTGGAATGCCATTCTTTATAGTGAGATTTGTAGATTATAAATAAAATCTTTATCCACATACATGCACTATTTATGGGGCACCTAAGCAAACATATCATAAAATCCCTCTTAATGGAGAGCTAATTATATGACAAAAAGATAACGAGAAATGGTTGGTTGGGTAGAATTTCCCTAACGTTAGTTTTGCCGATTGCCCTATAGATGCATTGTTTAGAAAGATATGTATGTGGTGGGAGAGAGGGTCAACCGTCTTTTGGCTTTACCCTCTGCACTACGGAGTTACAACTGAGAACACTTAGAAACTCGGCAGTTGGACATTCTTGGTTATATTCACATTAGAGACAAATAGGATCCCAAAGCTGGAAGGGCCATGGGGTTCATCTAACCCAATGTCACCATTTTACAGATGAGAAAATGGGATGGAATGCCAGCACCACTGAGAGAGAGAGCTGGAGTTCCAAGTCTTAGTTGTGATTCTTCCACTAATCAGCATGGGAGCTGGAATGAAACCCTGAGTCCCTCTAGAAAGTCAGAAAGGGAGATAAATAGCATAAAGGAAATGCTGGTCACAGGCCACCCCTGCCTTTTCCTACCCATCCCTTAAAATGGATCCAACCTGAGCCCTTGACTTGTCTGAAGATCCTAACATTTGTGTCTAAATACAGGATTTTCCTCCAAATGCATTTTAAAGAAAAGTCTAAGAGGCAACTAGCATCATTTTAGCTCCAAAGACTCCTGTACTGAGACACAGGCTGGTGGCTGGTACTCCTCTCCACACAAACTATATTGAAAACAGCTCAGGCCTTCATTTTTCTTCAGCAGGACTGCAGAGGTGAGTTCTCCCACGGACACCACCCCCAGTGGTGTTCCTTTCCAACGGGGCACCTGGTATTATTACAAACTTCATTTGATAGATCTATGCGCGTCCCTTCCTAATAAAGGAGTTTAGTGGTTTTCTTCCCCTTGACCTTCATCTCAATCATCTTTTTTCAATCTACTCTCTGAGAATTGCCTGCAGTCCCATCATCAACCGTCAGCAACCGGGTCTCAGCACAACTCAGCCACTGGGAGCAGGGTCGCCATGGCAACGTCTGTCAGACCTAGCTCCGTACTTTAAAAATTAAGATCTTCTGCAGAAATGCCAAAGTTAATGAATTTTTGGTTGGTCTGGCCTTTCAGGTCATGGCAGAGTATCCAATAATGATACGTATTCAAACAATAAAGTTTTAATTAGAGATTTACTTGCAAAGTCTATGACATACATACCTAGGACAAGTGGATTTAGCTTTCAAAGCAAAGGTGAATACGGCGTACCACATGCTCTCAGAGATGGGGATGTGAGCAGGTACCAGCTTCCAAGGAGGCTGCAAAGGACACCTTCCGTGGATACTGCACGTAGTTTCAGAGGCTGTTTAAGGAAAATGCCTTTACAGCACAAGGAACAGTTGACCTTGCCTGGCCGCATGATCTATCTTTGAATGATACATAAAGCATTTGCTGCCACTGCTCAAAGTGCCTTCTTGTGAGTGGACCGACGCTTCAGTTGGCTGCCAGACACACCCAGAGACTAGACCAAAAATGGTAATCTGCAAATCACCGAAATGTCATCAAGGTCTGTTGGCAAAACTCCCAATCTTGACCTTGCCAAAAACCACATGCGCCTTTCTGGACAGCCTGGAATCCGGCCAGATGATAGACTGGAGCCTGAATCTTGGGGAAGGGTAGGCAGCTGACAGCGGCACGTGGAAGATCCAGCTGCACACCTCTGATGTTGCAGCCTTCGCATAGCTCGCGGTATTGGTTAAGTAATGCCTACTCCAGGGTGGTGGGTCAGCCCAGTTGCCTAGCAGATACCACAAGGGATTTGGAAATGCTTACTGCTTTAACGTAATAAGTTGTAGATTCTTGAGCACAGGAAGAGAACATATAGTTTAGCAGGTACGGCGCTCTTAAAGGAGAGATGGGCACACTGGCAGAGGCAGGTAAAATCACTTCCCCAAGGCCACCTCGCTGCTTAGCCATGGAACCCATTCTCCAGATTCTCAATTCAGGGGTCTTTCTGTTACAGCCTCTTTGATACTTGCTCTACATCCAAAGTGGGGGATTAGGGGCTCCTGGGTGGCTCAGTCGATTGAGCATCTGACTCTTGATTTCAGCTCAGGTCATGATCTCCGGGTCGTGGGATCAAGCCCTTTGTGGGGCTCCTCACTGAGCATGGAGCCTGTTTAAGATTCTCTCTCTCTCCCTCTGCCGTTCCCCGGCTCACCTGTATTCTCTCCCTCTAAAATAAAAATTAAATAAAAAAACAAACAAACAAAGTGGGGGATTAGAATACACGTTCCTTCTGAGAAGTTCAAGGCTGAGGCTGCACAAACATTTCTGCTTTCATCTTGACCCTTCAGCTACAAACCAGGAACTTCCACGGAGTCTAAGCATTAGTGGTGGGACATGCTGGGGTGAGGATGGGGAGATTTCCACCTTGCTGGGACCCCGATGGCTTTAGTTAGATGTGCTGTGAAATCGGTCTACAAATGTACTTTTTAAGAACTTTGTAAACATTTTTTCAATTACTTTAAGTTTATTTATTTATTTTAGAGAGAGAGCATACAAGGGAGGGGCAGAGAGAGAGAGAGAGAGAGAGAGATAGAAAATCCGAAGCAGCCTCCGCACCGCCAAACGCAGACTCTAACACGGGGCTCGAAGCCACGAACCAGGAGATCCTGGCCTGAGCCAAAATCAAGAGTCAGGTGCTTAACCAACCGAGCCACCCTGGCACCCCTACAAATGTACTTTTATAAAGCCTGCTCTTTTTAAAAATACAGTAGCTGGTGCAGTTGGGAGATGGCTATCTATGGATTAAGATGCCAGGATCTGAATTTCATGTTACCACTTTCTGGGTGTGCGAGTTTGGTTAAACCACGTATGCTCTGTGTCTCAGTTTCCTTAATCTGTAAAATGGGACAATGACACTGAGGTAAAGCCTATTTCCTGGAGCTTTGAGATAACACACATCAAATATTAGCACTCAGTGATATCTGCTGTTACTACATGGCCCCTGTTTACTTTAACCTTACTCCCTTGGTGTTATAGTCAGACTGCCTTTCGCTTCAGGCCACACAAAGTCATTCTCAAAGAAAGCATCTGAGCCACTTGAGACTTGTGGGAACAGAAGACAATTCGTCAGAGATAATTTCTCTATTCTCCCTCAAGCAGTTTTTACTGATCATACATATGGTTCCAAATCACGTCCACTCGTGAGGAGTGGTCCATGTAAAGGGCTTTTCTACCCCGGGGGAGTTGAGAAGACAGACCATCAAGAAAGGGCAAGAAGCGGATACGGAACAGTAACACACGCTAGTCTGGATGTTCAGTTCCACATTATCTGTGGACTCCATAAATCTTAGCATGCTCACTCATGGAGCGAGAGGGCTGAGCCAGTGGAATGCATCTCTGAGGCTCTCATGTATGGGGAGGGACTGGAATTGATGTGTGCGTGTGTGGGGGGGTGGTTAGTTATTATTGCCTAAGCAGAGTTGCCTTTTTAAAAATTATTTATTTATTTTTGAGAATGAGCAAGCAGGGGAGGGGCAGAGAGAGAGGGACACAGAGAACCCCAAGCAGGCTCCACACTGACAGCAGAGAGCTGGATGCGGGGCTCAAACCCACAAACCATGAGATCATGACCTGAGCCGAAACTGAGCTGGACGCTTAACTGACTGAGCCACCCAGGAGCCCTCAGAGTTGTCTTTTTTAACATTTGAGTGGGTCTGGTCTTACACAGGCTACCCAACAGTGCTGATTGGCCAGCAATGGTTTCCATGTGGGCTTGTAAATGAACCAATATACACTGAGATAAGAGGGGAGTATTTTTTTTATCCCATTTCATTACAACCAGACATGTTAAAAACATCACCCAGAGCACAAAATTTCCTACAAAAAACGTACACGAATACAGACACAAAACTTCACTCACTGTATGATTCTACTTATATGAACTATCCAGAGTAGGTACATCCGTGGAGCCAGAAAGCAGATTGGCAGTTACCAGGGGCTGGGAGAAGGGCTTGAGGACCTGCCTAATTGGTAGGAGGTTTTAATTCGGGGTGATGAGGATGTTTTAGAACTAGATAGAGGTAACAGTGGTGCAACATTACGAATGTAGTAAAGCCACTGAATTGTTCACTTTAAATTGATTCCTCTTACGTTATTTGAATTTCACCTTAATTTAGAAAAAAAAAAAGCACATGTCAAGAGAAACACTTAGAAAATCACTCGGCACCCATCATCTACAAATAGCTCCTCGACAGTGGCAGAATGATCTGAAACCTGATATTCACCTCTGAGTGGAAGAACACTCAGAACGAACGATAACATTACACACCCCTCACCGAGGCCTGTTCAAGAAGGGGATTTGGAATAGTAGACCCCAGAAAGCAGTTGCTTAGCAACTGGCAGGTGGTTAATGAATACCTCACGTTAGCCTCATGCCAGAAATAGCAGTGCCCCCATTTTCCAGAGCTGGAAACTGACAAATCCAGGTCAACCAGGTCTGTGAGGTGTGAGATATGGGGAGCTGTCCTCCAGCTTGTTACCTTCCCTTTAGTGGTGGCTGACTTCATCTCTTTCCTGTGACTTGGGGCAATGGTAGAGAGAAAGATCTAGGCCCAGCCACTTTTATCAACTTTGTGTATATCTCTGGAGCTCACCTGCCTTTCTCTCCTTCTCCAACCACCTGAAGGAGGGTGTAGCTGAGGGGACAGTGTGAGTTCTCTGATTGACCCTATCTCCCTAGCAACGAAGGTAGAAAAATTCCCTATCAATGGACCTGGTCTGAAAGTCTTCTTAGTTAGACAGGGCAAGGAATTTTGATGGGACACAGTTTTAGGAACCAAGAGGAAACGTGTGCTGAGGGGGACCTATATGAGATTGAGTCCCTTAACACTTCTGACATAGGGCCAATGTTGAAAAGGGGGTTTCTATCTTCCACGTCTGTTGCCCTCTTCTTCCCCAAGTATAGATTTCACCTACTTCTGCTGATCTTGGGGGAAACCACTTTTCATTATGATGATGGCAATAACCATACCATCAAAAAATCACTGACTGAGGAACCTCTATGTGCCAGTTGCTGAGCTAGTGACTTGTGTTATTTCCAAGCCATTACAGGAAAATTTGAAGAAAATTATTGACCCATTTTGCCTTTGAGGTGATGGCAGCTCAGAGGTCACAGAGCTACTATGCTGCAGAATAAGAAAGATGGCAGTATTTTTGATCACAATAAGCAGCTTGCTTTTCCTAAATATAAAAAGTAAATTATCTGGGGGCACCTGGATGGCTCTGCTGGTTGAGCTTCTAACTCTTGACTTCAGCTCATATCATGATCTCATGGTTGTGAGACTGAGTCCTGACGTCAGCATGGAGCCTATCCAAGATTCTCTCCTTCTCCTGTTGCCCCTCCCCCCCCCACACACATATGCTCTCGCTTTCCCCCTCTCAAGAAAAAAAAACCCCAAAATTAAATTATCTGAATGGAAGCAAAGAGGAGGAAAATGACCATCTAAATATTTGTGTTTTAAGATCTCTGGCTGTAGTCTCTTTCAGGACCCCCAGATTAGAATGTCAACCAATCAAATTAATGACTCAGAATTTACTGGCACCCTGCTCTGTACTGGGTACCATGGAACAATAACAATAACAATAACAATAACAATAACAACCACAACAACAGAGACATTGTCTGGCCAGAGGGGCACTGAAAATGTAACTACTTGTTAGTGGGAATGCAGTCAAACTCAGAGAAAACAGCCACTTCTGTGATGTTTTTTTCTATAAAAAGGGATAGATAGATAGATAGATAGATAGATAGAACTTAATTTAAAGCATGTTCCAGAGTGGGCACTTTGACTTTGTAGATAATTCTACGATGATGAAGGGCAGACAAGAAATCAAGGTACTCTAGCTTCCTGTCATCTTGTGTGTTCCTGTGACATACTGGGACCTCATGCCTGGAGGCACAGTGGAAGCCCCTGGCTCTCACGTTTACTCTGCACAAGGAGAAACCTCAAATGCTGTCTCCCATGCACGTGACTGTCATGGAAGAAACCTCGAGCACGCTGTAATCTTGACCTCCTCCACCACTAGTCTGTGTGAACTTGGATGGCAGAAACTGTGTCTATTTACTGTATCACTGTATGCCCCAGATCCAGAATAGAGCCTGACATCTAGGGAGGACTCCGATATACTTGTCAACTGAATGAAGGAAGAAACAGCCACATGCCTTCTACTGAAGCACACAGAAATCTTCCTAGCAAGATTAAGTGTTATATATATATATATATATATATATATATATATATATATATATATTTCCCCCCCCCCCCCTTGGTGGCTTAAGTTGGTGTTGACAAGCCAACTTAAGTCTGGTGACATCTTCAAAAAAACAAAATGCAGCGAAAACAAAAGTAGCCCCCAGAATAATGGGTCAGTGTTTCGCCTTCCAGGTTTCTCCACCAATTCTAAAAACATCTTTACCTTGATCTTTCCCCCATTTCTGTTTTAGAAATCACGGTAACCCTAAATTTAATTGCAGTATATTTAAAAATAATAGGCCAAAAAAAAAAAAAAAAAAAGCATTGGTCCAGTTCACATCATCAGAGCAAAATACAGGAGCAGACAGAAATTTAGAAAAAATTAGAAAGTGACTTTCTAACAAGAAAATGGAACAAATGCAGGTAAAAATCTTTATCTGATTCTTAACCTAATTTTCTGATATATATCTGAAACAAATACTGATCATTTATTTTCCTAAAGATGATTTCCATCACTTATATAACATGGAAACATTTGGACAAGAAACAAGTGTTGGCTTTTAAGATGTATCCTGCAGAGGGGTGCCTGGGTGGCTCAGTCGGTTAAGCATCCGACTTCAGCTCCAGTCATGATCTCGCAGTTCTTGGGTTCAAGCCCTGTGCTGGCTCTGTGCTGATAGCTTGGAGCCTGGAACCTGCTTCGGATTCTGTGTTCCTCTCTCTCTACCCCTCCCCCACTCACTCTCTGTCTCTCGACATTAAATAAATGTTAAAAAATAAATAGATAAAAATAAAATGCATCCTACAGATATACGGGAGCAATTTAGCATTGTAGGGAAAAACTAAAAACATTAGCTAAAGGGGAATAGAACAACAAACAAAAATGTAATAATTACTTCTCTTGAAAGCCCTAGGTTTCTTTGCGAACCATGGTTAAGATTTCCTGTTTTTGAAATTGCATTTGCCTTTCTCTTTTTTTTTTTTTAACAAAACCACCACAAACTTCACCTCATATGAGATGCATTGTCAAGACTCAATATAATAACTGTGTGGTGACATTTTGGCAGCAAAAAAAAAAAAGGACCTCAAAAGGTCATGTCAACCCAATCCTGACTGATGACAGCCATCGCCAACCTACTAATTAATTCTCAGGACACAAGGTGAATTTTTTATGTCTTTACAACTAAATATCACACATCTAGCAAGGGAGAAGAACTTTCTTTGGAAAAAATAACCCTAATACTATCTTACATGATTATGACCGGAAGCAAGAAGCTATAAATCCACATTCGAGGACAAAACTACATTCTATAGGATGGTGTTTCCCTAAGTTCAAGGGAGAACATGGAGAAGAACTGACCTGATCCAAGCATGTCAATTTATGACACAGAGACAGGGGCCACCTTTGATGAGCGTTAGTCCAAGTGAGCTGCTGTAAGCTGCCTTCTTCTGTTGCCATTTTTCAGGCGGTATGAAGATGGGAAAATGAGTTACTGGAACGTTTTCTCCTCAGAGAGGGTGGCTCACAGATGGGCTGTACCTGTGGTTCCCACATAACCTCTGCGTCTCGACAGGTGCCTGAATCCTTCGTAAGACTCTCCAAATTGCCTTATATTTCACAAGGAATCCAAATTGTTTTTTATTCTCCAAAGTTCACTTACAAGCTTTAGGAGACAAGTGTTTTCAGAAAGAGGAATTCTGTCCAATATCTCCTTACCCGACATGAGGGAAGCTGGCTTTAGTGATGGCTGTACCACATGGTGTGTTAAATATTTTTTAAATCAACCTTGGTTAAAAAAGATTATAAATCTTTTTTTTTTTTTTTAAATTTTTTTTTCAACGTTTTTTATTTATTTTTGGGACAGAGAGAGACAGAGCATGAACGGGGGAGGGGCAGAGAGAGAGGGAGACACAGAATCGGAAACAGGCTCCAGGCTCCGAGCCATCAGCCCAGAGCCTGACGCAGGGCTCGAACTCACGGACCGCGAGATCGTGACCTGGCTGAAGTCGGACGCTTAACCGACTGCGCCACCCAGGCGCCCCAAGATTATAAATCTTTATGGTAGGTCTGATATAGTAGCCGCTTAGTAATGGGTAGCTATTAACATTGTTCATTGGAAAAAAACAATGAATTTGGACTCTGGTTGTTTTTGGTTTTGTTTTTGTTTTTTTGAGGGAGACAGAGAGCACAAGCAGGGGAGGGGCAGAGGGAGAGAATCCCAAGCAGGCTCCGTGCTGTCAATGCAGAGCCCAATGTGGGGCTTGATGACACAAACTGTGAGATGATGACCTGAGCCTGGACGCTTAACCAACTAAGCAACCCAGGTGCCCCTGAATTTGAATTCTGAAAACAAAAACTGCTTCTGTAGGTCTGTTAAAAGAAGGATAGGTGCAATTGGTACATGGCCAGGACCTGCTGAGAGGGAACCATGGACAACTGACATTCCAGCTGGTATTTAACACGTGAGCTTGTCTATTTCACACCTCCGATCTACGGCATGACATCACACAGCCTTGCTCAAAACCCTGGGTGTTTTGGCATCAAGCCTTACACTGGGGCACGGAATCCATGTGTTTTCAAAGTACTGGTGAGGATGAAGTCTGTGCTGCTATTCAAAACAGAAATTTGACGACAACTTTTTGGGACTGAAGCCATTTCTAAATCACCATCTGAACCTCATCAATATCAAACTCCCGGGTGTCACCTGTAGTCTTTTGAAAATCAATTCCCTTTCTAACAGTAGTAAAACAAAATTAACTGTGTCTTCCCCTTCCTTTGTTATTTAAATAATCTTAAAGGGAACATGGGAGGACAGTTTGAAATCTGACACCCAATGGAGGGGGGCATCTGCACTGAGTTACCAAGATCACTAGCGAATGTGGGAGAAAATCCGACACTGGAGCCCTGAGACTGAGCCTCAGCACTCTCCAATCTGAAGTCCGTGTAAGGAGCACTTCCAACAGCGACTCAATCTAGCAGAGCACAGTTCTTGTTTTCCCTACAGAACTTGGTCCAACTCTGTAAGTGGAAAATCCTTTTGCTTGAGTCTGTATTTCCCATCACTATCTTACCCTATTATTTATTTTCTACTCTATTAATAAACCATAGATTTGACCGATGACCTACCCTCTTCCTGGTAAAATAACAACAACAAATGATAGCAAGAAATATAACTTTAATTTCTCCAGTTATCTAATCTAGGCAATGTTCTTCTGGGGAAGAGGGAGGCTGGTTTGCGTCTTTGTACAGATTCTGTAAAGACTATAATGAATGGTAACCTGATTGAGATTCTTGGGAGACATGTTAACTGCATTTCATACATAAACTATTTTCCACTCTCCATGAGTATTCTGAATTAAATCTTCCTTGGTGTTATCGTCGCTTTCATGAGCGCTACACTATCCAATTCAACATGGTGCGTAGAGAGCTCAGCCTGGTGTGTTATGTGGCTGTGTGGAGCGGGGTAAGAGTGGGTTTCCAAGCAGACAGAGGGTCCCCGCCCTTGCACAGAATGCATCCTCAAGGTCCCTCTTTTAAGAGCCAACACCAGATGTGGTTTCGAGGAAATGGTTGTACACATAGGAATCTTTATAGATTCAAGGGTTTTTAATATGGGGTTTCCATCCGCCACTGAGACTTAACCAACCTACAAAACTAATATTGTAAGAAATCAATATGTAGACAACAAAGTTAATATCGTTCTGTTTATCACCCGCAGGTTGGTCCCTCCCTGCAGGGCCATTGCTAGCCCATCACAGACAGAGCACAATGGCAACAAGGCTGGTTATTTGTGAGTTCTACAACCTACCTACCATGAATGGGAGAGTCTCAGAAAAGAATTAAGACACCCTTTTTTTGAGAACCAAGCCTGAGGTTATATGACGTTTCTCACTAGATCAAAAGATCAGGTGTCTGGATATCATCCTTTTAAAAACATAAATGAGAATGAAGTTTCACTGTCAAGGGCACAAAGGCTATTTGCACCTGGGGAGCCATGCAGATGAGGTGATTTGGCCCAAGTGAAGCATGGATGAGAAGGGAGAAATGAGATCATGAGATGAGCAGGGCTGTGGCAGGGAAGGCAGGTGGAGGGTGGGAAGGGGGCGGCGCTCACCACTGCCCCCTCCACTGGCTCCTCAGCCCGGGTGTCCAGTCCAGAGTCCAGCCCAACAGCAGGTGTGGCAGCAGCAGGGGGCTCCTCTGCTTTCGGCTCTGTGGGTAGGGCCTGTTCAGATTCAGCCTTTGATTGTTTGTTTTAGGGTCAGAGGAAAAAGATTCAACATGTGAGTAGATAACATCACAGGATACTGGACAATTAAGACTTTCTTCATCATCCTATGGGCAACTAGCTTCATGAAGTCCGTGCTGGAAAAAAAGCCACACATTTGGCATCAGGAGCCCTTAACTGGAAAGTCTAGAAATGAACTCTTAATTAGGTTTTTCTTTAGCATCATCAACACTGTCATTTCCCCTGAAGTCAGACAAAGACTTACCATTTTGGCTACTAGTTTTACTTACTTGCAGCTTTATGATGCCTGCAAGAGATCCTAAAATGGTACTTTCTGCCATCTGGCAGAGAGAGAGGAGATCCTAAGAGCTCCCTTAGGAGTTGGAAGGAGGTCTCGAGAAAGAGTTCAGAGGCACAGGGTTCTGGGACCTTCTGGCTCTGATATGCACTGCATTTCAAATGACCCCAAACTGAAGGGTCACTCCAGTATTTAGATCAAAATGCATTCATCTGCATGACTAGGTCACCATGAAGCCACCGTCCCACTCACCTGGCTGGGAGGAGCAGACCCAGCTACTTGGCAAGTAGCCACCACAATCACAGATGCTTTGCGGCCTTGTATATTCCTGTTCAGTGTCTTGTTCCACTTTCCCCTGCTCCCCAAACAAATTCTTAGCAATCAGTCTCTTCATATAATAAGCTAATTCTGTAGGGGACCACAGGGTGGTATTCTCTGTGATACCAATTAGACTCTTCTAATTGTGTGGCCAAGAGTGAGGATTTTCCATCCCACGGTGACCTTGACACACAGACTTCCTCCTGATCCCAATTATATGCTGAATCAAGCCTCTGGAATCTCTTCACTCCAGACTTTGTTAGTTTCAAAGTTAGCAATATTAAGTAACAACAGGCCCCTTAAGAACACCACAGCCAATGCATATCACCACGGCTACTGAAAATGTTTCCCCTTTTTCAATTCTGACTAATGTAAGCACGTTTATTTAGCTGCATGATTTCACTAAATGGATGGCCATCAGAAGGCACATTGAGGTCCTTTTCCATCAGGACATTTAAAGTGTTAAGAAAGTTGAAAAGTGTTTTCCTAGAGGAGTAAGAAGTTTCCAAAAAACACTGTGATTGGGGAAATCAGTAACTTCTGTCAAACTCTCCCTCATCAGAAGCAATGAAGAGCCAAAGCCCCTTTGACAAGTTCCATATGGAAGGGATGGGAAAGGTAGGCTGAGATTACAGGAAATGAATAACAAGTACCTTCGTGCTGGATTAACACACAAAATATTTCTCTTGCGCCTCCCCCCGCCCCCCCACCCCACCGCATCTTCCACCGTGACTCACTCCATGGTCACACACACAATAAAAGAGAAAGGACACTTTGGTAGACAAGTGTGCAGAGATTTGATATTTTTATGGGCTTTTATAACCTTTAAGGGGGCGATCTGACACAATTTTTAAGAAAGAATAAGATAAAATTCGCTCTAATATACTCTCAAGAGTTTTTTATGGGAAAAGAGTTCACTTTTATTGTTCCAAAAGAATTATCTTCATAATGGAGCAAGGTTTCATAGCAGTCAAGAGATACTGTGAGCTCTCAGGATATGATCTTACCATTTTGGAATCAAGGTGATTTGCTATGACAGGACGATATCAAATGACCTACACAATAGGGACAAGAAGGATAATTTGACAAAGCCCCAAGGCATCCATATGCAGGTGGCGGTCCCCTTGTGGGCTGAGTCTATAAGGAGAAAGTCTGAAGTCAGATAAGGAACCAAGAGAAGCTCCCAAATATGAGTCAAATAAATATATCATCGTACATATATATACATCTAGATAACGTAAAATGAAAAAAAACATTTGCATCAGAGTCTGGGTTTCTTGGAAGTCCAAAGAAACTCTGAAGTTTTACTCAAGGCAAGAATAAGTAAGTGCTTTCACATATGATGTGACTTGCATTTGCTTACTGAAATCGATTAATGCAACAGAAACACAGTATGAAGAGGACGTAGGATTGGTTACGTCCCCACAAGTCACAAGACCTCCCCTATATTATAATATCACTTGAGATATCACAATACAGCTGTGCAACTTAACAACTTAAATTCTAGGGGGAGAAATATAACTCACTGAGTCATTAGTAAGGATGAGACATGGTAGCATGACTGCACATCAAATCACCTACTCCTATTTAGAAATAGAAGTCACCCTTCTATCCCTTCTAAGATAATGTAAAATTGTAAATATTTTGTCAAGATGGAAGAAAAGCACAGGCAGACCGTGAACCACATGTTGCGGAAACATCTAAAATAGTCCTGGTCAGAATTATGCCCTGTTTCTACCACTTTCTTTCTGCAAGATGACTCCCTTGGCAGACTTGTGAATGGGTTGATTCAAGCCATACCCATTTACGAGCACTAGTTGCCGGGGTGGTGATCATGACACATTCAAAGGAGAAGTATACTCTAAATTTACTGGTGGCAGCAGGATGCCCCAATGGTTTAACTCTGAGACACAGAAATGGAATTCTTCCTTTAGAACAGAATAGTAAGTACAGCCTCAGTGCACATTTTCTAGCGTCCTCTGTCATGAGATGGAAGGCAGGTTGTTCAAAGGAAGGAGATAGGTTGGGAGTGGGGTTAAGAGTCTAGTCACATTCTTGGGGCATCTGAGTGGCTCAGTCGGTTAAGCGTCCGACTCTTGGTTTTGGCTCAGGTCACGATCTGGCAATTTTGTGAGTTGAAGCCCCGTGTGGTGCTCTTCACTAGGAGCACGGATCCTGCTTGGGAATTCTCTGTCTCCCTCTCTCTGCCCCTCCCCCAATCATGGGCTGGCTTTCACTCTCACTCTCAAAAGAAATAAATAAACTTAAAAAAAAAAAAAAAGAGTCTAGTCACATTCCAGTATGGCGCTTGCCTTAGAGTCCTGTTTCTCCAAATTTGGGAAAGCTAATTTAGTGGGAACTGTAAGGGCCATAGAGCTAACTGAGCCCTGAGCAAGGTTTGCAGATTCAAAAGAGTTTAAACTTACACTCAAGGGATGTTCTGTGGGCCGTAAGATGCAGACTGGGGAGATGTGCAGTTGACTACGAACCTCAGCCTTCACCTTGCTCAGACCAGTCAATGAACCAAATGTTGGGAAACTGTCCTGCTCCTGGGAAGATCCTATATAATCACAACTCAGCGGGAGAAGTGGGTTTGCTAGGATTTCCGAGTTCCTCACATGGCCCAGCCAACGTTAGAAGCTTCTGCAGTGCTGGCCATGACAAAGCTAAGAGTCCCAATGGAAAGAAGGTGCGAGATGTCTGCTTCAGAGAATACATATCAAAAGAAGGGAAGAGCAAGAAATGGAAGCTTCTACAGAGAGCTGTGGGCAGTACAAAGATGTTTTGAGAAACTTAAAAACCACGGGATTCTATGCCTGGACTTCTGCATCAAAGTAATAGGTGTGAGTTTAATTATGACCCACTGCCTTTCTTTTTATTCCAGTATTTCTCCATTTTTCTTGACCCATTCACAAGCAATAATTAACAGTCTCATCTTCCAGCATTAGTATAACCCTTACTCCATCACTCAGGCTGAAAATCACCAATGAATATGACACATAAGTCCCTCTGGCTCCATTATCAGCACCTACATAATCTGCATTTTAAGTACTTAAATCTTTATTTGCAAGCCACACAGCTCCACCTCTCACCTGGTTACCCAAAAGGCAAAAAGTATGACAATCTACAGACATGGCATTCCAGACGTCCTGGCCTTTGAGAAATATCGAAGTAACCTTTAAGACAAACCTCCCATCTCTTTTGCATTGTTGGTGGGAATGCAAACTGGTGCAGCCACTCTGGAAAACAGCCACTCTGGAGGTTCCTCAAAAAATTAAAAATAGAACTACCCTACGACCCACCAATTGCACTACTAGGCATTTATCCACGGGATACTGGTGTGGTGTTTCGAAGGGACACATGCACCCCCACGTTTATAGCAGCACTATCAACAATAGCCAAAGTATGGAAAGAGCCCAAATACCCATCGATGGATGAATGGATAAAGAAGATGTGGTATATATATATATATATATATATATATATATATATACACACACACACACACATACATACAATGGAGTATTACTCAGCAATCAAAAAGAATGAAATCTTGCCATTTGCAACTACGTGGATGGAACTGGAGGGTATTATGCTAAGTGAAATGAGTCAGTCAGAGAAAGACAAATATCATATGACTTCACTCATATGAGGGCTTTAAGAGACAAAACAGATGAACATAAGGGAAGGGAAACAAAAATAATATAAAAACAGGGAGGGGGAGAAAACAGAAGAGACCCTTAAAGGTGGAGAACGAACAGAAGGTTGCTGGAGGGGGTGTGGGAGGGGGGATGGGCTAAATGGGCAAGGGGCACTAAGGAATCTATTCCTGAAATCATTGTTGCACTAGATGCTAACTAATTTGGATGTAAATTTAAAAAAAAATAAAACTAAAAAAAAAATTAAAAAAATAAAAAATAAAAATAAATAAATAAAAAAGACAAACCTCCCAGAACAGAATTCCTTACTTAGAAGTGAAATCATCTAAAAAGAAAAATTTATTCTACATAAATCCAATTCTAAGCGTCCAATGCGAAAGCCAGGAGCTGGGATAACTACATACCATTCCCACGGGAAAACCAGTGAGCTACAAATAACCCTTGTGAACGAATTCTCACAGCGCCCCGTCCTCCGTAGTGTACCACTGCCAAGTTCACCAGTGACGTCACTCAAGGCTTCTTCATGCAACTTCACTTCACTAGGAAGCTGCTGGGGAAAGGGTTTCCCATGACAACTGCAACAACAATCTTGGAGGGATCTCCTCTAACACCAAGAGGAGTGATCCCAAGCTAAGCCTTTTTTCTACGTCCGCTGGCAGCAACGTAAGGATCCTATCTCTACTATGCATGACTTTCTACAACTCACAAAATGGAGGGAGGAGATGAGAGATGAGAAATGAGGTCGCTTCCAGCTCAAGAAGAAGGAAAGATCTATTTTGGAGCATGAATTCTCGAAGCAATTTCACTTTCAATCCTGTGGAGTGAGTTACATGCAGGCAGAAACATCCACGCCGTTGATGGATTTCCATGGAAGCCCATTAACTAGGAGACTTTTGTGTTTTGTTGGGATCACTGTGCCTTTATAAATAGAAGCAACCAACATCAAAGACACCATGAGATTTTTCAGAAGCCTTCATTCCTAGCTTCCAGAAAGGAAAGGGCTGCAGAAACCACATTCTGGATATTCAAGCTCTAGATAACCTAGAATGATCGACCCTAGAACATTCAGCAGGAAGTAACAGCTTCCCCAAAACACACACCAAAGTTAACTTACCAAGTTACAGATCATGCTCTGGTCTGTCTGCATGGTGAACAATGAAGTGTCCTGGGGCTGAAATTGGGGAGAAAATAAAAGATGAAAAATTATGAAGGTTCCAGCTAACTTGCTAAAAAAAAAAAAAAAAAAAAAGACAAAGATATCATTTAAATTAGCTTCCATCAATTGTGTCCATAAACATAAAGTTTTTTAACAGTCTCCTTTTATTTTAAATCAGAAGAGCAGGTAATGCGAAAGTAATTTTAACAGTAGATGTTCTAAACATAGATGTCATAAATGTAGGTTAGCATGATACTATATAATAATATAGAATCATTTAAAAGCGGGCAGTGATTTCAGGGACATTTCTGTTCTGCAGCTTATCTTCTGGACATCTACACTGAATTAGAATTTAACAACTCGAAGGGGCGCTCGGGTGGCTCAGTCAGTTGAGTATCCAACTTCAACTCAGGTCGTCATCTAGCCACACAGCGGGCTCGCTGCTGTCAGCACCGAAGCTTTCAGCGCAGAGTCTGTCCCCCTCTCTCTCTGACCCTCCCCCGCTCATGCTCGCTCTCTTAAAAATAAATAAAACACTAAAAAGGGAGGGAAAAAAAAGAGTTCAGTCGCTCTAAGCTATATGTTCACACTTTTTTAAATGTTGGAAATTCAATCTTACACTGTTACCTAAGTATGGCCTCTATGGGCTAATATTGAACCAAAACTTAAACATTTTATACCATGTATTCATTGACCTAAAAAATCAAGCTGGAATAAATCTAAGGGAACAGTGATCTCTAAGACAATATTCACCTCTCCTTATGCTGGTAGCCAGGTTTATAACCAGCAGATGGAAGACTGGAAAAGTCTTTCCTGGTTAATCTGACCAGTTGAAGACAAAAAAAAGTACCTACAGAAAAGGTTCCCAACAGAAAAGCTGAGACAGTGACACTTGGTTAAAGATGTCGAATCGAGGCAGTTACCTCTGTTACCTCCAGAATGCAAACTAAACCATAAAGGGAATTTCATAAAGTAAATTTAAAAAGGCATAAATCCCTGAGCATAAAAACATGAGAAGAAAGATAAGAGCAACAAAATTTTGAAACTGAAAAGCAGACAAATGGACAAGTAAGTTGGCAGACCCAGAAAAAAATCTGTATCCTAAGGTGATGAAAGAAATGCCAAAAAAGCAACCTGGTTTATTACTCAGAATTCCTAAAGGATCAAGAATTAGAGACACGGGGCAGGGGAGGGGGCACCTGGGTGGCTCAGTCAGTTAAGCCTCCGACTTCGGCTCAGGTCAAGATCTCTCATTTCATGACATTTCGTGGGGCTCTGTGCTGACAGCTCAGAGCCTGGAGCCTGATTTGGATTCTGTATCTCCTTCTCCCTCTGTCCCTCCCCATTCTTGCTCCGTCTGTCTGTCTGCCTATCTCTCTCTCTCAGAAATAAATGAACATTAAAAATTTTTTTACAAAAGATTTAGAAGTGTGGGTACCAAGGGAAATAGAAGCTGGGTGGTGCTAAAGGTGGGGAACTGGCTGGAAGTCTACTAAAAAGTGACTGGACCTCAAGATCCTTTCATCGATCTGCAAACCAAGTGATATCCCTTCACTCCAATACAAGACTTGACATTTTTGCAGAGGCTGAAACAGAGGGTCTCTGGACTAGGGAACACACAGACAACTTAGGAATAATAAATACTGAGAGCGGGGACTCCACTCCCCACCCCCAACTTCTTTCCCAGTCACCTCCCATTATACCCGCCAGACATGAGACAGAGAGCTGGAAGTTTAACCAGCCCAAGAAAAATAAATGCCTGAAGAATTTCACATCAGGGGCTCCTCAACAGGAAAAATGAGCCAGAAAGTTCCAGAACAACACCTATAGTCAGAGAACTCTACCTACCGGTACAAGTTCCCTGACAGCTTTTTACTATCTCACTCTTAAATGGGAGTAGACAGCCAAGATCACCAGACATTTAGGAAAAGTCTCACATATTAAAGGAAAAAACTGAATAGTTAAAAAAAAAAAGCAAATGGAAGAAATAAAGACTTTGCAGGTGGGAAAAAAACCTTCAAAAATGATCATGTTTATTAATAGTTTCAGAGATATAATAGAAGTGTATTCATGACATAAGAGGATGATGCTATTAAAAAGCAAATATTCAGTAAATGAAAGAGTTCTTGGAAACTTAAAAAAAAGAGTAAAAAAAACCTGTTAAAAGAGCTGGAAAGAAGAGAACGATGATCAACAAAAAGAAACAGCAAAGAAAACAATGATTAGAAGACTAGGTGAGGAACATATGGAAAAGAGAATACGACAGAATGAGAGAAAAACCAAAACAGAAGAAAAACTATGAGGAAGGTAAAAAAAAAATCTCCAATTAAAAACAGACATAGATTTTTAGATTAATAGGGCCTTAGTAAAATGCATGAAAATAGACTGAGACCACAGAATATCACTGTAAAATTTCAGAAAAGTGGGGTAAAAAAGAGATGCTACAAACTTCCAGAGAGAAAGAGTGGTATCGAAGGGGGCAGAAAGAGAAAGAAAGAGGGAGAGAGAGAGAGAGAGAGAGAGAGAGAGAGAGAGAGAGAGAGAGAGATTGGAGTTTTCTTAAAAATACCAAAAATCAAAATAACAATATAATGATTCAACACTTCTAGACATCACCCCACCCCCCCCCCACCCCCCCCCCCCCCCCCCCCCCCCCGCTCTCACCACAAACAGGTGCACTCCTTAATTCCCATCACCTGTTGCCCCCATCCCCCTGTCCACCTCCCCTCTGGTAAGGATCAGTGCGTTCTCTACAGTTAAGAGTCTGATTCTTGGTTTGTCTTTCTCTTTCTCTTTTTTAATTCTTTTGCTCATTTGTTTTAGTTCTTAAATTCCACATATGAGGGAAATCATATGGTATCTGCCTTTCTCTGGCCGCCTTATTTCACTTTTGCAAATGGCCAAGATTTCATTCTTTTTTATGGCTCGGAAATATCCCATTGTAAATACACAGACCACCTCTATCTGTTCATGTGAAACTAACATAAGACTGTATGTTTACTAAATTGGAATTAAAATAAAACCTAGGACTAATACCAATCATTTCCCAATAGTTTTTAATGGTTTAGTCTCTACACAAATACAAATTGCCTGCAAATTGAAATTAAAGTTCTGAAATAAGCTACAGAATTTCTAGTAGTAGATGAAAATGATGTTGGCGAACTATTACAGTATTGCACAATTAATGGTGATGCCCAATTAAAGACCAGCCAATACATGAACGGGTCAATACAAGGAGAACAACATAATAGATACTTGGAAGGAGAATACAATTTAAATAACTATTCAACACTTGATCTTAGCCAAAAGGCTGAGAAGCTATAAATAACTAAGATTAAGAAAGGCCCCTAGGTGGGGCACCTGGGGGTCTCAGTTGGTTAGGCAACCGACTTCGGCTCAGGTCGTGATCTCGCAGTTTGTGAGTTCCAGCCCCGCATCGGGCTCTGTGCTGACAGCTCAGAGCTTGGAGCCTGCTTCAGATTCTGTGTCTGCCCCTGTCTCTGCCCCCTCCCCTGCTCACACTCTGTGTCTCTCTGCCTCTCAATAATAAATAAACGTCAAAAAAAATTATAAAAAAGAAAGGCCCCTGGGAAAACTGACAAAATCCTCAAATATTAATTAAAAATTTATTTTTTTAATTTTTAAAGAATATTTATTTTTGAGAGAGAGCAAGCAAACGAGCAGGGGAGGGGCAGAGAGAGAGGGAGACACAGAATCTGAAGGAGGCTCCAGGCTCTGAGCTGTCGGCACAGAGTCCGATGCGGGGCTCGAACTCACAAACCATGAGATCATCACCTGAGCCCAAGTAGGACGCTTAACCCGACTAAGCCACCCAGGAGCCCCTTAAAATCTATTCTTGAGGGAAATAAAAAGACTCTATGATCTCGCTATAAAAGTCAAACATGAAGTAAAGTTTCTGTTTGTGAAATAGTTCTGTCAGAAAATTGTTTATTCTAAAAATTAGCATGGAGTTGTCATGATAATTTTACTAAATCTAAGATAAATTTTTTTAAAAAAGAATCAAAACAACAGTCTCTCAGTGGCAATACTAGGAGGTAGAGAAAATGGAGGAATGACTTCAAAATTCTAAGGGAAAATATCATATCCTAATGAAATATCCAATCTTACAGACCATTTTGTACATAGATACAGACATTTTCAGATGTATAAGGTCACCAATACATATTTCTCATGCATACTTTTCTTAGAAAGCCTACTGGAGGATGTGCTTTAATTTGTGGATAAGGACATGTTCTAGTATGTGGGATTAAACCACAAAGGAGGCAGACTGGTGTCCAGAAAGAGAGGCCTGACATAAGAAAGAGGTGAAGGCCAGTCCCAGGTCAGACATACCAGAAGAGCCTGGGGAACAGCTGGGGAAGCAGGTGTAGCCAGAGAGAACCCAGTTCAGAGGGAGCAGTCCAGAAAGAGAGACGAGCAAATTCTTCAGGAAGATGAAACTGACTGAATGCTTAATGTTTGCCAACAAAAAAGGAGGGGAGATTCACAGAATTACAGAGTACGGGACTGAATTAGTGAGATGTACCTAAAAAACTAAGCAAACGAACCAACAAGCAAACAAGTAAGAGCCTGCAATTATTTCCTCAAAGGAGAACAAAAGGTTGGCATAAAAGTAAACGAAAACTTCATGGCTGGGGCGCTGACAGCATTTATATCATTGTACTATTACTATTACCAGAGATTGGCTGGATGGCTTTGGTGGGACCTTAGCAGGGAGAGGGCAGGAAGGAGAAGGAGGGGTGAGCCATGGGGGCGGGGGGTTATCTGCAGGCATGTTATGTCCGCACCTTCCAGAGAGGAGTCGATAGATAACAGAAGATAGATAATGATTTAGGAACCACAAAGTAGCATTATAAGAAAGTTATGTGCACACGTGTGGCTGAGATCAGAGAACCTGGTAAAAGGAGTTGAAGTATTTACCTCTGAGAAATCATCAGAAATGGAGGAGGTGTGTGATGGTCTGAACTTTCTATATAAAACGCTATTATACAATTTTGTTGCTCTTTAAATGATGTGCATTTATAACTGCTCAGCACACAAATTAAAAAAAAAAAAAAAAAAGAAATGAATAACAATTCTCCTGACCTGACCTTTTAAAGAGTTTCAGGCAGACGGAAGAGATGCATTATCATCTCCCTTAGTGTTTGTGTGTACCTGCATTGGGATGTGGGTCTGAGTGGAACTTTCTCATTTCACAGGTAAGGCTGTGTATGATTCTGCGTAAGGAGGCTCCTAAAAACCATTTCTGTTTTCTGAAGACCCATCCCATTAGTTCAAAACAATCCTCTCTCTTCTTTTCCGACAGCTGAATCTAGTGGATCTCTCGGATCAGGACAACCTCTAATTTCTAGTAGAGGAATCGGCGTAATTCCGTGGTTGGCTAACAACGTCAGTAGCTAGGACAGTCAGGAGGTACTTAGTATGTGCCGGGCTACCGGGCAAAGTGTGCTGGTTGCGTATTTCACGGACTCTTCACCACAACCCTACGATACTGCCACCATTGCTGCTTCCGTTACCAAACTTGCAAGTGACAGGGTCAAGTACTGCCCCGACGTGCTTAAACGTTATGTTACTCAAGTGACACCGAGGCCACTCATTCTCAACAGATGGGTTGTGCAAGCAAACCGATCTCTTACCTGGGTGAATCCATTAAATGTACCACCGGAAGCCTAAACAGAAAGGGAAATCAAAGTACGTTACTTTGTATCAGTTTTGTGAGATCAGCAAATGTCCGTCAGACAAGTTGGAAAGTAAAGACCACCACACATTTTAAAATAATACAAAAGGCTGCTGTGCATCAGAGTGTTTAGGAAATGCAAAGGGCCAAAGTGTATTATTTTAAATAGGCTGACCAAAAAAAAAAAAAAAAAAAAAAAAAAAAAGATCGTTCTTACAATTATTGCTGGTGTATGGCTCAGTGTTAACCAAAGCCCACTTTCTCAGTAATGAGAAGATGATTCCAGAGGAAAGTCAGTGAGCTTCTTTTTTAGGCCACTGATAGAATCCATCTACATTCTTAGGACTTCTCTAATACATCATTTGAATGAATGGCTTTTGGGAGATTCTATAGTTTCTGGGGGCCCTGGGTGGAAACACTGCATGTGTTCTTGCTGGAGTAGAATCATTTTAGGAATAGTAAATTAGTCTGTTCTACATATTTGTAGCAGTTGAACAGTAAAAAGGAAAGTGGAATAAGCACAATAAATGGGATGGTACATAGACTCATTAGTTCCCAACACAACCATTCTGCTTTTTGTAATTTTTTTTTTTTGGTCAACCTATTTGTGTTTGGTTTGCACAGATTTCAAGGAGATGAGGCAGGCGTCAGAGAAGACAGTGATGGAGAATGAAATAGGTGGGAAACATTAGGAAAAACAGAACCTACAGAAGTCTTTGGCTAGTCTATACTACATACTAGGGTAAGTACCTCTTCTTTATCAGGCTCTATTTCTTGGTACAACAATCCATATCTCTGGTTAGCAATTTCATCTTCGGATAAATCTGAGTTGCTGATGTCACTGTCTTGGGGACTAGCGGGACTGTCGGTGCTAGCATTGTGGAAGGTTCCCAGAACCAACGGTCTAGCCGTGTCTCGCCTTTGTTCCCAGCACTTAGCAATGGCGTGTCCCCCAACGACATCTGCCAGTGAGTCCACCTCCAGCCCTCTCTTGCCTTCAATTGTATCTAAATGTTCCCAGGAATTATCTAAGCCTCCCACATCTCTGATAGGCCAGTGGTTAATGGAATCGAACCAATTGGCAAAGCCACTTGCTTGGCCATCTGGTATACCAGAGAATTCCAATACATCCACATTATTCACTGCTGAATCCAAGCGTGGCTGCCAGATTTGACCTGGATCTGTTGCCCAAGAGTCTGTTTTCACAATACTTGGTAAGTTAATGATAGGACTACAGTTCCCAGTCACTGTACTTTCAGACCCCTCTATTAATGAGAACTCTGCCTTACACAAACACCAATCTCTTCGGTTTGCATTAGCTCCCAGAGAATAATTAAGGTCTGTCCTAGACTGAGCTGCCACTTCATGGTTTACTGAGGAAACAACAGCCTGATGTTCATCCCTGCCAACCCCAGGAGTAGGTAACACAGCCTCCTGCTGAATTTCTTCTGCATCTGCACTGCCTCGTCCTGAGTGATGTATTACACCGTGGTTAGGAGGACCTATTGAATTTTTCCTTATGTCTCTTCTAGCTAAATCCCATCCCTCAGGACTGGCATTTTCAATATTAGATACAGAATCAGTCTGGAGACGCAGATTTAAGACATCTGCGTGATGGGCAGGGTTAGCTCCAGAGCCTTCTATAATTTCACAATTATTGATTACTACTGGACGCCCCTCATCTAGCCCTTGGTTTTGGTCACCAAATTCAGCGGCCGTAGCTACTCTTTCCAGGTCTTTTTCTAACACATCAGTTGTATCAGAATTCTTTGCACTGGCCTTTTCACTTTCCCGACAACTAGCTCTTAGATCGATGCTCACTTCCTCTTTACTGATTTCTAAGGTCTCCTGGTCTGGCTTTCCTGTTGTCTCAAGGAGATCTACTAGCCTGTTTCCTGCACTTTCCCGTGCTTTCTCTTCAAATTCCTCTGTACCTTCTAGGGCCTTGAGATCAATAGGTCCAGTGTCTACCTTTTCATATGTCTCCACACCTGCCCACAGAGAATCTTCGATCTTCTGTTTCTCTTCCTCTTCTTCTGACTGTTCAACATCTTCTGGACTTTCTTCGACCGGGCCACCAGTTTCTGTGGCTGCCATCTCTGAGTCAGATAAGTCATGAGGCCGCTCCATCTCCATATAAGCAGCTGTGGCAAATTCAGCCTCAGGCATGGGCTTTGGGTACAGCTGTTCACTTCCACCCGGAGGGGCCGGCCCCACGACAAGCTCGCCCTGGTCAGCTACAGTGTGCCAGTCAGCGGAAGGAAGCATCCCAGTGGACAATCTCATGTCCTGCTCTGCTTCAGAGAGACATGAAGAGTCTTCCTGAGACCCACCTTGGGTAATTTCCTGGCTGACACTCTCTGTGCTAGCATCAGGGCCCCAAATAAATGCACCTAGGTCAATTTGAGATCTTTGAATTTCTTCGGCCAACCCACTGTCTGGAGTTTCCTCCATGATCAGGTTACACAGGGAAAGGCTTTTTGAAGAGTCAGTCTTTAGAGTATGCAGAATAGCAAAGGAAAAAAACAAACAAACAAACAAACATAAGATAAAATAGACCATGGCAGGATTTGATGAGAAATGCAAAGCTCTTCAGTAGGGTAGCGCCAGTTAAACAAAAGTAGAGAGTATTTCAATTAAAATTAAAATTAAATGGTTAAGGTTAAATCTGCAACTAGCAATGCCATGGAGGAAAAAAACAAGCTCATTCTAGATAATATCCACATATACAAGGCATATTAAATATAAAAAGAAATCCAGAATATCCTGGATATTTACCTACCGGCTGTACCAAATCAGTGCTTGTCTGCATGAGTAAAAAGAATAATAATAATCAGTAGTAATAATAGTAATAAGGCAAAAGAAGAAAATTCCCTAGAGCCTTAACATCCCATGCTGTCCAGAGTCAACATTCTCCTGAAAGCTGTGGCTTTTACTGGTTTGAGATCAACTTTTATAATTTGTTTTGTGCTAGGGGTGAGTTTTGTTGCAATACTGTTTACGATGACACAGTTGAAACCTGAAGAAAGCCTCTGTCATTTTCTAGTCGGCAAGGAGGCCTCGTGGGTATTACAGGACTTCTGCTTTAGCAAAACTCTGAACTGCGAAGTTTTCAAATAAAGAAGCAAACTCAAGAACACGAGAATAAGATCAAGCTCTAGCACCCACAAGAGTACACGCATCACACGCTTGGTCACAGTACCAGAACAGATCTTCCCCCAAACTTCCCCCACACTGGGTTCTGCCTCTGAGGCAGGGGGAAGATGGTCTGGTACTAACCGCTCTGACTGTCTGGGCGATTGTCCTCATGTCCTCCCCGCCCCCACCCGCGAACTAGAAGCCTGGTCTGCACACAGACGACACTAAGGGGTTGAGGGGAGCAAGGAATGCCAGCAATTATGGCCAGGGAGCTACTGTTCTGCAGTGTCGCCATCACCATCTTTCTTTTTTTTTAATTTAAAAAAATTTTGAGAGAGAGAGAGCACGCACGCAAACAGGGGAGGAGCAGAGAGAGGAGGAGACACAGAATCCGAAGCAGGCTCCAGGCTCTGAGCTGTCAGCACAGAGCCCGACATGGGGCTCGAACTCACGAGCTGTGAGATCATGACCTGAGCTGAAGTCGGACACTCAACTGACTGAGCCTCCCAGGCACCCCGGTCATCACTACTTTTCTTAGCAGGTTTATCCTCTGAAATAATCAGTGCTCCCCCTAGATGATACCTTCACCCTCACCACACCCTTCCTGGCGAGGAAGGAAAAATGTATTATAACTCCAACTGAAGATGTGAAATACTGGAACAGTAAAACATGGGCACTGTCCTCTTGATCTTCAAGAAAATCACCATGGAGTTGTGGCTAGAATTCAAATGTCCTGAACGGCAGTGCACATATCCCTTTTTGTGATTACATGAGCAAAGCCAGCTCACTATAAAAGATGTTTTCAGTCAACATTTTTTAGCTCTTCTCTTGAGAGCTTTCCAGGATGCTTTAAGGATCCTAAGTAGGGCAGTATAAACCCACTCCTGTGGAAGGGAAGGGGGCAGTCAACCTTCTGTCTTAGGGGAAGAGAGTAGCAATGTCACTTCAGAAGACCAGACCCATGAACACCAAGATCTAGCAAACTTTCCTACCACTGTCTCACTAAAAAAGAAGAAAAACACACCAGGCACCTGGGTGGCTCAGTCGGTTAGGGTGTCCGACTTTAGCTCAGGTCATCATGATCTCCCAGTTCAGAGTTCAAGCCCCACGTCAGGCTCTGTGCTGACAGCTCAGAGTCTGCAGCCTGCTTCAGATTCTTTGTTTCCCTCTCCCTCTCTCTCTCTCTCTCTGCCCCTCCCCTGCTCACACTCTGTCTCTCTCTCTCTCTCTCTCAAAAATAAACTTTAAAAACATAAAAAAGAAGAAAAACACGAAACCCAAGTTGAGTTCTGAAGACCATGTGACCAGAACTTTTCCAATATAGGGCAGACAAAGGCCTTATTCCTCAGGGATACCAGGCTTCATGTGAGTATGGCCACCCTCCTAATTCCCCGCCACCCTCCTAATTCCCCAGCACAGATGCCGCCACCACAAAGTTCCATTTGTGTCTTTTTTCCCAACTCTAACTTCTGGAAGTGCCCCTCTTTGCCCATCAGATTAGCTGAATACATACCATTACCAGTAATAGCTACCTTTTATTGCTATGGACCAGATGTGGGGCTAAACACTATAAATATCAACTACTTAATCCTCACGTGGCCCTCTGAGGTAGATGACATTGCCCTTATTTTAGCCAGGAGAAAAAATGAGGCCGAGAGAAATTCATAAGTCGCCCAAAGTCATATTGCTGTAAGAGTTAGAGTCTTGATTCAAATCCAGGGCCGTCTGGCTCTAAAGCCCAAGATCTTGTTGACGAAGCTTCATTATTACTGAAAATAATAGTGAGAAACTGGGTCCCGGTGCAGAGTAGCGTGTCCCTTACGTTTGCTCAGCCACATTTTCTTTTATTCTACTTAAAAGCAATAAAAAAGGAGCACGTCCTCAACCGCAACATTTCCTGTGGCCAATAACCACGGGGAAAAGCATAAAAAGGCATAACACCACAGATTCTTGCTTATCTTGGAGTCTGGAACAATGACACTCTTTTCCAAGCCACTGTTTCTAGGTGCTGGTAATGCTTGGAACCACCAGGGAGCTGATTATGGTTCTAGGGGGCTACATTATCATTAAAAAATGTCTAGGTCTTCAGGGCCCCTGGGGGGCTCAGTTGGTTGAATGTCTGATTCTTGATTTGGGTTCAGGTCATGATCTCAGGCTTCGTGAGACAGAGCCCCACGTCGGCTCTGCACGGACAGTGTGGAGCCTGCTTGGGATTCTCTCTCCTCTTCGCTACCCCTCTCCTGCTTGTGTTCTCCCTCTCTCTCTCAAAATAAAAAAATAAACTTAAAAAAAATGTTAGGTCTTCTTCTCATCACAGATGAATTAAAATATAATAAGGTTTCCAAATTTCTAGGGCTCCAGATACATCAAAATATGAGCTCTCCGTACTCTTACCGTCCATAGGTCCCAGGGCAATGTCTGAAAGCAAACAAACAAAAATGTGGTTAGTATACAAATCCCAAACATGTAAAAAAAATACTGACGTGATGGAAGTTCTGAAAATAAAACATTTTTGAAATATTTAGTACAGCACTGTTCAACAGAACTTGCTTTGGTGATGACAGTGTTCCATATCTGCGCTGTCCAAGGTGGTAGCCACCAGTCACAGGTAGCTATTAAGCGCTTGAGAGGTGCTAGTGTAAGAGAACCGAAATTTAAAATTTATATACTTTGATTGTATTTAAATTGGAATAGTCAAACGTGCCTTGTGGCTACTATAATAAACCACAGGAGACCAGTCAATCTGCTTTTCACTGTAGGAGTAAAAACTGTATCTGAAACATGATGAATGTGTTTACTTCACACACACACACACACACACACACACACACACACACACACACACTTAAAATGAAGTACAAGGTGTCCAGATTTTAGTTTCTCACATCTTTGAGGAAATACAGATCTAATCATTGCTACTGCTTCCTCTCCCCCCACCCTCCAAATTCAAGAGGATGAATTATGACCAGTTTGATGGTCAATGAACCCCAGAAAGGTAGCTCTTCAATATGCTGAATTAGATGATAACACAGCTCAATTAATAATCATGCAAATCAGCAGGGTGCCCGCTAAGACATAATGGATGAATATGCTTACTACTGGCATTTTAATTATAAAGCTCATTGATCCTGGGGAGCGAATCCAGATGGTTCAAGTGACTTTCGCCCATGTGTTTGGGAAAGTGAGGGAGACCTCTCTCATCTCCTTTGTGATTGAGAATTGCTGCTAATGCCACACCCTCTTCTGCCTTTGTCTTTGTGACTAGAATCAGATCCGTGTTTATGCACTTGTTTTGATCTCGAAATGAGTGGCAAATTAGAGAGCCTGGCACGCCCAAACTAAGAACATGGGGGTTTCCAGATGGGGTCACAGATGTCTCATTGGGATTCAGTACTACAGGACAGGGGTCCTGTGGTCCTGAGAGAGCCTGCCCCCCTGGGCTGTATCGTCTCAGCCGCCCTGCGTCTCTGTGCAGCCTGGCTGCTCTCTGGGTCAGGTCCCACCTGTTGAAGGACTTAAGAAAGGAGAGCAGGACGGTTGCATGGAAAGCCCCAGTTATTTGTATGTGTACTCCTTCTGCATCTAACATGCTTTGTGTTTTCTTGCTTCCCAGCCTCTTAAGAATCACAGCTCCTAAAAGCTACCCCATATCCCTGCCTCATGCAGACGGCATGGGGTATTTTCTCCAAAGGAAGGCGGCAAAGTGAAACGTCTTGTTTATCAGTCCTCAGGATCACGAAAGGACGCGTTAACTCGTGCGGACACCGTGGAGATCGCAAGGTGAGCTGTTCTGCCAGCAGCAAGAACATCCATTTAAAGCATGGGGTCAAGCGATGGTTAAGCGAGATCATTCTGAGCGAAGGGGAAAGAAGGCCCGCACAAATCTAATGGCTCTGTGCTTTTTTGCTCTCTCAGCCTAAGACTGTTCTTGGAGAAGAGATGTGATTAGAGCCGGCTCACAAGATGACTCTGCAGTGAGGTGACTCAATTAGAGCCACTGGGCAGCCAGGGCGGTTTATTACCTGGCCTGAGGGAGGACACAGGGCACACACAGCTTTTTCTAACTGCGGTGATGCATTTTCTTCAGAAGAAAGACTTGTGAAGATTTAACCAAGGTCATTTAAAAAAAATCTTTTTTAAGTTTGTCTATTTTTGGGGGGGAGAGAGAGAGAGAGAGAGAGAGTAAGTGGGGGAGGGGCAGAGAGAGGGAGACACAGAATCTGAAGCAGGCTCCAGGCCCCGAGCGAGCAGCACAGAGCCCGACACGGGGCTTGAACCCACGAACCATGAGATCATGACCTGAACCAAAATCAGACGCTTAACCGACTGAGCCAACCAAGCGTCCCTCAGTCATTTTTTTTTCTAATTATGAAAGAGTCTCTTAGTCCTAAATCCACACAAAGTTCCATGATTTGTGGAATTTTTTAATCATGGATTGATATAAAAGAGGTTTCTCTCTTGATCCAACTCGCAGATAGACATGCTGTGGGATCTCATCCACTGATCACGACAACATTCACTGTAGAAACCTGCCTTCTGCCACTAGAGCAGTGAACGCTGGAGTGTGAGGCAGAGAAGTCCTGTAGACAAAGAAGTCTACACAGTGAGAAAGCTCTTTCGCGGAAGTATTCTGAATGATATGTACATTCATCTTCTGCTTTGCTGGGCCCCCAAGGCAGAACCCTCAAGTTTGCTGATAATCACTATGGTGGCATTCCCCAAAGTATGTTTTAGAGAACATTCAAATGAATGTGAAGAAACTTTCATTCAAACAGATTTCCGTGGTCAAACACATTTGGGAATCTCTAAGTTAAACAAGTCTAAACGGTTTTTTCCTTTAATTGCAGGACTTCCTGGAGCCTTTAATATTGTAATGCCTATCATGAGTCTCCTAAAAGGGATTTAATAGAACTTTCTGAAACATTTATCTAAGAGACCCATTTTTTTGCAAAACATCTTCAAAGGCTCGTATCTGATCTGCTTAATTACCTGCTTTACCGACATCTCAGATTTGTATTGTTCCTGTATTACAACAGAGAGGCCTTCAGAAATGCGATCACATTCTGGAATAAAGCATGGATTAAAGAGAGGCTTTATTTATTGAGGTTCATACTGAGCTGACAGTGGTTTATGGTAAGGTATCACGAAGGCTTCAAGACTAAAAGATTGAGCTAGGTCTCAGTTTATAATACACCTTTCTTAGTTCACGGGAAGTATATCCCAGCCACCTTTGGATTTGCCCAAATTCAAATGTGAGGCCCCAAGCACATCAAAAATACGGATACAAACAATTTCTGCTTAGACAGATTTTGAGTTAACTTCCTTTCATGGGCACAGACAATCATGAAGGAAGTCTACTGCAGAGGAATCATCCTCAAGCCATTAGAGCTCCCCGCTCCCGGGCCCTTCTGCTGGAGAACGCTGTGGCTGTCACTAGTGACGTGAGGGAAGGTTGAGGATGATGATGATGAGCAAAGGGAAGCTGGGTACGGGAGGCCAGCTCCGCATCAAGCCATAGCCCAGATCCCATAGGGGAAGCTTCTAAAATGTGGAGGAAGACAATGTCATCAAGTTCAAAGTGACCAAGACTGGAAAACATTTCCGCTGGGGCACAATTTCGAGGCTATGTCTAACGTGCTTTAATCTCCAAAGCATGGAGAAGGAACGTAGAGGAAACAGTGAGAAGGTTAAGTCCAGGGCCACGAGAAAGAGCTTCATTTAGAGAAGTCATGAAATGTATCATCGAAGTCTGAACGGTCTGAGTGTAAAATGATACTAATGATACAATTACTCTGAGACAAGGGATTCCTGGGCAACTATACATTCCAGTTTGGGATGTATGGTTATCCCAGGTCTATGGGGAGAGAGAGAGGGAATGGGAGGAGGAGGTTTGGAATGATAGATATGGATAAGGTCTTCTTTCTACCCTTCCTTCCATTAGAAAATGTTTGTCAACCCAAAAGAAAAGTAAATAGTCACTTGAAATGGAGAGCGGTCTGAAAGGCATCTGCTGCCCTTTAAGTTCACGAAAACGTCATCTCCAAACATCAAAGCCGCCATCGGATACCTGCGACATGGGTGAGTGGGTCACTCCAGCAGAACCTGCAGGTGTCACCTCAGGCTTGAAAGGGTCGAAGTCCAGATCCAACAATGTCTCCTCTTTCTTCACCTCGGGGACTTCATTCTATTAAAGGAGAACAAGACAGAATATGAGACTTTATGATATAATCTCCGTGTAATCCTCTAACATCACTGAATATCCCCAAAGCATGCTCTGATAGTTTACCCAGAGTCACTTGCGAAATGTGATGAAGGGGGAAATAACCGACTCTGGCCAACTGGAACCTAAGATGCGTAGGAATGCGACCCAGGTTTTGGTTTCTGTCCTTCGTCCAGCTCCGAATCCAGCCAACAAAGAGAATGTCTAAGAGGTATATCCTGATGCCATCAAGATCCAAGGACTCTCCTCTGCTAGTTTAGGTATCTCAGGTCAAGAATTACAGACGACCAGATGGATACAATAGGCCACGGCTGGGACCCGTCACCGTAGCCCATGGCTGTGAGGCCCCTGCGAAGCTAGTGTGTAAAAAGGAAGGGATGCCATCTACCCTGACTACCTCCACCTGCCTTATCCCCTCAGAGAGACCCTATCCTTTGATGTAGTCATCACATGAACCACTCTTCATCCGTGTTACTGTCGGTCTCCACTGTAAGTATGAGGGAGGGAAGGTGAAAGAGAAAGAGGGAGAGAACCATGTCCCCCAACATTTGCCATAAAATAACATTCCTGGATTAGAAAGAGGTAAGCCAAATAAGACACTGGATAAAAGTCCTGCTATAATAGCGACACATTTATAATACTGAACATTAATATTTATTCATTTATTGTGGTCTCATGATACAAAAAAAAAAAAATAACACAGCTTGAAGTTAGCCTAGCCTTGGCTTAAGTCACACGGTAAGGGTCAGAGCTGAAATAAAGCCCCCCTAAACAATCACGGTGAACAGAACTGGGTCAGTTTCCATAGAATCAGGTAACGTGTGTTTGGTGTTTGATATAAGCTTCAGTTTTGACCATCTGTACTCTAGAAACTCAAAGGTCACAACCATGGATGAAGCACAAAAGAATAGGAATGTTCAGAGAAAGCTTTTAAAGAACAAGAGTTCTTTTAATTAATATTGATCATAGACATAAAACTTAAAAATATATAGAGCTGTATGAATAGCTTTGGGGCATAAGAGATAATTGTTTTTAGTATATCCACACTCACTGTAGAAGGAAATCTGCTTAAATACCACGCGATTGGTCCTGGGCTACCTATTTTGCAGCATGATCATTCTTACACATTTAAAATTTCACAAGGCTAATCCTTCTTGCTTTAATAATTACAATCACAAAACCATCAACTGATTCCTTTGGCCCCTATTCAAAATCTGCATGGGTTTTGTTTTTTGCCAACATCTGTATTGGTACAAGTTATAGGTCTAAAACTTTGCGAACGCTTACATTGACTTAGAATGTGCTAGGCACTGTTCTGAGAGCTTCGTGCATATAAATATTAACTCAGGTTAGGACACTTCGCTGCAGTCTAATGATGACAACACTACAACACTATTATTGCCTTCAAAGAATGACCTTCCTAGATCCCCCAGACTTCATTTTGCCCGCATGGTCTAATCCTTACAAAAACCAAGGGGTAAATGGCATCATTCCTCCATCTGGGGATAAGGAGAGAGGGCTGTTGTCCTGGGTCCCTCAGGTGCAATGCAGCTGAGGCAGGACTGCAACAGCCAGAGGCCTTGGACCCCAGTGCTATTCCAGACTGCTGCTAAGACCTGTGCCCACATCTCTCAAACAGGCACCACAGGGATCTGCAGAGGAATTCTGGACAGTCTCTAAGTTCTTCTTAAAACGTGAGCCCAAACGAATCTGTCCATTAATCCTCTCTAAGCCTAATGGGGCCCCTTATGAAAGCTCAAATGGAAATGTAGAGCTCAAGGATGACAAGTGGCATGAGACTGTATACCAGTGTGGTGGTCTTCAAAAGGTGCAGCTGGCTACTTCGACTCCATTTCTATTTGGTTTTGCACCCTTAATTCCTGCGAGTTACCCCTTAAGGCACTCATATCAAACAGCAGTTTGACAGAACTACAAAAAGAGCAAAAAAAGGAGTTGCCTGCTGATACAGCATTCCTTTATAAAATGACAACTCTGTCATTAACATGTTGAAACACGCTGACATGTCATGTCCCTTAACGTAACAAAAGAAAACTCCTCTCATTCCTTATACCTGAGTCACCGTTAGAGCAGATCTGATGTGGTGTCGGCATTCGTAAACTTTTGGAAGCCAGAGCTTAAGTACCGCGTTCCCATTAAAAGTCTAGACCCAGAGTGTGATCCTAAGAAAAGAGACTACATGTGTAAACCACAGGGGGAAAATACCCAAAGGGAAGATCTTACCAGTGATAATAATCTTCAGGAAGTGTCTTCTGCTAGGGACATCTAAGTTTATAACCGAAGTACTGAACTTCTTCACTCTAGGTAGACAATTTGACCGTAATCCTATGCCTAGTCTTGCCATGGCCTCCCTACAGATGGAGTTTACTGCCTTATCCCTTGACTTGGGGTTGACCATCTGTCATGCTTTAGTCAATGGATGTTAGTGAATGTCACACAAATGAAGGCTTGAAATGTTTGTGTGGGTGACTTGCTTTTTTGTATTCTTGCTACTCACTGTACAACGTACAAGCTTTGGGGAACCACTGGTCAAGGAGGATGGGAGCCACAGGGAACACACCTGGACCCACCATAACTAAATTCCTCAAAAGCGGTGTTAAAGAGGAATTCTTACAAGTGGCCAGGGCGGGGGGGGGGGGGGGGGGGGGGCGGGGAGGGGGGCAGGGTAAGACATGTTACTGAACACAGGGACAACCTAGGAATAATAGCATTTTTTAGCACCAGAATTAATGCAAGCCAAAAGATGTTGAGGCAGTATCTTTGAAGTACAGAGAGAAACTTAGAATTCTGTGCCCCTTGAAAATATTTTTATGTTTTCATTTTTAAATATTTATTTGAGACAGAGCACAAGCAGGGGAAGGGGCAGAGAGAGAGGGAGAGAAAGAATCCCAAGGAGTTTCCACACTGTCAGCACAGAGCCCGACATGGGGCTTGAACTCACAAACCACGATTTCATGATCTGAGCCAAAATCAAGAGTCTGACACTTAACAGACTGAGCCACCCAAGTGCCCCGAAAATATAAAAAAAAAAAAAAAAAAAAAAAAAGACCAAAAATGTGGGGCACTTGGGTGGCTCGGTCGGTTAAGTGTCCAACTTTGGCTCAGGTCAGATGTCACTGCCTGTGAGTATGAGCCCTGCATCAGGCTCTGTGCTGACAGCTCAGAGCCTGGGGCCTGCTTTGGATTCTGTCTCCTTCTCTCTCTGCCCTTCCCTGCTCACATTCTGTCTTCCAAAAATAAATAAAAATTTTAAAAAAAAGAGAAAAAATGAGGTGACTATTTTTTCATACATACAAAAGCAGAAAGAACCCATCACCATCCAATCAACACAACTAATGTGAAAAGACATTTTTCAGGCATGAAATGATGCTACATGGAAATACGGATCTAGATGAAGTATGGATGTACACAAAGGAATGATAGGCTCCAAAGGAATGAGAAATGATAACTATGTAGGTAAGTATACATGACTTTAGTCATTATTTAAATCTCCTTAAAAGATAACTGACTGCTTAAACAAAGATAATCACAAAGTAACATGAAGTGACTTTACGTTAAAAAATAAATTCTAGGGGCGCCTGGGTGGCGCAGTCGGTTAAGCGTCCGACTTCAGCCAGGTCACGATCTCGCGGTCCGTGAGTTTGAGCCCCGCGTCGGGCTCTGGGCTGATGGCTCAGAGCCTGGAGCCTGTTTCCGATTCTGTGTCTCCCTCTCTCTGCCCCTCCCCCGTTCATGCTCTGTCTGTCTCTCTCTGTCCCAAAAATAAATAAAAAACGTTGAAAAAAATTAAAAAAAAAAAAATAAATAAATTCTATTTGACAAAACAGACAAAACAGTACAAAACCAGAAGAGGGGGAAATGTAAGTATACAATTATGGGATTCTTATGCTAGACCTGAAATATACCACTATTTGAAGGCAGACTTTTTAATAAATTAAAACATGTACTTTAAGCCCTAAAGCAACCACTAAAATACCAAAACAAATTATCACTAATAAACAAAAGAAATAAAAGAGAGTAATAAAAATAATCAATTAATCTAAAAGAAAACAGAAAAAAGAGGAAAAAGGGTTAAAACAGATGGCCCAATAGAAAAAAAAAAAAAATCAAGATGCCAGATTGAAACGTCACCATATGAATAACTACCTTGAATGAAAATGGTCTAAACAGTTTAATGAAATGCAGAGGTTATCAGATTAGATTAAAAAAGCAATACTCAACTAGATACTGCCTATAAGAAACAGATTTCAAATACAGAGACACAAACAAGTTGAAAGTAAAAGGAAGAAAAAAGATGAATTATGCCAACCTAACCAAAAGACAGCTGGAATAGTTATATTAATGTCAAACAAAGCAGACTGCAAATAAGAGAACATTATTATGGATAAAGGAGGTCATTTCCTAATGTAAAAAGGTGTTAATTCTAAACATTTATGGATTCAATCAGAAAGTGTCAAGATACATGAAGCAAGAACCAAAAACACAGCATCAAGAAATTTTAAAATGCACAATTTTGTAGGGAAGATTTCAACAGCCCTCTTTCAACAACTGAAAGAAGTAGAGAGAAAATCAGTAATGTTATAGAAAATACAGAAAACACCAAGACCCAATTTGACCTGATTTACACTTATAAAACACTCCATATGGCAGCACAATACAAATTCTTTTCAAGTGCATGTCAAACACAGAACATAATAGACACTGTTCTATTAACAGGTCTCAATAAACTTAAAACCGGTCTCAGTAAACTTAAAAAACATTCAAGTCATACAAAGTATGCTGACTACAATGGAATCAAATTTCAAATCAGTAAGAGAATTATCTCTAGAAAAATCCACAAATATGTGGACAAAAATAACATTCTAAATAACTCAATGAAAGAAATGAAAAGAAAAACATCAGAAGAAAGAAGAAATCAATGTGGAAATTAGAAAGCAGTTTGAGTTGAATGAAAATAAAGACAACAGGTGCACCTGGGTGGCTTAAGCACTGACTCTTGACTTCAGTTCAGGTCATGATCTCACGGTTCATGAGTTTGAGGCCTGCATCAGGCTCTGCACTGACAGCAGCCTGCTTGGGATTCTGGCTCCCTTTCTCTCTGAACCACCACTTACTTTCTATCTCTCTCTCAAAGTAAATAAAAGTGAACTTTATTATTTTATTTATTTAGAGAAAGGGAGAGAGAGAGAGACAGAGAGAGAGAGAGAGAGAGAGAGAGAGAGAGAGAGAGAGTGAGGGGACAGGGGCAGAGAGAAAGAATATCCCAAGCAGGCTCTGCATTGTCACCACAGAGCCCAATGTAGGGCTTGAACTCACGAACCGTGAGATCATGACCTGAGCCAAAGTCAGATGCTTAACCAACTGAGCAACCCAGGCACCCCAAATAAAACTGAACTTTAAAAAAATAAATAAAAATAAAAAATATAAAGACAACATACCAAAATTTGTGAGATGCTGCTGTAATAGGATTTAGGGAAAATTTATAGCACTGAATCCCTATATAAGAAAAGAAGGAAAACCTAGAAACATATACACTACCCAAACTGAAACAGGAAGAAATAGAAAATTTGAACAGACCCATAACCAGTAAGGAAATCAAATTAGTAATAAAAAATCTGCCAAAAAACAAGAGTCCAGGACCAGATGGCTTTCCAGGGGTATTCTACCAAACAATTAAGGAAGAGTTAACACCTATTCTCCTGAAACTGTTCCAAAAAGTAGAAATGGAAGGAAAACTTCCAAACTCTTTCTATAAGCCAGCATTATCTTGATTCCAAGACCAGACAGAGACCCCCACTAAAAAGGAGAACTACAGACCAATTTCCCTGATGAACATGGATGCAAAAATCCTCAACAAGATATTAGCCAACCGGATCCAACAATACATTAAAAAAATTATTCACCATGACCAAGTAGGATTTATACCTGGGATGCAGGGCTGGTTCAATATCTGCAAAACAATTAATGTGATTCATCACATCAATAAAAGAAAGGACAAGAGCCATATGATCCTTTCAATAGACGCAGAGAAAGCATTTGACAAAATACAACAACGTTTCTTGATAAAAACCCTCAAGAAAGTAGGGATAGAAGGAGCATACCTCGAGATCATAAAAGCCATATATGAACAACCCAATGCTAATATCATCCTCAATGGGGAAAAACTGAGAGCTTTCCCCCTAAGGTCAGGAACAAGACAGGGATGTCCACTCTTGCCACTGTTACTCAACATAATATTGGAAGTCTTAGCCTCTGCAATCAGACAACACAAAGAAATAAAAGGCATCCAAATTGGCAAGGAGGAGGTCAAACTTTCACTCTTCACAGATAACATGATACTCTATGTGGAAAACCCAAAAGATTCCACCAAAAAACTGCTAGAACTGATACATGATTCAGCAAAGTTGCAAGATATAAAATCAACACACAGAAATTGGTTGCATTCCTATACACCAACAATGAAGCGACAGAAAGAGAAATCAAGGAATCGATCCCATTTACAGTTGCACCAAAATGATAAAATACCTAGGAATAAGTCTAACCAAAGAGGTGAAAAATCTATACAATGAAAACTATAGAAAGCTTATGAAAGAAATTGGAGAAGACACAAAGAAATGGAAAAAGATTCCATGCTCCTGGATAGGAAGAACAAATATTGTTAAAATGTTGATACTACCCAAAGCAATCTACACATTCAACACATCCCTATCAAAGTAACACCAGTGTTCTTCACAGAGCTAGAACAAACAATCCTAAAATTTGTATGGAACCAGAAAAGACCCCGAATAGCCAAAGCAATCTTGAAAAAGAAAACCAAAGCAGGAGGTATCACAATCCCAGACTTCAAGCTATACTATAAAGCTGTAATCATCAACACAGTATGGTACTGGCACAAGAACAGACAGATCAATGGAATAGAACAGAGAACCCAGAAATGGACCCACAAACATATAACCAAATAATCTTTGACAAAGCAGGAAAGAATACCCAATGGAATAAAGACAGTCTCTTCTGCAAGTGGTGCTGGGAAAACTGGATAGCAACATGCAGAAGAATGAACCTGGACAACTTTCTTACACCATACACAAAAATAAACTCAAAATGGATGAAAGACCTCAATGTAAGACAGGAAGCCATCAAAATCCTTGAGGAGAAAGCAGGCAAAAACCTCTCTGATCTTGCCCACACCAACTTCTTACTCAACATGTTTCCAGAGGCAAGGGAAACAAAAGCAAAAATGAACTACTGGGACCTCATCAAAAATAAAAAGCTTCTGCACAGCAAAGGAAACAATCAGCAAAACTAAAAGGCAACCGACAGAATAGGAGAAGATATTTGCAAACGACATATCAGATAAAGGGTTAGTATCCAAAATCTACAAAGAACTTATCAAACTCAATACCCAAAAAACAAATAATCCAGTGAAGAAATGGGAAAAAGACATAAATAGACACTTCTCCAAAGAAGACATTCAGATGGCCAACTGACACATGAAAAAATGCTTCGCATCACTCATCATCAGGGAAATACAAATCAAAACCACAATGAGATACCACTTCACACCTGTCAGAATGGCTAACATTAACAATTCAGGCAACAACAGATGTCGGCGAGGATGTGGAGAAAGAGGATCTCCTTTGCATTGTTGGTGGGAATGCAAGCTGGTGCAGCCACTCTGGAAAACAGTATGGAGGCTCCTCAAAAAATTAAAAATAGAACTACCCTACGACCCAGCAATTGCACTACTAGGCATTTATCCAAGGGATATAGGTATGCTGTTTCGAAGGGACACATGCACCCCCATGTTTATAGCAGCACTATCAACAATAGCCAAAGTATGGAAAGAGCCCAAATGTCCATTGAAGGATGCATGGATAAAGAAAATGTGGTGTATATACACAATGGAGTATTACTAGGCAATCAAAAAGAATGAAATCTTGCCATTTGCAACTACGTGGATGAACTGGAGTGTATTATGCTAAGTGAAATTAGTCAGAGAAAGACAAAAATCATATGACTTCACTCATATGAGGGCTTTAAGAGACAAAACAGATGAACATAAGGGAAGGGAAGCAAAAATAATATAAAAACAGGGAGGGGGACAAAACAGAAGAGACTCATAAATATGGAGAACAAACTGAGGGTTGCTGGAGGGGTTGTGGGAGGGAGGATGGGCTAAATGGGTAGGGGGCATTAAGGAATCTACTCCTGAAATCATTGCTTCACTATATGCTAACTAATTTGGAGGTAAATTTTAAAAAATAAAGTTTTAAAAAAAAAGAAAAGAAGGAATGTCTCAAATTAGTAACTTCAGCTTCTACCCTGCAAACTAGGAAAAAAAAAGACACAGAGCAAATAAAATTCTAAATAGAAATGGGGAAAATTATGCAGATCAGAGTAGAAATTAATTAGAGAATGACAGAGAGAGAGAGAGAGAGAGCGCTTGAGAGAATACCAATAAAACCAAAACCAAGTCCTTTGAGAAGATTAATAAAATTGATAAACTTCTAGCCAGACTGAGGGACAGAGGGCACAGGAGGGACAGAGAGGGCACTAATTACCAATATCCGGAATGAGAGAGGGGGCATTACCAGATATTTAAAAAAAATAAGGAAGTATTGTAAACCACTTTATTCCAATACATTCAACAATTTAGATGAGAGAGACAGATTTCTTGAGAAATACAAACTGCAGCATATAGAGAACTTGAATCACTATGTTGCATACCTGAAACTAAGGTTAACATTGTGTGTCAACTATATTCAAATTAAAAAAAAATTTTTTTAAGAGAAAAAAAAACAAAAACAAAAACAACCCTGCAGGCCCAAATGGCTCCTCTGGTGAATTCTACCAGAGTTAAATAAGAAAAAAATACCAATTCTACAAAATTGAAGAGGAGTGAACAACTTCCCAACTTATTCTATGGGGAAAGCATCACCCTGGTGCTAAAATCAGAAAATTACTTTTTTTTACCTAAAAAAATTTTTTTTACATTTATTTATTTTTGAGAGGGGGGTGGGGAGAGAACAAGTGGGGTAGGGGCAAAGAGAGAAGGAGACACAGAATCCAAAGCAGGCCCCAGGCTCCGAGCTGTGAGCACAGAGCAGGACATGGGGCTCAAACTCACAAACCACGAGATCATGACCTGAGCCAAAGTTGGACACTTAACTGACTGAGCCACCCAAGCATCCCAACTTTTTTTTTTTACTTTAAATGTTTATTTATTTTCAGAGACAGAGTGCAAGCAGGGGAGGGGCACAGAGAGGGGGACCGAAGGGGACTCTGTGCTAACAGCAGCAAGCACAATGTAGGGCTGGAACTCACAAACCACAAGATCATGACGGAGATGAAGTCAATCAACTGAGCCACCCAGGTGCCCCAGAAAATGACATTATTAAAAACAACGCCCTATGGACTCATGTTCCTCATCAGCATAGATGCAAAAATGCTAGAGAAAGCTTTAGCAAACTGGATGAAGAAATATATATTAATAAACTGCATCATAACCAAATGAGGTTTATCTCAGGAATGTGTGATTGATGTACCATTTGAAAACCAATGAATGTAAGTCACCATATTAACAAACTAAAAAAGAAAACTCATACGATCATCTTGACAGATGCAGAAAAAGTATTTGAAAAAATCCATATCCACTCCTGTTCAAAACTCTCAACAAAGTAGGAAACATAGGCAACTTCCTCAACCTGATAAGGGTATCTACAAAAACATGCAACTATCATCATGTTTAATAACACAAGACTAGGAGCCTTTCCCCTAAGATCGAGGCAAGGATGGCCGTCTTAACACTTGTACTCAACAATATACTGGCAGTACTAAACACTAAAATAAGGCAGAAAAAAGCAATAAAAGGCATCCAAATTAAAAAGAAAAAAGTAAAACTATGTTAATTCACAGAAGATATGATCACTTATATAGAAAAATCCAAGGAAATCTATAAAAAAGCTATAGGAACTAATACTGAGTTTAGCAAGGCTGCAGGATACAGCATTAATATACAAAAACTGGTTTTATTGATATATAAGAGTATAAAAACCAGAAACTTAAATTTTAAAAATATGATTTACAATAGCACTAAAAATATGAAATACTTAGGGATAAACCCAACCAAAGATGAGAAAACCTGTACACTGAATAGTAACTATAAAACACAGCCAAGATAAATTAGAGAAGACCTTAAAATAAAGGAAGAGCTATACTGTGTTTATGGATCACAGAGCTCATTATTATTAAGATGTCAACGCTCCCCAAACTTATCTACATATTCAATGCAATGCCAGTCAGTATCTGTACTGGGCTGAATGCTGTGCACCCCCCCACCCCCCGCCAAAGTTCATGATTATAAGGAACCTGTGAATGTGACCTTATTTGGCAATAGGACGTTTGCAGATGTAATGGAATTTAGATGTGGTCATACTGAATTAGGATGGGCCTTAATGCAATGACTTGTGACCTTATAAAAACAAGGAAATTTGGATACATAAACACAAAGGTATGTGAAGATACAGAGCACACAGACACATAAGGAAAACACAGTGTGATGATAGAGGCAGAGACTGGAATGATGTATCTACATGCCAAGGACGGCCAGCAACCACCAGAAGGAGAGAGGAGCAAAGAAGGACCCTAGAGTCTTCAGAAGAAGCATAGCCTGCTGATCTCAGACTCAATCATGACCTTGATCTCAGACGTCTAGCTTCCAAAACTGTGAGAGAATAAAAGTCTGTTGTTATAAGCCACTCAGTTTATGCTTCTTTGCTAAAACAGCTCTAGGAATCTAACCAAATATCCCAGAAGGTGTTTTTGTAGAAACTTACATATTGATTCTAAAATTCATGTGGAGATTCAGAGGACCTAGAACACCCAAAACAACTCTGAAAAATAACAACGCTGAGGGACTAACCTCATCTGATTTCAAGACAGTATAAAGTGACAGTAATCAAGATTAACAAGGTACTGGCATAAAAGGTAGGCAAATGGATCAATAAAAAATCACAGAGTTCAGAAAGAGAACCACAAAGGTACAAAGGCAATTCAGTAGAATAAGGATAGACTTTTCAACAATCACATTTCAACTGTAAAGAAATGAACTTCAACCCATACTTTGCACATATTAAAAAATTCCAAATTTGTCACAGACCCTAAGTGTAACACCTAAAGCTGTAAAACTTCTAGAAGGACACACAGGAGAAAATCTTTGTGACCTTGTGTTAGGCATAGATTTTTTTTAGATGTAATGTGAAATGCCTAATTCTTAAAAAATAAATAAATTGGATAAATTGGACCTCATCAAAATAAAAAAAACTTCTACTCTTCTAAAAAGCACTAACAGAAAGACAAGATAAGCCACATGCTGGAAGAAAATATTTGCAAATCATGCATCTGATAAAAGGCTTGTATCCAGAACATACAAAGGACTCTCAAGACTCCATCAAGTAAGTGAATACATCAGCAAAAGTTTTTCACAGACACCAATGAGGATATACTAATGTCATAGTAATATGTCATAATGTCCTCTAGACTCGTCCATGTTGTCAGAAATGGCAGGATTTACTTCTTCTGAGGCCAAATAATATTCCATTGTGTTTATATACCTCATTTTCTTTACTCATTCATCTACTGATGGACATTTAATGTTTATTTTTGAGAGACAGAGAGAGAGAGCGAGTGAGCAGAGGAAGGCAGAGAGAGAGGGAGACACAGAATCCAAAGCAGGGTCCAGACTGAGCTGTCAGCACAAGAGCCTGACATGGGGCCCAAACTCACAAACCATGAGATCATGACCTGAGCCGAAGTCAGGCGCTCAACCAACTAAGCCACTCAGGTGCCCCCCCCCCCCAATGGACATTTAGGTTGTTTCCATGGATCGTCTATTGTGAATAGTGCTGTAGTGAACACAGGAGTGCAGACAGCTCTTTGAGATGCTGATTTCATTTCAATACCCAGAAGTGGGGTTGCTGTACAGTAAGGTAGTTCTATTTTTAATTTTCTGAGGAACCTCCATATTGTTTTCCATAGTGGTTCTACCAATTTACAATCCCATCAACAGTGTACAAGGATTCCCTGTTCTCCACGTCCTCACCAACAACTGTTATTTGTCTTTTTCATAGTAGCCATTCTAACAGGTGTGAGGTGATATCTCATTGTGATTCTGAAGTACATTTCTCTGACGGTTAGTGGTGTTGAGCACCTTTTCCTGTGTCTGCTGGCAATCTGTACATCTTCTTCAGAGAAATGTCCATTCGGGTCCCTTGTCCATTTTTTTAATCCAACTACTTGATTTTTTTTTTTTGCTATTGAGTAGTATGAGTCCCTTATATATTCTGGATATTAACCCCTTATCTGATACATGATTTGCAAATATTTTCTCCCATTCCCTACGTTGCCTTTTTACTCTGTTGATTGTTTGCTTTGCTGTGCAGAAGTTTCTATGCTAAGTGAAATAAGCAAGACACAGAAAGAGAAATGATCTCACATGTGGAATTGAAAACAGTCAAAACCATGGAAGCAGAGAGTAGAATGGTTTTTTCCAGGGCCTCAGGGGAGGGGAGATGGGGAGATGTTAGTCAAGGGGTATAAAGTTTCAGTTATGCAAGTCCTAGAGATCTAATGTTCAGCATGGTGACTGTAAGTAAAAATAGTGTATTATACACTTGAAATTTGCCAGGAGGATAGCTATTAAGTGTTCTGACATCATCATCATCAACAACAACAACAACAACAATAAAAGAGAGTAGCTATGTGAAGGGATAGATATATTAATTGGCTGGTTTGGGGAGATCACTTCACAATGCATACATATGTTAAAACATCAAGTTGTATACTTTAAGTGTATACAATTGTTATTTGTCAGTTATGCCTCAATAGAGCTGGGGGAAAAATGTCAAATGAGTACATGAAAAGATGCCTAACATCATTAGCCATTAGGGAGATGCAAACTAAATCACAACAAAGTAACACCATATACTTATCATCATGGCTAAAATTAAAAAGACTAACCGTACCAAGTGTCGGCAAAGATGTGGAGGAACTGAAATTCTTTTTCAGTGTGGGTGGAAACACAAATAGTATAATCACTTAGAAAAGTCTGGCAGTTTCTGGGGCACCTGGGTGGCTCAGTCGGTTGAACATCCGACTTTGGCTCAGGTCATGACCTCACGGTTTGTGAGTTCAAGCCCTGTGTTGGGCTCTGTCCTGATGGCTCGGAGCCTGGAGCCTGCTTCAGATTCTGTGTCTCCCTCTCTCTCTGTTCTTCCCCCACCCATGCTCTGTCTCTCTCTCTCTCTCAAAAATAAATAAAGATTTAAAAAAATTTAAAAAAGAAAAGTCTGGCAGTTTCTTAATAAGTTAAACTTACTCCTACCAAATGATCCAGCTAGTTCATAGAGATTTACTGAAGAGAAATGAAAGCATGTGCACAAAGAACATTTGTATACAAATGTTCACAGCATCTTTACTTACAATACCCCAAAATTAGGGGCACCTGGGTAGCTCAGCCAGCTAAGCGTCCGACTTTGGCTTACATCATGATCTCAGAGGTTCGCGGGTTTGAGCCCTGCACTGTGACAGCACAGAGCCTGGAGCATGCTCTGGATTCTGTATCTCCTCTCTCTCTGCCTCTCCTCCACTCATGCTCTCTCTCTCTCTCTCTCTCTCTCTCAAATAAATAAACATTAAAAAAAATAGCCCCAAATTAGAAACTACCCAAATATCCATTAATGGATGAAAAAAAAAAACAATAACAAACCCTGATGTGTCCATACAATGAGATATTAGTCAGTAATAAGAAGGAATAAACTGCTGATACCTGCTACAAAATGGATGAACCTCATAATAATTATGCAGAACAGTACAAGCCAGACCAAAAAGGGTGCACACTGGGTGATTCCATCTATACAAAATTCTAGGAGATTCAAACTTGTGTATGGTGACAGAAAGATGAGTGTTTGCCTGGAGGGTACAGCATGTGGACAGGAACAGAAAGGATTACAGACACAAAGAAACTTTGGGGGTGAGAGATATAGTCACTACCTTGATCCTGGTGATGGTTTCATGGGTGCACACATATTTCAAAACTTATCAAAAAGTATGCTTTAAATATGTGCCGTTAACCGTACGTTGGTCAGAAATCAATGAAACTGATTAACAGAAGAAAATACTCTAACAACAGGAGATTAGTTAAACCTACTATGGTACAACCTCATGATACAGGGATCTGTTGTTATTTAAAATGGTGAGATATATCTTAAATTGACATGAAAATATCTTTGTTATATTTGTAGTAAAAAAACCCCATAGGTTATAAAACTGATATAAAATGATCAAATTTCCAAAAAAATATATCTTTCTGTCACTGTTTGAAGAGAATAAAATTGTGGCATTACAAAAACTACATTAGTGACAGTGGTTTTTGCTGAGAAATAGAACTACACTTTTAAACTTTTGCTTTTTGCTTCTCTGGAATTTACTAGTGTTTTGGGTTAACCACGCATCCTTTATGACATTACTCTTATAAGCATATCAGGTAACAGAGATTTCAATATATAGCTACAGACACAAAAATTTATAAGTAGAGCAATCTCTAAGCCATTCCCGTGGGTGCATGCAGACAGACAGATGGATAGACAGACAGACAGACACACACACACACATACGCACAATTTTTTAAATTTGTTTAATGTTTATTTTTTTTGAGAGAGAGAGAAAGAGAATGAGTGGGGGAGGGGCAGAGAGAGAGGGAGACACAGAATCCGAAGCAGGCTCCAGGCTCTGAGCTGTCAGCACAGAGCCCAACGTGGGGCTCAAACCCATGAACCGTGAGATCATGACCTGAGTCAAAGTCGGATGCTTAACCAACTGAGCCACCCAGGCACCCCGATTTCTTAATGATAACACAATATTTCAGTGAGCCAGATAAAGTCATAGGTACTATTTCTTCCAAAGAGTTTTTTTTTAATTTTTTATTCTTTCATTAAACATATTTTAAGGACATTTTCATTATATTCTAAATATTAGGCAGGACACTTATTACTTCCCAATAAGTCCGGGGAGATCAGATAACAAACTTAAGACATAAAGGTTAAATGAAGTTTTTAGGAACGAGGCCAGTTGGGGGTTATCTTTCAGGTAATAGATATGTCTTTTATTGAAGGGTCACAACATAGCTGACAATTTCTACCAGTGAGTAAAGCTTTTGCATTTCGTTGGTAATTATGAACGCAGAGGCCTAAGAAAAATTTTTTTAAATGTTTATTTCTCTTGAGAGAAAGAAAGTGTGCAAGTGAGTGGGCATCCTCAGGAAACTGAACTTTATAACTGGAAGCCTATGGTAAGACCACTACAGATGCATACGCAGCAGTTACTGGGAATAATGGTAGTTAACTATAGTATCCTGACCGGGCTCAAGAGCTTTATATTTGCAGTCTCAGAATTTGCAGTCATCATTCAACCATTTCATAGGACATTGTCAAGTATTTGTTCTACAGCTTTAACTATATAAGACGTTAAAAGAATAGTACAACGAGGGGCGCCTGGGTGGCTCAGTTGGTTAAGCACCTGACTGTTGATTTTGGCTCAGGTCATGATCTCACAGTTCAGGTGTTCGAGACCCACATTGAGCCTGCTTAGGCTTCTCTCTCTCTCTCTCTCTCTGCCTCTCCTCCACTCGAGTGGTCTCTGTCTCTTTCAAAATAAATAAATAAATAAATAAATAAATAAATAAATAAATAAACAAACAAACTTAAAAAAAGAAACGGTACAACGAAGATCCATTTACCCATGACCTGGATTCGTCAAAGCTCTCCTATTGCCGTCTTTGCTGCGTATGCTTACCTACATTTATAGGATCCTGCAGACGCTCTAATGAGGTGACGCACAACATACTAACTTTCTAAGGAACTGTTTATCTAGGTTTTTTGTTTTTGTTTTTACTGGAGCAAGCTGCTAGGTTGCACAGCCGTGACAGTGCAGCACATTGACCGTAAGGAGAAGAGAGACAGTAGGGGAGGTGGACGGGGCCTGTGCGTCCAGTGAGGTTCAGTGATGACCACTGGATGAACAAGTAGCTCAACTGGTGGAGTAAAGACCCTCCTCCCACCGCCCCTGGAATTTAACGATAACATTGCTGATCTGTCACAACTTGAAGAACTGTGCTAATATCAAAAACCCGAAGACGCTGTAGAGAATGTGCATTCTGAACATTACGGAGAGAGTCTGGATGGATTTGTTCAGTTTACTGGCCATCTAGTACCTGCTATCCATCAGGTGCTTAGAACGCCAGCATGGGTGGTCTACAGACTTCCGCTTTCCACGGCTGCCCTATGAACGCCACAGTGTGGCCGAAAGACAACGGGTTTGCTCAACTTCAAAAGTAGGGATAATGATGGGGTGCCTGGGTGGCTCAGTCGGTTAAGTGTCCGACTTCGGCTCAGGTCATGATCTCATGGTTCTTGGGTTTGAGCCCCGTATCAGGATCTGTGCTCGGAGCCTGGAGCCTCCTTCAGATTCTGTGTCTCCCTCTCTCTATACTCCTCCCCTGCTCATGCCCTGTCTCTCTCTGTCTCTCAAAATTGAATAAAAGTTTAAAAAAAGTTTAAATAAAAATAAAAGTAGGGATAATGGCCTGTCAATCACAGGAATGATGTGAAAGCTAAATCGAAGGAGACTCTGCATGTAACATAGTCATGTGCTTCCTCATCGTGAGCTCTTTCCTTTCTCCCCAACTTATTCTTCTGTGTTCCCCTTCTCCCCTTCCCCTGCTGGCCTCTCTGAGCCAGCTGAGCACCACTCCCTAACCCATACCTCAAACCATATTCAAAAGTACAAAATCTCAAAAGACTCACACCGTGAGATGCTTCGCAAGGAGGTAGAATATAAAATGCAAAAAAGGGCAAAGTGTGAAAAGTCTAGATGTTGTCAGAAGTTCAGGTGTCTGAGAACCTTGGAAGGTTGTGAAGCCAAGTGGCATGATGACTTAAGAGCACTGTCAGAGCCCCAGAGGATAAACAAATTGCCCCACTTGGCTACCCCTGCCGAAGGAACCAGGGGTCCTGTGGGCGACCCACCAACCCAACAGACCGACCAAACAGGGGCTGAAGGGTCTGAAGACACACGGTTTCCTTCCTTCCAGTTTTCAGCTTACTAATTCTTTCTGCGTTACCAGAATGCTAACATGTTTACTTGGAAAAAATACCAACTGAAAGAAGAGGCAGCTGGTCCAGAAATATGCTACATTGAAAAGAAAAGCCAAAGCGGAATTCAAAACCAGGTGACAGATACCCGGGAAGCGAGGGGTACGTACACACGTGACTGCAGGATGGCCTCTCAGGATTGGGGAGACGAAAAGGGCCATTTCACGAACTTATTCTGCAAGCTGAAAATCTACTTCAGTTTGATTGGCTAAGGAAAAATCGAATGACTTCATGAACTCAAAATGTGAGCTGCAGCATTCGGCTGGAAAGCAGAGGCATTAAGAGTAGCAGAGTTAACGATGCTAACTTGATCCCGACAGCCACGCAGCTTAGAGGCTGTGCTGCTGTCTTGCCTTCTGGCACAGTAGGTCTCCCAGCAGGAGTGGGGAGATGGGCTTGGAGGAATAGGCTTGGATGGTCACAACCTAATCCATCTGGATTTGTAAAGGAGAATGCCAGTTTCAAAAACAGAAAATATGCAGGGGCGCCTGGGTGGCTGAGTCGGGTAAGCGTCTGACTCTTGGTTTCGGCTCAGGTCACGATCTCACGGTTTGTGGGTTTGAGCCCTGCTTCGGGCTCTGCGCTGACAGTGCGGGGCCTGCTTGGGTCTGTCTCTGTCTCAAAATAAACAAAAACGTAAAAGATTTAAAAGCAAAGAGAGAAAATATGCAAACGTAAAAGATTTAAAAGCAAAGAGAGAAAATATACGTCATTGCTGGGAAAAGATTTAAGCAAAACAGTTGGGGGTTACCTGCTACGGAAAAAAAAAATGTGGAAACAGGCAATTTCTTCCTTTCTGCCACTTGACAGGTAGAAGGGCAAGCAGGGACCCCACCCCTAGCCCTGACCCTCAGGGGAGCCCCACACTTTCGAATACATTCCCTGAAATTTTCTAAGTCCTTCTCTGGTGGTGGCGGTTGTGGCTAGCAATGCTATCTGGTCAGGGCACCCACATGGGGCTGGCGCCCATCTCTCTTTGGAGCACTCTGTGACCCTCTCTACATGGAGTACCTACCACACCCCCCAGGAACTCTGGGGCTCACATCCACCCAGTTGTCCTGGAACATGGTGGCCAGGCTTGTTTCCAAGAGGGTGGCTGGTGGGCAGATTGCCTCCACTGGGCAGCATGGCGTTTCACGTACGGAATCCCATCAGACTGACCACCAGAATGCTGCGGACAGGCTCATTTCAAGGGACTCAAATTGGTTATATGGACAGAAGCCCCCCTCTGAAAATATTTGCCCAGAGCCACGATCCCTCAGGAAAGCCCTGGTGGGAGAGGAGGGTGAACCTCGATCGTGAGAAGAGAAAGCAGTCCGAAACATCTTTTTTCAAAACATTTTTGAAGAAAAAAAAAAGAAACAACCTTGCATGTGTACATATGTGTGTGTATATAATATACATGATTGCTTTTTTTGGCCTTGATCTGTTAAAATCCTATTTATAGGCCATAAGTTTGGTTTCCAGGGATATAATATCTTTTAAATCTTCGTTTTTAAACATGTTTCACCAAACGCCCACGTCCCTGGAACAGGTAGTACTTTGGGAGAAAAGGGAGATTATTTGAGAAACTCTGATTTAAACAAAAAGGGCTTTTGTTGCACAACTTCTCAGAGCACTGGACATGCTGACACAAACTATGTAAAACAAAAGGGGGTGTAGCTCCTCCCAGCCTCCGATGACCAAGGACCCCCTTTTCACAGCATCTTATGGGAAGGGATGGAAAATGCTGTCTTGAAAGAATAACGTGGGGCACCTGGGTGGCTCAGTCTGTTAAGCCTCCGACTTCGGCTCGGGTCAGAATCTCACAGTTCGTGGGTTCAAGCCCTGCGTCGGGCTCTGTGCTGACAGCTCAGAGCCTGGAGCCTGCTTCAGATTCTGTGTCTCCCTCTCTCTCTGCCCCTCATCCACTCACACTCTGTTTCTGTCTCTCAAAAATGAATAAACTTAAAAAAAATTTTAAAGAATGATTCAGGAAAACACACACACACACACACACACACACACACACACACACACACACACCCCATAAGAGATTTCTTTCAATTTAGGTTCTTGGGAGGGAAAAATAAAGAGGGCTGGCAGTTCCATTTTTGTAATCACAAAACCAGAGAAGCAAGGTCAGCCCTGTGGTCTTGACACGCGGACCTCTCCCTGTAAGCAGGTACGGATACTTCCCAGAGAAGATTCTATGATATAGTTAAGGTCTGGGGCCATTAGAGGGCTCTCTAGGCCTAATGGATTTGTTTCCAATCCCCGGATGCACTCAGGAGGGACTGTCGCCACCGTGAAGCTTGGTGTACGAGACGCACAAATCCATCAGAGGTGAGGAATATTTCAATCATCACACCTGGAGCTTCTGGGTGGGATTAATACAAACACTCTTCTTCCCCACTAAGTACATGATAAAAATAGCAAACTGGGGACATAAACCTATCTGTTCAATGTAGACTGACTTATTAAACTTTTAAAAAATATCACAATAAAACTGAAATGGACCACTCCATATGATCATAAATATCATGTATCTGGGAGAGAAGAGCTTTTCAGATACATCTCAGCTTTCTAGCTTCCATGCAGCTGGCATTGCATTTTCTCTGGGCATTTCTGTTGATTCTTTTTCATCAAATATCTGTGCCTATCTAAAAACATCACAGCCCTGATGAGACCGTCCATTCCCTTAGAATATGTAACTTGACATATACTCTGATCAACACATCTAATATTACAAGCACACATGTACATGCACGTGTATGTACATGTAAGCCCAACTGCCCGAAATATGGAGTATTTCAAGTCATACTATTTTTTTTAATTTCATGTTTATTTATTTTTGAGAGAGGGAGAGAGCGTGTGCGAGCAGGGCATGGGCAGAGAGGAGGGGGAGGGACAGAGAGAGGTGGGGAGGGGAAGAAAGAGGGAGGGGACAGAGGATCGGAAACAGGCTCCATGCTGACAGCAATGAGCCCAATGGGGGGCTCGACCTCACAAACCGCTACATCATGACCTGAGCCGAAGCTGGACGCTTAACCGACTGAGCCACCCAGGCACCTCTCAAATCACACAATTTTTAAGCGCAGCAGTTATACATGGTCGTACATGATATACACTTGACTCAGCTGGGTATTTCCCTGGGAGAAATCTGTTCATTCACTGTGGTACTTTGTTCGTGGCCATATATTTGTGCCACGGGGAAATCCTGGCCTAAAACAGTGGTTCTCACGGCGTGATCCCATGACCAGCAGTTGTCAGCATCACTTGGGAGCTTGTTAGGAATACAGATTCTTGGCCCCCACCCTAGAGCGGCTGAATCAGAAACTCTGCTGGATGTGACCGAAAAGGAGTGAGAGAACACACACTGGCCCTGTGGGTATCAAAAGAGGAACGAGCAACCGAAGGGACTGTCAAGATGCTTCAGGGACAGGTGGCATCTGCATAATTTTATTGTATCTTTTTAAAATGCTTATTTATTTCTTGAGAGAGAGAGAGAGAGAGAGAGAGAGAGAGAGAGAGAATCCCAAGCAGGCTCTGTGCTGACAGTGCAGAGCCTGATGTGAGGCTCGAACTCACAAATCGTGAGATCATGACCTGAGCTGGAACCAAGAGTCAGATGCTTAATGGACTGAGCCACCCAGGCGCTCCAAAATAAAGCTAGATTCTATCACTCAATAAGCAAGGAAACAGACTGAAACATAAACCCTGCTTCACTCCCTTCTCTTGACATCGTGACATAAGACTCACAGCCATTTAGTCAATGGAAATGCTCTGGTCACATGCTGTGGTCCACCAGAAGAGCCACATTACCGCAGTCAGAAAAAATGACAGAAACCTCCTTCTGCCTCCTCTTGATTAAAAGAAAACAATATAAATGAAACTGAATCCCCCAAAACGCACCCCCATGATGTCTCTGGCGGTCAGTTCTTTCAGAATCCCCGAGCACACTGATGGAGGGGACACACAGCCAGTATGGGGGAAGGAGTGCTTTCCTCCTCTTGCCACAGCCTTGGAGTGCTACACAAAGACAGCCAGGCTGGGCCCGGGCCAGGCCCCTGGTTGGTTGGTTCTGCTTAGAAAGCCGTTTCCTCTTCCTCTGTCCCCGATTCCTGACTTCCCATGACTCCTATGCAACAGCATCATGAGAGTTAATGCTCTTAGAAGCACTCTGGGCCCCCGTCTAGCATTTGCAATTGTAAAAAGTGCTGTGATGCTTTTCTTTTCTACCAATGAAGAAACCTTATGTGAGCCAGCAAACTGCAAATAAAAAAACATTTTAAAGGAAAGAACACTTTTGAACCCCATCTTTGCTTCGGAACTAGTCTATGTGTCATGTTGCCTCTACTTTGGCTGCCTCAGGTGCTAAATGGAAGGGTCTTCAGCTAAGTACATGTGGCTTCTGGGTGACCACATTCTCTGTGGAGGGGACCAAGGCAGGTTTTTGGAGGGTACAGGGGAAAGCAACCTGAATAAGGGTTATCATCGGCCGAAACACCCCCTATTTGAAAACTGATGAAGCACCAGAGAGAAGGGAGCTGAGCTGTTAGCAAATACAAATGGACAGCATAACGTGGAAATGAAAACTGCTCACGTTTGGTGCCAGGCCAACAGCTGGCTCTGAGAGAGCTAGCCCTGAGGGCATCTGGGTATCCACAGACATCATTTGTCCCTGCACTCATCCACGTGCAATTCTCCCTCCTCGAAAAGAGCTGCTAAATCACATTTCAAGGCCTTGTTAGCGTACCAAATCCCACATCTCATACAAACAACAGAAGAAGGACACTATTAGCTGAAAGCATTGTGCCTTATTGATGAATGCCCTTAAAAGCAACGACAAATTACGACGGGCTTCCAAGTGGCTATTTTCTGAGTTCTCTGTTATTAGTGCATTATTTCTGTTATTGTCAACAGGACGTGATTATAATTGGGATGTTGTACACAGTGTTGTTATTGATGTACTCAGTAATTATAGGTCTGCATTCTCACATCTTATAAAATGTAGGTATTATTTCTGACCCTGAGGACGCTGGGAGCAACTGATGCTGGCACGATTTTTCTGGGGACTTTCACTCTTGAAACAAAGAAATGGCTTTGATGGCATCAGGAACAGCTCTGGAAGTCAGGAATCTTCATTCTTGAGACAATGGGATGACCAAGTCGCCAGCAGAGGTAGACTTGCAGTCCACGAAGGTAGCTGTACCTGGGGCAGGTGCGCCCCAGGGTCTTTGAGACCAGGGCAATTGCGGATGCTTCTGTTTGCCAAAGTAGGAAGGTCAAAAGGCTTAAAAACAGTCATCTCTTTTCATTGTATTTTCCTATTCTCTACTAGGAAGCAATACAAAAGAACTAACACAGGGCATAAAGACATGAATTCACAAATACTGATGTTCCCCGAAGTGCTGGTAAAGAAACAGAAAAATTGAAAGCTACCTGGTCCATTCCTCAGATGGAATACTCTGGTTAAACATCTTCTTTTGAAAAAAGAAAACAGTAACATGACATGAAAAAAAGACGCTCAATTAGATGAAGTAGAAAAGTCAGGAATACATAACAATGCCATTGAATTTTATGGTACAAATTCGGTATTTACCTAGAAAAATAGACTGAAGGAAAATAAACCAAAGTGCATTCATTTGTGACTATGTCAGAGTGGTATGATTTAGGGGATTATGAAAATTCGTCATTTCACACTTTTCGGTGTTTCCAAACATTGTATGTACGTCTCCCATTTGAGAATGCTTTAGGCATACCAAGTAATTAACAAACCTGATGACAGCTGAAATGATACTGCGGGCTCTAACGTCTGACACTTTTAAAGCTGGTCCCTGAGGGTCCCTCTGCCATGGAACTTCTGTGGACATCGCAGCTCCATACGAGGCACTTACCTGCGAAGGTGTCGTCACACTGATTTCCGGAACAAAGTTGTCCTCAAAGAAATTGATGATGTTCTCCTGTTGAAGTTCCTTTGTTGGAGTGACTTTGGGCAGAGGTGGGACAGGAGGCCCTTTCCTGGTCTACAAAACATCAGAAACACAAGCAAACTAATTCAGCCAAAGACGGCACGCGAGATGTGCAGAAATGCCACGGAACAGTGCTGGGCGGACGTATCGGTCACTGACTGAAATTTAGATACGTGTACAGAAACAAGAACACCTGATTGAGCAGAGAATGCTATCTCCCTTGGTGGCTCTCTGAGCACCAACAAGCAAGGGCCCCGTGAGAAATACTCCGGCAATGCCACTCCATTCATCTCAACACAAGCGCTACACGCAGGGCCAGGTGCCTATGCCTCTAAAGTTAAAACTAAGGCAACACCTTTTGTGGAGTCAACTGAAAAGGATTTCTCATTTCAGCAATAAATTGGAACTTGAACACTAACATCAGGAAAGTTTGTCACTGGAATCACTGAGACCGCCCATAGGTAGCACACATTGCACTCCCCACGTGAGTGTTTTCAGGAGTAAGAACTTGACAGAACTATTCCGTGGATCTTCTCACGACTTGCCTTACTTTCAAAGCCTGCACCGCACTGGACACTTAGAGTCTTCCTGTAGGAACTTCATCTTCACTCAAAGTGGGGAAGACGAAGGCGGCCATGTTTCTCTGTATTTACCTTTTCTAATCTTTCCGGTTTCCCCCAATCATTTCTTCTAGAAGCTTTTGTTGAGCTCGTGCGCCACACACTGTGGGTAGTACCCAAACTGTGAAATGGCGTATAAACATCACGGCTTTCTTGGCCATACTTGACCCAAGGGTAAGCGAAAGTGCTGGAGGAAGGGAGGTCCTAGCAGAAGGCAGGACCGATCAGAGCCTTCTGAAAGCAAGAGGTGGGAGGAGAGGAGGGCATGGAAGGAAGCTGAGGTTGTGGAGAGAGGTCTCAACACACTCAAACGTAGGGTGTGTGAGGATGTAGGGCTCCAAACTGGGAAAACAGCTTGATTCCTTAGTGGCCATCACAATGCCGACAGCCTTGAAGTCTCCCCAACTGGAAACTCCTTTTGATGCCCCAGGACCCCAGGACTATCCCAGACAGGGGTCCTCACGCCGAGTTCTTCCATTTGCCCCAATGTACTTGACCTCTTCCTACCTGTGAAGGTGACCTAGGCCTTGCCGGTGCAGGAGACGCAGGTACCAGCGTGTGATTGGGACTAGCTGTTGGGCTCGGGATGGGCGAAGGCTCCTCGGGCGGCGATGGGGTCTTTGCGATGCGGAGAGGACCAGAATCGCTGGATGAACAAACACATGAGAGTCAGCAACGGGCCGTCTAAAGAAAAGTACTTACGTTTCAGGGGTCCTCCAGCCCAAAGGAATCCTGAGGCACAACAGGTTTTGGCTCTCGTCTAGCCCCCTTCTAGGTTAATTCTGGCTGTTATGTACAGTATTTATTATCCACTGGATGCCAGACCCCATTTGGAATATATCATCTCTAACCTCACAACACTCAGGCCTTGCTGTCTCCACGTAAAGTGGGGCACAGAGAGGTTAAAAACCCCTGAAGTCACTCAGCATTTTGCTGGCTCTGAATTCAGGCCTTGGGAATGCAAACCCCTTGTTCTTTCCACTGTGCCAAACAGGCTCTGCAAGAATCATCCAAAGAGAAGCTGAATTAGCTGAACCACTTTCAACTTTTGATTTCCTTCATAATGTTACTAGGTCATAATCGATAGAAAAACCTACCCTGAAAATGATAAATTTTACGTTTATCCTCAGGATAGCGCTGAGTAGGATTTTATAAGTCTTTTCTGATAACATTTGGAAACAAATTCATTACTTGTTCCCCTTTCTATACCTTATAAAACAATGACTGAACTCAGACACCTTGACAGGCACGAACGAATTATGTGAAGGCAGAGTGTCAGCAATGTTTCCTGAGAACCCACCGCATTCCTGGCACTGGGCCAGAGGCGTGGGACCAGCTCAAAGGTGATGAGCAGGAGAAGGGCACTTGGGACACATCCTACTCTCTAAGACCTTCTAACGTCTACAGATTGAGGGAACAGCGTCTCTACCCCAAAATAAACTAGCGCATACACCACAGCATGATCTACATATTCAAGGGAGTGAGTCCTGCGGGGAACACGGATGGGCCACATGATTGAGACTACGTGCCAGCAATCATGTCCTCTGTCGGGAAGCGCGGATCCAATCTACACTCAACAGGGAGCCCACTGAGCTCACTCACCACCTCGTTCTGCGGAGGAATGTTGAAAAAAACCAAAGGAACATTTGGTAAGTGGCCATGGCCTCCCTCTGTCTTCATTTTATCTGATTCAGCAACACTGAAGTGTTCAGACACATTTGTTTCACGTCTCTACGAGGGAGGACCCCCTAACTTTTTCACGTGCTTTACAGCCAAACACCCAATGTCATTGCGACGTTCCTCTTACAACCTCCTCTTTGTTCCAAGTTCATGCTGAGATACTATATTGGAAACAGTGCTTCCTTCCACTCCTTTCATGTGTTCTTGTAGGGAATGTTCTTTCCCTTCGAAGGATAAGAGATCCTAAATGCTCACTTGGGATAGCAGCTGTAGCAGAGACTATTATGAGGATGGCTAATACAAAGAGTATCATTTAAGAAAATTAGCTCTCTATAGAGAAATCCAAACACTAACATGGGTAGGAGTGTGTGTTTTTATAAAGGTATACGTAGGACTCTATATGATTGATGTTGAAATTGCAAACAGAGAATGTCAGGACTGCATATTACCTTACAAGCCATTTAGTTCAATACCATCTTTTTTTTTTTTCTGTTGATTAAAAAAAAATGAGATCTTCACCCAAAGGATTAATGGACTCACTCAAGGAAGGCAAAGCCTGTTAACTGCAGGATCACAAACCTGAAAGCTGGGTCTTCTGATTTCCAGCCCAAGGCTCACAAGCCTGCCTTCCTTGAACATATGATGCCTGAGAAGGATCGGTGTATTTGACTGACTGACTCACAGAATCAACGTGCAACAGGACCGAAACAATGCAGCATTTGCAAGGTCAAGTCAGGAGGTAAGATGATGGTGAGGTGTCAATTACTTTCCAAAATGGATTCATGGAAGATGCCAGCACTGACGATAAGCATAAGGACTAAGTGCTGGGAGTTTAGGAATTCCTTTCTTCTCCAAAGAAAGTAACAGGTGCACAACCAGAAATTACGTGTTAAAAATGTATACCCCAGGTCCCGTGGAAAATGGAGACAGGCAGATAGTCAATTCTATGGTGACAATGACCAAAGCCCACAGTGAGTAAATCTAAAGGCTAAAGGTTAAGGTGAACACAGAACAGAGTCTGACAGTGGAAAGGCTTCTTAGTGTTAGAGTTTTCTAAGAGGATTAAAATAGCATGGGCTGGTGCAGACTGCAGAAATTGCGACAAGCATTGCATGAACTTGGGTCTGAAGAACACAGCCTACCTGGGAGCTCCTTGAATGGTGAAGGCCTTGTCAGCGTGCTGGTCGCCCAGCTTCGTCATGACTTCGTACAATTTGTGGCAAAGCTAAAGGGATGGAGACCATTGGTCTGTTAGCTGTAAGTCATTCTGGTGCCGATTCAGGCTACTGCCCTAAGAGAGGAGGAAGCGTTTACTGAAAAACTGAGAACCTTAACGACGATAGGGATGGCCTCAGGATACCTTTAAATTCTACAAATGGACAATTTAAAACTCATGTCAAGGGGTGCCTGGCTGGCTCAGTCGGTTGAGTGTCCGACTTCAGCTCAGGTCATGATCTCGAGGTTCATGAGTTCAAGCCCGGCATCAGGCTTTGCGCTGACAATGTGGAGCCTGCTTGAGAGTCTCTGTCTCCCTCTTTCTCTGCCCCTCCCCTGCTCTTTCTCTCTCTCTTTCAAACTAAATACATAAAAATTAAAAAAAAAAAAACTTATGTCAAAACTGAAAGGCCACAAACACAAATAAACCTTTAAAAAACCAAAATACATTTCTCAACCAGAGTACAGAATGGAAAACAAACCCTTATTGTTTCTGCTGACTCTACTAGAGATAAAGTCGTACGACCACCCTGCTGAACTAAGACAATATTAGTTGACGACAGGACTGCTGACTGAATGCTCAGATACCAATTTTTCCTCAGCCTCAAAAAGTATCACTTTTAAACGCCAACTTTTAAAGCTGACTGGAAACAAAAACCAAACAAAACAAGACTGTGAGACTGTGACAGGGAGAAAAAGCATTTCGGAAGAGAAATGAAGACGGGCCAGGATTCCTGAGGGCCTGGAGGAATACTGGAGAAATACCACTGAGAGTAATAACATGCTATGAAAACAAACTCGCAAGTAAGTGACAATGCTACGCCATTTCATTTGCTTTCAGAAAAAAAAAAAGTTCACTTATTTTATGTTCCATAAGGAAAAATAATCATCGTTACTTACCACCGCTATTTCCTTATGAAACTTGGCCTCGAGGCTGGAAACATTTTTGAAAGTGTTGACGTAAAACCCAACTCGTCTGCCATGTAGAGACACAAAGATGAAAGAAGAATAGGGAAAGACCGGTCAGCAAAACCGCATTTGTAATGGCAATGAAATGCATTAGGAACAGGTTTCCTTTGTATAATTGTGATTAACACTGGGCCACATCTGCTGGCCCACAGCACAATCTCTCCAAAGGCAGTGGACGTGCGGAGACAGTGGCTCTCACACCGTGGGGAACACCAGGACTGCATTTCAGATTCTGCAGGTCTCAGATAGGGGTGCAGGATGTGCATTTAAAAAAAAATTTTTTTAAGTTTATTTATTTTTGAGAGAGAGAGAGATGCAGAGTGTGAGCAGGGGAGACAGAGAGAAATAGGGAGACACAGAATCTGAAGCAGGCTCCAGGCTCCGAGCTGTCAGCACAGAGCCCAGCACAGGGCTCAAACCCATGAACCGTGGGATCGGGACCTGAGCCAAAGTCCAACGCTTAACTGACTGGGCCACCCAGGCGCCCTAGAATTTGCATTTCTAACAGGCTCTAGGTAACACTGAGGCTGCTGCTCGTGCAGACGGAACACATTTGGAACCACTGCCCTAAGAGTCTGTTGTATTTTAGACGTGTGTCTTGTGAAGGGCTGGAGAGAGAGAAGCTTATCATTAATTTTTATGACATATACATAGAATCATTTTGGATTCTGAAATGTGGTGGATAGGCAGAAATAGAAAACCTACCGATTAATTACAATTCCTCAGCTAAAGTAAGAGGGCCAAATATTAAGACACAAGGTGTCCATTCACAGTATCTCAAACAGGTTTGTGAAGCAAAACCAGGGGGTGGGACTTTTAGGTCCCTAATAGTAAGCACACCTGTCAACCCCGAGGGTTCAGCCCAGTACTTCCTGAATGGGCACCCTTTGCTCTAAATGAGGACACTGTATTAATTCAATCTTTCTGAATCCATCTAATAAATTACTACTTTGATTTCATTCGTGTTCTTGTTTCAATGACATTCTCAAAAATAACTCCAGAATCCTGACTGGTTCATGAGATTCTAAATCCCAAGTAAGAACTTAGATGCCAGAAACATTAGACAGGCCAGATATATGGAATAAACATACTCGGGGGGTGGGGGGGGGGCGGGGAGGTTGTAATAAGAATAATATATTGTTTAATATATAATTTTATTATTTAATAATAACTTATTACTGGGGAGTAAGAATGTGGCTGTACATAGGAGGGCCCCTCTTATTTAAACAATGACATGAAAGCATAAATAAAAGGGGACCTTCCTATTTAGCTGTGCCTTGTGCTGAGCAAGATTCCAATAAGCCGAGCGGACGAATGTTCCATTATCACTAAAGCCAACAGAAAGAGCTGCCATGTAATAGACACCTTTATTTATTCCCTCACTTAATTCTTGTAACTACCTCCAGGCTAGTGAGCCTCATTTTACATCCAGGTCAGCCAAGGCACAGACATACTAATTGTCCAAGGTCTCGTAATTAATAACCAGAGAACCTGTGTTTGGATCCAAAAGGAGGAAAACCAATAGAAAAGCATGGACTGTGTGAAAAGAAATTCTGCTTAAGCACGAGTATCATGACTTCTGCTCTCTCCAATGAATTAGGGTTTAGAATTTTAACAAGATAAAAGATAAAAACCCAATTTAGAGATTCAGAGATGAAATAATAGTTAAGTACCATGTGAAACTCCAGTAAGGCTTACTTTTTCTACGTCTTAACCTGTGCCTTAAGTTCTTACCATGTTCCACTTAATTTTTTTTTATTTTAGAAGACTAGTTTATTTGGGTTTCCTTCATCTTTTCAGCTTTATTGAGGTATAGCTGAAAATTAAAATGGTGAGATATTTCAAGTGTACATTGTGGTGACCTGATTCACAATTGTGAATGGTTCCCCCATCTAGTTAAGTAACACAGCTCTCACTTCATAAATGTATCTTGTGTGTGTGAACATTTAACTTCTACACTCAGCACATTTCAATTATAGAATATAGTGTTATCAGCTATGGTTACCATGTTGTACATTAGATCCTCAGACCTTACTCACAGCTAAAAGTGTATACCTTTTTACCAACCTCTCCCTATTTCCCCCACCTCCTAGCCCCGGACATCCACTTTCCTACTTTCCATTTCTATGAATTTGCCTTCCCCCACCCAGATTCCACATACAAGGGATACCATGCAGTAGAATCACCTCACACACTCATCAGCACGGCTGTCATCAAAAAGACCAGATAACAAGTGTTAGCAAGGATGTGGAGAAAAAGGACCCCTTGTGTACTGTCTTTGGGAATGGAAATTGGTGCAGCCACTGGGGAAAACTCCTCAGAGAGGTAAAAATAGGACTACCGTACGACCCAGTGATCCCACTTCTGGAGATACGTCTGAAGGAAATGAAACCAGGAACTCAAAGAGATACAGGCACTGCCCCATTCACTGCAGCGTTATTCATAAGAGCCAAGAGATGAAAACAATCCAAGTGTCCGGGGAATGATTAAAGAAGGTGTGGGGCACCTGGGTGGCTCAGTAGGTTAAGCGTCCAACTTCGGCTCAGGTCGTGATCTCGCGGTCCGTGAGTTCAAGCCCCGCGTCGGGCTCTGTGCTGACAGCTCAGAGCCTGGAGCCTGTTTCAGATTCTGTGTCTCCCTCTCTCTCTGGCCCTCCCCCATTCATGCTCTGTCTCTCTCTGTCTCAAAAATAAATAAATGTTAAAAAAAAATTAAAATAAATAAATAAATAAAAAGAAGGTGTGACATGTATACACACACACACACATATGTATATGCATATATACATACAGGATACGTATACCTGCATATATATATATGAATATACATATACACACAGACATATATTATGTATATTATTTCATATCAAAATAAAAATAGGTGAATTGAGAGACATAATCACTGTAGATACTAAACATTAAGTGGAACATATGTCTCTGTCCGGTTTGTTTCACTCAGCATAATGCCCTCATGGTCCATCCATATTATCCCAAATGGCAGAATCTCCCTTTTTTTTTTTTTTTTTTGAAAGAGAGCATGAGTGAGCAAGGGAGGGGCAGAGGGCGAGAGTGAGCGAACAAAACCTAAGCAGGCTCCATGCCCAGCGTGGAGCCTGACATGGGGCTTGATCTCATGACCATAAGATCATGACCTGAGCACTGGAATCAAGAGTTGGACGTTCATCCGACTGAGCCACCCAGGTGCCCCTCCTTTCTTATGGCTGAATAATATTCCATTGTGCGTGTGTGTGTATATGTGTGTCTGTGTGTATATATTGATAGATGATAGATAGATAAACAGACACATATTAATAAAGAAAATCCTGGCACAGGGTGTTTGGGAAATAGCAACTACTTGGGAGGGTCAGATCAGAAGCTTGGGAGATAAGAGTAGTGAGGCAGGCCTGTGCGCTGGGGCAGGGGATCTTCCCGACCGTGAAGTATGTGTTTATTTGTAGGCAGTGGTTATTTGCAGCCCCTAACCATGTGTGGGACAGGGGAATGGAGAGGACCTGTGTTTGAGGAAGCTAACAAAGCAGCACCTGTACAGGAGGGGAGTCTGCAGGTGCACTGACAACACTGGGCAGAGGGTCCAGCTCACCGTATGTGGCAGAGAAGACTTCCGGCGGCACTGTAAGTGCCAACTCAGGACCCCCATCAACCAGTCATTCCTCATACCTCCCGTCATTCAATTGCTCAACGAAGGGCCTATGCACTCTGGGTTCATGCCTAGGGGTGGGCTCCGGGGGCTCCAGGAACACACAGTCCACTTACAGGAGCCCCCGAGGAGAGGATTCATGAACACACACTTCACCCACGCTGGTGAGTGAAAGACGCAGAATGCCAATGTTAAAGTTACCATGAGAGGCCATACACAATTGAATACCAAAAATGAGTAGGTTCAGACAGAAACGGCTACAGGAACTGAGAAGATAGGGGAATTGACAGGCCCTGTGCCAGCTTTGAACGTCTGCTTGAGAGGATCAACTTGGGCTGGCCCGAAGGAGGGTCAGATTTAAATAGACGGCAGGTGCAGATGGATGGGGGAGGGGGTGTAGCTGAAGTTCATTGGCGGGGACTGCTTTGTTTTCATTGGTTTTTCACTATGACGAACAAAACCCTAACGACGACCTACGAATTAAAACTCGGTGCATGGCTCGACTATTTCCTTAGAATAAGTGCCTTGAGTGCAAACTGTGTGAGAGGCACAGACCACAGAGGCTCTGGTGTGCACTTCCAAGCTGCCCCCACGGGGGCGGGGTCCTTCTACTTCCTTGACGTTCAGTGCGAAGTTGCACAAAACCTTCGGGAATATGATGGGCGAGAGTTTGCATCCGGCTGCCTTTTACAGTTATATTCCTTCAATTAAAGTTAATACTTTTTTCTTCATTTACTTAATAGCCGTTTATATTTCTTCTTTTGCGAGTGACCTATTCATTTTTTGTGTTCATTTCTTAGTGCTCCCCCCCCCCTTTTATTTAGAAGGTTAACTGCTATTAAACATAGTGATTCTTGGAGACGTTTAGCAAAAAAACAAGAATTCCCGTTCTTCTGTTAGTTTTGCTTTCTGATATATAGCGTATCTTGTTTATATCAATTATTATTTAGAGAAATAAGTGGTGTGGTGCCAGAAAGAAAGCAAGACCTTGTTTAACACGACTAAACAGATGTCAAATGATTTTCTAATATTTTTGTGGTTCATTTTAGAATTTCGAAGCTAAGTCAACTAGGATGTGTTTAACTTAGAAAAAAAATGTGTTGGACACTTTTGATGTAATTCGTCATATAAGGGTTTTATGAAATTGGAGACTCTTTCAAAGTAGGGCCTGCCTGTAAGCAGGTCACTACTACAGGCCTAGCACCTGATACGGCACCAGGGCAGAGCAGGTGTGCAGTAAATATTCAATGAATGAACGAATGAGCCAACAAATGTGGCACTCATTCCACTGGAAGGGCATATGCTGACTGTTACCCTTGCCTTGTAAAAACCTGATGTCACCAGCAGGGAACCAGACATCCACAGAGTACTGCTTTTACGTGTTTGCGAGGTGTTCCACACACTCTTCATAAACAAGGGACTCAGACATTACCATGTCCCCGAAGGACTCCTCTGAGGCATCCTCAGGCTCCTTCAGGTTAGCTCTCAAGACCCACTTAATTTCTTTATTAAGATGGTTTTTTCTTCTTGGAAACAATGGGAAGGATTGTCAGCTGAGCTGTCACAGCAGTGCAGGCCAGGACACTCCCCTCAGCACTTCCCTCAGGGAAATCTGCAGGGGTGGGGCTGGGCGGGGGGGTCACTGCAACCCCCTCACGACAACCCCTTGCAATGGAAGAAGCATCCTGTGCCATCCGTCACTTACCAGGGGGGTGGAGTGGGAGACCGAGGAACTTTCTCCTAGCTGGCCCCTGCTCCTCTGGGCCCCTGACACTCCCTCCTCTGAGATTCATGCCGCACGTATTCGGCCCTGTACGGCTCATCTACCAACCCCCAGGCCGCTACCCCACTGACTGTCCATAGCGCACATCTCCTGATTCCCTTCTCTCTCCTTCACCGAATCCTAACACGAACACAGCAAACCTCGACACCCGACTCTTAAACCAAGAAACAAACTCGTAACTCACATGCTTATTCATATACATTCTGCTGCGGATCCTGGGTCTTGCCATCCATGGCTCACAACTGACAGCAATCAAGAGGCCTGCTCCCTAACCTAATTTCCTAGACCACAAGATCCTTCATTCATTCACTTCTGTTCCACTTGTTGATTTTTTTCTTAATCTCTCTGAAATCAGTGCCCCTTTCCTTCCAGGTTGTCGTCCCCCTCAGGCTCGGCATCTTGCTTTCTCAAGCTCGGGCCCTGTGGCATACCTCTCACCACTGGCTGGTCGCTATGCCTATACCTCGTCTTTATCCCTCTGTCCCCTACTGGCTCCAGAAATCCCCAGTCCTAAATCATCCCAACCTGTGCCGCCGCCACTGTCGGCTTCTCAAAATGATACCAGTTATTTCAAATTAATTTTTTAATGCTTATTTATTTTTGAGAGAGAGACAGAGGGTGGGGGAATCGGAAGCAGGCTCCAGGCTCCAGCACGGAACCCGATGCGGGGCTCAAACCCATGAACCGCGAGATCATGACTTGAGCCAAAACTGGACACTTAACCGACCAAGCCCCTCAAAATGATACCGGTTATTTTAGAAGGCTTCCCCTGCCCTCTCCCTACTCCCCCAGTGGTATCTGCTATCACTATTCCTCAGGCCCAGCATAGTCAAGATCCTCAAATAAGAGATGATATCCTTCTACATCATCAACCATGGCGTCTCCAATGGCTGCAGTCAGGTTTCTGACCCCACCATCAGCGGGAGCCTGTCTGGAGGCTCACCAAGACAATACACCCTTAGTCTCCTCTGCTTGACCTCCGTTTTGTCAATGATTCTCCTGGCACGCCTTCACTTTTAAAACTCTCGCCATTCTTGGCTTTTTAAGATACTACTCTCCCGGGCCTCCTCCTACATCTGTGATCATTCCTTCTCAGGGACTTCTGCACTTTCTTTAAATAGCGGAGCTCTCATTCCTCAACCCACCATAGCAGGGAGGCCGGAAGACACAAATGACTGCAATTTCAAGGTGGAGTAATATGGCTGGGAAGAAAACATATGTATAATAAGACAATTTTATGAACTAAGCTTTATTTATGAAAGCCTGCGTACGGTCTCATTTTACATAAGAAGTCCTAAATGCAGACAATCAGGATTTACAGGCAACACCACAGAAGTATTTTTAAGTGCCAGCTTCAGGATGTATAAACACGACGATCTTCGGCAAAGTGTTTAACCAGTATGATCCCGAGCTTCCTCGTTTGTAAGGTGGGGATATATGCAATTGTGACGATTAGAGGTTATGTGTGTAAAGTGAATAAACTGATACCTGGAAAATACAAAGTATTCAACAATAATGAGCGCTCTCTTTTCCTCTCGTATAAACACAGTACACACAATTACTGCAGTTGAATAATGTAGGTCTAGTCAAAAACCACGGTATATATAAAGAGTATATACAAAGGCCCAAGCTAGGATTGGATCAAAGGGCAGGACCTGACTGACGTAAAAAGGAAAAACCCTTGAGTGCGGAAATAAGTCACAGTGGATTAAAAAGCACTGAAGCAGGGCACTGGGGTGGCTCGGTTGAGCTTCCGACTTTAGCTCAGGTCATGATCTCACGGTTCGTGAGTTCGAGCCCCACATCGGGCTCGCTGCTGTCAGCACAGAGCCCGCTTCAGATCCTCAGTCCCCCTCTTTCTCTGCCCCTGCCCCACTCACACTCTCTCTCAAAAATGAATAAACATTTAAAAATAAAGAGCACTGATTTATTTTATTTATTTATTTTTAAAAATTTTTTTTTTTTAACGTTTATTTATTTTTGAGACAGAGAGAGACAAAGCATGAACGGGGGAGGGTCAGAGAGAGGGAGACACAGAATCTGAAACAGGCTCCAGGCTCTGAGCTGTCAGCACAGAGCCCGACGCGGGGCTCGAACTCACGGACCGCGAGATCATGACCTGAGCTGAAGTCAGCCGCTTAACCGACTGAGCCACCCAGGCGCCCCTGAAGTATTTATATTGTATATGGCAGATAAGGGGAATGGCTTCTCTCCAAAACTTGTCCTTCAAATATTCCCATTGTGTTTAAGTTCCTCTAAAGTCTTTCATATTACAAGATACTCTGACAATTACTTATTTTGAATGACCAAATACTATCTGGGGAAGACACAGAAGCCTGAAACCTCATCAGTCAATGCTAGTTTAGGATGCTTATCGAGAACATTAAGAAGAAATATTTTTGTTCCATACCCAATACGTATTAAGGCAAATAATACCCACCTTTGGGGAATTTTGGCAATTTTCCTGGGAGTATTATCTCATAATTGGAAGTGTTGAGCGTTGTGGAACCTAAGTTCTCATAAAGATCAGTTTAAAAAGCAATTGGGTAAGTAATGACATTTGAGATCACAAAAATTCCTTTAGAGGGGAAATGAACAGGAGAACTGTTTAAATTGTATGCAAGTCACAACTGGTGTTGGGGATGTTGAGGAAGATGATAAGCTGGGGAGAACTCTTGGCTGACATTTCATGAGTCAGCCTTGATGAGGACAAAGACATGGGTGCCAACGATGTGCGTAAAGATTTTGGATACAAGTATTTTTTGAAATATAAGAATGAAAAAATATACTTCTTAAAAAACCCATAATTTCATATGATTTGTGACTTTATCTTCTTTTTAAAATTTATTTGAGACAGAGAGAGAGAGAGAAAAAGCACAAGCAGGGGAGAGAGGCAGAGGGGCAAAGGGAGAGAGAAAGAATCTCAACCAGGCTCTGCACTGAGCATGGGGTTCAGTCCCACAACCCTGTGATCATGACCTGACCCAAAATCAAGAGTCGGACACTCAACTGGCTGAGCCACCCAGGTGCCCCTATAATTTGTGGTTTTAAATGGGCACGAATGACTCCATGAAAGTTACGAATAGATATCTGCCTCAACAGGAGGGTGATGAGGGGATGGGTGGTGGCAATGAGAATACGGAGGCAGAGACCAATCCAGAAGACCACAGAGAGGATAAATTGATTCCTTTGATGGTCCTCTGGCTTCCCATAGTTAATGACGCCAAAGCTTTGAGGCGGGGAGCCCAAGAATGACAGTACCAAAAAGAGAAATGCAGGTGCGGAAAGAATGAGTAAATTCAGATGAGCGAGGAGTTAATTTCACACATGTTGAACCTTGGGTTATGGCTGGACATTGAAGTGGGATGCCTTACAGGCTGATTCTAGAGTGAACTGGCCGAAATTTCCTCTAGTTATTTCAAAAATAAACACGGAGTGGACACAAACACGGACAAACTCCACTCTAGACCCTCAAAACGCTTACAGTTTTAAAGGATAAGTAGGACCTCCAGAATTTTTAGATAGGAAGGTTTTGAGGATGCCAGTCTGGTTGGAAACCAGGCCAGAGGATTTGTCTTAAAGCAATGTTGCATAGCAAGTGCAAATGTGTTTATATGGCATGGTCGCATGAGGTGTCGATGGAAACTGAGAGGCGGAAGTCCCCACTGCATCCAACAGCTTCTTGGTTCTACCATTGAGGGGGAAAAATAAGACAAAGGATGGAAAATGCACTTAATGCCATGAGAAATGCAGAGTAACCATAAAAGAAAAATATTTAGTGCTTAAAATGGGAATGCAGTTCAGGTTAAAAAGGTCAGAGCTGAAAGCACAGGGTTTGGCATCCAAGCCTGAAGACCAGATGACCCCTTGGGATCAAGGGAGTTCTGCCAAGAGCTAATGGGGTATCCTTGTAAATTTCAAAGTTAAGGGAAATTCTCCTGTTGCCTCTTTCTGAGATGGGAGACTCTACTTGAGAAATATATCAAGGTCTAAAAACTGTGTCATCAATATAGCAGCTGCTAGTTTCGTGTGGCTATTTAAATTTAAATGAGTCAAAGCAAAATAAATTAAAAATTCACTTCCTCCACCATACGAGCCATATTCCAAGAGTTCAACAGCCAGCCACGTGTGGCAGGTAGCTACCATTCTGAAAAGCACAGATATATAGATACATAGAACGTTTTGCCAGGTTCGATGGCCCTGAAGCATCACATCCCCTCTTCTTGATCTTCTAAATGGGACACGTACACCCTGCACAGAAACTTTACCTTGACCATAACGATGGTAACTCCTCTTGTAAGTCAACGTTAAACTCTTCAAACACTTTCTGTGCTTTCTGAAATTCCTCTTCTGCCTAGAAAGGACACATTGACACGTGTTTACGCTAAAAAAAAAAAATCTCACTGAAACACAAGCCACTGTTACGTACAACAACAGCACTGAACATAAAATAGGAATAGCTTTATGGCATCCAAGAAACATTTTGAGAAGGACAGAAATTTGTCTGGTTATAATCCACAAAACCGTTTCCGATAAGAAACACGAAGTCTTACTGAGACACAGAAACTGACTCAATTACAATGGGTGCTTTTGTAATCTGGCAGATCCATTCATGCCACAAAACGGGTTAACTGTCACATGCACTGCTCTGCTCTGGATACTGCACACGGATGCTTCCCAAAGAGCTCCCAGTCTACCGGGAAGTGAAAATAATTACATTACAAGATAGTGTTGCAGAGCATGCTATTGGGGAAGATGGTATAGAAACAGAGAAGATTCCACAGGGAAAGTGATATTCTAATGGACTCTTGAAGAATCAGCAAATGTTTGCTAAAGAAGGGGGTGGACAGACACTCTAATGCATGAAGGTGGCGTTCCCTAGCAGCCAGAATCCTAGCTTACCAATTGTGGAAACTTGGGAGGCTGTTTTCACTTTCTTCACCTTGGATACCTCATTGGTAAAATGGGAGACAGTAATGCCTCCTTCACAGCTACTGTGACTATTAAGAAATGACAATGTGGATGATCGTGGTGCCTGGCACCTATGGGGTTGTGCACGAAGTGGAGCTCTTATCATGGCCGCTCGGGAACTGAGGTGTGGGTCACAGGGGCTCTAGCTTAGGATATGCATAGGGAGGAAGCAGAGGGGAAAGAAAATTTGAAAGTTGAGTAGGATGAACAACCACCAAGTTGTGCAGGGTTCGTACGCCTGCTAAGGAACTTAGATTTGCTTTCTACAGGCAATGGCAGCCATTAAAAGACAAGCAGTGGGGAAACAGATCTAGAGATGTGAGGCAGAAAGACTATTCAGACAGCTGTGTGTAGGCAGACAGGAGGAGGCAAGACTGGGAGCAAAGCGAGTAGTTACCAGGTGTCAGTTAGTTGGTGTCTGTAAGTAATGGGCATACGGGGTAAAAGCTGCGGAAATGGGTTTTCTAAAAGAAAATGAATCAGTTCCACAAATCTAGCCCATAGCTGGGCTCTCTGACAATCACAGGTTATATCTTAGCATTTCAAATTTGGTTTTCTCTCTGAATCTGCCTTTTAGCTTTAACTACGGACTACAAACACAGAAGGAAGTGTGGGAACACGTTACTTTCACTGACCCTGCAGGATTGTTGGGGGCCAAGGTTTATTTTGATCAAAATGTAGGAGTCAGTGTCAGCCACATGAACTCTATGGTAACATGCAAAACCTTATTTTTTAATTAAGAATTATGGAAAGCAGCCCGTAGGTACCATGATGCAGTTGAAATTCTGTCCTGATTCCAATCTCCTTCAAAAAGGAAATACAGGCATACCTCGGTTGTTTGTGTGTGTGTGTGTGTGTGTGTGTGTGTGTGTGTGTGTGTGTGATGTGCAGATAACTGACAATTTTGCAAATTGAAGGTCTGTGGCAACCCAGCATCAAGCAAGTCTACAGGTGCCATTTTTCCAACAGCACTTGTTCACTTCATGTCTCTGTGTCACATTCAGGTAATTCTTGCAATATGTAGGCATCTTCATTATTATCACATCTGTTATGGTGATCTGGGAACAGTGATTATGATTCACTGAAAGCTCAGGTAATGGTTAGCATTTTTTAGCAATAAAGTATTTTTAGTTAAGATACACATGCTGTGTTTTTAATCATAATGCTATTGCACACTTAACAGACTACAATATAGCATAAACATAACCTTTGTTTGCACCGGGAAACTAAAACATGCCATCTGATTGCTTTACTGCAATATTTGCTTTATTGCAGTGGTTGGGAACTGAACCCACAAGATCTTTGAGGTATGCTTGTATTTAATTTTACTCTCTTAGCCTTCACATCGATCTCTTAGGTGTTCAAAATGATCTGATACTTATCTAGCTGTGTTTGTGGGACAAGGCAAGCTTAGGGTCCCCCTACTTCTCCACCATCTTGACTCCTCCCAATCTGCTTGTATTCAATCTTAAAAAGAGAAACTGTCAGAAGTCATAGAACGTAGAGAGTGGTGTCAACGGTGGGATCAATCCTTACCTTAGAGATTCGACTTTCATCCTTCCTCTTGGAGCTCTGCAAAGCTTCTAGATGGTGGCGAGCGCTGTCATAGTCCACCAGCTTCCTGCTGCGTTTTGCGATGCGATTCTGCCAACAAGGAAATACATACAAATAAGGAAAAGGCGTGGTCATAGAGTCTCTTTTTGACTGCTGAAATGTTTTCCTTGTCCAGAGTAACCAAATATCTTGACTAGAGATTGAAGTGAGCCAAAATTTCAGCAGACAAATGATACCTGGAAATTCTCCAAAATACACCTCCAATTCTTATGTAAAACCATTTATGTAAAAATCATTAGGTAAATATCTTCCCTTTTGATAGTAATTAGGCTGGTCAGTTGAGGGTAGAATGTACGGTCAAAAATCAGAAAATTTCCAGAACTGGTTGAGGGGAGCAGTAAACCTATACTATCTTTTAGCCTCTCCTCTAAATCATGAAGTGTTCCACTTTGAAGATCATGGAAAACTATGTTAGCATTTGGTTTTACACTTCTTTTTTTTTTAATGTTTATTTCTTTTTGAGTCAGAGAGAGCGCGAGCAGGGGAGGGGCAGAGAGGGAGAGGGAGACACAGAATCCGAAGCAGGCTCCAGGCTCTGAGCTGTCAGCACAGAGCCCAGCGTGGGGCTCGAGCCCACAAACCGTGAGATCATGACCTGAGCCGAAGTCAGACGCTTAACCGACTGAGCTACCCAAGCGCCCCTGGTTTTACAATTCAAATAACACTCACACCAACAGCAATTCTATAAAACGGATTAACTTCCTAAAAAATCCTTCTTCCTAGAAGTATTCCCCAATCCTTTTGTTCATTAGAATCACCCGAGGAGCTTTAAAAATACGTTGATTCCTAGAGACTCCCACTTCCATTTAGGATACAGACAACTGCAACGAATGTCACTCTCACACCGACAAGAAAAAATGTGGATCATCTATAAAAGGGTAACTCTCATTGATTGTATCAGAGACCTAAGGTCACAAGGCAACAAAGTAATCTGAATTCTTTTATTCAGGAAGAGGGAAAATCCATCCGAGAAGAGATAAGCCAACAGACCATTTGTGCCAACACACCAGGGTACAGGTAACAGCTGTGGCTACCATACAAGTGGACATGAGGAGGTCAGCTAAAATTTCAACAAACTGTTAAAGGCCTAATGTGGGGTAAGGTATCACTTTGGAAAGCTGGGTGGCCAAGGCACGAGGGCAAATTGCACTCAGGGGTAAGTTCTTTCCTTTGGCCTCCCTTGGATGCTGTGAGAAAGTCTGGGAACACGACACTCCCTTGCAGTGCAGGCGAGAATGAGATGAGCTATGGTTACACAGCGTGGGCATCAAACCACGCCTGTGTCAATGGACATTTTTCTTTTACAAGGCAAAAGTTTTAAGTGGCTTAAGGAGGGAGCGAGAAATCCTCCTACTCACAGACCCCAAACAGAGATCCACTGCTTGATGGGGAAGAGCAGAAGCAAAACCAATCTGGCCCTGGCGGGGAGGGGGCGGTGATAGAAACCCCTCTGGCCCCTACGCTACATGCAAAGAACACTGTTCCACAAAGAAGGGTAAATGAAAAAGTCCCTACTCATTCGGGGAGGGGCATAAACCTTCTGGGGCCCACAGTCTGACCCCTTTAAGACGCAGAGGTCTGTTCCCACTCGGGCAGGGGCAGGAAACTCCTGCTCAAAACCAACCAGAGGAAAAAGAAAACAAACAGATGACCATGAGGGAAGGGAGACAAACATAATATAAAAACAGGGAAGGACACAACAGAAGAGACTCACAAATGTGGAGAACAAACTGAGGGTTACTGGAGGGGTTGTGGGAGGGGGAATGGGCTAAATGGGTGAGGGGCATTAAGGAATCTACTCCTGAAATCATTGTTGCACTATATGCTAATTTGGATGTAAATTTTTTAAAAATTGAAAAAAAAATTAAAAAAAAACCAACCACAGATATGAGGCTGACTTTGCTTCAGACAGGCTAAGAAAGCATACCAGAAGACAGCCTTGCCCCCATGATAAGTCCAACGCTCAATAACAAGCAATAGCTGCCTCCCACTGGTGGGAGAGCAAATATATATGGGGGGCCCCCTTCTGCAATACAAGCATACAAGGAACCAAAATCTGATGGGAACAAGGACACTCAGAAAAATGATCTGGCATCCACGGGCCTGTCCATGTGGGCCAAAGGAGAGGCAAAAACCAGACCTCAACCCTAGAGTCTAAAAACATGATAGAGGTTAAGAGAGCAGAACAAGGCATTAGCAGCCCAAGTCTAGAGGAATGTGAAAGCCCTTGTGCACTGAAAGTAACAACAGTACCAACAAACCCAAACCACTTCAATTCATCAGATTGACTTGCATCCCCATGCTGCTGGCCTGACGAAAAGATAGGCCCATTTTGAGACATTAATGTTACTTCAGTCTTTACTATTCTGTACGTGATGCCTGGGATTCATTCTAAAATTATCACACACAAACACACACACACACACACACACACACACACACACTCACACACATCCATGAGAAAAAATAAAGCAATTCACGAACCAGACTCAGACATGATCCCTCAGACATGTTGGAAATACCAAACAAGAATCGAGTTGCAAAAGGAAGATAACAGACATAAGCAGAGGAATAATGTCTACAGAAATATGGGAACTTTAATAGTCAAACAAAAATCAAATGGAGGGGCACTTGGGTGGCTCAGTGGGTTAAGCATCCGATGTCAGCTCGGGTCATGATGGCACGGTTCGTGAGTTCGAGCCCCGTGTCGGACTCTGTGCTGACAGCTCAGAGCCTGAAGCCTGCTTCAGAGTCTGTGTCTCCCTCTCTCTCTCCCCCCCCCCTCACACTCTGTCTCTTTCTCTCTCTCAAAAATAAAATGAACATTAAAAATAATTGAAAATATCTTTCTAAAAAAATCAAATGGAAATGCTAGAAGTAAAAAAAAAAAAAATTATACCAGAAAGGAAAAATGTCTTTGATAGGCCAATTGCTGTACTTTAGCCAAGAAAGAAGATTGCACTTGAAAATCCATCAAGAGAAATTATTCCCATTAAAACACAAAGAGAACTAAGAGTTGAAAACGTAACAGAATCAAGCATACAAGACCTGATATTAAATGGTCCAACACAGTATCAATGGATTTTCCAAAAGAGATGAGAGGGTAAGTCAGAAGAAATATCTGAGGAGATATTGGCTGAGAAATTTATATAATAATAAAGACATGAAAGGACAGACCCAAGAAACTCACAAAACCCCAAGAAGGATAAACACCAAACAATACACATCCAGACACTTGACAGCCAAACTGCTTAAAATCAAGGGTAAAGAAAAACAGAAAGAACAAGGTAAAGATTACAGCAGACTAATCCTGAGAAACTATGAAGCCAGAATACAATGAAATGACATTTTTAAAGTACAGAAAACAAAAGAAAAAGAAATCTGCCAACTCAGAGTTCTAGTCCCGGTAAAAATGCCTTCCGACAGTGAAAATGAAAAAGTCTTTTTCAGACAAACAAAAGCTGAAAGAACTCACTTTCGTTATGGGAATTTTAATACAAAGTAGAGCTATACAAAAAACAAAAACAAAAAAAACCAAAAAAACAAAACAAAAAAACATATCAGAAATTATAAAATTCAAGGTAAATATACATGATTTTGGTTTTTTACTTTTAATTGCTTGAAAAGGTAACTGATTATCTAGAGCATAAAAGGAAACAGAAAATATGTACCATGGGGTTTATAACATTTGTAAAGGAAAAACGTCTGATAATAACAGGACGGGAGGAAAGAACTGGGAGGAACGAGCAGGAAAGAACGTGAGGAAAGAGCAACCACTAAAAAGTTACAGACGTATAACTAATAAGCAAATAATAAGCAAATCTAATTAGTCGAGGCAAGGCCCAGGCATCTGTCCTTTTTTAAAGAATTTTTTAAGTTTATTTATTGATTTTTAGAGAGAGAGAGAGAGAGAGAGAAAGAGAGAGAGAGAAAGAGAGAGAGGGTGGGGAGGGGCAGAGAGAGAATTGCGTGCAGGCCTTACACTATCAGCACAGAGCCCGATGCAGGGCTTTGAATCCATGAATCGTGAGATCATGACCTGAGCCAAAACCAAGAGTTGGATGCTTAACCAAATGAGCCACCCAGGCACCCCTGTCCTTTTTAAAGAGATCCCTAGCAGTCCAGTTACAGCCAGTTAGTCCAATCTGAGAACTACAGCAGGAGGAGATCCTTAAAAACACTTTAAATTGTGCACGGAAGGAAGAAGAAAACAACAATAAAATTATGTTTGTGGCACACAAAACAATCACAACGCACAGACCCTCAGCAACCTCTAGTATGGGTGTTGTGGGGATTATTCCCACTTTACGTATAGAGGGTTTTGAGTCGCACGGGATTAACTTCTAACGTGTCCAGAATTGCTCAGAAAGTCTCTGGAAAAGATGAATTAGATGTCAGTTCCCACCCTCCCCCACTCCTGCCCCGACCAGTGCCAGGGGCAGGGAGATGCCCGTGAGACCCGCAGGACACAATATCTAAGAAGGCCCTTACTCTCAGGGTCAAAAACGTGCAGAATCAGCAACCCAGAGCAGGTGCCTCCTTTTGGCTTGAACTCTAGTGCCCTCACCTGCCTCACCCAGTCCCCACCCTGCTCCTGACTCTTGGTTACTCCTCCTTCTAACTGCTCCCCTATTTCTCTGATGGACCCCATCATTCAACTACCACTCTATGCTATTCCTCTACACCCCCTTCGGGATTGGTGACAGGTGGGTTGGGGCAGTCACTCTCATTTAGCTGCTTCCAATCCCTTTACCCTCTACACCTGCCACATCCAACTGGTGTTAGTAGTGGAAGGAATGGCTGACTCACACTGGCTTAAAGATATGCAATGAATGAGTCTAGGCAGCATGCAGTGATGCCCTTCAGTGAACTCTGGTGGACACAGTGTGCCTATGAGGTGACAGGGCTCATTATTTTTAGCAAACATCTAACTATCACCTTCAAGGGACCACTGGCCCTTGAAGCAATGGTCTTGTGCGACTACTCTACGTAACTCTGATAGAGCTCTGCTTTGTGGATATGTAGGGTAGGGATCGGGGTGGGGAACTCTTCTTTAGTATTTTCCAAGAAGCAAATCTTGATTCTTTGAAGATGAATGTGATTTTTAAAAGAGCCAAAATTCAATTACTTCCGAGCCTGAGAATAAGGTGGAAGAGTACACTGGGTCATGTTTTTTTGTTTTTTTGTTTGTTTTGCTCAAAAACAAGAAGTGATGACTCATTTTCTTATGTAACTGACAAGTCAACTACAGAGCAGGGCTTACCAAGGTAGAAGTGACTGTTTTAAAGGCCACCCTCAGTTTTGTGCTGGAAATACAAATCAATCTTATTTCCTTACCTATCTGATATTTGAAAACCTTGAAAAAAAGAAGTCTCATAAGTGAGGGTCGAGTTCATTCACGTTGGCTTTTATATAGAACATGATACAATTCGTATGTCACCATCCAGTGGCAAATTTCATTAAATAAACTCACTAGTTTGATGGCAAATCATTTAATTAGACGGTTCAATTGAAATTTTTTCAGATTTCCCACTACATGCTCACCTTATAGAGTAAAAAATTTAATTTACTGTATTTTTCAAAAATTTCAATAATAACCCCGATTTGGATTCACTTTGGCACACTGCCATAAATGTATGTTTAGGTGCTTCTGCATGGCTGCCAAAACAGAATCTAAACTCCATTTTACAATAACTGCTCAGAGCTGTAAGCCTGCCTGCATTGATGACAAACTGGCTCTTATTCTAGGATTGATTTCAGATGTCAGTGCTGCATAATAAGAACTATAATACTGGGTGCCCTGCCAATCACAGTTGGAAAAATCAAACATCATTCCCTCATGAATGGTACTTCATAGCCCTTGCTGGTGAGCTGCAGTAAATATTTGGAAATTTGCCTGACGTTTTAACTACACTTGGCCTGTTTGCTTTCAATGGAAGTCAAGGAAGTCAATTGTGTTCCATGCTCTGAAAATTCTCTACTCGGTATTTTTAATCATCAGCCTCCTTTCATTCAATAACCCATTCATTACATAATCATTCAGCACTAACGTGACAAAGTGACAGAGCCTACATCCGCTTCTACCTTCCATTCAGTGAGCAAAGACACAGAGAATAGCTTAAGTGTATCTTCACAGAAAACAGTCTTTCAAATACGAGAAGCAGCTACCCTGACTACGCTCTAATTCCAGACAGTTTCCTTTCCTAATGAAATGCAATTTCCTCAACTCTTTGTCATATGAAATGGTTTCATAATTATCTATCTTGGTTGAAACCCTATGTGTATGGTATGATATTCTAAATGTAACTTCAGAGAAAGAGAAAGAGTGATTCTTTCAGTCTCTTTGCATGATGCAGGCAACACCAAGGCATGTATTTCACTTATTTTCAAGACATCCAGGTAGATGATATTATTCCCAAATCTCTAGTGTAAAGATTGTTCGGTCACTGAAGGATCATCTTTGTGCATGGCCTCAACCATGGACCTCAAGAAAAGGACTGCTTAATTAAAAGTTCTATTAAGTTCTTCATCTTTCTGACATGGAACAAACTGAAAACACTAGCCAATGTCTTTTATAATGATTTTATTTTAATCTATGTTTCAATGCAGGTACTTCTGGGTGTATTTGTCTTATAAAATTATATGCTCCTAGGGTGGCTCAGTAGGTTAAGCATCTGACCTCAGCTCAGGTCACGATCTCACAGTTCATGGGCTCAAGCCCTGTGTCGGGCTCTGTGCTGACAGCTCAGAGCCTGGAGCCTGTTTCAGATTCTGTGTCTCCCTCTCTCTCTGCCCCTCCCATGCTCGTGCTCTGTCTCTCCCTCTCAAAAATAAATAAACACTAAAATTTTTTTTAAATTATATGCTCCTAGAGAGTATGGCCAATTTCCAAATAACTATGACTGGCAAGTACCATAACTACTGAGATCCTCCACATTTTTTTGATGATACCAAGTTTTTGTTCCTGAAACTCAACAACTTTTTAAATGTGTTCTTCTCTGGTCAGTCACAGCCCCCATTTGCTTAGTTAAATCATACTATGAATGTTTAATATATGAATAATTTAGACTAGTTGCAAACTGCTTTGAAAGTTTTGACTATGAGGTCAAAGTTTTCCCTTATCTTCTCCTGACATATTGGGAAGTGATTTTTATGGAGATTAAATTACCATGTAATATATGATATCCTGAAGTATGATAGGGATTCTGAGATTGTTTGCTCCACGAGTGTTATAAATTCCAAGACAAAATGTGACTGTCTACCAAATAATCTGAAGATATCCCAAGACACATTCTCTATAGGTTAGTGCATGCAGCCTCACAGAATTCTAAAATTTTTTCAGTTTAATTTTTACATTTCTCAGAAAACTTTCAAAAGCCAACCTATACCTTTTAATGAGGATATGGGCCTGCAATGGCTCAATAAAATGTCTTGCATATGATGATAACATCACTGAGAATCCATCATTTGGATTTGTTCTCTGTGACATTTTGCCACCAAGGCTAATGTACCTCGTCTGATCCCCCTGAGGTTCTTGTCTGGTGCCCCTGTGTCCCAAAATAACACTTCGGATGTTGGCCAACTAGTTGTTAGGTATTCTGTGTGGGACCAAGGAAATTAACATCATTGACAGGTGTGCTGTTCTGGCCGAGAAGCTTCACTATGTTTCATGGCCATGGCTACAAAGCAGGCCAGGTAAAAGTGGACCTTCACATAAGAAATCACTTAATTAAGGCACTGCAGGTGGGTGGATGCAGGTTCATAGCTTCCTTCACACTAAAGGAAGGGCAGCACAAGGTTATCTTACTTGGTACTCCTACTTGAGCAGGAAAGACAACGGGGGGTGGGGGTCGGGCAAATCTATTAACGCTACCATTTGCTATATACAGCCCTGAAGGTTTAAAAACCATGTCTACCTCCAGAGTTAATTCCAAATCTATGATGTTCGATCCTTCACTTATATATTTCCCTTTCAATGAATCCAAGTGTCAAATAAGACAAATGTTCTAGACAAGGTATTTTTAGATCCAGATGCTAATGCACTTGAAATGCTTGTATCTTAACAATTCAATTGGAAGCAGAAAATTTTAAGGAGAGAAAAAATATGCAGGTGTGTTACGCATAGTAAACACGGGAAGATCACATTTTTTTGCTCTCGTGTTCACAATGAAGTTTTCTCCTTTCCTTGTGACCGCTGTTTATTCTAATGGAAATTCTTATCAAATGCTATGCAATAAAAAAGGTCTGAACATAAAGAAGATTGGAATTTTTGGTATCTGGTTTGCAATTTTATATCTAGAGTATTAAAAAGATGTCTGCAGAGAAATAAAAGTTGAAGCAGTCTGCCAAAGGGGAAAATGTCATTTCTGTAGCTACATTTCATTTCAAAACTGATAGGAACAGGATCACGCGTCCATGCTTAAATGAATGAAAAGTTACTGTCTTTGATGTCAGCTTGAGGACTCTGAACTCCACTTATCCCTTACCTGTGTTTCTTTTTTTTTTTTTATTTTATTTTTTTTAACGTTTATTTATTTTTGAGAGAGAGAGAGAAAGAGAGTGAGAAAGAGTGCACAAGTGGGGATGGAGCAGAGAGAAAGAGGGAGACACAGAATTCAAAGCAAGCTCCAGGCTCTGAGCTGTCAGCACAAAGCTCCACGTAGGGCTCGAACTCACGAACCATGAGATCATGACCTGAGCCAAAGTCAGACGCTCAGGTGACTGAGCCACAGAGGCCCCTCCCTTGCCTGTGTTTCAATTAGTCCATGGAACCATTCAATTCCTCCCATTATAGACACAAACTAAAATACCTTTATGTCAGGAAATTGGCCCAGATAGGTATCCAGTGTCAGCAAGGACCCATCCACTAGTTTCTGATGGAAGTCTTCCCACAGGACATCACATTTCTGAAAGAAAAAAGAGAAAAAAGAGATTACTGCTGAATGATTTTAATTGGATCCTTTTCACCAAACTTCTGAAAAATCAAAAATGACAAAATTAGATAAATAGAACTTCCCTGGATAGTAGAGGCCAGAAGAAAAAGTGGATTATTTAATAATACAATACAATTTCAAGGCAACTTGACTACCAGTTCCAGTTTACAATATAGGGTACCGAGGATACAGACTACATTTGCCAGCCTGCGGCACAGCTAAGTACAGCCCACGGGACTAAGGACTGGCCAATGGGGTGAACTTTTAGGAAGTGTCCCTAAAAGGAGGCTTATCTTCCACGCTTCCTCCTTCTGCCAACTGGGATGCAGAAGTGAGAGCTGATGGCCAGTGCTCAGAGAATCATACCGAACCTGGAGGGAGCAGTGAGGAAGGGAACGATGGGCCCCTGTTGTCCCCATACCTGGGCCGCTCACCTGCAAAGCCCTTTAGGGGAGAGAGATAACATTCTATCTTTTGAAAGCTACTTTTGGGGGCTTATTTGCTTTTGTTTCTTTTTCACACTTCAATACTCACCCTAATTATTACAGATCCCCACCCACAAATTTCACGCAAATGGAAAAAAGAATTTAAATCCTCTGCATGAAGAGGCTCATCTGAGGTGAACAGATGCCCTGAACACATAGCGTTGAGCTCCTTCACCATCAGAAGAGGCCGTATTTGGATCTGCAACTAAAGGTTCCAAAAGTCTTGGCAGGACCTACGAGGACCAAGGTGGAATTCCAGCATTTCCTTACGGAACAAATGTCAACAGTGGGATCTGCCGTGCATAGAACGAAACGCGATGCTCTGAAAAGCTATTCACGCACGTTTCTATTATTCCCTTAAGAAGTCTTCCTTTCATGATGAATTTTGAATTATACACCATTCACCAGAAATTGGTCATACGAGTGAAGCATTTAACAACAAGATGTTGAAACAGCGTCTTTATATTGAAAAAATGTGAGAAGAAGGAATTACTTAATAATTGTATGGGAGAGGGTGTGTGGAGGCTGGTTCTGCCAGATTCATTTTCTGAAAGTTTTCTAAAGAAGTAACAGGGCCAATAAGAACTTTCCTCCTAATTAAAGCTCTGCTTCTATCTCAGTCTTAACAAGATTATGGAAATCAGTGTGGGGATGTCAGAATTTTCACGGAGCGGCCTGGGGCTGCACTGTTAATGCATCTTTCCAAAGGCTGCGTAGACAGCACACCCCATGTCAGACCTCTTGAGCTGGGTGGCTGCATCCCTTAGGAAGGATCCCTTACAAGGATCCCTTCTGTGCCTGAATGTTCATCAATGAGCTCACGTGAGGTGGGTATGACAAACACTGTTCTTTAACAAAGAACTTGGACACGAGAGAACTCCCAACAGGTGGCTTGCTATTACCAGTAAGAATCACGTGTATCGAGCATCATGTCGATGACACGAATACGCAGACTTTAAACGTGTTATTTGTGGGTATGATTCTTAGTCTCACTTCACAGATGAGGAAGCTAACGCCTCAGAAGATTAAAGAATGCATCAACTATCATACAGATCATTCTTGGTCTCCACCCCATTCTCCTTCCCCAAAGCAGAAAATACCCGCTTTATCACTTCCCGCCAGCCAGATGGCCCTCGGTTAGAAATTGGATTTCGGGTGTTCAGACATGTCTAGGGACAAAGGCTTCTGGAAGTTACATTGCTATTAACAGGCTGTCCGCATCGGTCCTTTGGATCTGCAGACCAGCGAGTGGACCAGTGGCACTTAAGTGAAATAGATGCTTTTTGCACCTCCTGATCCTGTTTTCCAGAAGGGATGGGAAAAGCAAGGTTGCAGGGGTGAAGTCAGTACAGAGAGTCATGCCATGAGCCAGTTCTGCTGCAATGAGCTAAGATGTGTAGACAGAAAAACACTATTCTTATTTTGGTTTATAATAGTTCACTAATCACCGTGTATTTGGCATGCTCTTGATGCCAGAACTATACAGCGTCTTCTGGCTACATGGCACTCCCTGCCCCCCTTCACGATTAAGGCTGTGAAGTGGTAAGATGGGGGTCAAGGGATAGAGTAAGTGAGCGGGACTTGGCGGCAGCCTGGCAGAGACCCCCCAGGCCTCCTGTGGTGCATGATCCTGGCTCTTACCTCGCCCACCATCTTCACATCTTCCCGCCCATACCAATCAGGCTCATAGACTTCGTGCAGCGACTCGGTGAGCTTCATGGAGGCTTCTTGCATGGCTGGTGTTGGAGAGAAAACAACTCTTGTTGGATATAAATTGGTGAGGTGCCTATTCCTCTTTCCCCTACTTTTATTTTTTTTTAATATTTGTTTATCTTGAGAGAGAGAAAGAGAGAGAGAGAGAGAGCAGGGAAGAGAGAGGGGGAGAGAGAGAGAGAATCCCAAGCAGGATCTGTGCCGTCAGCAGACAGCCTGACGTGGGGCTCGATCCCACGAACCCTGAGATCATGACCTGAGCCAAAAGCAAGAGTCGGATGCTCAACAAACTGGGCCACCCCAGTACCCCTCCCCTACTTTTCTAAGAGAAGAATACTTTGACTATCCACTAATCTTTTAAGGAAAAACTGTGAAGTCATGACTGTTACTTTCGACTGTATTCACAACTTCCCGGGAGGGTCTCCTACTTACCCGATTACATTGTGCGTTTCCCATTATTTACATGGTAATGACAGATACAGAGCCTTGAAAAAAATCAACAAGGTGTTGAAAACAACAAGAGTAACGTGTTCTATCACATGTGCGGTCACTTACGAAGTGGCACGGAACCATAAATACAAAGGACACCCAGAATACTGGCCCATAAAACTACAGAGTTCCAAAATTAAAATTAATCCTAAATGGCTTTAAATATAAGAAATAAAGACCATCTATAGAAGCAGGTTGAAGCAAAATTAACAGGATTCTAGGGCCTCCCAGCTGAAAGTGGTTGAAGTGGCCTAAACATTTTCAAAAGAAAAAAAGAAAAGTTTTTCTAATGTTACTGGAAGCTACATATACAGTTTTAAACCAGAACGCTCAGAAAGCTTGGAGTTCTTAAGTCTACGGGTCACAATGTTCATTAGACATGGCTTTGGTGTGCTGCATAAATATGGCTGTTAAATAATAGGAAAGATATAAAGTGATATAAAGTATCACCAAGTCTGTTCCACTCTCCGATCTGCTCCTCCTTCCAAACAGGGAGGGCACAGTGTGGACTGTGTAGAGACAGCGCAGGGCCCAGAACAGTCCAAAGTGTGTTCATTGACTGTAGGTGTCCCCTGTGGCAACAAGCCCTCCCTACCAGCTGGAAGCTGAGACCTGTCCTGGCTGGCGTCTTGGCCTTTGTCACTAGGGGATATGAAAAAGAGCTGGCTAAGAGGAGAAAAGAGGAAAGTCAGAGTGCAATCATTAGAAATGAAAAGCATCCCTTGGGGTGCCTAGGTGGCTCAGTCAATTAAGCCTCTGACTTCGGCTCAGGTCATGATCTTGCAGTTCATGAGTTTGAGCCCCGCACTGGGCTCTGTGCTGACAGCTTGGATCCTGGAGCCTGCTTCTAATTCTGCGCCTCCCTCTCCCTCTGCTCCTCCCCCACTTGTGCTCTGTCTCTCTCTCTCTCTCTTCCCCCAATAAATAAACATTAAAAATTTTTTATAAAAAAAAAAAAAAGAAATGAAAAGCATCCCATAAACTTAATGCCAATGACTCCATGATGGAAAGTTTTCTATGAGACTGAAAGCTGCAACAATCTAGACTCAACTACATGCCTGTTGGATTTAAGGGAGCCGATTCCGGGTTGAACCACGAGAAAAGGACAAAATAAAAGATGTCCAAAGTGACAGAAGTGTATCCTTGAAGAGTATGTGCAAAAGTCAACATGGTATTTCACAGTATGTTTTCTCTCTAGGTTATAGAACCACCCCCTACCCGCCTTCCCCAGATAAGCTGCAGGTAACAGATTTGGTCTTTGCAAGTGACAAGTTTGAAGGTTTCAGGGCAACATGAAGTATGAAAGCCTACAATCCTGTCTCCACAAGGTACGTCACCGAGCACACTAAAGGATGCCCTTTACAACACACCGTACAGCCTACACCAGCTGAAACAACTTGGTGACCAAAAGATGAAACCCCAGAGGTGACACCATGAAGTTATGTAGGTGGAGAGACAGCCAAAAAATAATGCAAACACCTGCACGTGTCCCCTAGCACACTCCGAGTGCAAGCCAAGGAGAATGTTCCTTCTTGTTCATGTGGCCGCTGCTGACGAGTGACAGTATCTCCAGCGTCCACATTCGCCCCTCCCCAAGTAAAAGCAAGCCTCTACTAAGAAATGAACCCCTCGGGGCACCTGGGTGGCTCAGTCGGGTTAAGTGTCTGACTTCGGCTCAGGTCATGATCTCACAGTTCGTGGGTTTGATCCCTGTGCCGGGCTCTGTGCTGACAGCTCAGAGCTTAGAGCCTGCTTTGGATTCTGTGTCTCCCTCTCTCTCTGCCCCTTCCCCACTTGCACTCTCTCTCCCTGTCTCTCAAAGGTGAATAAATGTAAAAAAAATTTTTTTAAGTGTACCCCTCAAAAATTAGTGACTAGTTGATACCATTCTATAATTCAGATGCCAAAAGCCTTCTCTGAAGTTTTCTCTTAAATCTTTGTCTTAGGTCTGATGGAAATTATAAACAGCTGTGTAGATGGGGTGTCAAAGTTTCAAGGGGAAGAAAAAGAAATGATGGGGTTGCAGGTCAAATAACCTTTGTGGTGAAAAATAAAACTGTGAATGTAAGCTTAAAATAAAATTATATAAGACCTTACTCATTGAGGCTAAAAGCACAATGTTGCAGTAAATATGTCTCCTAGCAGCCAAAAATAACTGCTAATTGCTGTGTGGATAAGTAGTGATGGAGAACTTGGAAAGAATCCATTTTGACATAGAAATTGTTTCTAGAACACTCCATGGGAAGTACTTGGATGGATACATAAGGAATGCCATGAAGAATGGCAGAGATTTTAGGGATTTAGAACCTACTCTGCTGACAGAGCATAAGAGAAAAATTAAAAAGCTAAAACCCAAGTCCCCTTCAAAGTAGCTTGGCGACATCAAAGCAAAGTAGATGCTAAATGCTACCTCTGGCATTTAATAATATCTATATCCACTATTTTCTTAAAATATTAGTGATCTCCAAAAGTGCAAGATGGGTGCCCAACATCATACACAGAATTATTATTCCACTATTGGGTAGGAACCACTTCCCTCGCTTTAAAATTTTGGACTTTCTCCAAGGCATTTACTGCAACATCCTCTCTCTTTCCCTTTGCCACCAAATTTGTGAGCATCTATTTTCACCCTCTAAGATTGGATGCAGAGATTACACTGCTACAAGAGTCCTCCTTGTACAGCCTGAGGGTGTATGTTCTAGTTAAAAATACCATCAGTCAAAATACATTATGACAATAACCAGCAGCAGCTATAAACCATCACAGGAGTATCTAAAATATTGTATCTGGCAGCTTGGCCTATTATTTAGAAGGGAGCTGTTTAGGAAGTCAGCAGTTGGCTCTGAGGAAAACAGGAGAGGAAGCCTTTCTTCCAGAGACTTAAGAAGGAGTGCAAATATAGGAGCAGGAGTCGGGGGTGGAGGGGGGAGGGCAGATTGTGAGATAGCTCAAGGACAGTCAACTCCACCACTGGGTCATGCTTACACATGATAAGCCACGTAAAACTAAAAATATTGATGACACCAGCTGGGCCATGCTCCATTTAGAGGAAGATCTGGTGTGTTCATCGCCCCTGCGTCTGGCCTCCACTGCCACCCACAGAGCGGTGACTCCCAATTCCAAATCCCTACTGGACATCTCCTCCTGGATGTGCTGATACTTCACGCTTCACATGCCCAAAACTAACTCTGAACTTCCTGTCAAAACCTGTTCCTACTCCTTTTCCCAGTCCTCGTGGATGTCACCCCATGGTCCCAGTTACAAAACTGGGAGTCATCCCAGATTCATCCTCCCGGAGTGAGTGCATCACCAAGGCACATCAATTCGGCCTGATTCTCAAATGAAGCCCTTTGCTTCCCTGCCCCCTCTCACTGCCCTAGACTGGACTGGACACCCATCATCGATCATTTGGTGCAGATGAAAGAATCCATGGGAACAGCTGAGCAAAGTACTTAGCCAGAGAGAACATTCAAACGTCAGCCATCTTTATGAAAAATAATTTTGAAGGCATTATGGCATGATAATTAAAACTATTACTCACAATCAATCAGCCTTTGTTAAAATCTTGGTTCCAACACACGTGGTCTGTGTGATCTCAGGCAAATTACCTAACCATCCTAGACCTCAGTTTTCCAAAGTGTACGTTATTTTTAAATACATGCCATAAGCCACAGTAAAAATTCTATGAAATGAGGCTTAGTAAAAACTTACCTCAGTGCCTAGCACAAAAATGCTCAATAAATGTTAGCTATCATCATCATCATTATTAAATACCGGACTACACTTCTAAGAAGTCTCCTTGCAGCTTTATCCCCTCGAGCTTGAATCCCACAAAACCACAATAACTATTTTTCTAAAATGCTATTCTGATCACATGATTCATTCCCTTGTCTACAATAATGTAATGACTCTCTTCCCTGAGGAGAGAATAAAACCCCAATATGATATGATGCATAATCACTTGTCTCTACGAACGACTGCCTACCATTCCACGTCTCATCCCTCTCAGGTTCTTGCTTACCCCTCAATGATCCGTTTGTTCCCTAAAGAGCCCATGTTTCTTTCTGCCTCCCTGGCCTCTGTACATGTTTCTTCTACCTGGAAGTCCTTCCAACATCAACCTTAGTCTCCAGTATATCTTATCACTTGATGACTACTCATACTCCCTTCCTGGGTCCATTTACGTCTAGGTTCTTGACCTGGTCTCCTGTCCCTCAGGTAGGAGTCTGTCCTTTGTGATGCATGCGCTTCTGTTAAAGTATGTATTACTATGCACATTTGGCCCTTTTGTTTATTTAACTTTCTTCCCATCTCTGCTGCCAGCTCCATGAAAATAGGTACTGTGTCTTGTCATCTCTGCATCTCCACTCCTAGAACAGCATTGAGTCCATAAACAGGGCTCAATGTGATGTGCACTGCTAAAATGAACAAGAACACCAGATTTACTTTGCAAACCCAAACATCAGCAAAAATAGTACCAACCTACAGAGAAGAATGGCACCCAAAGATCAGTGATAAAATGAAGAGTAACCCAATTTCCCAGAGTCCTCGTGGGAGAGATGTGGAGGGTTTCTGAGAGAAACTGGAGCACCTTATGGACAAGGAACCCAAGGCAGCTGAGAACCTGGTGATGTTCCCACCAATGTCCCTGAGACCAGACGCAGGGGACATCACTCCCCAGGGCCAGATCTCCCTTCTCGGTAATGCTGCTTGCATTACAGTGCAATTAGTTAGCCGGTGTTCTTTTTTGTGAAAGCCAGGAGAATTGGCCATGAAAACCCTTTGAAAACCCAAATTATGACCCATTTGATGCCTACCCCTTGTCTTTCTGTGTGTTCCCAAACCCCAAAATGTGCTCCAAGCAACATTAATTCTAAGACTTTGAGAAAAACATTCCACAGCCGAATCCCTGGTAAAATGCTGCTCACCCCACAGACCTTCTGGAGATAATATGAACATATTAAGGGCCCTGTAGTAATACACTCTGTAATAGCCTGTTTGAAAATTCATTCCAGCCAGCCTTGACCAAAGTAATGTAAACATAGGTCTCTTTTACGGAGTATCATTTGTTAACAAAATGTGCTGGGGAAAAGCTGCTGTAAGGTCCTCTCTCCTCCATATGGGGATGCAACCATCAGAAGTGGAAGGACACAGTCTGCAACACTGAAAGGGTGCTTTGATGCTGCACCAACGTCTCTCTGGAGCTGACTCTTCACTCAGTGAGTCTCCTAGATCACGTTAAGGAAAAGAATTCTTCGCGTCTTAAATGCTTAAAGCAGTGATCTTCCTTTTCGGGAAGCAAAACTGACCAAAATATATAGACTTTGGGAAGGAGACTGAATTCACTCATTCATTTAACACATTTATCCACATGAAAAAAAAAATCATCCAACATAAAGAAAATCCTGTGCTTGAAATAATCCATGACAGCTTGTGTCCAACAGTAAAAGAAATACCTAGAGTGCCTTCTAGTTTCTGATCGAATTGTTATAAATACCTAGGGTTAATTTTTTTTGAACAGTTAACTATGAGCTCTATGGATCTGTGAAAGTTCTTGGAGCCTTACTTTAAAAATGTAAGCCAAGGCTATCATTTATCATATAGCTGTGTTGGCTGGTTACAAAGAGGTAATATGCCCATGCTTAGCACACAGCCTGGCACGTGGAAGTGCTCATTCCATAGTAACAGTATAGTAAGTTACCATTATCCCACTGGAAAGATGAACTCTAATTTGTGAAACCAATGCCCTAATAACAGTCACATAGCCCAGAGCCTGGATAAGACAGTGGGTAAAAAAAAGCAAGGCTACAACATGGATGTACCTAGAGGGTATTAAGTGAAATAAGACAGTGAGAGAAAGCCAAATACCATATGATGTCACTTATATGTGGAACTGAAGAAACCAAATGAACAAACAAAAGAAAAAAAAGAGACCAAAAAACAGACTCTTAACTATAGAGAACAAACTGGTCGTTGCCAGAAGGGAGGTGGATGGGAGGATGGGGGAAATAGGTGAAGGGGATTGAGAGTACACTTATCGTGGGGCACCTGGGTGGCTCAGTCGTTAGGCGTTCGAATTCGGCTCAGGTCATGACCCTGCGGTCCGTGAGTTCGAGCTCCACGTCGGGCTCTGAGCTATCAGCACAGAGCCCAGAGCCTGTTCAGATTCTGTCTCTCCTCTTTCTGTCCCTCCCTTACTCACACTCTGTCTCTCTATCTCTCTCTCTCAAAAATAAACATTAAAAAAATAGAGTACATTTATCATGATGAAAATTGAGAAATATACAGAATTGTTGAATCACTATATTGTACACCTGGAACTAATATAACACTGTATGTTAATTATACTTCAATTAAAAAAAAAAGCAATGCTTTAGGAGACATGTGGACCAGAGAATGTATCTTGGCCCTGTTGGTTACTAGTTCATGACCTTGGACAAGCTATTTAACCTCTCTGTTCCTCCCTTTTCTTACCTGTAACCCAAAGGCAATACAAGTACCTGCCTCAGAGCTATCATGAGAATTAAAATTATATGCCCACCCTATAAAAGCTTAAATACATTTTAGTTTTAAAAATCAATTTCATGGGGTGCCTGGGTGGCTCAGCCGGTTAAGTGTCCAACTCTTGATCTGTCTGGCTCAGGTTGTGAGACAGCAAGTACCCATCTTGCTTCGCTAACAGCACAGAGCCTGCTTGGGATTCTCTCTTTCTGTCTCTCTCTGTCCCTCCCTCATTCCCTCTCTCCAAATAAGTACATAAACTTTACAAAAAAATCAATTTCACTAATTTATTATTATGACTAATTTTTAATTAAGATTGTTAATATTATCATTACTTACCGCTATCTTTATAATCAATTTCACACATCCACAATGAAACTGTTAGAATAAATCCTTGCAACTGGAACCAGTATGTCAAAAGGTACACATACCCCCTTCCCCAAAAGACACACGTAGAGGCTTTTGCCAAACTGCCCTCCCAGGAAAGCTGTCCTATCAGCAGCGTACAAGAGGGGTCTGCTCCCCACAGCTTTTCCGATGCTACGTATCATGGTCTCTTTTTTTATTTCAATGTCTTTGAACATGTGGAGGGAAAATGGCCACATCTTCCTTCTGATATCATTTAAATATTCTTTGATTATCCATCTATGAGGATAAGCATTTTTCACACTTACTACCCACCGACCAGTTCTTCTCTGGCTAATTTTCTCTTCATATGTTCTACCTATTTTTTTTTCTTTTAATCAACTGATATTCATTTAGTTTACCTCCTGAGCTCTTAATATCTTGGTTCACTTTCACTAAATATGTTGTCGAAATAATTATTTAAGTATGTATGGAAGTCTGACATATTCTTGAGGTCAAATCTCTCAATCTTATGGTTATCTCTTTTGGGTTACCCTTTGTAAAGACCTTGTCACCCAAGACTAGGGGCTATTAAGTCCATGGTATTTTATTCCAGTCCTTTAGAACATCTCCTTGTATACATATTTAACTCTTTACTAGATCTGTAAGTGAGAAGGACAGAGTAGAGTGCAAGGCTGAGAATCTTACTTTCTTCTGAGAGTTTGGCAAGTTTATCCAAGACCCCTGGCAGAGATCCATTCTCCCCCGCTACTCTCGAAGTCTGCCCTGTGAGCCATCACATCCACAGGTACACCTGACCTGACTCAGTGCAGGCAGCTGGGCAACGAAGAGCAGGCAGGGACAGAGCATACCTCCCTGCCGCCCTCTTCTCACCCCACCCACCTCATTCTTTTGCCTTGCATGGCTGAGGCCAGAAACCAATGTCACGGCCTCTCTGTCTCCGCACAGTGACAGGACTGCAAGTGCAGAAGGTCCCCACAAGTCACAGGTGGTCCAGGGCCTTGATTTCTGATAGCCCTGCATCTGCCTCTGCCATGACTCCTTGCCCCTTCCAGCTGGAGGCCTTGGGTGTGAGTCTGTGAGTGTGCTCCTCTTGGGACATGCTCTCCCTTGGATTGTAAACCAGCTGCAGCTTTTCTTAAACAAGGTCTCAAGCTCACTCGATCTCTCGACACTTCCTAGAAATCTCTGGTGTGGGAGGCACTTTTTCCTCCTTTCCAGCATCACAGTAGACATCTTTTTTTCTTGTATATTCTGATTATCATTTCAATGGGATTTGGGGAGTGGGTGGAATGAACACCTGTGCTCAAGTACCCATCTTGCCAGAAAGCCAACTGGCTTTGTAATTAACGCTGAATCCTGCCACTCGTGATGAACAATCTGGGCTTGGGGACATGCAGTAAACAACCCACACACATTTACCTTTGATAGCTGCTAAATATCCTCGGAGTTCTCGCTGAAGCCTGGTACCCTCTGCCTGAAAAACACACAAACACAGAGATGCTAAGCATCTTGTCTATATTTTGCATGGAAACATGCGAGAGGCAGTAAGTCCCAGAGCTTATTATTACCAGAGGCTCATTCTTGAAAGAGCATAAATATGTACACACACAGACTAAAGAAGGCGCCTGTCAGTGTTGATATTTATAGAGATTTTATTCAGCTTAAAAGTAAAGGAAAAGGCAAGTGACGTTTTGCTGAGAATGGAAACTATACCCACCAGACGGCCTCCCATATACTCAAGAACTAGCAAGTCCATAAATTTTGACGCATGGAATACGACAGTAGGAGACCGATCACCACTGTTCAATATGGTAGCTATTAGCCACATGAGGCTGACCACTTGCAACGTGGCTGGTCCAAAGAGAAATGTACCGTAAAGTGTAAAATACCAGATTTCAGAGACTTCTTTCAAAAAAATCAAATTGATATGTTTTATGTCAATTACATGTTAAACTCATAATATTTTGGATATACTGAGTTAAATAAACTGCATTATTGTTTTTGTTTTGAGAGAGAGAGCATGAACAGGGGAGAAGGGCAGGGGAGAGAGAGAGAGAATCATAAGCAACACAGGGCTCGATTCTACTTCTCCAGGATCATGTCCTGAGCTGAAACCAAGAGTTGTATGTTCAAACAATGGAGCCAACCAGGTGTCCCGATAAACTGTATTATTAAAATTAATTTCATGATTTCTTTTCACTTTTAAGATGTGGCCACTAGAAAATTGTAAATTACGTATGTGGATTGCATTATATTATTATTGGACATCACCAAAATAGAGAAACTCTGAAATAATAAATTTTGACATAGAAATCTTTGTTTTGGTTTGGATAAGGCTTAGCAACTCTGAGACTAAGATTACACTGCAAGGACTGGAGAAATGAGGCAAGGAAGGATGAGAGCCAACACAGCGTGCATGATCAAGCAGTTGCCACAGTGGGCAGCCCAGCCTCAGTGCCACCGGGAGCTCTGGGAGAAAGTATCAAACACCCTTTAGATATCCTAACTGGGGAGCAAGGGAAGTGGGACATTCAGCCATCAACTCCTGTCCGTCATTGGTTGAGGGCTGTTCCTTGTGGGGGGGATACAGGAGAAAGCCCTCAGACAAACAGCTGCTCTCGCGGGCAGTAGCAACTAAATCCAGTGGGCTCAGAAAGGGTAGCTACTAGGTCCCTGCAACTGAAAATAGTTTTAAAATGTGCATTTTAGCCGCACAACCACTTAACAAACTTGCGGAGAGCTAGCACACAGAATGACTCCACCTTGATAATTAATAAAACAGCAACTATAGTTTAAGTCTAACTTGATAGTTAAAAATACAGCAACTATCATAACCACATTCAATTCAGCAAGCATGTGTTGGTTAGCGTATAGCAAAAAAAAAATGCGGGGAGGGGAGGAAGTACAAAGGGGAAAAAACCCTACTTCCTTCAATGATTGCAGTCTAGTGGAGGAACCGAAGTATTGAAATAAAAATTGCATTCCATAGCAGGTTACATTTAGCTCTGCAGTAACCATTCAAAATATTTGGGAGTACAAAGTAAAGACAAAATGCCCATCACGTTTAAAGATAGATAGTAATTAATACAAAGCAACCGTGGAAAGGAATGTTTAAGACTATGGCTATCTGAAAAGGGCTTCTGGATGAGAACATTCTCCTATATGGTATAGTATGCATGGTGTGTCAATATGGTTTAAAATGAAAACTCTTAAGTTTCCCTTCTCCTGTTGAACCATTCAGAAACATCCTATGAAGGCAAACTGCCATAAGCTAGATTAAAACAAAACAAAACACCTTTCTGGATTTCCAAAACATCAAAGTATAGAGTGGAAAACTATGGGGAATGGGTGAGGAGAATGAATAGAAAATATTGATGGTCAACAAGTGCATAAATGTAGAGGATGAAGGGGATCCAGGGAAGAAACGGGTGCAGATAGGCCAACATCTCTAACACCACCACAAAAAGAATTTGGGAAAGAAAGAAGTAGGTCTTTCCCACATTGATATCTATTATATGACAAGCACTGTGTCAGATTCTGAGTATATAAGCTGAAAAGATAAGGCTGTGGGAGACTGTATTACTGTCGAATTTACACCTCCTTACCAGACCTGATTTGGGGGAAGATTACACTTCCAGCCCATCAACACTGGCCTTGGCTGCGGGACATGGCCAATTCGATGGGAGCACAAGTGGCACGTCCTACTCCTGAGCAGGTGTCAGAGTCATCACACAGTCCTACCGTTTCTTTCCCCTCTACCCCGAGGCCTGTAACATTCCAGATAGGTGTTGCTTCTCCAGACTGGATCATAGAGGGAAGAGAACTTGAAGCACGACCGCCATTCATATTTTCATGAGCGAGAAATAAAGCTCCGTTGCTGGAAGCCACCGAGGTACTATGAGCACAGCATCACCTGCCCTAAATGGCCTGAGAAAAATGGTTCACCATCAATAGCGGAAATGCTGAAAGATGGAGAAGGCTGAAATCTAACAGAAAAAGAAAAAGCCAACAGAGTTAGCAGAAAAGCACTAAAGGCATTTACACAAACATTGCCGAAAGTAAATCCAATTGGAAGGGTTAAGGACAAAGTGGATGGCTTAGCAAATGGAAGCCCAAGTGCTAGTCAAGTGATAGGTGGATATGAGAGAGCAGCGAGGCCCAGAATCATGCGTCCTAATAGAGGGCAGATAATTTAGAGAGAACACCCAAAACCAGACATGTGACTTACCTGGATGGATCCAGACCCAGATCAATCTAAAGCCTACAGCCCTAAAAGGTGCAATTAGGAGGCTCTGAATCCCCTAAGGCCCCCTTTTTCAAAATGGTAAGTGTACACCTTGGGGGTACTTAGTGGTTTGTCTAGGGCACATAGAGCCGTGAAATAAACCTAAAATATATCTCTGGAACATCAATTTACTGAGGTTGGAGGGGAGCAAATGGAGAAGAAACCATTCTTTTGTAATCACTAAGCAACCTGTTATGACGTACGATGAAAAACTACAGAGACTAAACACAGAACTCCAAGACGTCTCCGTTTTCAGCTGTCCGCTTTAGAGCTCTGCTCCGTGGGTCCTTCCCTGCAAGCGTGCAAAGCACTGAGCTAAGGCAGGGCTCATTTCTACCCAGAAGGATGCTCTCCCCTCGGAAGGTAATACAAAGCCTGCCGCAGTAACTGCTGGTTATGAGACGATACAGCCATGCAGGATATCTGTAAATAGCAAAAAAGTAGCAGGGAAGGGTGTTCTTTTCCCAAATATTTAAGAAACAAAGCACATCAAGTTAATCCCACAATTGCCTCTTCTTTCAGAACAAGAGAGAGAATGAAATAATTCAGGCTTCACTCCATACACTGCATTCACCCAGCCGAAGCAGTAAACATTTTTTTAAAAATGAAATAAGAGTCCCAGAAGAATTTTTTTTAGATATCTGAGTGGCAGAAAGTTCAAATTATACACTAATGGCTTAAACAGATGAGTTCAATTTAAGCAGATAAACTGAAAGGCTTATTTAAATAACTCTTCTTTGCCAATTATTAAAATTCTTAATTTTCCTCCATGATTATTAAGGTTCATAAATCATTTGGTAATAACCCTATCGAATTTCATCTAAAATTCTGCCTGAATCAGAAAGTAAAAGGCTCTGGAGAGAAACTGTTCACCTATAATATGCCACAGAGAAGTTCTTCCGCACAAAACCTATTGCATAATAAAACTTTCTTAATGTCATTATCCTATGTGAATCACAAAGATGTTTTAAATTAGAAATAAATTCTTACAGCTAAGCTCAGATTTCACTGCATCTGAAATTTGTTCCATATTCCTCTGAAAATTACCATTTCAGTAATTCAGCCTTGAATTATGTATTGCACAGAAAACAAATTCAAAATTCCACAACCTACAACTACATGAGTACATTTTCCCTTCTATTTCTTTATGTCGTTCCCTATAAGGTAAGCTCAAACTATTATTCTAACTTGGGGTTACATTCTCCTCAGGTCTTAAGGTAACATGAGGCCAAGTGAGTCTACTCTCTTTTTTTAATTTTTATTTTTGAGAGAGAAAGAGAGCGTGAGTGAGGAAGGGGCAGAGAGAGAGGGAGACACAGAATCTGAAGCAGGCCCCAGGCTCTGAGCTGTCAGCACAGAGCCAGAGGCAGGGCTCAAACCCACAAACCAAGAGATCATGACCTGAGCTGAAGTTGGACGTTTAACCGACTGAGCCACACAGGTGCCCCTAAGTGAGTCTATTCTAATTAAGTTGTCTGATTGCCAACTAATACTCTTCTTTAGACAAGATCTAAGAAGGATTCACACCTACCGAAGGACCCTGTAGGCATATGGTATAATAACAAAGCTCTGGTGTTAGAGGTTCTTCATTTATTTTTTCAATTGGATCATTTATCAGTGTCAGCAGCTGCTGTTTCTCCAGCCCAGACAATGCCCAGGCCTCACTTTCTTCCCACACAGCCAAGGGAATTGGCTTGCTTTTCCTTCCTCATTAAAGCTACTCCTACCCACGCTCTCCCTTGGGTGTCACACTCTTGCAAAGCTAGGGAGAAGGAAGCAGTCTCCATAGTTCCCTTCTGCCAAGCTGTCCTGGAAAACAAGACCGGGTCATTTTGGGTTTCATCATGGAGATAATCAAAAATTAGCAGGCATGCAAAAAGTGTACAAGGTTTTAAAACCTTACAAAGGTCTGAGAATTACTGCCTCCAGTCAAAAAATCTCTTTATTCCCTTGCTGAGTAGTATCTTGAGGCTGTTGCTTTCTTCCCTTACTCCTGTAAGCACTACTCATGATAGCCACCTCCCCACCAAGAATGAAGTTTAATTATTTAATGAATTATTTAATAAAATCTAATTAAATAGGTAGAGAAAGAACACTGCAGGTACACCATCACGGAAGGTTTCAGACATCCATGTTATTCAATACAAAGAAATCACAGTCCATACCTAATTAAATGTGTTTCCAAATTGTTTGACATCAGATTGGTCCTTAGTAGCACCAATTCCTTAATTATTTGTATATATGTCTTGGGGTAGTTGGGGTAGGCAAGGAGAGAGGGGCAGGTTCCCAGACATACTGGGCTCCTGGATAGATCTCATTCGTGTCTCTCTTCAGCACCTTGGACAGCCCTTCAAACTCTTCAAAGATTTAACTTCTGTAGAATCAAAGGACCATTACCGCATCAGTGTTTCCTATGGCACTCTGGTAAGTGAACAGAGGAATTACAGACAGGTTTTCTTCAAGGTGAGCCAAGCTCCTGGTAAGAAGAGCCACCACAGACTCTGAACCACGGAAGTGTCTCAAAGTCCTGTCATGGGCACTGGGTTTAAAAGCAGGGCTGCATTTAGCTATTTGATGATTAATGAGTTAGGCTGTTTATTGTTAGATGCACTAAATTCTGAAGCATTAAAAATATATTAATATTTGTTAATACTTATGCCTACAACTTCAGGATCCATAAAGAGGTACCATTTTGTTAGCTCACCTTTATCCCAGTTACTTCAGACATCCATGTTATTCAACCAGAGTTGAGGCATTAATTTGATTAAATTGTAGGCACAATGCATAGAATGAATTAATAATTTCTAAGGAACTAAACTCAGGGGAGCAATCACTGAAAATTCAGGGGCAAGCCCACATTCTGCCATGTACATGACACTTCTGGTGCAATGGTGTGTACCATACAGCCCTGGCTGTGCTTACAAAATCAAACCCAGTGAGCTTTATTTGCAAGGTTATGCATGTCTAGCCAACCACCTTAATCAATAGGTATTTAATACCTATTAAACAAGCAAGGACTTTTTGAACTGACTTTTTAAAATATGGTAAATGTAGAGGTGCCTGAGTGGCTCAGTCAGTTAAGCATCTGACTCTTGGTTTCAGCTCAGGTCATGATCTCACAGTTCGTGAGTTTGAGCCCCACATAGGGCTCTGTGTTGATAGTGTAGAGCCTGCTTGGGATTCTCTTTCTCTTTCTCTTTCTTTCTCTCTCTCTCTCTCTCTCTCTCTCTCTCTCTCTCTCTCCCTCTCCCCCTCCCCTGCTCACTCTCTATCCCTCTCAAAAAAATGAATAACCAACTTTAAATATGGTAGATATAGTACTTATTTACATTTATCGGTAACTTTTGTTATAAAAAGAAAAAGATGGACTGGAAAAAAGAAAACGCCACACACATTACAGGAATATTTTCATTAACTTGCCTCTCAGAAACTGTGAGTTGATAGCCAACAGTATTGGCATATAAAAGTTGGATCTGAAGAGATATAATGTCACAAAGTTGTGATTTCACAAAGGTAAGTCCTATCATCTCATCTGTGATCATGAGCATATAGAAGTTCCCATAGTTACATTATGATTTTTGGCCTTTACTGACATTTTTCTCTTGAAAAGGCTAAGTAATATAACAAAGTTAAAACTGGTCCAATTTCTCAAAATTCAGACAGGTTAACTCAATCTTGAAAGCCATGTTAGTAAGATTTCTTACCATTTTCAAAGCTTAGAAGAAAATTAGGTTATCAAAGAGATAAGGTTTAATAGAGCCATAATCAGCACCTTGATTAACAGATGACTAATCTGAATCTACTTATGATCAAAGATAACATTAGCCTATTGAACAGTACAGGTACTATTAGTCTGTGAAGAAACAGAGCTCTCTCTCTGTTACAAGTTCAGATGCACTTAAATTGGAAGATGATAGTTTTTCAAAGGTAAAAGCAGCAGGGTCTCTAATATTAACATTTTTATTTCCACGCTTTGAACTCTTTGTAGTTAACAGGAGCCATCATTAAAAACCTAGCACTGATCTCAAAGAAAAATTTCTCCATTAAAAAATTTTCTTGGGGCGCCTGGGTGGCTCAGTCAGTTGAGCATCCGACTTTAGCTCAGGTCATGATCTCTTGGTTTGTGGGTTTGATCCCTGCTTTTGGCTTTGTGCTGACAGCTCAGAGCCTGGAGCCTGCTTCGGATTCTGTGTCTCCCTCTCTCTCTGCCCCTCCCCCACTCATGCTCTGTCTCTTTCTGTCAAAAATAAATAAACATTAAACTTTTTTTTAATTTCTTTTGGCATATATTAATGCAACAGATATGAGAGAGAGGAAAATCTAAGTGGGTTTTGAAATCACATTCATGGGCTGATCGTGGTAGGGGGTGGTGCATGGACAGGTGACAGACATCAGAGAACATCTCAGTTTCCACAATTTTATCCCAGATTCCTAGCCCAATTTCCAACTATCCTTGTCAGCAACTCCAAGTAATTATGATCAGAAAACCAAATCTAATATACTATTTACCTTTTAACAAAACAAAACTAGAAAGCTAGCTACTAGTAATTTCATATACATTTTTTCCACATAGCTCCTTAAGCCAACTAACTTGAGTTCATACAGATCTCTATTCTGGTCTTCTGGAAAGCTGGCCCGCTTGTGTGTGTAAGGGGATAGAATTGCCTAGTTAGAACTATTAAAGTCACCACATGGACACTGGATACAACTTGACAATATACTTTATTGCCTTTAGGCAATTGAGTTTGTGATCCCTGAAAAGTCATTCCAATTTCTTCTGTGTGTTTGTGTGTGTGTGTGTGTGTGTGTGTGTGTGTGTGTGTGTGTATTTGATGCATAAGGAGCTTCATAGGTATTATATAAACCCCTTTTCACCCTTTACCTTAATACCGAGGGCATAGTGTTTAATATAGTAGGGAGGAAACCGACCCAGAAATTAAGGGAAACTCCATGGGACTTCCACCCCAACCATGGCTTCTTGTCCTGTGGCTTATTGTTCAGCGTCCCCTTCTGTGGGACCATGAACATGTCCACAGTAGAAAGGATGTAAAAGTTTTAGAAAAACAACTGCTATGTCAAGTTATTAATGAGATGTATTGATGAGAAGGAAGGAGGTATCTTGGAATTCATTACTCCAGTCATAATATAACATCCAGAACATTCCTGAGACTGCCATTTATGATACAGTAGTTTGTTAGAGCTACCGTAACAAAATACCACAAATGACAGAAATTTATTTCTTCACAGCTCTGGTGGCTAAAAGTCCAAGACCAAGGTGTTGGCAGGTTTGGTTCCTCCTGAGGACTCACTCCTTGGCTTGCAGACAGCTACCTTCTCGCTGTGTCCTCACGTGGCTTTTGTATGCATGTATCCTTGGTGTCTCTCCTGCTCCTTATAAAGACATCAATCCTAGTGGAGTGGGACCCATCCATATGACTTCACTTAATCCTAGTAATGACCTCTCAAATGTCCTAATCTATAAATACAGCCACAACTCTGAAGTGTGCTGGCGGTTAGGACTTCAATATATAAATTTAGACTACACAATTAAGCCCATAATAATATTCTCAAAGCAAGCCTTTAATAGAGCAATATGATCACAAGGTCTAACACTTATTGACTGGTCCCTTTGTTCCAGATACTGTCCTGAGTGCCACAGCTCTATTACCTCATAATCCTCAAATTAACTCCATGAAGTCAGCACATTTTTACCAGTGAGAAAACTGAGGCATAGAGTCTGAGAAACCTGCCCAAAGGTCATACATCTCGTAGACAGCAAGCCAGTACTGGAGCCTGGGTAGTTTAAACAGCCTGTGGGTTGTTTAAACTCCACAATACGCCTCCAGAGCCCACATGCCTCCTGCCCTCTACCACCCTTTGTCTCCAGGCTAAAAAGACACAAATGACAGCTGAGGATAAATGAGGCTGTCCCAAGAAGAATCAACTGTTGATCAATGAGAATAATTTAACTAAAGACACCATTTTCTGCGCTCCCATGGTACTGTTCTAATCTTTAAATTAAAATACCGACTGTTCATGTGTTTCTCTACAAAGCTCATGGTTCCACAGAGTACATTCCATGAGATTCATATAGCACGGATGGGTTAAATGGATGGGTTCTGGCACCACAATGCCTGGCTTTAAAACCTGAGCTCTGTAACTTCTAACTGTGCAACCTTGGGCCATCCACTGAACCTCTCCAACCCTGTGATTCCTCATCAGTAAAATGAAGATGGTAATAGTACTCACTTCCTAGAGCTATCACAAAGGCCGAGGGAGACAGCCCATGGAAAGTATCAGCAGAGGGCCAGGCACACACAATGCATTCAGTACATGTTGGATACCACGATTATTATTCTACATAATATTTTCCAAATGAGAAAATATGCAAAGAATAGGTGTTTCATAAGTGTTTGACTAAACTAAGTTTGCTACATGTTATATTATAAAGAAATATCTTCATGAGGAATACACAAAACCTCCCCAAAACAAGCTACTTGGGATTTTAGAATGCTTCCTTTATTTTTATGTCTAAGTCTAAAATACACAGTTTTTCTTTCCAGGAAGATTATTTTTTTAATAGCTTTAAATGTTGCAGCAATAGGGGCGATGGGTGACTCAGTCGATTAAGTGTCTGACTCTTGATTTTGGCTCAGGTCATGATCTCTCGGGTCATAGGATTGAGCACTGGATAAGGCTCTGCACTGTTAGTGTGGAGCCTCCTTGGGATTCTTTCTCTATCCCCCTCCCCCACTCACTCACTCTCTCTCAAAATAAATTAAAAAAATGTTGCAGTCAGTAATAGAGGATCCTAAAGTACATGGAAGTAATTTCTGCAGATATATAAGAGCCACTGAACAATGGATCTAAGAAATACCAAGCCAATATGATAAACTGCTGTAAGGAAACAAGATAGCATGAATACCAGTGGCCAAAAGAATGATAAAATTCATGCCCATAATGAAAGCTTTTGTGACATATACTCAGTTTTTTCATACGCAAAGCAGAATTGTAATTGTGGAAGGCTATGAGAACCAAGTGAGACAGTGTTCGTACAAAACACTTTATAAATGGCTAGGCCTATTTGTGGAAAGCCTTAATAATAAGAAATACTTCATCACTGCTTTTACCTAAGCCAGTCAGACAGGGCTTGGAAATTTGCCAATTTTTAAAGCTCCTTAGGAAATTCTTATAATGATCCAGGTTAAGAACATATTCAAATAGATGTGCAATTGAGGAAACCATTATCTTTACTATATTGATATCATCTCAGGCTTGCATCCAACTTGTTACTACCATATGATGTCTCTTTAGAGACACAAGTCAACCGTGCGAGCTGGTTCAGAAGTCTGGAGTGGGGCCCGGGAATCAGTATTTTGACAAGGAATCCAGGTGATTTTGATGGTTATTTGGGAACCTCTACTGCAGTTCGTCGCTGTGTCTATAATGTAATTGACAGTTAGTGTGTTGATGCAGCTGTCGTATGAGATGGCCAAAAAGACACTTAAAAATATGTCTGGCTCCAGGTTTCCATCAGTTACCATCAGACATTCCTTCTAAGGCACCCATCACTTAGATTGGAACTCCTATACACAGTGTATGTGGGGTGTGCGGGCTGACTGACGAGAGAGAATCACAGACAATGGGAACAATAATACTGACACAAACCTGAAAATCAATTGCAGCGTGTCTATGCAGATTTTCAAGGCCATTTCAGACAGTCTTCTGGGCTCAGATGAGAGATATCTCTACTTCTCTGCATCCCATTACCACAACAATACGGTCAATCTGGGGATCATTTCGAGAACATCCAAACTAGGTAATACGCTTACTTCACAAGGGGAAGTGGAAGACATATGGAATTGGTCTCTAACTGGATGCTGAGGAATGGAGTATGAAACCCTCCCCAGCTGACACAGTTAATTAATGTAGTCAAGTAAAACACAATTAAAGAGAAGTAACAGCACAGGATAGACGGAAGGGAATGATCAAAGTAATAACACAAAGAGCTTCCTCTAGAAGTGATTTCTTAAGTGGGTAACAGATACCAAAGGGAGCTGCACCAACAGTGATCCTTGGAATGTCTGCAGTTTGGGTCAGATTTTGGTTAGGTTTCAACTAGACCTTTTTATTTACATACGCCATAACTAAGGAGATATTCTTGCAGATGTGACAAAACAAGTAAGAGTAAAGAGGATAAAAGATGGATAGGTTTTCCAGGAAATGCTTTTGTTTTCTTTCTCCCCTCTAGCACTATGGACAGCAACACCTTAATAGTCACAGGAAGCAAGCAGACTCCTTTTGCTCCTATGAAGCCAATGAGCACAATAGAAGAGGCCTAATGGATGTGTCCAAAATGCAGTAAATAGAGACACTATAGAGAAATGTAGGGGAATTTGAAGCGCACGGGCCAATATATTCTTTTGACACCTACAGATTTCCATTCTCTGTTCCCTCCCATAGAAGTCGGTTGTATTGGCAATCACAGTGGGTCATACTTACCAAACAAGGAATCTAAATCAAGACTATACACACAAAACACCTCTTTGCCATAAAAACAAGATTATACAGGAGGCTGACAGTCTTAACTAGGGGACTAGTGGCCAGATTATATTCCCTTGCTTTTTGCCACACGGTGGATGTACTACATATAAATCAGTTAAACTAAGAGCCTTGTAGCTGAGCATATAGCCACTTCATGAATATTTAGCACACAATGCAAGCTGCATTACAGAATGAGAGGCTGGCAGTCACAGCCAGTAGACACCCACTGAGCCCAGGGAGTCTAGCTGGCAATGGGATTGTGGGAATGCATAGAAATCACTTTTTCAAAGAATACCAATTGGAGTGAGAGTAAACTTGGGCGCTAATGTTAAGTGATGAGACTAGGATACCAAAATGCATCATGATGGAAGTACAGGAATATCACCTCAGAACCCTTTGTCTTCTTTGTACTATTTTAACTGCTTATAAAGAAAGAAGACTTTTGCACACTAGACTACCAGCTTGACAAAGACAAGAACTATGACTGACTTGTTTATTATTTTTTTTCCAAAGCCTTGTGCTTAGTAGACACTCAATACTGATGTGTTGAGTCAGCCAGGAAATGCTTTTTTGAGAAAGAGGCGGCAGTGGGGGGGGGGCAGGGGTAGAGAGAGAGCGAGACAGAATTCTAAGCAGGCTCTGCATTGTCAGAGCAGAGCCCCAAGAGAGGTTCAAACCCACAACCATGAGATCATGACCTGAGCTGAAATCAAGAGTCAGATGTTTAACCAACTGAGCCACTCAGGTGCCCCAGAAATGCTTTTGATATATACTTATCCATGGGGAAGCTCTTTCTGGCCTGTTACAAATATTTACCTATTGTCTTCAGTGAACTGTCCAGCTCCTAATTCATGTCAATCCCTCCAATTGTGTACTAGAGCCCATCTCCAACTGCCTACTCAAGGACATGAGTCAGTTGTTGTTCCTCCCTTTCTCTGTGATTCATCACATTTTCCTTCTATACTAAATGAGTCCCATTACTATCCCTAGAATTTTGCCATCGTAAGAAAAATGTTCTCTTGACCCCATTTCCTCCCCCAAGTTAGTTTTATTTACTTGCAACCCTTTAAATTTTTTTTAATGTTTATTTATTTTTGAAGGACAGTGAGACAGAGCATGAGCAGGGGAGGGACAGACACACACACACACACACACACACACACACACACACACAGAATCCGAAGCAGGGTCCAGGCTCTGAGCTGTCAGCACCAGAGCCCAATGCGGGGCTCGAACTCATAACTGTGGGATCATGACCTGAGCCAAAATCTGCCACCCAACCAACTGAGCCATCCAGGTGCCCCTTACCTGCAACCCTTTAAAGCAAAACTTGAAAACTTGCTGTCTCTACACCTCCTGATACTCTTCACCTTGCTCTACATACTCTCTACTTGCACAAGAAAACCTGGGGCTTTTTTCTCTATAATTCTCATCATTTTCTAGAAAACAATATAATCTGTTTATTTCTTATGTTTTCTTTATTGTCTATCCCCGTGTTTTGGAATATAAGATCCAAACATGGACCTTTGTCTTCACTCAAATGACCTTTGTCTTGACTCAAGCTTCCCAAAGATCTGGGTATATTCCTGACAAGAAGACACTCAATAAACGTAAGACAGAGGGATGTCTAGGTAGTTACAGAGTATAGTTCTGAACCTGCAGCCACATGCTATCATGTATCAAGCAACCTGCAAAAATTCCCTGAAAGTTGATATTAAGAGAAAACATTTTAAATGTTGGAAAATATTTGCACAGTAAGATAGTTTTCAATATTACGGAATTCTCACAGAAACTTATGGAGAGCTGGAACTAGAAGGATCTCTAGGTAAACTTTATTCCCAAAGATGCAGACACATACCAATTCTCTTACAGAGTATTGTGCAATCATGGAGTTTAAACTTTAATGGAAAAACCCAGTATAAATTCAAGCAACAAGACTCAACAATAAAGTTTCTCAGAAGCAGTGAACTAGTATCACTTCAAAATATTACTGCTCTGCAGTAAAAACATCCTACCAGAGATGAGTGAGCTTGCTCCAAAATATACTTGTAAAAAATGCTAACACTGGAGAACGTAACTGGGATTCAAGGACCGGAAAACTTCCTGCATAATTAAGATGACTTATTATATTAAATTAGTAAATGTATGCAAAGCTCTTGGAAGATTGAAAATATTATATGTGCCAGCTGATATTTATGGAGTAGCATAGAACTGAGGCAGCTCCAGAATCCAGGAAGGGGCCAGAGCCTTGTTCTAGTCTTGATAACCCAGGTTATAATCAACTCTAAGCCATATCAGACATTCTCCAAGGGCTATTTTGCTGCCAAAAATGAAGATAAAAGAAGTCAAGTAAATGACAGTGAAGAGAGGCTTTGGTATTGAATTGGTAAGGAGGCACGGAATATCCAAGACAAAGAGTGAAGACAGAGAATATGTGTGAGAGGAAGGATATACTTACTAAGTACCTAATAGGTGCCAGAAGGCATGGAAGATTTTTTTAAATGACTAAGACAGGATGTCTTCCTTTACATATTCTGTAATGTAATGAGGACATACACGCTGTTATATAAGAAAAATGGAACAAGAGTTATCAGATGAAGTACAAAAGAAATATACTACAGGAGTATACAGAGGACGAGAGATGTGGACTGAGGAGACTGGAAAGACATCAGGTAGGAAATACCTTGTAAGTTGACTGTAAGGGAAGGTGGGATTTGAACACATGGGGATGGCGGATCAGGCAAGGACAGTTCAATTCCAAGGAAGCGCTTGCAGTGAGGGAACTGGAAGACGAGCTTGGAAGTAAGCAGTGTAGTCCCTAAAGGACACCATCAGACACAGGCCACCAACTCTTCACTCTACCAACTTCCTTTCTGCCTTTCATTACACCACAGCATCTGGATTCGAACCAGCCTCCCTAATGTGGTACCTAAAGAGAATTGCCATCTATATCACTGATAGGCTGTTTCTGCCAAATACTATAAGGGACAGTGTGATCAAATATTATAAGAAACAGTATGATAAAATCAGAGGAAGGCTAAAGAAAGGTTTAGTGAGAAAACGTGAGAGAGTGTGGAGGCTGCTTGGGATTCTCTCTCTCTCCCTCTCTCTCTGCCCCTCCCCCATGCACTCTCTATCTCCCTCAAAATAAACAAACCTAAAAACAAAAACAAAAACCAATTCATGCCCTACAAAACAGGAAACGGAATAAAAAGACAAAGACTAACCAAGCAGAATCTTCTCGAAGTTGTGCAAATACATATTCTTAAAAGGCTCACTTAAGGGACTTACTCCAGACAGGTCAGAGATTTTTCTGAGTTAGAATGTACGCATGGAGTCAGACATGTTTTTAAAGAACAGAGAGAGTTACTGGTAGAGAGGTTTTTGGGTAGGTGCAGGTTGAGTATTAACACACCACTCCACGTATCACTCTTGCTTTATTATACTTCATTCAAGAAAAAAAAGTTTCACCACCCCATTTCTTTTTTTTTTTAATTTTTTAAACGTTTATTTATTTTTGAGACAGAGAGAGAGCACGAACGAGGGAGGGTCAGAGAGAGGGAGACACAGAATCTGAAACAGGCTCCAGGCTCTGAGCTGGCAGCACAGAGGCCGACGCGGGGCTTGAACTCACAGACCGCGAAATCATGACCCCAGCCGAAGTCGGCCGCTTAACCGACTGAGCCACCCAGACGCCCCTTCACCGCCCCATTTCTATGCTGCTTTCTTGCTCTATAGACTATTCACTCTCTGTTGGACAGGTTTCATAGAAGGCATGACTTTTGGTAGGAGCTTCTCTTACACACTCTGCTGCAAGGTCACCAAAACTCTGTCCTGCTGGTCTACCATGCCCACGTAAGACCTTGACAGGTCCTCATCCAGCGTCAAAACACTTCCTTTCCCTCCATTTGACAGCCTTGTCCATTATATAAAGGACCCAAAGGTAAGTCTGATCCAATTTAAACCTTGTTATGTTTTGCTAAAGGATATCAACCAATGGGCAATAAATTGAATGTGAAGAATTAGCCCCGTATCCCACACTTAATAATGTTCATGAAGGTCATGATGGCATTTCAAATAGTTTGGCCACTGCAATCTTAAAGAGCCCTCCTATTTCTACATTAACATAAATTAAACATGTTGGCCCTGGCCCTGAACAAATGATTTCTTTTCAAACACATAATCTAGAATAAAGTTTATTTTAAATGAAAGTATTAAAAGCAGACAACAGGAGGAAAATGTTATATAAATAATCAACCTGTGATTTGTACCAGAGGTGCCCTGGAATGAGTGAGCCCTCATCCCAGGATAGAGAATTCCTCCATGACTTACTTCAGTGGCCACAATGGAACCAGGGTAATTAGGGTCAATTTTAACCACCCTGTGAATGTCTTATTACACTTCTCATAAGAAATTCCTAAGAAGATGTAAAGGAACCACATTTTATTCTTTAGGGACAATACAAACAAACCACATATTTTTAACTGATAACTGTCATTCTATTAAAGTCTAAAAACAAGAGTGTCCAATAAGTTAACAGACTGTATTAACTGCTGCCTTTCCTTTAGGACATTAATAATGCTTATTATTTAGTATACTTACATGTATAGCAATACTTATATATTTGGTATAATGTAGCCCATAGGTCATCCCATAGACATGGATATTTTTATAGACCCAATTATAAAATTGAATCAGTGCCAACATTTAATAATTGAGTTATTTCCACTGGTGCACGGCCAAAGTTAGTGGGGGTAGGGGAGAAACAGTCAGAAGTCAGGTGCCAGAAGCCAGGACAGAGCACTCGTAGCAGGCAGGCATACCACCGGGCAGGGGGAAAAGCTCTGCTGGTGTGCCAAGTGGGTGATGAGTCTTGGCCAACCATCCTAGATTACAGAGGAGGGGCAAAGTGCAGGCTGATGTAAATCAGCCCCAGCCAAATAGCAGAGAACACTCTTGGTTGGTACAACACAGGAAATGAGAAGTTAGCCCACATGGTCAGGAGACTGGTTACATAAAGTGTATCACACAAATAAATATATATTGGGAATAATGGAAGCCAGATGGCTCATCTCAAAGAAGGAGGTACCAATATGAAAAGAGGGAAGACTCAAAGCAGGAGATATTGAATTGTAATTGGAGATATCATGGTTTCAGAGAGATGAAAAAATACAGAGAGCGTGTAATAAGTTTATGTGTGTTTATTCTGTCCAGTTAGAAGACTTACAGAAGCACGATACCCTAAAAGCAAAGAATATACCCAGCACTCAGGTCTTGGTTTCTAAATGTCATTCTCGACTTAGGAAAAAAAAAAGACCACGTCTCCTTAAAGAAACCATTCATTGAAGGCTGGGGAGGACAGGCACAGCATAAGCTGGAAAAGAAAAAAGAAAAAAAAAGAAAAGAAAAGAAAAAGCAAAAAATGTTCTCAAAGAATGGGGACATGTATAAAGGACACAGGAGTCACCACTGGCAGTTCCCACTGGCCAAATTTAGGGCAACTGTGCTGCAAAACAACTAATAATAATGTATTACAACCCACTGAATAAAATAGGAATCTCTATGTCCATACTAATATAATTAGAGGAGAAGGAATATTTTACCAAGGAGTAGAATGCTAACTAATAAGTGTTGAAGGAATTGGGGCAGGGGGCGGGGAGAATCACCATTTAGCAACCATTAGAGTAACAGCTGATTAAGACAAGAAGCTTCAACGGATAAAAGTAGTAGCGAAAATTTTCAGAAGGAACAGGTTATTTACCGAGTCTCAAAGTGTATCCCCACAAAATACTTCTTAGGTACTTACTAATTTAAAACTAAATACTAGGGCAACCTGGCAGGCAGCCTCTTTTTAACCAAGTGATAAAAGTGGATATCCAAAGTAAAGGCAAAAATCAACATCATGTGCATCCTGAAATCATGCACTGGGAAGAACACAGCATCACTTCTGTAGAAATCCTGCCAGGAGGCATCACATGAAGCTCATCCTGAGAGATTATCAGGCAAACCTAAGTCGAGGGACATTCTACAAATAAACACTGCTCTGTACTCTTCAAAAATCTGCAGATCATGAAAGACAAGGAAAGACTGAAGAATGTCTCCAAATTTAAAGAAGCTAATGGGACTTGACAAGTAAATGTCAGTATGACCCTGGAGTGGCCCCTAGACCTTGAAGAACATAAGTGGACAATATGTTGCAAGTAATTTCTCCCAGTCTGTAGCTTGTCTTTTCATTCCCTTAACCGGGTCTTTCTCCGGGTCTTTCTCAGATCAAAAGCTTTGCCATAGACAAAATCTGGGGTTTGTGAATTAGGTGGTAATATGGGATTCATGGTCATTCACTAATTCTGATGGATTAGCTGTGGTTTTGTAGGAGAGTGTCCTTTTTGTATACTAGATAGGCAACATGTGCATGGATGGATGGATGGATGGATGGACAGAATGATAAAGTGAGTGGGAAATCTGAGGGTATACAACAGTTCTGTGTACCATTTTATAACTTCTTGTGAGTCTAAAATTAAAAAAAATAAAACATACAAAACCAATTGGGAAGATTCCATGTAAAATATGGATTTGATCTTCTCTAGGAAATCAGATGTGGCAACCTGGGTGACATTCTCATGTGACAGATGTGAGCTGGAGCTGACAGCTGCTTTTTTACACCCTATGAATCCTATAACGCAACCCAGTCCTCACCACTCACTGTTTCACTACTTGTGTACTTCGCTCATTTATGTTCCCTCCTCAGCTCTACAACAGTATGAGTCTCTGGCTTTTACCATAGAGCACCTTTATCTGATACAAGCAGTAGGCAGTAAACTTTTTCTGGGTAAAGGTGTGAAAGGGGATGTTTCTCACCAGAAAGTTTTATGGAGATAATTATACACAGTCACATTGAGTTGGAGAAAGAAATACAGAGATCCTTTGTATCCTGTACGCAGTTTTGATGTTGCACAACTATAGTAAGAACAATATCAAAACATAGATAGAATCCACCAGTCCTATTCCCCTACTTTTTACTTGTACTCATGCGAATGTGTGTATTTAGTTCTATACAACCTTATCCCATGTATAATTTCATGTATCCATCGTCACAGTTAGGACACAGAACTGGTCCACCAGGACAAGGATGACCTGTGTTAACTTAATATAACCACACCCGTCGCCCTTCTCCCATCCCTAACCCCCGACAACCACTAATCTTTCCTCCATTTCTGCCATTTGGTCATGCCAAAATATTACGAATGGAATCATATAAAATGTAACCTTTTTTTCACTTGGCATAATTCTCTAGAGATTCATCCAGGCTACTACATCTACCAGTAACTTCATTTTTATTGGTGAGTGATATTCCACGCTCTGGAAATACAACAGTCTGTTTAACCATTCACTTCTTGAAGGACATCTGGGATGTTTCCAATTTAGGGCTATTACAAATAAAACTGCTACAAGCATTTGTGTATAGGTTTTTGTATGAACTTAAGTTTTCTTTCCTCTGGGATAAATGTGTGAGAGCGCAGTTGTTGGGTTAGATGATAGCTGTAATTTTTAAAGAAATGGTCAAAATGTTTTCCAGTGTGGCTATATCATTTCACCCGAGATATGAGTAATTCATTTTCTCCACATCCTTGACAACATTTGATGTTCTTTAGTATTATCACTAATTTTTATTTTAGCCTTTCTGAGGTATATAGTGATACTGTATTTTAATTTTCATTTGTCTGATGGCCAAATATATGTTCAACATTGTTTTTTTTAACTTATTTATTTTTGAGAGAGAGACAGAGAGAGCAAGTCAGGGAGGGGCAGAGAGAGAGAGGCAGAGAGAGAATCCCAAGCAGGCTCTGCACTGTCAGCACAGAGCCCGATGTGGGGCTTGAACTCACAAACCGTGAGATCATGACCTGAGCCCAAACCAAGGTTCAGACACTTAACCAACTGAGCCACCCAGGTGCCCCTAGGTTCAACATTTTATGAATTGCTTATTTGCCATCCAGATATCCTCTTCAGTAAATATCTATTCATATCTTTTGACTACTTTCTAACTGGATTGTTTGTGCTTTTTGCTGCTGAGTTTTGAGAGTTCTTTCTATGTTCCAGATACCTATCTTTTTATTCTCTTAACAGTTCATTTATAGAGCAAAAGATTCTGGTTTTGATGAGATCCAACTCATCAAATTTTCCTTTTTTGGATTGTGCTTTTGGAGTCAAGTCTAAAAACCTCTTTGGTAAGTTCTACATTCTGAAGATTTTCCCCTATTCTTTTTTCCAAAAGTTTTAAAACTTTATGTTTACATTTAAGTTCTTGATTCATTCTGAGTTAAATTTTACGTAAGGGTGTATGTTTGGGTCAAGGCTCATTTTTTTGTCTATGGATGTCCGATTACTACAACACCATTTATTGAAAAGACTTTCTTTCCTCTATCGAACTGCCTTTGTACCTTTTTCAAAAATCAGTTGAGTGTACTTGTGTGGCTCTATTTCTGGGCTACCTGTTCTGTTCCATTACTTATGTATCTATCCTTCTGCTGATATCAAACTGCAGCAATATAAGAGGATTTAATATTGAAATAGAATGGATTCTTCTCTCTTTATTCTTGTCTCCATTCTAGGGTCTGGATGCTTCCATATAAATTTTAGAATAAGCTTGTGTATGTCTTTTAAAAAGCTGCTGCTAAGAATTACATGAAATTTCATTAAACCTACAGACCGATTTGGTTATAATTTACATATTTACTATGTTGAACTTTCCAATCCATGAACATGGTATGTCTTTTCATTTATTTAGTTCTTTGAGTTTTCATTAGCATATTGTAATTTTCAGCATATAAATACTGTATCTATTTTGTGAAGTGTGTACATAAATATTTTCTTTCTTTAGAATGTTACTATGTTTATATATCTTTGATTTCCACATGTTCATTGCTAATGGATATAAGTATGATTGATTTTGGGGTGCTGATCTTGTATCCTGTGACACAGCTAAACTCACTTATAAGTTCTAGGAGTTTTTGGTTGCAGTCTTGGGATTTTCTATATACACAATGTATCTGCAAATGGACGGTTTTATATCTTCTTTCTGATCTGTGTGCCTTGCATTTCCTTTTTCTTTCTTTATTATATTTGCTAGAACTTCCATTTCTATACTGGACAGCATGGGTGAGTGCAGACATCCTTGACTTGTTCCCAATCTTAAGGGAAAAGCATTCAGTCTTCTGCTATTAAGTATAGTGTGAGACTTAATTATTTTGTATATACTGTTTATCAAGTTGAGGTAATTCCCCTCTATTCCTAAATTGCTGTGCATTTTCATTACAAATGAGTGTTAGATTTTGTCACATATTTTTTCTACTTCAATTAGTATGATCATAAGGTTTTTTCTTCCTTACATTGTTTATATGGTGGATTACACTGATTGATTTTGATATGTTAAACCAGCCTTATATATTTTGAATAGATCCTACTTGGTCATGCTTATAATTCTTTTTATATTGCTAGGTTTGATTTACTGACACTGTGTTACAGATTTACACGCCCATTTATTTGGCCAGCTCATCTCCACCCTCACGCACCTGACTCAGCTCTTAGCATTAATATTATTAAATCATACGCCATTTTTCAAAGGTGGTTTTCTCCTGAACTTCTGGCTTTTGCATATGTCATTCTCTTGGGTGACGCTTCTCTCCCGTCCCTGCTAAAAATAAATTAATTAATTAAAATCTCTTCACAGTATTTCCTTGTTGTCCTTTTACTGGCTACAGGATCTATAGTGATACCATTTGTTTCATTCCTGATATTGATGATTTGAGTCTATTTGGGGGTTCAGTTGTGCTGAAGATTTATCAAATGTATTAATTTTTTTGGAGAACCAGTTTTTTATTTCATTTATTTTCTCTATTGCTTTCGATTTTCACTCTCATTGATTTCTGCTCTTTTGTATTTCCTTCCTTCTGCTTGCTCTGGGTTTATTTTGTTCATCTTTTTCTAGTTTCTTAAGGTTGGAACTTAGATCACTGATTTGTTTCCTTTCTTTGTTTCCAATGTAAGTATGTAATGCCATAAATTTCCCTGCCAGCATTGCTTCAGCTGCTTGAAAGATTTTATTTTCAAGGCCTTATATTCGCTGCATTTGACACCCCTCCCTGCCCCACCACCAATAAGAACTCTTCATTTCTTCTCAGGATCCTGTATCTAGAGTTCTGATACTTTCTATACTTTCTCCTATTGAGCCTGAGTATCTAGGGAAAAAAAGCCTTATTAAACTCATCCTGATTAAGGTCTGAGCAGCACATACTTTTTCTCTTGCAGGGGCACCTGTATTTTCACAAGGCATACAGTTTCCAGGATCAACAGCCATGGGAAGAAGGGAACTCTGCCCCTGTACCCCAAATCGTGCCCGCTAGAGATAAGATCCTCTCAGTAGACCTCAGTTACGCAGATCACAGATAATTCTGGGCATGGCCACCAAATCTCTAGCCGTCTTTTGTCATAAAGATACTAAAATAGATATCAAACACAGGGTTAGAAGCTTCAAGAACTCATCAGAGGAAGTGGTTGAAAAAAAGTATATGAATAGAAACAAAGCACAGGTCCTCAATTTGTTGCCCGGAACAGCCTCACTGGCATCTCCTGGGAACCTGTCAGAAATGCACATTTCTAGGCCTTACCCCAGACTTACTGAATCAGCAGCTCAGGGGTGGGGCACAGCAATCTGTGCTGTCCTGAGGCCTTCTGGGTGATTCTGATGCAGCTGAAGTTTGAAAACTGCTGCTCTGGTGGACACAAAACTCACCGCTTGAAGTTTTTACTCAAAACCCAGAAGGTCTGATGACCGGACAGGAGGCTCTGTAGGCTGGCTGAGGTTCTCCACACTCTGAGGTAGGATGCTGTCCTTTAGAATTGGATCATTATCCCAGACAGATGGATGGGCTCACATTTAATCAAGGCAGTGGTTACTTCAGAGGAAAGGTCACTGTTAGCATAAAAGGTGGATACCCAGGGGCCCCTGGGCGGCTCAGTTGGTTAAGTGTCTGACTCTTGATTTCAGCTCAGGTCATGATCTCACAGTTCATGGGATCAAGCCCAAGCCAGGCTCTAAGGCGACAGCACAGAGCTTAGAATTCTCTCCTTTCTTTCTCTCTGCACCGCCTCCACTTGCACCTGTGTTTGCTCTCTCCCCCAAAATAAATAAACAGTTAAAATAAATAAATAAATAAAAGGTGGATACACTAACATATTCAGATCATGGTTATCTGTAGTAAAAAGAAATAACTCTAAGGTAACTGCTGGGCCTATGTGTTCAAGAAAATTGCAAAAATTTTCCAAATGTAAATGCAATTTGCCATAAATAAAAATTTTATTCACACATTAACACACTGTGGGAGTATATTTGTATTTACATTTTTAAAAACTTCTATTCTGTTAAGTTTTATTTTTAATTACTTATATGCATATGTATTAAAAAATGTCATGAGACTGCTTGCAAAAATTCAAATATTCAACATCTTTTCCATCCCTGAAATAAAAACATGCTCTAAGAGAGTGCTCAAAATGATCATTCCTGTCACTAGGTTCAGCTTTAGGTTGAACAAGTGTTTTTTGTTTTTTTTTTTTAATTTTTTAATGTTTATTTATTTTTGAGAGACAGAGCACGAGCAAGGGAGGGGCAGAGAGAGAGGGAGACACAGAATCCAAACCCTGAGCTGTCAGCACAGAGCCCAATGTGGGGCTCGAACCCCGGAACCAGGAGATCATGGGTGAGCCAAAGTTGGACACTCAACCGACTGAGCCACCCAGATGCCCTAGGTAGGACAAGTTATTTTTTTTTCAATATATGAAGTTTATTGTCAAATTGGTTTCCATACAGCACCCAGTGCTCATCCCAAAAGGTGCCCTCCTCAATACCCACCACCCACCCTCCCCTCCCTCCCACCCCCCATCAACCCTCAGTTTGTTCTCAGTTTTTAAGAGTCTCTTATGCTTTGGCTCTCTTCCACTCTAACCTCCTTTTTTTTCCTTCCCCTCCCCCATGGGTTTCTGTTAAGTTTCTCAGGATCCACATAAGAGTGAAACCATATGGTATCTGTCTTTCTCTGTATGGCTTATTTCACTTAGCATCACACTCTCCAGTTCCATCCACGTTGCTACAAAGGGCCATATTTCATTCTTTCTCATTGTCACGTAGTACTCCATTGTGTATATAAACCACAATTTCTTTATCCATCCATCAGTTGATGGACATTTCGGCTCTTTCCATAATTTGGCTATTGTTGAGAGTGCTGCTATAAATATTGGGGTACAAGTGTCCCTATGCATCAGTACTCCTGTATCCCTTGGGTAAATTCCTAGCAGTGCTATTGCTGGGTCATAGGGTAGGTCTATTTTTATTTTTTTGAGGAACCTCCACACTGTTTTCTAGAGTGGGTGCACCAATTTGCATTCCCACCAACAGTGCAAGAGGGTTCCCGTTTCTCTACATCCTCTCCAGCATCTATAGTCTCCTGATTTGTTCATTTTGGCCACTCTGACTGGCATGAGTGATATCTGAGTGTGGTTTTGATTTGTATTTCCCTGATGGGGAGCGACGTTGAGCATCTTTTCATGTGCCTTGGCCATCCGGATGTCTTCTTTAGAGAAGTGTCTATTCATGTTTTCTGCCCATTTCTTCACTGGGTTATTTGTTTTTCGGGTGTGGAGTTCGGTGAGCTCTTTATAGATTTTGGATACTAGCCCTTTGTCCGATATGTCATTTGCAAATATCTTTTCCCATTCCGTTGGTTGCCTTTTAGTTGTGTTGGTTGTTTCCTTTGCTGTGCAGAAGCTTTTTATCTTCATAAGGTCCCAGTAGTTCATTTTTGCTTTTAATTCCCTTGCCTTTGGGGATGTAGGACAAGTATTTTTAAAGCTTATGTGCAAAGCACTCGATCCCGTAGACATAAAAGGATGAAAGCAGCCACACAGGTCCCCTGTGCTGAGAAGAGATTAGTAAGGAGAAGACACGACTCCAGCTTTCAGTCACTGGATGATTCTAATAATTGGAATAATAACAATAATGAATACTAATTGGAATATTGAAGTATTATTCTTGGGCTGTAAGTCCAGTTGGGTGCTCACAGCTGTACTCACTGAAATGTGACCAAAGAGTTGGTAACCTGAGCCCACACAGCCCCTAAGTTATTCAATTCTTGTTGCAGTTAGCACAGTTGCCATAAGCATGGCATTTTAATGGCAAGTTTATTAGCAAGAAGGAGGGAGAAAGGCCAAGGACCTTCTTTCCTCTCTGGGACCTTCTCTCTGCTCATTAACACAATCGGCAGCAGGCAGCCAGATGAAAGTAGGCGATGTTCACACCAGTCAATTCTGCTACTCATTAGCAGCTTTGGTAAGACAGGCAAAATAAAAAGGAAGGGAAAAAAACACTTTGGGGAGGACATGTGGAAGTCAGATTTTGTTCTTGCTGCTGGATAGATTTCTATAATTCTTGCTCTTTTTGGTACTCGTCATCATGGAAAATCCCAAGCTCTCTGCAGAGTTCACTCTATTCCCTTTTGCTCTCCCCCTTCTCTCCCTTTCCTCCTGGCCCCAGTTGAGTAGTTTAGGAAATATGGACCATGAAAAGCACAGCAATGGGGAAACCCAATGGACAACCGAGACAGTTGTACACAGACCCTTCACCCATGCTCTCAGTCTAACAAAAACCACCTTTTAGGAAAAGACGTTTGTGATCAAAAAGAAAAACCTGGGGTTGGAATAAGATAAAGGCTAAGCTTCAAGCTTGAGTTCAAACACAGACCCTGATGCCACCTTTGTTTCCAACATGAAGGATCAGGGCATACATCAATCATTATGAGGACTTTCAGAATTTTACTACAGGGAATTTAAAAGTAAGATCATCAGAGCCCAAAAATGTTTGAATACTTTCTAGAATATTCTAGAATAATCTACTCTGGATTAAGTACTAATTAAGCATGATGAAGTTACCATACTATAGTGCACAAATACAAATATAGTTCATTTTATACCCTAAGTAGTATCTTTTCGGATTTGAAAAACATATTATCACAGAAAAAAACATGAAATCTTGATTTCCTGGGTCAGATAATATCCTCAGAGTCTGTCGCCTTTAGATGATGCCTTCTGCCATTAAAGTAATGATTTGCCATTATGTTAACATTAAAAGTACTAGGTCTCATAGAGATGCCACAATCTTAGTAGATCCATCTTTCTAGGTTAAAGTTTCTACACAAGTATATGTAGAAACACCTTTCTCAGCGTATTCTTCTCTCCTTCTAGTATATGGACAGGATTAAGGTACCATCCCTCCTTATTGCACTAAAATGACTATAAACTTATTTTTTCTGATGAAAACAAAAAAAAGCCACCAAAATGAGTATGTGCAAATGTAAGATGTTTTTGATGCAAAACTGTTTTCAAAGGGAGACAGAGGGGGTTAAGATACTCTTTGAGTAATACCATTTCTGTATTTCCAACGTAATTGTTTCACTCTTATAAGGTAGAGTTGCTTGTTCAAACTTCCCCAGATTTTGAAGTTTTACCCAGATCTTGAAATCTGCTAATATTCTACAAAGGACCAAGGTCTTCAAGAATTGATAGCATATGATTTTGTCTATAACATTTTAATATCTCTGCTGTCAGCACAGAGCCCGCTTCAGATCCTCTGCCCCCGCCGTCTCTCAAAACTAAATAAGTATTTCTTGTTAATGTTTACTTTTGAGAGACAGAGAGAGAGACAGAAAGGGAGAGGGGCAGAGAGAGAGAGGGAGACACAGAATCTGAAGCAGGCTCCAGGCTCTGAGCGGTCAGCACAGAACCCGACATGGGGCTCAAACTCACGGACCATGAGATCGTGACCTGAGCTGAAGTCAGATGCTTAACCAACCGAGCCACCCAGCTGCCCCACTAAACATTTTTTTAAAAGAAAGTACCTGTTTAAGAAAATGTATATCTTGTGATGGGAGTGGAAGACACAGCAGCATTGCACGGTCACCTCACACTGCTGATGCTAGTGGCACGTAACCGATGGAGCAGATGATGTGACCAACTGTACTTTCCTTTAGTGCTTTAGACAAAAAATAATTCTCACCTGGCCCGCTCAACAAAGTCCAAAAAAGGGCCAATAAGAATTCACTGTAATTGGAAAATACAAAGTGCTTCCTAGTCATGAATGCATTCCTGAACTTGATGCTTCCCAAGGTTAGCCTTCTGGGACGCTAACTGCATCAAGACACCATAAGAGTGATACAGGAAAAAATCCAAGAGCAGAGACCTAATCAGCTCCACGGGGACACCCCCAAAAGGAAGACGAAGTTTCAAAGGGTAGAGTGTAAATCCTCAGACAGGTACATCTATAAACCTGAATCACTTCTTTCTAACTCCAATTTCTTAAAGCAGGTATTCGGGATCACCCTGCAAAGCAACAGGGCAGTGACTGATCATCTTTTCTGCAGGAAGTCACTGCAATCCAGATGGTGCTGTGTCTGAGTGTGATCCAAGTGCAAGGGAGAAACATACAAGAACTCACAGCATAAGAACATAAGGAGACGTGGAGAATCTGTTCTCCTGGAGGAGACTGGAGGCCAACATAGTCTATGGGCCTAGATCCAAGATTGCTATAGAACTGTCTCTTCTACCTTCATGAATGCAAAGCTCTCTGTGGATATGCTCTATTTGTCTCCCATGGCTTTCTTCTCCAACTCCCTTCTCTCCATCGTCACTTTCAGACAGAACAAGATGGCTATCACAGTAAATGGAGTATCTGTCTCTCTGCACATGTCAATGCTTAGTCTTGGGATAAAATTGGAGGCCTTCAGGAATGCGTTCTGATGGAGACTGGTCTACCTGGCTCCATACCTGCTGGATTTTTACCACCTGTGTTGGTGAGGGACAAAAATAGGATGGATGCAGGGAGACAAACAGTGGGTGCTCGGGTACACACATGGAAGAAAGAAATCTCCGCAATTTGAGATCTGCAAACAGGAACAAAGGGGACAAAATGAAACCTGTGATGATCGGGGCGACTGGGTGGCTCAGTCGATTAACTGTCCGACTTCAGCTCAGGTCATGATCTCAGGGTTCATGAGTTCAAGCCCTGCATTGGGCTCTCTGCTGTCAGCAAGGAGCCCACTTCTCATCCTCTGTTCCCATCTCTCTCTGCCCCTCCCCCATTTGTGCTCTCGCTCTCTCTCTCTCTCTCTCTCTCTCTGAAAAATAAACATTAAAAAATAAAAAAGAAACCTGTGATGATCTGATATTACTGACTGTCGTCATCCCCAAGGCCACAACATCCTGGGGACACTGGTAGCTCCAGTGACACCAGGAAAATAAAGCTGTGTCCTCACATCATCCCCATGTCCAAACCCCATTTTCCAGAATCTGGTGGTGCAGCCTTCCTCCCACCCCATGGCTAGTATGATCTCCAGATGGGAGGCTTCTAACTGCAGATGGCCCCACGTGTACCTTCCCCCACCTTGACCCTCATGCATGCTCTCTAAAGAGTGATATTCTGTCCAGATATCCAATGGATATTCTGTCCATTCTTATCCAAGCCTTAGAGATATACACAGATAATTTTCTAAAAGAGTTTGTTTCTTTATGCATGTGTCTTTATGCAGCCCATTAAAAGAACAAACACCACAGGGGAGCCTGGGTGGCTCAGTTGGTTAAGCATCCAACTCTTGGTTTCAGCCCAGGTGGTGATCTCACCATTCCTGAGTTCGAGCCCTATATCAGGCTCTGCGCTGAAAGCATGGAGCCTGCTTGGGATTCTCTCTCTCTCCCTCTCTGCCCCTCCCCTGCTCTCTGTCTGTCTCTCAAAATAAATAAATAAACTTAAAAAAAAAGGAAGGAATAGCACAAATCTAATCATGTTTCTCAACCTTTTTCCTCATTATCATCTCCCTTAAGGAGCTATTTTAGACCTATTTTTCCTCATCACATACCCCCATGAAATTTCAATACCACAGATACACTATGTATCTATTTATGTGATATACACTGGTTTTTTCACCCACAAAGAACCATTTTCCACCCTCTTGGGGGAGATATAATCCCTCTTGAGAATGCATGATCTTGAAGCATGCAACAACTGAAATAATTGTGCGGGAGGTATCTGAACTACTGTTTCTTTAATACTATACCAATACTCTAAATCACCACGAACAGCATCTTTCCTTTAGATCGATAATCTGTATCGAAGAGCTCCAGACCAGCAACGTCTTCATCTCCTGAGATTACGACTGAAGCACAAAGCTTCTTCCTGTAGTGCCTCCTGCCTCTTTGTTCGCCCATCACAAGAGAGCCTACAGAATCAGCAGTGCCACCCCCCAGATTGGCACGCCAACCCCAAAGAAAGAAGTTCACAGACACGGTCAACCCATTTCTCCCTCCGAACACTAGAAAACTGTACTCACCTCTTGCCGCTTGAAGTTCTGGACATATTCTTCAAACTGCTCATCTTTTGTCTCATCAGCTTTCCCAAGCTTCTGAAGGACCTAGTTTGCAAAGGAAACAAAAACGGTTTGATTTAACAGCGTCTTTGAATAATAGGCAGGGCAAGGCTCTTGTTTTGCTCTCTTGAGGAGATGTCACTCAACATAGCTAGTGTTTCTGTTCTGGAAGCATCTTGGCTCGCTGGGTTCCGGGTGATCAGACTGGGATTTTAACCACAGTTCTGCTGCTCACAGGCTGAGCAAATGCTACATTGCATGTATCGATATAAATCGATTACTGAAAGGCTGTGCCTTGTCTTGTCCAATCTGGCACGATGCTTGATACATAACAGGTACGCAGATGTTTATGAAACAGTGAACCAAAGTTATTCTACTAGACACTTAGCCTACTTTTGAGGGATGGTGTTAGAATTACTGGAGCCAGGCACAAGGCAAATTCTCCCCCACTGCCTTCGAATATGCCCTTCAACTCATAAAATGCTCAGTGATGTCCTGGAATACGCAAAGCCCCCTGCTAAGCACTAGGATCCAGAAATGTAAAGATGAATGAAACCAGGCCCCAGTACTTAATCTTGAGAAATGCAGAGTCCAGTGATGTAAACAAGGCAGGTTCACAAGTAACATATCAGAGACCATGGGTCACAGGCAATATGAAGGGTTAACAGTATTGTGAGCAATATCCCTTAGGAGCCGAGGTTACCAGGGAATGCTCTGCCGAGCTGATTCAAACTGTGCTGGAAATGCCAGCAGACAGGAATGTGGCAGACTGCATTCCCACCAAGGAAGGAGCCTCTGCAGAGATCACTGGAAAAATCATTACATATTGTGGGACTGGGCAGGAGTGGTTCTGTCTTCCTGGAGCACAGGATTGGGTAACAGGAGAAGGTGCTCTCACAGATACAGCAGAGAGTTACCTGGGCATAGAGCAGAAGGATCCTGAGAACCACACCTGGGTTCCCTACTCAGTAGTCCCACGTGTAGTATCTAAAACACCAAGTCATTCGAGAATAAAAAAAAAAAAAAAAGAAAAAAAACCCAAAAAACAAAAACTTAAGAAACCCCCATGAACACTGCCTTAATGAGTTGAAAATTATTTACATGAAAATGTTATCTTTAACTTTTGAAAAACTGTAAGAACAAGATCAACTTAGAAGTGTTGTGTAAATGCAAGATAGTGTCACTATTATTTTTATGACGACTGCTGTTAGAGGCAGCAAAGCAAAAACACACAGGACCCACGTGCAGAAGAAGGAACTTCAACGACATGGGGATTCTGGGCCTTGTTACAAGACCTCTTCCCATCCACCCCCAGATCTGCATCTAAAGTAAAATAACTTAAGAATGAAGAATTTGCAGGGTGCCTGGGGGGCTCAGTTAAGGGTCTGGTTCTTGGTTTTGACTCAGGTCATGATTTCACGGTTTGTGAGCCTGAGTGCCACACTGGGCTCCGCGTGGAGCATGGTGCCTCCTTGAGATTCTGTCTCTCTCTCCCTCTGCCCCATGTGGACACATGCACTCTCTCCCTCTAAATAAATAAACTTAAAAAAAATTATTTTAATGAATAAATAATTTTTAAAAAAAGAAATGATTTAAAAAAAAAGTGCTTGCTTGCTTCTTTATTCCATCTACCTTTTAAAAAGTTTTCATTTTAGGGGCGCCTGGGTGGCTCAGTCGGTTAAGCGGCCGACTTCGGCTCAGGTCATGATCTCACGGTCCACGAGTTTGAGCCCCGTGTCGGGCTCTGTGCTGACAGCTCAGAGCCTGGAGCCTGCTTCAGATTCTGTGTCTCCCTCTCTCTCTGCCCCTCCCCTGTTCATGCTCTGTCTCTCTCTGTCTCAAAAATAAATAAACATTAAAAAAAAATTTTTAAAAATAAATAAAAAGTTTTCATTTTAGGAGCGCCTGGGTGGTTCAGTCACTTAAGCATCCAACGCTTGATTTCAGCTCAGGTCTGTGAGATCGAGCCCCACGTCGGGCTCCATGCTAACAGCACAGAGCCTGCTTGGGATTCTCTCTCTCCCTCTCTCTGCTCCTTCCCAACTCATGCTCACTCTCTCACTCGCTCTCTCAAAAATAAATAAACTTAAAAAAAATTATTTTTCATTTTAAAGTCAAGTCTCCCAAATGACCTGTGTCCACACACAGAAACACTAAAACTAACAGGGGAAAGGTACCTAGCATTTACTATGTGATCTTTCCCCCTAATTCTTAAAATTTACTATTTCATAAATGTTTGGCTCCCCTAGAGCAGTTGAGCCTTTGAAAAGAAGCAACACCTCATGTAACGTCAGCAGTTCACAAAAGCCACGAAAGCTGTCAGTCTTCTGAGCAGGCAACCTCGCCCCCCCACCCACTGTCTGCGCAGTGCAAAGACACTGTGGTTTCAGCAGCGGGAGAAAAGAGACTGATGTTCATCGAGTCTCCGCTACGTGCCTGAAACCACAGAAAGTGATTTACATGTCACGTCTTTCGTTCTCACAACACCCCTAGCTACATCTTATTTTACCCACATGACAGCTTAGGAAACAGGAACACATAGTTAAGTGGCCTACTGGAGACTCTCCGGAAAATCCCCTTTTTGAGGTCTGGCACCCCTATCCCCACTCACAGAGAGCCTCTTCCTTCTTATGGGAAGCAAATGGGACTTACATATCCTAACTCTCATTCTCACGTTCTCATCTGAGATTCCTGAAGGCCACCGTACCCTAAGAAAGACACAGCTTCAAGGGTGCGTATCTACAATTGTGAAAGGGATTTTTCACAGACCCTCTGCTGAAAGTCTGTTATTTAAATTTTATTTCCTTTTTTAAAAAACGTTTGTTTCTTTTTTTTATTTTGAGAGAAACAGAGACACAGCATGAGCAGGGGAGGGACAAAGAGAGAGAGGGAGACACAGAATCCGAAGTAGGCTCCAGGCTCTGAGCTGTCAGCACAGAGCCCAGTGCAGGGCTCGAACTCACGAACCATGAGATCATGACCTGAGCCAAAGTTGGATGCTTAACTGACTGAGCCACCCAGGTGCCCCGTGTTATTTAAATTTTAAATCATAGTGCCTTGCAATCTGTATTTCTAGAAATTGTAGAGTATAATTAAAATAGAAAAAATAACCAAAAACACTGTTCCTAGGTGCCAAGAGAGATGGAATTATGATTGGACGATACTATAATCCCACTCTCTCTCTTCTACTGAAAGTAATAAGGGACCCAGACCTCTCTGGGTCACAGCACACCCACATCTTGATGGCAGCAGCCACAGAGTGGAGACAGAAAAGGCATGAGGACAGGGGCAAGAAAGGATCTGGCCTTTGCTGAGAACCTTCTCCAAGCCATTCACTGCGTTAGGGAATTCTGTCTCTTATTTCAGCTGATTCTCACAGGAGCCAGCTCATCCTATTTTAAATTAAAAAAAAATGTTTTTAATGTTTATTTCTTAGTCTGCAGAGACAGAGAGTGAGAGGGGGAGGGACAGAGAGAGAGGGAGACACAGAATCTGAAGCAGGCTCCAGGCTCCGAGCTCTCAGAACAGAGCCCGGTGCGGGACTCGAACCCACAAACCATGAGATGATGACCTGAGCTGAAGTTGGACACTTAACAGACAGAGCCACCCAGGCACCCCTCATCCTATTTTAATTTCATCAACAGCATAAACTTAGGGTCACAAAAACATGAGGAGGAGATCTCACATATTGGACATCTACATGAGGAGAATCAGGATTCACAAAAAGACCTTCTCTAACGAGAAGAAACTCAACAGGGATAAAACTTTCAGTCAGAAATACAATTATACAAGGACTGAATGTATGTTTTCGACTTTCAACCAACATGCAACAGAATGGATGCTAGGAACACATGATGGGTGCCGTTCAGGAGAAAGAAGGGATGACCTCAGCAGATGGTCTGTATGTGTTGACAAAGGGCTCTCAGGCTGCACCAGTAGGCATGACAGCAACTAACAGAGCAGGCCCAAAAGTTCCTCTGGGCTGGACAAGCTGGGCAACACATAAATTCACAGTCATCCTGGAGCCAGCTAGAGTCCCCAGAAAGGTAGAGAGAATTGACACCCTGAGGTAAGAGGAATATGTGATATAATTGGGGGTATTAACAAGGAGAAAAGGAGACCAGAAGGAAGAGAGTGTAATTGTCTTCAAATATCTGAAGGATCATCACAATAAAGACCAGACTTGTTCCATCTGAAACCGAGATCGAGAACTAGCATTGGTAGGTAAAAGCTATGTATATAAAAAAAATTTTTTTTTGTACTAACACATTTTTCATGGTTTTTTGGAAATGAAATAGTTTTTTGGTAGACATAATGAGCTCACTGTCCTAACAGCAATCTGAGCTTAACCAATAGATAGAGGTGCCAGAGAAGAGATTTACTCATCAAATAGGGGGACAAAATAATATATATTAAGTTTATTTATTTTGAGAGAGAGAAATCTCTGGGGAGGGGGAGAGAGAGGGGAAGAGAGAGAATCCCAAGGAGGCTCCACACCATCAGTGTGGAGCCCAACGCAGGGCTCGAACCCATGAACCATGAGATCGGAACGTGAGCCAAAACCAAGAGTGGAAGCTTAACCGACCGAGCCACCCAGGCGCCCCTGAAATAAGTATTTTCTCATTCAAATTCGGATTCTAATTTCAGATATCACCTAATTCTTGAATCTATAATGAATGTATCAAGTTTGACATTTTCCCTACGAAAGAACACAAATCACAGTCAAGAGTAGGCAGAGAAGGAAGTCCATACACTCCTATCTCCAACTGAAGAGAAGACAGACTTACTGAAGACTGTGTGCCCAACCATGCAGGGGGCTGCAGAAAGGCGAGCCAGTTCTAGGGACCGTGAGTGTGGTATGCTGAGGCGCGAGGTGAGGGGAACCGGGGTAGACGAAGCTAGCGTGGGAGGTGGATGACAGATGACAGAGAGGTTTATTAGTCTGCAAGACTCAAGACTTTCATTTTCTCCTGCAGACCGTGGCGAGCCAATGATGCTTTTCCTTGGAGGGAGCCACCTGCATGGATTTGTGCAGCCTGGAGACAATGGTAAGGACAGATCAGAAGAGAGCAAGACTCTTTGTAAAGGTGGGACCAGTTAAGAGACTACACAGTCCAGGCAATGCCACTGAGCCTGAGTGAGAAAACACACTGGGCAGACACTTAAAAAGCACAATCCAGGGCGCCTGGGTGGCTCAGTCGGTTAAGTGTCCGACTTTGGGTCAGGTCATGATCTTGCAGTTCACGGGTTCAAGCTCCGCGTCGGGCTCTATGCTGACAGCTCAGAGCCTGGAGCCTGCTTCGGATTCTGTGTGCGTGTCCCTCTCTCTCTCTCTCTCTCTCTCTCTCTGCCCCTCCCCACTTGTGCTCTCTGTCTCTCAAAAATAAATAAATGTATTTTTTAAAAAAGCGCAATCCACACTACACTTGTTGGCTTACAAGATGGACAGGGTGGGGACAGAGAAGACGCACAGATGATCTCAGGTTTCTGCCGCTGAGAACCAGGGACCTAGGCTGCGGCGAAGGCTCCAGGGAGGGGGATGGTTTCGATGCGGGATTAGGAAAGGTCAGAACCAGAAACATGCAACAAGACCTGTGGACGGAAGCGATGGCTCAGCTGGAAAACACACGTGAAGAGTCTTGTGATTTTCCTCCCAGTAACTGAAAATATCCATTAACCTGACCAGTTTGGCACCATTGACGTTCACGTTACAGGGCGATTACTATACATTCACGGATCTGATACTCAGGTTCTGACGACACGAGCCACCTTCCACGCACAGGCAAATGGCAGACAATGTTGTGCCTCATGCGTTTTGCTTCAGGACTTCGGTCTTTCACCTCACAGCTTATTTCATCTGCACTGACACCTTACTGTTTTGAAACAACAGGATTTTGTTATTTTGTCGCTGCTGTTTTTCGAATGCAAAATTACATCCTAAGTTGAATAAGCATTTTCAAACTGCCTTTCCTTTCGATGAGATTCTGAAGCATCCCTCTATGGCTGGCTGTGTCACCCTCCCCTCTCAGGCCTGAGTTCAGAAGTTCTGATGTGATCGTAAAAAGACACCGTGACATGGGCAAATTAAAAATTAAACAGGAAGGAAAAGCGGGAATATGGTAGCTTGGAGTATTTCCACAAGTAAACCCTATTTCAGTGTCTCCTAAAGCAGTTAGTAATGGTTTGCCTGGGCTGCTCCAAAGACATGAATCTCACATTGTTTTTTTATTTTATTTTTTTAGGTTTATTTATTTTGAAAGAGAGAGCAGGGGAGGGGCAGAGAGAGAGGGAGAGAGACAGAATCCCAAGCAGGCTTTGCACTGTTAGCACAGAGCCCAATGTGGGGCTCAAACTCACAAACCAGGAGATCATGACCTGAGCTGAACAAAGTTGGGCGCTTAACCAACTGAGACACCCAGACGCCCCTTATATTCTTTTTAAGAGCAATTCTCTAGAGCAATTGCTCCTGAAATGCCCAAGTAATGTCTCTAAAAATTCAGAACTCTCTGATTTAGGCAGTCAAGGAGAGAACCACCTAATTTAGCCTTCTCTGAACAAGGAGGCACCCCTCTCTCCACACTCTCTGTATTTATAAAAAAGAAGAGCACATAAAATCACGTATACACTATCCACTGAATCCAGGAGGCAACTACATGGGATGACCATGGTCTCTTCTCGTCTGGATAAGACATGGAGAGTTGGGTCTTTGGCCCCTGCCCATGTGCAGAGGATTCATTCACTCATCTGTCCAGATACCCACATGTCCATGTGCACATTCAGAAAGCATTTACCAAGTGCTCACTCCGGCCCTGTGCCAAGTTCCATAAGGACTTCCAAGGACTGGAAGGAGGCCATCAGGTACATGACAATGCAGGGTATTTGCTTGTGCTGGTATCCTATGAGCAGACACTGCACTATCGGCCAAACTTCAGGGTACTGGATCTTTGACTTCTTGCTAGGTATATTCAAAGACTTAAAGCAGTAGCTTTAATGTGCTCTAACTTGAGAGGAACAAGATGAATCATCCTTTGGAGTGTTCCTGTCAAGGTCCTGTATTTTGCCCTCTATCTGGTCTTTTATAGATTTATGTCTGCGTCATTACAACATCCACTCCTTGCTCTGGCAGATTTTAATACATTAGCCATTATGGCATCAAAGTCTCTCAGAGGCTGGCATGAGCCTTCCTCTCATTCTGGGAAACACTTTTGAGGAGATAAGCAAAAATAGGTGAGAGAGGGAATGTTCACAGCCTTCTGTCCATTTGAGTGACCTTCAGACTTAAAAAATTTGAGAATGACATATAGTAGAGATAAAGTATAAATCTCAGACACAAGCAGGTTTATCCTAGGTGTGACAGAGCCAAGTGAGAATTAGAACACAATGGAGGAAAGAAAGTTCAGGGGCCTGGAAGGGAAACAGAGGTAAGTGAGAAGGGACCTCAGAATGCAGGTGCAGGGAGGACCAGCCGAAGCTGTTTTCACTCATGCATCAACCAACCTGGTCAGGTACCAGGCTCCTGAAGTCTGCTTTCTTCCATCCTTCCCCATCTCTAAAGTCGAGGACATCTTAGTGCTCCAACTTAAAAACAATAATTATTGGTGAGGGAAAAAAAAACCAGCTTAAGGAATACTGATCAAGGGAAGACAAATGGACATTCGCCCTGGCATTCGACATCCTGCTCTCTTCTAGGTGCCTGGGTTGGCCAACCTTGTCTCAGAGCTACCTTTCCAGGAAACCTGATACCTCCAGTACCCGACCCAGAATACAACATTTATACCAAAATTCAGTGACAAAGAAGTTTATTAAAGCCTTCAAATCATCCTGACACTCTGAGAGAGACTGGGTCTTCCTTCCTCGGCCCCCTTCAGGGACATACCAATATTGCACAGAATAATACAATGACCCTCTAACCTCGTTCTACTATTTAAATGAATCCTCATGCCCCTCAGCTGGGGGGAGATATTCCTCCATTTACCACTGGCCAGATGTTCGAGAGAATACTTGTCTGCTAAAATGTTGGCAATCCACCTGTAGAAGAGCCCCTGTAAATGCGCGTAGTTATGGAAGCTCTGCACCCAGGCAATTCACCAGGACGCAGTTCTGTTCCTGGTTCCTTTCTACGCACTCTTCAGACAGTCTTTGTGACCTCAGCTACCCACCGTACCAGCAGAAGATGAGTCAGCAATGCAAAAACACTGACCCGCAGTAAAATCATGAAAGATGTTGATTTAGGTAGAACAAAAAGTTCACAAAACCCTACCAGGGATTTCAATTGGGACTGTAAATTCCTAAATCAAGAGGGGGCTGTTGGGGCTGATGGGCAGGATACAGAGGAAAAGGAGTACAGAGAGGAAAGGACATGTTCTTGCTCTCCCTCCTCTTTTGAAAATGTCCCACATGCGTAATTCCATAATTCTCTGATTTATTTGCTATCATCTATGTAAATGTAAAATACATCAACCCTCGTTCTATATGCATTTGATCTAAAAATGAGTTTAATTTTACCAACAACCTTGTGAGTCAGGTTACAACGATTATCTCCATTTTGCCAATGAGAACACTGAAAACTGGAGTAACTGACCGCAGTGATAGAGTTCGTATGTAATGGACCCAGGACTCAAAGCAGACAGTGTGATGCCAGAGTCAGCGTCTCACCTAGCGGTGAGAAAATCCATACTTTTTTTTTCAGTTTGTTTGTTTGTTTGTTTACTTAGAGCACACACGTGTACGTGAGCAGGCAAGGGGCAGAGAAAGAGGGAGAGAGAGAGAGAATCCCAAGCAGGCTCTGTACGGTCAGCACAGAGTCCGACATGGGGCTTGAACTCACACACCATGAGATCGTGACCTCGAATGAAATCAAGAGTCAGACATTTAACAGAGTGACCTACCCAGGCACCCCAAGAAGATCCACACTTTTATGAAATGAAAGCCATCTGACACCATCTCCATCCAAAGTAGGTCATTATATTTATCCATAAACGCTGAGTGACGGTCACAGTTTCTACACAACGTGTTCTCCCCATTCTACCCTCACTTAGACAGAAACCGTCCAATTTGCCTCTGACTCGCAAAAGGCCTAGGGGAACATTACCTCCTTGTAAAATCAGGACACAAAGAGTGAGTCACCAGAGCAGGAAGTGGGACAGAAACACTGACAACACAACCTTACCGGATTCCACAGATGTCAAGACAAGATCATTCCATTAGGACAAGTGACAAGCTCCCAGGGAAAGAAGGATCCAGGTCCTCTCTTACACCTGCTCTGACCCTACAGCACTGCAGGGCCACCACTCGCCTTCATGAGCTCTTTGGGGCCCATAATCTTGGCTTCACAAAACATATTTTCACCAAATGCTGCCAACTTCCCTCTCATTCTGGCAACACGGTCTACATACCCAAGTGTATTGCTAACTAATTAGAGATCATAGGAAAGATTTTTGGAAGCTTTGTTCTACCTTATCAACAGTCTTTCTCCAGGATTTCAGGAGGTGAATTGAAAGGTTGAGATGGGCAGATTAGGCTATAGCTGGAAAAAGAAAAACAGAAAACACTCACTAAGGCAGTGTGTTGAGGCTCTGGACTATAATCGTTGGAAATGGATGGGACTGAGAGCCTTGTCTCTGTGGGACTTTGGGATAATTGCTTCTCTGCTTTGTACCCCATGGGGATGAGGACCAAAGTCAGAATAAGAATGTCTGCTTCCTTTCTACTCTGCAGGGATGTTCTAAGTTTATGTATTGTAAGTCTGTATAAAGCTGGGATTTGGTTTTCAGCTACTCTTTTGATTTACCATGTTCTTATAAAACAGTGTTTCCCAAAGAGTGTTCCATGGGACATAATCTCAGAAATCTCTACACAAAAAAGTTAAAAAGTAAAAAAATAAAAATCCAGGGCCAAGTCTACTTGAAAGATAACCAGATACTATATATCTCTCGGTAGAGTATCAAAGGATATTGTTAAAAGTTAAAAAAGAGGAAATCACAATGCACCCTAAAAAATACAAATGAACATGGGCAAAGATTTTTTTTTTTTTTTTTTATAAAGAATTTTTTTTTTTTCAACATTTATTTATTTTTGGGACAGAGAGAGACAGAGCATGAACGGGGGAGGGGCAGAGAGAGAGGGAGACACAGAATCGGAAACAGGCTCCAGGCTCTGAGCCATCAGCCCAGAGCCTGACGCGGGGCTCGAACTCACGGACCGCGAGATCGTGACCTGGCTGAAGTTGGACGCCCAACCGACTGCGCCACCCAGGCGCCCCAGGCAAAGATTATTTTTAACTCAGTATTTAATGAGAGAATTGGTCAGATGTTCCAGTTCCAGGAAGAATTCAGAGAACCCACATATACAGGCAATAAAGAATGCTGAATAAATGGAAAATACATTGGACCTTAGTCAACTGCACCCTTCCAGTGTAATTCCTAAAACTTACACAATTTCCTTTTTTAAAAAATGTTTATTTATTCTGAGTGACAGAGAGAGAGAAAGAGAATATGCACAAGCAGGGTAAGGACAGAGAGAAAGTGACAGACAGGGAGAAAGAGAGACAGAGAGAGAGAGAGAGAGAGAGAGAGAGACAGAGAGAGAGACTCAAGCAGGCTCCATGCTCAGCACAGAGCCCGACATGGGGCTCGATCCCACAACCATGAGATCACGAACTGAGCCAACATCAAGAGTCAGATGCTTAACTGACTGAGCTACCCACGCACACCCATGATCTTCCGTTATAAGCATATTAAAGGTTTTAAGAAGTCCTGCAATAAAACAATACTGTGTAACATTATTTAACCCTGTGTTTCCCATGTGGATTTGTTAACTTCTTATAAGGTTACTATTTACTGGAGCACAATTTAGGGAACAGTTTCTCGTCTCTGCATCATATGGATTTCTCTGATCTTCACTACAAAAACAGGTAAGGAATTACATGTGAATGAAAAAATTTGTAAGAAGGTTCTCCGTCTTCCTACCTGCCTGCTCCAGAGAGAAAATAATCAAATTTAATAGAAGGAATTCAGGAATTCTTGATTGATTTGCTCAGGTGTAAGCTCCATTAGCATGTGAATTCTCTGGTTTGGGAGAAGTCCTAAGGGAAAAGAGGGCTAAAATGTTCCCTGTGGGTAGGAACAAAGTGACAGGAGGCAGCATATCAAAGTGACAAAGAGGGTGCTGGGTTTGAAGGATAGAGGGATAGAAGCTGGCATCCACCCTGCCCTTTGGAATCTGCCCTGGGCAAGGCTCTTCATCTTTCTATAGTAGTATGCTCATCTGTAAACCAAGGAGAATACTCGTACCTAACTCGGTGTATGGTGTGAAAATTAAATGGTAATACATGTAAAAAAAAAACTTTTTTTTTTAGAGAGAGAGAGAAAGCGTGTACAAGTGAGGGAGAAGGGAGGGAGAGAGAGAGCTGGGGAGGGACAGAGAGAGCTAGGGAGAGAGAATCACAAGCAGGCTCCACACTTGGCATGGAGCCTGATGCAGGGCTGGATCCCACAACCCCGAGATCATGGCCAGAATCAAGAGTCAGGGTGCTCAACCGACTGAGCCACCCAGGTGCCCCACATACACGTAAAACTTTTATTTCAATGTCCAGAGATAAGTGCTTAAGAAGGTTAGCTATTACAATTATTGACCTCCTAACACACAACACTGAACAATCTTAAGTACCTGATGGTAGGGGCTTGCGGATGACTTCTGAGGCACACATCTATCTTGAGATCCTATGACTCTATCGCTACTCCCTGGAGGCAACTTTCCCTTTCTTTGATGAAGATACACATACAGGAACAATCACAACTACACAGAGTCTCTCCAATTGAGACCTGAAGAGTAAGTAACATGTAGAAAGGCTGTTGGTCTCCCTTGAGAATACAGATGACCATGGCCTCCCTCTAGGCAAGGGGGCTCTTTATCCGGTCCACAGATAGATTCCAAGGTGTCCATGATGACCTGAAATTACATGCCTAATACAATATGAATGTGTCTTTTATTCAGAGGGTTCATGGCTTCCATCAGATGAAGAACCACTGCTCTGAATTATAAGAAACAGCACGGGCACAGCAGAAAAACAATAAGGACAAAAGTCAAATGAAACAGGACCGACTTGATCACCAATGAGACCTGGATGACCTCTGCAAACCTTTTAACTTCATTAAGCCATAGTTTCCCCATCTTTAGAACAGGGAGCATGCCAGTTCTGGGGAGATTAAATGAGAACACAAGCAAAAGAGCCTAATTGATGCCTGACTCCAAAAGGTGCTTTTTAGTAAGGGTTAATTCTTTTTCTTCTTTGATTTAACATCTTCACCCTAAACTACAGTGTAAAACAGCAGACAGGGAGCATGGATTTCATGCAATCTAACTTGCTCATCTAACAGATGAGAATCTGAGGAAAGTGTATTGCCAATGTCACATCTTCGGCCTTCCAGGATACAGAGGGATCTTTTATGGTTAATGACACACTGTGAAGACTATGGAACCATCTTTATTGACAGCATGGTTTGCTAGCCGTTATTTTTCTGAAGCTCAGTAAACACTTCTTGGGCAATTCTCTAACTCCAAGAAACACATATGTGTCAGCAACATTGCCAAGGCAACCAAGAGTAGCCTAGAGTAGCTGTCTAGGTTCCTAGAAACTGTCTTCATTAGCAACTCCTCCATATTACTGAAGCATCTGAGGAGAGTTTTAGAGCAGCAGGAAATAGAATTCTTCCGTGTGACTCTCGTTCGTATCAGAAGACCAAATGCCACCATCCGATGTGCTACTGCAAATCCTGAATCAGGAAAATCTTTGCCTGGGGAATGAGGGTGGAATTTGGGCTACTATCAAGAGTAGCTCACTTTTCCCCATTTTGGTTTTATATTTTTAAGACCAAAAATTATTTAAAAGTGCAGCATGTTCGGGGCGCCTGGGTGGCTCAGTTGTTAAGCGTCCAACTTCAGCTCAGGTCATAATCTCACAGTTCGTGAGTTCGAGCCCCATGTCGGGCTCTGTGCTTGACAGCTCGGAGCTGGGAGCCTATTTCAGATTCTATATCTCCCTCTCTCTGCCTTTCACCCACTTGTGCTCTGTGTCTCTCTGTCTTAAAAATATATAAATATTTTAAAAAAATTTTTAATAAAATAAAAAAAGTGTAGCACGTTCTGTTGGAAAGAATAGTATGACCACAATCCTCACCGTGAGGTCCCCATTGCAGTCCTGCCTGGGATCACTGAGTGATATGAGGAAGGCCAATCGGCATGTTAAGCAAACTTGCCTCCTTTTTTATTAAATGGTGCCCTTTGGTAACTTGCCTCTCCCTGGCTTGCAAACACATTGCGAATAAAGAAAAAGAGAAAGGCTACAGGGTATTTAGGAAACATCTCAAAACATGGTATGCATAATCTCAGACAGCAGTACCACCAAAATACCACAGGTTTTTAAATGGTCCCCAAGCTGTGCAGTATACCCCAAATGCCAGGCTCACCATCACCAAGGATTTTAGATGCATCCAACAGGATGTGTGGCCAAAAGGCAATTTCACAGTGGTTTCTAACTTTAATGTTTATTGATCCAAAAGTAAGAATAATATGATTTAAAAACCCAAATTTTGTACAAATTGCAGGTTTGAATGGAAGTTTAAAAAAAAAAGGCAATCACTAATAGACTGAAAACCAAATGGTACTTTCTCTGGAAATGAGTCCTGACATAGAGGTAGACAGTGTTTTCAGTTCAGTTTGTTCCTTGTTTTCTAAGGATTTGTGCTCAAGAAGGAATTCTCAGTGCCCTCATAACCTTTCTTTAAAGAGGACTGGAACAGCGGGGCAACATAAAGTACTGGGGATACTTGAATGAGAAAGAGGCTGTTCCTTGTAGCTGCCTACGGGCTGCCTGTATCAGAGCATGGCCTCTTACTCCCAGCCACTCAGAGTTGAAAATACTTCTCAATGCAGAACATGCAATCACCACAAGCAAAGAGATAATAAGCAAAGAAAAAAGTAAATCATGCAGTCCTAATAATTTTTGTACACGCTTCTATAGTTTGATTTTATGCAATGATTTTCAGTTTTCTGTAGCCATTTTTAAAGTCTGATCAGCATGAAGGAAATTTACTAAGGAAGAGAAAGCACAGTTTTATAGAATGCCTGCTCTTCAGATTTAATTTGGAGTTTCTTGAGTTGGAATCACCCTGGTTCCTGTGGTTAACATGGATATTTTATAACATGGTGTGCAAACTGTATGAGCTTTTAAAATCAAATCAACACTGTGCTAACACAGTAGGCTGCTTTGGGTTATATCACCAGACCCTTACCTGACATTTAGGAATACTTTAGGGGGATGTTTTTAGAAACACAGTCTGATGGAATGAGAATTATTACATGATAGAATGGGTGGGAAGAACACAATTGTCTTCTGGAGACCCTGAGTGATAGTCACACAATACTTGCACTCGTGAAAAGAGGCTTCTGCAGTAGCTTTTCACTAGCTGTTCACACCATCTGTAAATACAGTAGTCCCCGCACCCCTGTACCCACAGTTTCACTTTCTGTGGTTTCTATTACCTGTGGCCAACCACAGGCTAGAAGCAGATGATCTTCTTCTGACATATTGTCAGAAGGTCACTCGTACGCTACGTCACCACGCCTATGTCATTCCTCTTCCTTCATCTCATCCCATAGGCATTTTATCATCCATACCATCACAATTAGAAGGCTGAGTACTCCGTAATATTTTGCAAAAGAAAGACCACATTCATATAACTTTTATTGCAGCATATTATTAGAATTGTTCTATTTTATCATGTTAGTGTTGTTGCTCTCTTACTGTAACTAATTTATAAGTTAAACTCTATCAAACATATGTATGCATAAAGAAAAACAGAGTCTATACAGGGCTTCTTGGTATTATCCGCGGTTTTAGGCATGCCCTGGGGTTAAGGGGGGACTACTGTACTTGCAGACACTTCCCTGACCCATACTCTGCATGTACCCCTCCAGATCCACACTCTGACCTTGTCACCCTACCCAGCGCTCCGGGAACTGGATCCTCAGGGGCTCCATCCTGCCCTGGCCCTCTGGCTTCTGTCTGGTGTCAACCAATGGGAAGCGCTGGCAGGAGATGGAAGGGTGGGAGAGGGCACCAGTTCCCTGACTCTCTGTCTCTCACTCTACCACCCATTTTGCAGTAGTCTCAACCCTCTCTCTTGGTGGTCTGTCCAACAATTCCATCTCCCCTCTCTGAGCCTTCAAAGTGGCTCCTTCCCTCCTCTTCCTCGTCAGGCCAGGAAGTAAAAGGTCACCAGCATTCTCCACTGTGGCTGGCCCCAGGGGCCTCTTCCATTCCCTCATCTCTTACCAGTTTCTCTTCATCCTCCCCACAGGGCATCCTGGAATAGAATTGGGTCTCAAAATTTCTAGCTTAAAATCTCCCACTACCTTGTAACCTCTCAACTGGGAGAAATAATGAATTAAAACAATCTAACGGTCTTCTAAAAAAAGTAGCGCTGTGTGTCACTCTGTAGGAATGATCTAAAAACAAACCAGTACCAGAAACAATGTGCACAATAAGCAAGTCTAAGTATACTAAGCCCACAACAATGGGGTTTTGCCAACGACAACACTTTTCAGGAACATAAGCCCTATAGTTGCCAAAGGATAATTATCATTAAAAAGTGTTTAGTAGGATGTTTTCAGCCTTCAGTTGAAGGCATCTCAAAAGGCAGAAGTTGGTTTTCCTTTTTAAAGGGTTGTAGGACTTTATATCTAGGAGTTGTCACAACATTGTCTCATCAATGCTATTAAGATGTCAATTCTTCCTCCACTGAGAATTCAACATAATCACAACCAAATTCTAGCAGACTTTTTTTTTTTTGAGGAAACTAACAAAACGAATTCTCAAACTGATCTGGAAATGTACACAATAGACAAACAATAGCCAGACGCAGAATAGCCCGAACAATTTTGAGAAAAGAAAAATTAAAAACAAAAAACAAAAAATCAATGCTACATCTCACCCCAAAGCTCTTTAGAGACAATGAGTCAAACTTTCAGAATAGAAAACTAAAACTGGGTAACTGACTTCTGTCCTACGTTAATGGCAGTTTCCTTCAAAATGGCAGTTTCCTTCAAAATGGCAGTTTCCTTCAAAAGCACCTAGTAAATCTTGACCACGGTAACCAAAAACAATGCCTGCATACAACTAGCTTCCTGTAAGCTTTATTCCACATCCACCAAGAAATCAAATCCCATGGAGGGTCCCCAGTGTAAAGCACAGAAGCTACAAGATAGAAACTAACATAGAAAAAAAAGGGTGAGACTGGGTTTATGGAAACATAGTTGGCCATGTTTCTAGGATAAAACCACTCTCTACAGACTACACTCCTGAGATAATTCCTTAAGAGTCACTGGATTCACTGGTTCCATACTTTGTTATTGTTACATGCAATACCATAGAAGGATTTCTCTGCCTTCTGTTTTAAAAGATTGATATGAGTTTGCTTTCTAAATGTTGGTTCTTTTCCTTCTGATCCTATGTACCTGTTAAAGCCGTAAAATATAACACCCGGTATTTGATTAGTCAGAAAATGGAAAGAATACTGTAAGTGTGGTCAATATGATATGCAGGTTACCTGAAAGAAGGAACCTCTGAACACTTTCAAATCTTACTGCATCGCTTCCAAGAATTAGTCATCTTGATGAACGTATTTAGCAGTATTAACGGATTCCTTATTTGATGGAGTCCTTTCGTCTTCCTTACGTTTTCTTCTCTCAAAGAGAAGTTTTCTCTTCACACCAGCAACACCAACCTCACCTGGAAGTCTGCTGGCAATTGCAGAGTCCTGGGCCTATCCCAGACCCACTGAATTGGAATCTGCAATTTAACAACCCACCCAGGCAATCCCTCTGCACATTCAGGGAGGCCTGCTCTAAAAATTACAAACCCAGTGTCAAATCCTACAAGTAAATGACAGAACCAATCTGGGCACTTGTCATAGATGCAGAAAAAGAAATCAAGATCATCAGGCTGAAGCCATCGTGGTCACAGGATACAATCCTGACTGCCGGTTATTGAAATGAACGCATGATATCTGTTTAGCTTTTCCCCCATTCTCTCTCTCTCTTTTTTTAATGTTTATTTATTTTTGAGAAAGAGAGAGAGAGATCCCCCATTCTCTTAAAGGAGATGACTGAAAAATTTCCAAAAGGTTAAATGTTCTGGTTGTTTCCGCTTTCCATTGTTTCCGTTTAATTTGCGCTTTCGTGAAGTTGTCGCGACTAAATTTTTATAATAAGATGATTTTGCTAACCACCCCATAGGAAGCACAATCATCCAGATTAGTCACATTTCTGTCAAAAATACATGAATTAAACTTGAGTTTCTGGCTCAGTTACATTCGACAACTTCATATAAATGAAACCGGAATATCCATGATGTTTTTCCTGGCCATCCCCCAAAAGGACATCTAATCGCTGGCTTGCTCAAAACCCTTGATGGATGCACCTGCCCTTTCATGCAGAAACAATAGCTGAAACCAGATGAGCTGCATCTGGTTTGGGATTTCAGAACCACAGTTTCAAGCAATTGGGGACTGCAAGCAGGGATTTTAACATCAGACAATCACAGCCGTGAACAAGAGCAAATCTATTTCTATGTCAAATGGCCTATGATGGTTTTCTACATAAAATGAGAATGAGGCTTTAACTCAGCGGTTTGCAGGCCACAGCACCGTTAACACTGAACTGATCTTTGTTTCTCCCTCTGGAACCTAACGAGCAGTCAGAACCAAATGCCCACTCAGCACCGGGCTGTGAAGCGGACACCATGTCTGGCCTTGTGAGAATCAGCTACAAATAGTGACAATAGTCACTGCCTCCTTTGAACATAACTGTGGCAAATGGGACTTTTTCTCTCTCTTTCATTGCTTCTTTCCTTTCCTTTTTCTTTTCCCTCCTCTCCTTTCATTGGGAGTTTCATAACAGACTTAGTCAGCATACGGTATACTTAAATCATGCTACGGAAAGCGGCTGGCAAGAGGAAGTTTCATTTTGTAGATGTGTCTCTCCAAAGAATGTGATGGACCTAATTCTCTTCAAAGCATGCCCAGGACCTCAAAAACTCCAATTCCCCCTCCTTCCAATGAATCCAGGACTCTGGGGGAAGAGCTACAGGGATGGTGAGGGAAGAGAAGAGGAGAGAGGAGACAGACACACACTTGCACAGCACCGGTAAGGCTGCTTCTGGAATGTGAAGCTACCAACTTAGGAAACAAGAGAAGTATAAAGAAATGTCTGTACTGGACATCAGGTCGTGAGGGAGGTGCATAAGCAACTAAAAGCAGCTTTCTTTCTGAATATGGACTGCACTGATAGCCTCTCCTGGGTGGGCGTTAAGGGCCAATGAAAGGCTTATGTAACTCGTTGGAAAGACGATAAACTTCAATGCAAATTTCAACATTAACTCACTCTCAAAACGATCCAGGAAACCGGATAACTTCAGATGGCTTTAATGTCAAGTGCATTTTGAACCTCCAAGAGGGAGGTGCAAGATGTAGTGTTATCCAAAATGTTTTTGACCAGAGAAACTTTTGGTCAAGGGAGGATCTCGCCAGACTGATGTTCTACCAAATGCACCTGGAGAAAACCTGGGCCACAGAGTTCTAGACCGGGGGGATCCCTGGCACCTCAAAGACAGCCCCACAGCCCAGCTGGCATCAGGAGCATCTGGCAGGCTTCTGCTGCAGTGGGGCCGCACAGATCATTCCGATGACCACAGATCTGTTCTGATTGTCCGATGTGGGCAAATCCTTGTACTTATTCCTAAAGAGTAACTATTTTAATGCCAAATTTACAGAACAACTAAAACTGAACCATCTCTCAAAACATAACGCAAATCATTACATGTCCTGGTTCAGCCACGTATGAGCTCTATCACCTTGGATGAGTCACACTTATTCTTTATGTGTTTCTTCCCCAACTGCCGGCTGCCCCACGGCCTCACACAGGGTCCTGAAGATCATTTGTTCCCCAAAAGAATCCCTACATTGTAACCCCTGTCGGGTGTAGCTCAGGTTACAGGGATACACACATCAGTGTCATGAATCGCCCTGTATGAATAATTCAATATAAACCAGGTTCAAATAATGGGCAGAGAGTGGGGAGGGGGGGAAGGGGGAAGAGCTTCAGTTCATGCCTCAACTCTGCCAAGTGTAAGCTAAAGCTTTCTCTTGCCTCTTTCTTCTCCGCTGCTCTATTAATTTCAGTGACCACTGATGAAACAAAACCATCTGTGTAACACATCCACATCGAGACCCTCCAGAGACCTAGGCATCCACGGCCTCAAATCCATTCTCTACAGTTCCCTGCTCCTGGTAGTACTAACTGGCTCAATGGGCTGAATCACCCGAGCTTCCTGCCTCTAACTTTTGGGGCCAATGGAAGGTACCAGCAGGTGAGGAAAGAAAGGTGAGGCCCTGCTCTGTCTGTCCCAGCTTTGTGTTTCTGGCGGGGCTGATATCCCTTCACTCCAGCTCTCACTGGGTCTGGCTGCCCATTTTCTCCCCTTGCCCCTTTAAACAAGCAGTGTAGTAACTAGCAAGTTACAACTTCTTGCTCTTGTTACCAGTCTCTGGTGATTCCCTTACCACCACCCACACTTCTGCGAACAGTCCATTCACTAAAGCCTCTTGAACCGTCTGAGCTGAATTCTGCTTCCTGCTAGGCCCTCGCTGAGGGCATGAGCCGATCTCTGGCCCTGCTGATTGCTGTTCTGCTGTGCTTATCCTGAACCCATAGAGAGGAGGCAGTATTCACAGTCTGAAAGTACACATGCGCAATATACATAGTCACAGAACAAAATTGGCCTCTTGGAATAGGTCGCTGAGTGTCCAAATTATACCGTTTTAATACACGCTGAGTAGTGTGCATTTAAATATATACTAGTTTGAGTCAAAGTCCTAAAGCCACAGTTGTAAAACAAGCTTGTGCCCTAGGAAGGGGAATAACCATTTACTCAGAATAAGGCCCTTAAAAATTGTTGTCATGAGCTTTCACTAGGGCTGATGGGGTCATGAATGCTGTCAGAATTGGATTTCTGGAAAATAAAATTCCAAAACTCAGATTTCTATCAAATGGAGCCTGATGGTTTGCAAAGGCAAGACCCTTTGGAAGGACCAGAACCACGTGGCTTGGAGTGTCATCTTCTGGCAAATGAAGGCTAGAAAAGGGTTTTTGCTTTTGCTACAGAGGAGGTGACTGGCCATTTATAGGTTTAACCAGCTATGTCCAGAGTGCTGAGCTTAGGGGCGCCTGCGTGGCTCAGTCGGTTAAGCATCTGACTTTGGCTCAGGTCATAACCTTGAGGTTTATGAGTTCGAGTCTTGCATCCGGCTCTGTGCTGACAGCTCAGAGCCTGAAGCCTGCTTCAGATTCTGTGTCTCCACCACTCACTGTCCCTCCCCGACTCACTCTCTCTCAAAAATAAACAAACATTAAAAAAAAAAAAAAAAGAAAAAAAAGGAGCACTGAGCTTAGTGCTCTAACTATCCATCACTGGATTCTTCCCCCAAAAGAAGCATTTCTCGTAACGTGCTGGAGGTGGGTTGGGTGCTTTTTATTTATTTTTTTCTTTTTTTTTAACGTTTGTTTATTTTTGAGACAGAGAGAACATGAACGGGGGAGGGTCAGAGAGAGAGGGAGACACAGAATCCGAAACAGGCTCCAGGCTCTGAGCTGTCAGCACAGAGCCCGACACGGGGCTCAAACTCACGGAGTGTGAGATCATGACCTGAGCCGAAGTCGGATACTCAACCGACTGAGCCACCCAGGCACCCCAGGGTGCTTTTTCTGCATCACTTCCATTACCCATAATCCTCCATTTCACCCATCTGGCCATAACTAGCTTCCTGAAAGCAAGAAGATGCAGAGAGCTACATTCCAGACATTTTCATAAAGTCCACTCTACCCTTTTTTCCCTTGAAGCCCGGGAGGGAAATTCAATTTGTGTCAGTCATGATTTCTGGTGGTCTCCAGTATTCAGTAGAAAACAAAGTAAATATGAGACTTGAATACCACCCAGGACATCTTGGGCTTACTGTCTGTGCCATATACTAGCTTCCAGTCATGTTATTTAGAAGCCTAAAATAAATATATGAGCATTGTTGTGAGGGCACAATCTCATTCAGTCATTCTGGAATACACCATCTACCAAAAGACTGAAAAATGTCTATATTCATTGACCCAGCAATTCTGCTTCTATGAATACACTAAGGAATAAATAAGAGATATTTCCAAATATTTCTCTACAAGAATACTCATGATAATTTTATTCACCACAGCAAAACAGCAGAGACAACATAAATATCCCCAAGTAGAGAATTATGTTAAATATGTTTCTGGCATTTCTATTTCTTACACTCTGGTGGGCTAGAAATCTAGGAACAACCCTCCCACCCCAAATTTCCAGACCAAATATAATAAACCCTGTTTTCAAGTGACGCTGAGTGGGGAAGAAGTAAGGAAATCAAGGCCAGTGGAAATGGTCTGGGAGGACTGAATTCCGAGAGCATCTTCCATTGTGTAGACAGCTGCTCTGGCTGGACCAACCAGAGATAAAGCTTAGCTGGGGCTAGCCCATAGTGGGAAGTCTACCAGGAGACCCTGACATTCCCCTCTCCAGCCCTGCATAAGACGGGGATCCCAAAGGGCTACATCTTCAGGGTCACAATGAATTAGAACTATACCTGTCCCCACAAGGAGCACGTAACAAAAGCTACCTGTTTGACCCTACCACTGGGAGGAACTGGAAAGAAACTCATTCCTTCAAATGGTGAGCCCCAAGTGTCCTCATTGCATTCAAAACTCACAGCCCCACTGTCTATGTGGTCAATGGGGACAAAACCTGAAGCCAAGAATTTTATCTAAAGCAATCCTTCTTTGATGGGCCCATGGTCACTGTAGTTGATGGTTGCCTCTGGGGCCTGGCTTGGGGCAGACACAAATCCTTTCCAGAAGAAATGAACTTCAGCCCTGTCCTCAAAGACTTCCTCTAGGTTGAGTTCTAAGGACTATGTTAATAAAGAGTATTATACTAATGACTCTAGTAGCAATTCCGATGTGTGTGTGTGTGTGTGTGTGTGTGTGTGCCTGTGTGTGTATGTTGGAGGTGGAGAGATTCCCCACAACACCCAGTGGTTCTTCACCACCCTCTGAATGGTCTACAATTCAACTCAATTCTGACACTGTCTGCCTGGAGGTCATGTATGATCCCACAGGGTACGGGTTTAGCCAAGTAAGAGTGTCCCTCCCCACCCTGCCTCAGATGCAAATCACAAGTCCAGGCTGTCAAGTGTGCCTGTCAACCCACCAGCTCTGGACTGGACATTTGCAACAACCCCCTCCTTGGGTTCCATTCATTTGCTAAAGTGGCTCACAGAACTCAGAGAACTACCTCACCTACTAGATTACCAGTTCGTCACAAAAGGATACATAATCCAGGAACAACTAGAAGGAACTGATGCATAAGACACAGTTTATGGGAAGGGGTGCAGAACTTACCCGCCCCTCCAGGCCTGCCACTCTCCTAGCGCCTCCCTGCGTTCACCAGCCCAGAAGCTCTTCGAACCCTGTCTTTTGGGGTTTTTACAGAGGCTTCATTACAGACTCACTCATATTGATTAAATAATTGGCCATTGGGAGGTGGGACTGAAAATTCATTCTAATCACCTGCTTCCTTCTCCAGGCAACCAGCCATCATCCATAGGTCTTTCCAAAAGTCGCCTCATTAACATAACAAAAGACACCCTTGTTGCCCTAATGAGGAAATTCCAAGGGTTTTAGGAGCTCTGTGCTGGGAACTGGGATGAGGACCAAATACAGTATTTACTATAAATCACAATAGCACATATACCTAATAATAAATAAAATACATGTTCAGAATCTTCAAAACAGGGAGAGATAGTCACAGCATTTTATTGTGTAAAAAAAAGTTATAAGACAGTGAGAATATTATGATCCGATATGCGTATGTGTACGTTCACACACACACACACACACACACACACGCTCATACATAAAGGCTTTGCAGCAAATATATTAGCAGTAGTTAAAGGTCAGCAGAGAGAATTACAGGGTTTTTTTTCATTTTTATCTTCATCATTTTTACTGTTTTCCATATTTTCTAAAATGCACATATACTTTGGAAGTTAGAAAAAAGTTACTGAACAAAACTTAACCTTGAACAACATCCCAACCTTAAAGAAAATATTTCATCTAACTCTGCCCTCTCTTGGGGCGCCCAGGTGGCTCAGGTGGTTAAGTGTCCAAGTCTTGGTTTTGCCTCAGATCATGATCTCAAGGTTCCTGGGTTCAGTTCCTGAATTCAAGTCCTGCTGCTTGGGATTCTCTGTCTCTGTCTCTCTGCCCCTCCCCCATTTGTGTTCTCTCTCTCCCTCTCTCTCTCTCTCAAAGTAAATAAACTTAAAAAAAATTTTTTAAAAATTGATCGACTACTGCCCTCTTTGGGGGTGCCTGGGTGGCTCAGGGGGTTGAGCATCCAACTCTTGATTTTAGCTCAGGTCATGATCCCAGGGTCGTTCACACTGAGTGTGCTTAAGATTCCCTCTCTCTCTTTATCTCTCTCCCTCTGGCCCTCTCCCCAGCTTGGGCGTGCTCTCTCTCAAATATAAATAAATGTAATTAATTATTTAATTAATTAATCCATTAAATTCTTACCCTCTTTTGGTTATCCTTAAGTAAAATATTATGAGAAACACTTACGAAAGCATCACATAACTTTTACTTTTACTATTATTAGACACCTGCCAGATGCCCGACCCTACCAGGCATAAGAGAAACAGAAACGAGTGGGACCCAGTCCTGGCCCTCAGAAGCTCACAACTTAGACCCGGATCCAGGAGCATGACAAGTGTCAAACACAGCCGTGTGTGGTGGGCTCACCCACCAGGTACTGAGGAAAAGCTGGGAGGGCATGTCCCCCTTCATGAGCCAGCAGTCTGGGAAGGCTATCAGGGAGGGCGGGGAGAATGAGCCCAGAGCCTCATCATGAAGGACAAATGGGAGCTACTCTCAGCAAAGAAGAGTGCATGTCGCCCTCCCTCCCTTTACCCCTTCCCTCCCTGCCCCCAGCTCTGCTCTCTTGTTATAGCAAATATCACATAATAAGCATGCAAACATTTCTTGAATAAATGAATGAAAGAGAGGCAAGAAACAAAAGTGGGAGCGCTGAATAATGGCATTCTTCCGCTCACTGCTGCTGGAGTGTGAGGCACACCCTGACACGGGATAAGGCTGGAAGGAGGCATGGGCCAGATGACAGACGGTCTGTGCGCCTTTATCCCCAGAGTGATGCAGGTCCCGGGAGGAGCCGTGGAGCCAGGTGACCACGTGGCCTAGGACAGCAGTGCACAGGGCAGCTCGAGGGATGGAAAAAAAGGAAGCATGAGACAAGGAAGAAAAAGGTGGATCCAACCAAGGTGGGGTACCAGGTACATCAATTCGTTCATTCCACGATCACTGAATGGCCACGCTACTGCCTACGTGGTCCCCGTCATAATACTATTACTATAGCGTTAAGCGGGGTAGATTATGCACCAGGCACTGTTCCAGTCTCTGGGGAAACAGTGGGAAACGATGCTTTACAATTAAACTTTCACTTTTTTTCTACCTACAACAAGCCTAAATTACTGCTGCCTTCTGTGTAGGGTAGACGGTAGTAAACTAACTATAACCTAAGGCCTGTTCCTTTTCACAACAGACTTTCTAAACCAACCACCTGCTTCTCGACAGCCCCAGCCGAGGTAATGGAGCACGAGGCTTGGCACCTGCTTCTAGAGATGACATCTCTCTGACATACAAGTTGCAAGGTATTTGCTTAGGTTGTTTTCCAGAAACTAAGAGGCTCACTTCCACCCAATTCAGACCGGTTGAGACTTAGTAAGAAGGTCTGCACAAATGTCTGATACGTGACCTTCTGACGTCAAGGAGGCTGAAATCCCCACACCATGGTCATGTCAACGCGGCCACCTTTGAGCACGTGACCCACCACGCCTGCACAGACCTCACCCTTCCCCCACCCTTTTCTAGCTTCCGGTCCCATTCCCCCACCTCCCCTTAAAATCCCATAAAGACTCAAGACCTCATTTTCAGAGAAGCTTTTTTTAGTTTTTTTCTCCTTCTCCTCATTGGGCTGCACTGTAAATTAAACTTCTTTCTTGGCTACAAACCTGGTCTCAGTGTTTGACTCTGCTGTGCATGGGGCACAGGGGCTCTCCTTCAGTTACGCAGCCATGGGCAAGAAGCACAAAGGCACTTCCTTCGTGGAATTTATTCTATTGTGAGACAGTAAAAAAGAAAATAGGGGGGCGCCTGGGTGACTCAGTGGGTTAAGCATCCAACTTCGGCTCATGTCATGATCTCGGGTACGTGGGTCCGAGTCCTGCATCAGGCTCTGTGCTGACAGCCTGGAGCCTGGAGCTTCAGATCTCCTGCCTCTCTCTCTCTCTTTCTCTCTCAAAAAAATAAATAAATAAATAAAAACATTTAAAAAAAAAAGTACGAAACAAAAATAATTTCAGACAGCATTCAGGGCTATGAGGAAAAATAAAGGAAAGGAGAAAAGAGAAAGATTCATGAAACACTGAAGAGGTAAAAAAAAGCCATAAGACAAGGTGACCACCAGGCCACCCTGGAAATTCTCAGAATGTTCAACGCTGACTTCGTTGCTGAAGCAAATCGTAGACCTTCCTGAAACCTAAGTGCAGGTCATATAGACAGGCCATCCAAACAAGAGCAGGTCCAGGGAAAAGAATCCACAGCACAAAGTTCAAGGGCCATGAGCAGCCAGGTGTGTGCACTGATGGGTTTGGCCTTGCCACTGGACACCACGGGCTTTGTGTCACCCAAACAGGATGAATGCGGAGGGGAGGACACCTGGCCCAAAACCGCTGACTGAGACTCCAGAGAGAGACACCCACTTTGACAATTCAGTCCTGCAAGTGGGTGACTAGTTGTTGTTTTTTTTAATATATATTTTTTATTTTTCAGAAAGAGAGAGACAGAGTGGGAGAGGGGCAGAGAGAGAGAGGGAGGCACAAGAATCTGAAGCAGGCCCCAGGCTCCGAGCTGTCAGCACAGAGCCCGAGGCGGGGCTCGAACTCACGAACCGTGAGATCCTGACCTGAGCCGAAGCCGGAAACTCAACCAACTGAGCCACCCAGGCGCTCCAGTAGACGACTAGTTTTAAACTTGTGTCTTGGTTTGCTCAGAGAACAGAAATACTTCTGGACCTAAAAAGTGGTCTCCCTCACCAAACTTTTCTTCGGATTAAATCTGAACACTTTGACTAACACTATTTTTAGTCCTGGGGGTGGTGGAAAGAAAATTAAACCTGCAGTGAAGGAGGGGGGAAGCCGGTCTGTAGGTATCTGGTTGAGAAAGACAGAAAGTATTTCAGTTTAAAGGCCTGTTTGTAGGTTAAGAGATAGGAAACATGTTATATAACAATGTTCACATCTTGAAAAAAGTTCCCTTAAAAAGACACTGGTGAGTGACGGGTGTTAGTCCTGTGACTCTCTGCAGCCACTCTGGGCTCCAGTGACCTGGATAGTTCACCCTGGAGGGTGAAAGATGGAAGGAAGTAATAGTGCTCATTGTTTTTGTAATTGGTACCTAGGTGACGACCACGACGGGCATTAAGAAGCTTCTTTGGCATCCCTCCATTGGAAGTCACCCCCCCCTTAATTTCTCCAGGCAGTAACACACACACACCAATGAGGACACAGTGACATGTGAAGGGAAGTACGCAGATGCTGAATCCAAGAACAGTTTGTTTAATGAAAAACTCAAGTCACAGAGGACATGCCCTTTGCGTGTTCCTGTTGTCAAAATGTATAATTCATGTGTTTTCCAGCCTCCTCGGGTTCCTAGTAGGCACAATATGAGCAGCCCGCCAGCTGCCAGGGTTCCGTAACTCAGCCCCTGGGCAAACCCGGCTGCACAGGACTGAAATCCCGTCAGGTACCCAGCCACGTTTCTTCAGCTCATCTCTTGATTATGACAACAGCAAATGACAAAGCAGTCAAAGGCCTGCTGCTGCATTTACAGCTCACCTTCGCAAGGGGAATACAGATGACGGACTAAGAGGGGTAGACCTCATTTTTAGGCTGGAACAAGAGACGGTGGCTTCCACAGAATGCCCTGGAAGAAAGCCGGAGCTGTGGTTTCAGCGGCACTTGGCTTCCTGATGGAATGGGGAGCCAGGGATCCCCAAACATGCCCAGCCAACCATCGCTGACAATAGGCTGCGTCCCTGAGTCACGTTAAACAGCAACTAATGTCCCTCTGACAAATGGGGTTGTCTAATTACAACAACTTCATGTGCTGAATGCTTACGCTGTGTCAAGAACCATGCTGCATGCTTTATTTCATTTAACTTTTATGAATATCCCAGAGGTAGGTACCACTGTTAGCCCCATTTTACACACCAGAAAACTGAGGCTTACGGGATTGAATAAATGGCCCAACGTCACACAGCTAGAAAGGGATTGAGCCCGTACTAAAAGCCCAGGTCTTGGTGCTTCTCATAACCTCCTGTTCCATGACGCTGAACTGTAACATTATCTCAAGTTAAGAGACCACGTTTTCCTTGTGCAGCGGACATATATAACATCTGTGCATATGAGCGGTTGGTCATGCTCTCTTAACGAGGCCTTGGTGAAGTTATTGTAAATCCACCTGAAATACAAAAGTAATATGACTGGGACGTCGGGGTGGATTAGTCAGTTGAGTGTCCAAGTCTTGGTTTCATCTCAGGTTGTGACCCCAAGGTCATGGGATTGAGTCCTATGTCCGGTTCCATGCTGAACACGGAGTCTACTTGAGATTCTCTCTCACTCCCTCTCTCTCCTCCTCTGCCCGTCCCCAGCTCACTCACTCTTGCTCTCTCTAAAATAAAAAATTTTAAAGTAATATGATAAAGTGTATGTCTGCAGATAATTCTGTCTCATACAAAATTCTGCTAATTAGAAGACTACAACAAAAGGGCCCACAAAAATCTCTCCTTTTCCTGTAAGTGTACTATTTTGCAATGTTACCTTGCACTCTTCCCATCAAGAGGTGGAGGCTGTTCCTCCAACCCCTGAATTTTAACGTGGCCATGTGACTTTCTTTGGCCAATGAGAATTTAGTAAACTTCAGGAAAATTGAGGCTTGAACATCTCTACTCAAGAGCATGCCTTTTTTGCCAGGGAACTCTGGGCTCACCTCTCCATGGACAAATCCAGGCTAGTTTGTTGGATGATGAGGCACATGCAGCCGGATCATCCCCCTGTCCCAGCAATCGCAAAATTAACCACTAGTCAAGTAACTGTGGCCATCCCAGACCATCTTGCCCCTCCCCAGATGCCGGCAACCAAGGTTGACATCAGCCAAGATAGCCCAGACCACAAGAGTTCCCCAAATGACCCACAGAATTGAGAGAAATGATAAACATTTGTTGTTTCAAGCTAATAAGCTTTGGGGGTATTTTGCTACACAGCACAAGCTAACTGCTACAATTATTTAGAAAGTAAAGCTCTGACATCTTTGTGGTGTTATCAGCAGTGCAATATGACCCTGTGGCCGAATTTCCCTCATCCGAGCCACACCGCTCGATAGGTTGTATGTAATCAAGAAGAGAACCTGTTTGATTAGTTTTGTTTTGTATTATTTGTGGCCTACCTCATTCCACTCGTGGCTGGTTGTACAACAGAATGATCACCTTAGGTGCTTCTAAAACATACTGATGCGGGAGACCCACCCCTGATTCTGATTTTCATTGGTCTCAGCTAAAGCAGTGGTGTGGCTCTTTTATTCTCCAGAACCAGACTGTGAGGGTTTCAATTCCAGCTGACTGGCTGACAATACTGTTTTTACTGCTTGTTCTCTCAAACTTGGGCTACAAGGAAAATCTGAAAAGCCCACCCACTCATTGAGAAGGTGAACCCTTTCACTACGAAAAGTTACCTTCAAGGAAGAATCACCCTCTGCCCTTTTTGTAGCCTGCTTTGATTCATGGTATTGAAGGGCTCAGTAGCCAAGACTGACAGTAGGCACGTGGTTAAGCTCACAGGGCGGGTGCGTGGCCACCTCTGTGCGAGATCACAGGCAAGTCATTTAACCACACCTGTAGCCATCTTCCCCACACGGAAATAAGTGTTTATTCTGTTTTCAAGTAGGCTTCACATCCAGCATGGAGCCCAACGTGGGGCTTGAACTCACAGCCCTGAAATCAAGACCTGAACTGAGATCAAGAGTCAGATGCTTAACCGAATGAGACACCCAGGTGCCCTGGAAACAGGTGTTTAATAACGAGCCCCTAAGTTCCCTTCCAGCTCTGAAAGCCTGATGGTAGGGCAGTCACCAGCACTCCGTGCTAAACAATCACCACCTGGTTCCCCTGGGGAGGTCAGGCAGCTGGGGCAGTATCACCCTCTGGAAAGAGCCAGGCATACAGCGCAGAGAGGAACAAGCACGTGGATCAGGATCAGTCACTGACTCCGTCAAGAAACCTGGCTGATGCCATCCAGGTGCCTAGCGTCGTATTGGACACTGCACAACACAGATCAGGCAAGCACAGGGGTTCTTGAGCTGATCGTGTTTACAGAGAAGCAGAGGAGAACAGGTAAATCGGCAGAACCACGTGACTGGCACACATGCAAACCCTAAAGGAAGGAGGAGGGCAGAATTACTCTGGTTCAGGTGAAGGAAGAAGGTGCTATGGACTGAATGTGCCCCCCAAATTCAGGCTGAAACACTATCCCCCAATGTAATGACATCCGTAGTGGGGGAGGGGGCCTCGGGCTGGTGATCAGGTCTAGGTGACATCATGATGGGATTAAAGCCCTCTCTCCTTTACATACACATGAGGAAAGCACACAGGGAGAAGGCAGCTGCCTAAAAGCCAGACAGCAAACCTACCGGCACCTTGATCTTGCACTTTCCAGCCTCCCAAACCGGAAGAAGTAATTGTTGTCTGAGCGACTCAGTCTAAGGTACTTTGTTAGAGCTGCCCCGGCTGACTAACACAGAAGGCTTTCCAGAAGGGACGGGATCTCAGCTGAGGGGCCGTGTGGACACGAAGATGAGGAAATTGGGTGCATGGAAACAGAGATGGGGGAAAAAGAAGAAAGCCATTCTGTGGATGGAAAGAGTGGAAGAGAAAGATGAAAGAGATCAGAAGGGCAAGCAAGGAGCAACCGGGCAATACAGAAGAAAAAACCCTCCTGTTTCACTCTAAGCAAAACGTATTGACACTTACAGATCCTTCCAGCAAACCCTGACGTTCAAAAGAGAAAGCTGTCATTCCCTGGCAGCCTTTTAAGCACCTGTCTGACAGTGTGAGGTCGTGCTCACTGTCCTCCTCACCAGTTTGCAGTTTCCTTTTCTCATTAAATCAATTAATTTTAAAACATGTCTTAAGGGGCGCCTGGGTGGCTCAGTCGGTCAAGCAGCCGACTTCGGCTCAAGTCACGATCTTGTGGTTTGTGAGTTCGAACCCCATGTCGGGCTCTGTGCTGACAGCTCAGAGCCTGGAGCCTGCTTCGGATTCTGTCTCCCTCTCTCTCTCGGCCCCTCTCCTATTCACACTCTGTCTCTCTCTGTCTCTCAAAAATAACTAAATGTTAAAAAAAATTTTTAATAAAATTAAAAAAAACAGCTCTTAAATTGAAGAGATGTCATTTACAGTCTTGTGACAGCATCAGGATGAAATCCTTCATTCATAAATATTTATTATCACCGGCTAGCAAAGCAGAAGACAGGAAGGGAAAACGGAAGAAACATGCACAGGCCTCCCACACTGCTGACATGACAGGAGAGCCCCAAAAGTCACACCCATGAAGGAGTGTCAAGATTCACAGCCTCAACCTCAGAGCCAACGGTGGGCTTGTAACAAACACAGGACGAACCATGATTTATTTGGTTACAAAAAGAAGCAGCAGAGGAGAGGCAAGAGAGGACAGGGGTGTGCGGAGACGGGAGCAGGTACGTAAGGGAATGGGGAGAAGAAACCAGAAGCATGTTTTATCTGTGATTTGCGATTAAAAGAATACAGCAGCAAAAGGAACAAACGGACAAAACCCAACAGTGCGAGGGGTGTGTCTTCACACATTTTCTCCTTCCCTTGAGGGAGCAAACCTCATCTGAAACAGAATTTAAAGCCATCATCAGTCTCTGACGCAGTTTCTTTGAGCATCTCTGTATTTTCTCCCTTCCTAAGCACAGCGAGCAATACCTGAATTCGCCAGCAGGAACTTGAGGTCAACTACATTTGCGCCCAACTACATTTGCGCCCAATTTTATGTTTCCCTACTTAATTAAAATGTATTTCCTGAGGAAAAGGCATTAGAAGGGGATTTGTTTTTTCCAGGCCTATCATTACACATGTTAGATGCCCATGAAGTATGGAAGGATGGATGAATAAATGAGCAAATGAGTGACTGGATGAATGGAGTCCATGGTTCACCCAAGGGCAGCTTGTCAATTACACACATAAATGCCCCCAAAGAACCAACCAATCTCTACTCCAGGGGAGAAAACTTTCTAAATCTACTTTCTTTCACCCATTTATTTCAATCATTTATTCCCAAATGCTATTTGGGAACTCAGTAGGCCAGACAGCAATAATAAACACAACATGATCAGGGTGCCTGGGTGACTCAGTCGACTGAGCGTCCAACTCTTGATTTCGGCTCCAGTCATGATCCCAGGGTCATGGGATTGAGTCCTACATCAGGCTCTGCACTGAGCACTGAACCTGCTTGAGATTCTCTCTCTCTCTCCCTCTCTGACCTCTTCCCCGCTTGTGTACATGCTCTCTCTCTAAAATTAAAAAAAAAAAAGATAATAAAATTTAAAAAAATAATAAAATCAATACATTGTGATCAACTTATTTCATGTCATTGCATTTGGTAAGTATCCACATTATACTTTTCCCAGCAGGCTATGTGAGCTCCACAGGGGGAAAGACCTGAGGCAGTAACTTGCCAAACATCACACAACCAAAAGGTAATACAGCTAAGCTTGAATCCAGGAATCCGACTCCCAGAGCCTGAAGTTCTTATGCAGTGAGGTCTATGGCGTCTCTCTTACAGGGGCTCAGTAAATATCTGTTGAATGAAAAATTTACCTAAATACACGATCTACAACTTTGCAACACCTGGACGAGAGCAGTAATCTGTGTATTTATTTATGAATCATTACCTGAAAACGGCAAAAACCGTCCTGAAATCATTAGGAGTAAATCTGATTTAACAATAAATGCTCTGTCACAGAAAATATGGAAAGTCTAAAGAAAATAAAAATTTCTCATAATCTCACCAACCAGCAAAAAACGCTATTAGCACCTAGTATGTGTTATCCTTTTTTCCCCCGCTGCGATCACTTATTTCTTGTATTACTGGAATCATTTTTCTTAAAATTGTATCTTGAGGATTTTATCACCTCACCACACTGTTTTCAAGCATCTATGTTTTAACCGCTCCATAATGTTTCATCACTGAATGGTCTGGTGTGATCATCACCATGCTCATCGTTACTTAGGCTGCTTCCAATTCTTTACAGCAATAAAGAATGCTTTCTGAAAATGCTTCTCAACAGGCTTTGTGTGGTTTCTCGTGCTCACTGGCACAAATCCCTACCACTTTAAACTAAACATGTAACTAAGGTAAAATATCTCCCCAAACGTTAGCCAAATGCAACATCAGGACGTAATTAGGGTTTATTTAGATGCTGTCTATTTCCAAACGATTAGTCTTCTTCCCACCATCTCCATCACCATATCCACCATATACATTGCAGGGAGAGCAGGAACTTTACGGACTCTTGCTCAGTTCTCCAGGGTGACGGAGGCAATGTAGGTCTATAAACAACCAGCAGCTGTGGAACAAAGTCTTCGTGTGTCTGAGGAGGTGGTCACATGGCCTTGGTAAGAGGGCTGTGGTCCAGAAGAGAGTCCAGGAGAGACAAGAAGAACAAAGACCTCGGCACTAGAGGCTCAATGCCCAAAGATGATGAGGGGCAAGCTATATGTCCATGACACACCCAAGAACCAAGGATGGCACAAAACCAGGAGCCCCTTGTAGGTGCTGACATGATCAAAACCCTCAGATCCTCAGTTCTAGAACAAGTAAGATTCATCCCAGGAAGGTAAGATTTTGTTTTGTTTTGTTTTTATAGTATGGCAATTATAGTTGAGAGTTGTGTTTAGTATGGTGGGGCTTCTTTACTACCATAAACCTCCAAATGGCCATTCTTAATTCAGAGGGGGTGCCTTCGAATAGAGGCCATATAATCAAGTATTGGAAAGGAGACATGCTATCATCTCTCAGAGATGGCGGTTCAATTAAGGAATCAGAGTGAAACTAATATAAATGTTGAGTCAATTACACCTCAACAACAACAACAAAGAGCTAAACTACTCTTACAATTTGACCAAAAAAAGAAAAACTAACGATTTGGGGAAAATCCCCTTTGAGATGAAAGCATCACATCCGCACATCGTCGAGCTATGAAGAGCTCAAACTCTCTTCAAGCTCGTTAGCGTTAAGATACACAAAGGATAGAGTTCTTATGATAAAGCACTGCTACTTTTTAGTCCTTCAGATCATATTCTGTGAGAACACCTGCCCATGCAGAGCCATGCCATCATCAGTCGGATGTTGCCAACCCTCAGCTTTTCATGCAGGAAAATTTTTATATATCGGCTGCTTTACAGCCAATAGAGGCGCCTGGGTGGCTCAGTTGGTTAAGTGTCCGACTCTTGATTTTGCCTTAGATCATGATCTCACGGTGTATGAGTTCGAGCCTCGTGTCTTGGGTTTCTCTGTCTCCCTCTCTCTCTGCCTTTCCCCCACTTGCACGTGTGCTCTCTCTCAAAAGTAAATAAATAAACAAAAAAAAAAAAAAAGAAAGAAAGAAAAGAAAGAAAAATCTTAAGTTAAAAATACTTAGAATAGGGGCCCCTGGGTGGCTCAGTCAGTTAAACGTCCGACTTCAGCTCAGGTCACGATCTCGCGGTCCGTGAGTTCAAGCCCCGCGTCGGGCTCTGGGCTGATGGCTCAGAGCCTGGAGCCTGCTTCTGATTCTGTGTCTCCCTGTCTCTCTGTCCCTCCCCCAGTCATGCTGTCTCTGTCTCAAAAATAAATAAACGTTAAAAAAAAATTTAAAAAAAGAATAGTTGTAAACCGGGAAATGGAGTTTCCATGCCCCCAAAACCCACCGAAATACTACTACTACTACTACTACTACTACTAATAATAATAATAACAATAAATGGAGCTATTATGAGTTTTTTCAATCTATGCTGAAAATATGTATACACAATTTTGAACCATCTTGAGGAACAATCAATAACTAAACCTGCATTTTAATTTTGATAGCATCTAAAATGTATGGGGACACTGTAACAAGTATAAATCAGAGTACCTATATACTCTATTATTTATATATTTTTCCCCTACATTATTTTGATCTAGACTTCATTGGAATTACCTCTAAAATTTTACGGATACACACTAAACACTAACTTTCCCAAGTATCTTTACACATCCTGAGATTTTAAGGAACACCAACTTTAAAACAAAACCAGTTCTTATTTATTGTTGGGGTTATTACGTACAAGTGCAAATTAAATCAACTTAGGTAACCCATGTACGTGATGTTGTAATTGCTAATGTGTAAATAAATAATCCTTCCTTTGAAAGTCATGACTACTCCCTAATGGATTTGAGCCAACATGCACCCAAATTCTGGAGCAAATAAGCTTTATCACACATGGCTGCCTGAAAAGCTAGTTGGCAAATATGGGAATGATGATGAAACTGCATCCTGACTTACTAGGACAAGGTGCTCCATTTGATTACTGATGTCTGCTGCGGGCCCCGGGCAGCACCTGCGTAGCACGTATTTCCAGGACCAGGACTGACTGCCCAATCGCACCCAGTGCCCAGTGGTGCCGAATATAAGGCACTGGCTTTGCATCAGGGCATGAGTGTGTGGCATCAGGGCACGAGTGTGTTGTTGGTACCAACAGAAGGGAACGGAGTCAGTGATTGGAGCCCTGGCACTGGAGGGGCAAGCAGCATGTAAGTAACCGCCCAAGGAAACCGGTAACTGCAACAGTAGCCCGTGTGACAGAGGAAGGGAGAGTCTCTGTGCACAGCAGTAGCAAGACGCCTCTGGGGAGCATGACCAGAGTCACAAGTCCACTCTGATGGGCGCTTCTTCTGGGCTGTGGACCCTCTATCCCAGCAAGAGGCTAAAGTGGGCTAGCTTCTCAGGATGCTGCTCCAGAAGTCCTCTGAGCTGGGGGTTCTTTCTCTCTCCCAACTAGATTCGACTGCTGCTAAAACGTCAGAAAGATCTGTTCTCAAGATACCAGAGAGGTTGTTGCCAGCTGCCTCTTGGCTCACTGGGAAGAATTCACCTAAACCAACATTGGTTGTTTCTACAACTAAAAGAAGTGAAGACATCCATGGAAGACAGCCAGAGACAGGCTGCACTCGCTACTGTCCAACAAATACTCCTTGGTCTCTGATCCACCTCCTTCCGCCTCTGTGTTTCTGTCTGCTCTCTCGTCTCCTTAGGTGCTGCTCTCTCTCTCCCTTCCCCCTCCCCCCACGTGCAAACAAGCCACTGAGCACTCAGCCTCTGCATCTGACACAACTATTACACAAAAACAGTTTTAATTAAACTCTTACCACATGTCAGGTATGGTGCTAAGTGATTTACACGTATTATCTCATTTAATCTCCTAAACTAGCATCGTCCAATAGAAATATAATGTGAGCCACGTACGTACTCCTATATTTGCACTGTATGTTTTTGAGTAGTCACATTAAAAAAATTAAAAGGGGCACCTGAGTGGCTCGGTCTGGTTAAGCGTCCGACTCTTGATTTCAGCTCAGGTCACAATCTCATAGTTCATGGGATCGAGCCCCCCAGCAGGCTCCATGCTCACAGCACAGAGCCTGCTTGGGATTCTCTCTCGCCCTCTATCTCTGCCCCTTCCCCATGCACGTGCATGCATTCTCTCTCTCCCTCTCTCTCTCTATCAATAAATAAAATAAACTTAAAAAAATTAAAAGACATTTAAAATTAATTTAAATAGTATTTCATTTAACCCGATATTTTAAAAATACTATCATTTTAATATGTAACCAATACAAAAATTTAATGAGATATTCGCATTTTTGTGCCCTACTGTGCACCATATTTTTGTACCAATCTTGTACCGTGTTCTTTACACAAATTTTCCAAGTGCAGATTTTACATTTATAGCCCATTTCAGATCTACTAGCTGTATCCTTAATACTTAATAGCCACATGTGACTAGTGGCTACCATATTGGGCAGCACAGATCCAAACAATGGGTGATATAAATGCCATTACTACTGAGTTATACAGAAACCAATGCTTAGAAAGGCCCAAGATCACACACCAGGGTGGGGATGAGAGCCAAATCCAGGTCTGCCCAGAAACAAAGCCCATGTTGTTAACCATAACCATACTGCCTGTAGAAGACACATATTTTCACATTACACTATAAAATGGTACTGTAACTTAATAACCCAATCCTCATCTATTTTGGCTAATAAATATAATTTGCATAATATGATCACTGAGAAATACTTTATGCTACCTAAAACAAAAATTTTAAACCCAGCAATGACTTTATGCATAAACACTCCCATCAGATTATTGAGAAAAAGAAAAAGAAATGCCCCCAAACTGGCGAACTGCCAAGTAAGGACCATGCGACATGAATGCATTTTATAATCATAAAAAGTATTTTTTTTAATCACCATACACTAAGAAACTAATGCCAGCTAACATTTTCATGTAAGTGGCTTAGGTTTATACATGTCGTTGTATCTGTTTATAGTACAAATACTGTATTTCTACGCTTATAATAAATTAATACCAGCTCACATTACATGAAAAGCAGAACCACCTAAGAGAAGTACCCGACATTAGTGCAAAACACATTCGAACTGAAATGGGGTGGAGGCGTGCCAAGTAACATAATAATGGAGGGAATAGGGCTTCTTCCACTTTCTATTGGTCAGCTTATAGACAAGAATATGCAGGGGCACCTGGGTGGCTCAGTCGGTTAAGTGTTCAACACGGTTTCAGCTCAGGTCATGATCTCACAGTTCGTGGGTTCGAGCCCCATGTCAGGCTCTGTGCTGACAGCGTGGAGCCTGCTTGGGACTCTCTCTCTCTCCCTCTCTCTCTACCCCTCCCCTGCTTGTGCTCTCTCCCTCTCTCTCAAAAATAAATGAATAAACATTAAAAAAAAAAAGAATATGGAAAAACTTTTTTTTTTTAAGAAATTTGCAGAGAAGTCAAAATTCAGAAAGGCTTGGGACAAAACACAAATCTGGGCTCAGGGGTCTACCGGGAGAGGTAGGGTGGTTATGGGTGCCACTCTGAGTGGACAACCACAGCACCAGAGGTGATAGAAAAGTTGCATGTGTGTGTCATTTGAGGCATTCTTTATTTGTTCTTTTTTTCTTAATATAGAGATGGAAGCAATTTTCATGAAACAGGAAAACAAAATGTCCCAATTATGTTACATTTGTAAGGCCATAAGTTTCTTGGGAACAAATGGCTGAAACCAGTGAGTTACATTTGTTCAATCTAAATGGTAATTCTCCATGACAGCACAAATTTTACATAACGCTGTGCACAGTGCAAATGGATATTCAAGTAGATTCTTAGCAGTGCAGCCTGCCTGGAAATTGCCCTAATGAGTCCTGGAAATTGGGAGGTCCTGGACTCCCAAGCCCATTGGCAAGGCTCAGTCTCAACCCAAAGCAAGCCCTCTGGTGAAGAAAGCATGCTGAAGGAAAGAACAAAAAGAAGATTTTCACAAGAAGTAATGCATCCCACATTAGCAATGGAAACTAGGTGGTGGGGTCGGTCTTCAAGCTTCTCACTGGCATTATTGCTGATTAGTGACATGATCTATCATCATCCAGAATCCAGCCAGGTCAGTTGAGAGCTGGTGTCGGTATGAGTCAGAAAAACACAAACTGTTTCTTATATTTATTAGATAAGGGGCGGAGGAGCTGAGATACAGTGACGTATTGCAAAGACTAGCAACTGTGGGCAGCTGCTCCCACACCTAGGCTGGAGAGACACAGGGAGGAGGGGATGTCATGAATGAGCCCAGAAGCCAAGGTCACTTGACAGAAGCTGGCACCACAGGAGGCCAGTCCATGGGGACGCTGGATCCAGGAAGGACACACAGCTACAGCTAAAGAAGCCCCCCCACCCAGGTGAAGTGGGAGGGAAATGCCCAAGTTTTTCCCTCCCGCCCACCCTCCAACCTTCTAACAGTGCCTTCCATTGGCCAATCCCAGCAGGAAGCCTGGGAAGTGTAGCCTGCAGGGTCCAGCCCCTCCAAGGCACATGGCAGAGAAAGGGGAGCATCTGGCCCAGAGGAAGGTATCTGAAGGCAAGCAGGCCCAGGACCCATGTGGTACCTGAACTGCATCACAAGATTACTGTCCTCAGTTCCAAGAAATCACTTCCCTGCAATCTGCTTTGCTGTCGTGCCCGCGGCCCATACAAAGACAGTGAAGTCCATCATCACCATCAGTACTGGTAACAGTAACAAAACGGTGCCAAGATCGCTCTTCATTCAGCAGCGCCTGGGTGGCTCAGTCGGTTGAGCATCTGACTTCGGCTCAGGTCACGATCTCACGGTTTGTGAGTTCGAGCCCCGCGTTGGGCTCTGTGCGGACAGCTCAGAGCCTGAAGGCTGCTTTGGATTCTGTGTCTCCCTCTCTCCGCTCCTCCCCCACTTGTACTCTGTCTCTCTCTTGCTCTCTCTCTCAAAAATAAATAAACATTAAAATAAAAAGAAAACATTGCTGTTCATTCTGTTACCCATAAGGACCCACTTTTGAAGACTCCAAAGAGAAATTTTTCTGTTCTCCTTGTCAAAACTATCTGTACCCTAAGTAATCAGGTAGATCTGGGTTCATAGACACTGCATGGCGAAACTGCCCCGCCTTCCTACTACTTTGCCTTGTCAATCACAGCCGCACGGCACCTCGACCTTAACCTCTCTACACGGTTTCTACTCTATCTTCTCCGATTTTTAAAATTTGCTAGCTTGCACTTTTTACATTGCTGTAAGCTGACTTCAACCATTTATAATACAGGCAGGAAAGAAAGACATACGTGTATATATACACATGCACTCATATATAAGTGTATGCATAATTTTGAATACGGGAATTGTAAATATTTATACTTTGCTTTGTTGACTTAGCCAATACAGACATTAGTGTTTATGTAAATGTATCAGTCTTTTGTAGTTTCTTACACTGACTGCATGCTCAATTAAGGGAGGCTTTTCCAATTTTAAGATCAGATAAGTATTAATTTATATTGCCTCCTGTTTATGACTTAAATAATATATAAATCATAATAATAATAGTAGTAACAGTGAAAAATTATAATAATCACAAACATAATAGGAAACATAACGTTAAATTTTTTTTTAATGTTTATTTATTTTTGAGAGAGGGAGACACAGAATCTGAAGCAGGTTCCAGGCTCTGAGCTGGCAGCACAGAGACCAATGCGGGGCTTGAACCCATAAACTGCAAGATCATCATGACCTGAGCCAAGTTGGACAATTAACCAACTAAGCCACCCTGGCACCCCGGCAAACATAATATTAATAGGAAACAACTGTATGGAGCCTGCTTTGTGCCAGATACTGTTCTAAATCACAGTTCTAAATAGTAACTAATATAGTAACGCATTTTAGTCCTCACATCTGAGGTAGTTACTATTATCCCCATTTACAGATGAGACAATGGAGACCTGCAGCAGTGAAGTCACTTGACCAAAGTCCCTCAGCTAGTAAGTGGCAGTGCTGGGATCTGAACCCCAGATGGCTGGCCCTAGGCTTGCAGCGCTCAAACACAGCCACCTGCTGTCTCTGGGATGGATGTGGACGGAGTGTCCCACAAAGACCTGAAGTTCTTTTTCTCTTTCCTGAGGAGTCGGCTAAGAATCCTAGCAACATTAGTGAATCATCCTTATTTCTCACAATTAGTGATGTCAACTCTATCACATATAGTCTTATCTTCCTTGCCATCACAGATGTGCGAGACAACGGAGAAGAAACGGACGCACGGGCCTCTGGTGAGGTCCCTGTCCAGCTGCGGGATCCTCGGGACACAAATGAACACTCGTAACGTCGCTGAAGGTCCGAATTCCAGCCAGCTAGTGCTCTCCTTAGGGTCTGCCCAAATTGCAAGACTGAGGACACTGCAAGACTGACAACAGCTGATGTTCGCGTGGCCTTTGCCGCTTGTAAGAGGGAAATGGCTGGCCTGGAAAGTGTGACAACAAACGAAAAACCCCTACCTATTACAAAGATAACTGTCAACAGGACAAAGAAAAGAATGGCAGCGGTTACCCACGTTATCTTTAGGTGACAGGACTATGGGCGAGTTCTTTCTTCTATTTTTTTCTAGGCTTTCCAAATTTCTGTAATTAGCATTCGTTTCCTATTACCCAAATAGAAAGTCATTGCTACAACACTTCACAGGGACTGAACAGTGCCAGTAAACCCAGATCCCAGGTTTCCTGTCGCCTCCTTCATCTGTGAACAGATGTGCTTTGGCCCTATTCTGCATAGACCCCTCCTTCGGGCACTGGGAATAAAGAACAAAAAAAAAAAAAAATGTTTGCATCTTCTCTGTAATAATTTTGATTTTTTAACGCGGAAACTATAGTCCTAAATATTTGGGTTTTTTTTTAATTTTTTTAACGTTTTTATTTATTTTTGAGACAGAGAGAGACAGAGCATGAACGGGGGAGGGGCAGAGAGAGAGGGAGACACAGAATCGGAAGCAGGTTCCAGGCTCTGAGCCATCAGCCCAGAGCCTGACTCAGGGCTGGAACTCATGGACCGCGAGATCGTGACCTGAGTTGAAGTCGGACGCCTAACCGACTGAGCCACCCAGGCGCCCAATATTTGTGTAATTAAACGTTAATTTGTAAAATGTTTATACACGAACAAAACAGACAGCCAACATTAGATGTCAAAGCCAGGATGTTACGAGAAGTCACCAAAGGGCAGCCTGACCCTCTTTCCACCTTGCCTGCCTCTTGCTTCTCCACGCGTGCCCAGCCTCCCCTGCCCACCTTCCCTCTGTTCTTTCGAGCTACTCACCTGGGATCAGAGCCAGAGCCGGTAGCTGCCTGCCTGCCATCTCTAAACCTGACAGGGATACAGCCCCAGAGGCGCCACCTGTGACTTCCTCCAGCCACTGCTGTCACTTTTAGTCACCATCCCTAAATTACTCTTACAAAGAAACTTCTAAATTGACACATTATCTTATAAGCCTCGTCTTATCCTGGTCTGGATGGCCAGTAGAATTCTTTCATAGTTCTACGGGCGCCTGGGTGGCTCAGCCGGTTGAGCGTCTGAGTCTTGATTTCAGCTCAGGTCATGTGCTCACAGTTCATGGGTTCAAGCCCCGAGTCAGGCTCTGTGCTGACAGCTCTGTCAGCTGACAGCTGTCAACACAGAGCCTGCTCAGGATCCTCTCTCTCCCCCGCTCTGTCTGCCCTACCCCCACTCATACAGTGGTTCTCTCTTTCCCTCGCTCTCGCTCTCTCTCTCAAAATAAATAAATAAATGTTAAAAAATACTTTAAAAATTATTTTTAAAAAGATCGCAGTTCTAAAGGACATAACTGATAAATAAATGCCTTTACAAAAAGCCTTTGATGGGGCCATCTACTGACGGAGAACCCAAAACCTTCCAAAGGAGCCCACGCCTCTTTGGAAAACTCTAATGGAAGGTAGGAAGGAAGAAAGGGAAAGAAGGAAGGGAAGGAAGGAGGGAGGGAACAAAATAAAACCTTCCTAATATTGAGCTCCACAACTCATGTGTGTCATTCCTCTTTACTGGTTCCCCCAGGTTGTCATTTCAGGGCAGAACTAACCCCTTTGCCCCATGACAGCCCCTCAAATGTTTGATTTAATATCCTCCAATATTAAATTCTGGCAATTTCCCTTATAATGTGTTAACTGTTCAGTCTTCATTATTTTTTCTTGTTTTCATACTTATCCACCTGAGAATACCTAGAATGAGCCATTCAAGGTCTTCTGGGAAATCATCGGAGTGAGAATTAACAGCCAGACAATGCTCGTCTTACCTACCAACTCAGAATTTATCGGACCAAAGGCAAAAGGATGGAGCATAGAAGGTCGCCCATCATTCTTCCCCATTTGTATTTCTGAGAAAATGTTAAAGGGGCAGAACCCCCAGCCTCCTGCCTCAGAGATCTCCACTTAAATCTCTCCTGTGTCTAGCACAAGGAAAATGTGGGGCGCACACAGCATGCGGGTGTGAACATGGACTACGAGACTGACGTTGGACTCTGTCATGTAACAGTGGGGTGACCTGGGGCAAGTCACCTAACTTTTCTGGAAGCAGCTCCCTCACCTATAAAAGGGAAACGATAAAATCTACCTGAGAAGGCTGCTTTGAGAAACCAAATGAAGTAATACGTAGAAGGCTCACACTATGCTCGTAACACCTAGTTGCTGCTGTTATTATTTCCTGAGGAAGATATGATCCGGTTCCGGTCTTCTGTCCTAGTCTCTTCTAGACTACACACAGACCACCTTTGCCAGAGTGTGGGAAATTTGGAAATAGTTTTTTTTTAAGTTTGTTTATTTTAAGAGAGAGCGAGCAAGTGTGCTCAAGTGAGCAGGGGAGGGGAATATAGAAAGGGAGAGAGAGAGAATCTCAAGCAGGCTCCGTGCTGGCAGTGTAGAGCCTGACATGGGGCTCGATCTCACAAGCCATGAGAACACGGCCTGAGCCGAAGTCAAGAGTCAAACGCTCAACTGACTAAGCCACCCAGGCGCCCCTGGAAATCGATTTTTATGTGCAGTAATAAGCAGAAGACACACTACTTCCAGCTTAGAAGTTCATTACAGCTTAAAAAAATGCCACTACACAAACAATACCCAAAACCTCATTTTAAAACCCTGAAGGAACATGACAAACAAGCTGGGCTATGGATGAATGCACCCTCGTGGCACACAGTATTCAAGCTGCATGCATCGAAGACCAATCACCCCACTCCTGGGGTTTCCCTCTTCCTCCTCGAACCTGTCAGTTACAGGTTTGCATGCCAGTCCTCCCTTCTCCATATGCAGATGCCAAGTACTGGAATCTACTGGAAAGGACAGCCCTCCACTGTAAACTAACGCATTCACATTCTCACTTAGAGGTTTCATTCTCTCCTGAGCCTGATTAGCACACAAGTCAGCTGCAAAGAATTCTGGGATACAGACCAAGTTTCCTGAAGGCAGAAACATCACTTTGTTTTTTTCCTGAAGATCAACCCTCAGCTCAGTGCCTCATACACTGCAGAAGGCAATGAACAGTTGTTGAACAAATGAGAGAGAGAAAAACAGAGAAACAGAGACAAACCAGTAAAGGAGAATGGGATGGATGAAAGGAGGGAAGAAGGGAGAAAGGAAAAATGAATGAATGAATCAAGTAATGCCAATGACAGCTCTCGGAAGCCAGCCCTATCGCCCTCTCCTAGCAAATTCCAAGGGCTTAACGCTGGAAACAGGCACATAGTTACTGTGCTAACTATGCAGGTCTGCTATGAATGACCAGAGACACAATACTCTGTCTAGTAATAAACGACAGAGATTGGGCTGAGATCACTTGCTGACACTGTCACACAGAACCAGGGAGGCCCTGTCTTCTGATAGATGATGCCCTTCAAGTCACCTTCAAAGCTTTGCAGAAGAAAATCACCCCCACTACAGCAAAGTCAGAAAGACATCAGGAATAACCCAGTATGCCCTCACTCCTTAGAGTTCATTCCCCCACCGCTGAACTGGCAGTCAATAAGCAAGCAAGAAGAGAGTCTGGTTTCTCTACCCCCTACCCGGACAAAGAACAGGTGCTAAAATGAGTCCTCATTGCAGGACAAGAGATGAGCAGGTAGGGTTGCCAGATTTAGCAAATAAAAATATATGCCGTATTTGGAACATACATACACTACAACAATTTGTAAAGATCCTTAGTTTATGGAAGTTACATCTTGCCCATTTTATATTAGAATTTTAACTGAAGAATATTTTAAATATTTTATGAATCCATTTAAGTAACAATAAACCCATCACATATCAATCTAAATAACATACATTATGACATTATGCAGCTTTTTATTTCTACAGGTCTGCAAATCCTTTTGCTGTCTGGCTTAAAAGACAATAGTTGTATTCTCACATCTGTTTCGGCATTCCATCTGTTGAGATACCAGTCTCTGGAAAACTCCATTGCATATTGGTAGAAGACTAATAAAAGCAAACAGTATCTTGGTATAATTAGAAAAATTGGGGCGCCTGGGTGGCTCAGTCGGTTAAGCATCCAACTTTGGCTCAGGGCATGATCTCACAGTTCGTGGGTTCGAGCCCCACGTCAGGCTCTGTGCTGACAGCTCAGAGCCTGGAGACTGCTTTGGATTCTGTGTTTCCCTCTCTGCCTCTTCCCCGCTTATACTCTCTCTCTCTCAATCTCTCAAAAATAAATAAACATTTTTTTAAAAAGGATAATAGCTAGAGAGTCTTAATATTTATAGCCAAATCCCGACACCTGAATTTCACATTGTGCTCGTCTCTCACCAAACCTTTTAAGTAATTTATGCACAGGGAAAGAGCAGTTCACAAAGGGCCAAGAGAATGCACACAGTGTAAGATGGGCCCCGGAGCTGCAAGGGAACATTTATGTTAAAAGCTAGCCTAATGAGAATCTCCAAAACGACCGGTCTACCTTCGATGCCCATATACATTTACACATTTTCCTGACAGTACTTCATCAATTCTATGTAGGTAAAATATCCTCCTAGATTTTGTTCCCATTTTGAAAAAAAACAAAACAAAACATTTAATGACAGGACCTTTCTACTTCATTTTTATGTCTTTCTCTTCCTAGTTAGAGATCAGCAGAAAAATAAAAGAATGTAACGTATATTAGTAAAGGCTCATCACTATACTCATGAGCTCTCCCGATGAGATGTTGCAAGAACAAAAGGTTCTGTATCCCAGTAAGTATAGGCCACAAAAAGAAACATTACAGGGGCATCTGGGTGGCTCAGTAGATTAAGCATCCAGCTTAGGCTCATGGTCTCATGGTTCATGAGTTTGAGCCCCACATCAGGCTCTGGGCTGACAACTCGGAGGCTGGAGCCTGCTTCAGATTCTGTGTCTTCCTCTCTCTCTGCCCCTCCCCTGCTTGTGCTCTGTCTCTGTCTCTCTTTCAAAAATAAATAAACACTGAAAAAAAATTTTAAAGAAACATTACAACCCACATTTCCTTCTTACAGATTTACAATGCACAATAGCAAAATGAAGGCGCCGGGAACAGCAGAAGCTTTAATTGGCTGTTTCCCAAATAATCTTGAACCTCCCCACATTTTGCATGATATCCATGGACACTGCCAAACCCTCACAGCTCTCTGGACAGTACCTTCTGAAATATCAAACCTGGGGTGTAAAAGCCCAGGGGTGATAGGCATTGTACCCTGGATGGACGGACCAGATCTGTGGCTAGGGATGTTTTCCCTCAGCCAGTATCCTATAGGAGCCTGGAATAGTCACCCTCCTTATGAGTGCTGTTATCTGAACACAAGAAGGTAGAAGATGATGGTGATGACACCATCAAAGATGGTGTCACCAAAGATGAAAGATGACACCCTGGTATAGCTGTACTCATTCTCAAAGCAGAGTCCCAACACTGAAGTTACCACACTACAAAATCAATCTATGCCTAAGGTATCTAACCATGTAGCTATGAGTTTATACTTTAACCTCAACCTGTAATTTGGGTCTTCCTATAATCAAAGTTATCTCTTAATCTAAAGGACATTTTATTTTATTATTATTTTTTTCAATATATGAAATTTATTGTCAAATTAGTTTCCATACAACACCAAGTGCTCATCCCAAAAGGTGCCCTCCTCAATACCCACCACCCACCCTCCCCTCCCTCCCACCCCCCATCAGCCCTCAGTTTGTTCTCAGTTTTTAAGAGTCTCTTATGCTTTGGCTCTCTCCCACTCTAACCTCCTTTTTTTTTTCCTTCCCCTCCCCCATGGGTTTCTGTTAAATTTCTCAGGATCCACATAAGAGTGAACACATATGGTATCTGTCTTTCTCTGTATGGCTTATTTCACTTAGCATCACACTCTCCAGTTCCATCCACGTTGCTATAAACGGCCATATTTCATTCTTTCTCACTGCCACATAGTACTCCATTGTGTATATAAACCACAATTTCTTTATCCATTCATCAGTTGATGGACATGTAGGCTCTTTCCATAATTTGGCTATTGTTGAGAGTGCTGCTATAAACATTGGGGTACAAGTGCCCCTATGCATCAGGAGGGCATGTATCCCTCCTGTATCCCTTGGATAAATTCCTAGCAGTGTTATTGTGGGTCATGGGGTAGATAGATTTTTAAATGTTTGAGGAACCTCCACACTGTTTTCCAGAGTGGCTGCACCAATTTGCATTCCCACCAACAGTGCAAGTGGGTTCCCGTTTCTCCACATTCTCGACAGCATCTATAGTCTCCTGATTTGTTCATTTTGGCCACTGTGACTGGCGTGAGGTGGTATCTGAGTGTGGTTTTGATTTGTATTTCCCTGATGAGGAGCGACGTTGAGCATCTTTTCATGTGCCTGTTGGCCATCCGGATGTCTTCTTTAGAGAAGTGTCCATTCATGTTTTCCACCCATTTCTTCACTGGGTTATTTGTTTTTCGGGTGTGGAGTTTGGTGAGCTCTTTATAGATTTTGGATACTAGCCCCTAAAGGACATTTTAAATGTACATATGATTTTGAATAGTCTCTGAAAATTCAGAGTTTAGAATTAACTAACCCTATTAACCTTTGATATTTTCCATCCTTTCTCGATCTGAAGAGATGAAATACAGTTTACTTCCCACTCATTCATTCACTGAACAAGTATTTATTGAGAGTCTAGAACATGGCAGGCACATGCTTGGCACTGAATAGCAATACAGGAAACAGATAAAGTGCTGCCTTAATAGATTTTTCAGCTGTGGCTGGAGAGAAGACAGAACTTTTTTTTTTTTTTTTTAATTCCAGTATAGTTAACATACAGTTATGTTAGTTTCATGTGTTCATTACTCAGGGCTCATCATGATAAGTGTACTCTTAATCCCCTTCACCCATTTCATCCATCCCCCCACAGTGACCTACCCTCTCGTAGGTCAGTTTGTTCTCTATAGTTCAGGGTCTGTTTTTGGGTTTGTCTCCTTTCTCCTTTGCTCATTTGTTTTGTTTCTTAAATTCCACACATGAGTCAAATCATATGGTATTTGTCCTTCCCTGGCTGACTTACTTCACTTATCATCATATTCTACAGATCCATCCATGTTGTTGCAAATGGAAAAATTTCATTCTTCTTTAAGGCTCAATAATACTCCATTGTACACACGTCATACCACTCTTTATCCATTCGTCTATCAATGGACACTTGGGTTGGTTCCATAATTTGGCTACTATAAATAATGCTGCAATAAACATAGGGGTGCATATATCTTTCCAAATTAATGTTTCATATTCTTTGGGTAAACAGCCACTACTGGAATTACTGGGTCTTCAGATAATCCTATTATTCATTTTTTCAGGAAACTCTGTATGTTTTCCACAGTTGGCTGCACCAGTTTGCATTCCCACCAACAGTGCACAGGGGTTTCTTTTTCTCCACATCCTTAACACTTGTTATTTCATGTGTTTTTTGTTTTACCCATTCTGACAGGTGTGAGATGATATCGCATTGAGATTTTGATCTGCGTTTCCCTGATGTAGTGATGTTGAGCATCTTTTCATGTGCCTGTTGGCCACCTGTATGTCTTTGGGGAAATGTCTGTTCATGTCTTCTGCCCATTTTTAATTGGATTATTTGGGGTTAAGCTGTATAAGTTCTTTATGTGTTTTGGTACATATCATTTGCATACGTCATCTGCAAATAATCTTCTCCCATTCAGAAGGTTGTCTTCTACTTTTGTTGTCCTTTGCCGTGCAGAAGCTTTTAATTTTGATGTAGTCCCAATAGTTTATTTTTGCCTCAGGAGACATATCTACAAAATTTTTGCTATGGCCAATATCAGATAAATTACTGCCTGTGCTCTATTCTAGGATTTTTATGGTTTCACGTCTCACATTTAGGCCCTTAATCTGTTTTTTTTTAATATAATTTCTCAAGTTGGCTAACATACAGTATGTGTGTGTGTGTGTGTGTGTGTGTATGTATATATATATATATATATATATATATATATATATATATATAGCGTGCTCTTGGTTTTGGGGGTAGATTCCTGTGTTTCATTGCTTACATACAACACCCAGTGCTCCTCCCAACAAGTGCCCTCGTCAATGCCCATCACCCATTTTCCCCTCTCCCCCAACCCATCAACCCTCGGTTTGTTCTCTATATTTAAGAGTCTCTTATGGTTTGCCTCCCTCTCTGTTTGAAACTATTTTCTCCCCTTCCTTTCCCCCATAGTCTTCTGTTAAATTTCTCAAGTTCCACATATGAGTGAAAATGTATCATATCTGTCCTTCTCTGACTGACTTATTTGACTTAGCATAATACCTTCCAGTTCCATTAACATCGTTACAAATGGAAGGATTTCATCCTTTCTCATTGCCGAGTAGTATTCCATTGTATATATAAACCACATTTTCTTTATCCATTCATCAGTTAATGGACATTTCCGTAATTTGGCTATTGTTGAAAGCACTGCTATAAACATTGGCATACCTGTGCCCCAATGAATCAGCACTCCTATATCCTTTGGATAAATTGGGCCGTAGGGTAGTTCTATTTTTAATTTTTTGAGGAACCTCCACACTGTTTTCCAGAATGGCTGCACCAACTTGCATTCCCACTAACAGTGCAAGAGGGTTCCCGTTTCTCCACATCCTCGCCAGCATCTGTTGTTTCCTGAGTTAATTTTAGCCACTCTGACTGGTGTGAGGTGGTATCTCAGTGTGGTTTTGATTTGTATTTCCCTGATGACGAGTGATGTTGAACATCTTTTCAAGAGTCTGTTAGCCATTTGGACTTCTTCTTTGGAAAAGTGTCTATTCATGTCTTCTGCCTATTTCTTCACTGGATTATTTGCTTTTTGTGTGTTGAGTTTGGTAAGTTCTTTATAGATTTTGGTTACTGACCCTTTATCCGATATGTCATTTGCAAGTATCTTCTCCCGTTCTGTTGGTTGCTTTTTAGTTTTGTTGATTGCTTCCTTTGCAGTGCAGAGGCTTTTTATCTTGATGAGGTCCCAATAGTTCATGTTTGCTTTTTTTTCCCTTGCCTTCGGAGATGTGTTGAGCAAGAAATTGCTGTGGTTGAGATCAAAGAGGTTGTCGCCTGCTTTCTCCTCTAGGGTTTTGATAGTTTCCTGTCTCACATTTAGGTCTTTCATCCATTTTGAGTTTATTTTTGAGTATGGTGTAAGAAAGTGGTCCTGTTTCATTCTTCTGCATGTTGCTGTCCAGTTCTCCCAGCACCATTTGCTAAAGAGACTGTCTTTTTTCCACTGGATACTCTTTCCTGCTTTATCAAAGATTAGTTGCCCATACATTTGTGGGTCCCATTCTGGGTTCTGTATTCTATTCCATTGGTCTATGTGTCTGTTCTTGTGCTAGTACCATTCTGTCTTGATGATTGTAGCCTTGTAGTAGAGGTTAAAGTCCGGGATTGTGATGCCTCCCAATTTGGTTTTCTTTATCAACATAACTTTGGCTATTAGGGGTCTTCTGTGGTTGCATACAAATTTTAGGATTATTTGTTCTAGCTTTGAGAAGAATGACAATGCAATTTTGATTGGGATTGCACTGAATGTGTAGATCACTTTGGGTAGTATTAACATTGTAACAATATTTGTTCTTCCAATCCATGAGCATGGAATGTTTTTCCATTGTTTATCTTTGTGTATAGTGTAAGAAAGTGGTATAGTTTCATTCCTTTGCATGTAGCTGTCCAGTTTTCCCAACACCATTTGTTAAAGAGACTTTTTTCCCCATTGCATATTCTTGTCCACTTTGTCGAAAATTACTTGGCCATATAATCATGGATTAATTTCTGGGCTATCTGTTCTGTTCCACTGATCTATTTTTGTGCCAGTACCACTGTATTTTGATTAATACAGCTTTGTCTTATATCTTGAAATCTGGGATTGTGATATCACCAGTTTTGTTCTTCTTTTTCAAGACTGTTTTGGCTATTCAGGGTCTTTTATGGTTCTATACAAATTTTAGGATGGTTTGTTCTAGTTCTGTGAAAAAATGCTACTTTGATATTTTGATAGGGATTGCATGAAATGTGCCGATTGCTTTGGGTAGTATGGACATTTAAAACATATTTGTTCTTCTAATCCATCAGCATGGAATGTCTTTACATTTGTTTGTGTCATCTTCAATTCCTTTCGTCAATATTTTATAGTTTTCAGAGTACAGGTGTTTCACCTCCTTGGTTAAGTTTATTCCTAGGAATTTTATTATTTTGGGGGTAATTCTAAATGGGATTGTTTTCTTAATTTCTCTGTTATTTCATTATTAGTGTGTAGAAATGCAATGGATTTCTGTATATTGATTTTTGTACACTGAGACCTTACTGAATTCATTTATCAGTTCTAATTGTTTTTTAGTGGAATCTTTAGGGTTTTCTATACATTTATATCATGTTATCTGCAAACAGTGCAAGTTTTACTTCTTCCTTACCAACTTAAATGCCTTTCTTTCTTTTTGTTGTCTGATTATTTGTGCCTAGGACTCCAGTACCATGTCGAATAAAAGTGATGAAAGTAGACATCCTTGTCTTGTCCCTCCCTGACTTTATGGGAAAAGCTCTCAGTTTTTCACCATTTAATACGATGTTAGCTGTGGATTTTTCATATACAGCCTTTATTATGTTGAGGTATGTTCCCTTTAAACCTACTTGGTTGAAGATTTTATCATGAATGGATGTTATACTTTGTCAAATGCTTTTACTGCCTCTGTTGAAATGATCATATGGTTTTTACCCTTTCTCTTGTCGATATGATGTTATCACATTGGTTGTCATATAGTGAACCACTCTTGCATCCCAGCAATAAGTCCCACTTGATTGTGGTGAATGATCTTTTTAGTGTATTGTTGAATGTGGTTTACTAATATTTTATTCAAGACTTTTTGCATCTACGTTCATCAGAAATACTTGTCTGTAATACTTTTTTGCAGTGTTTTTATCTGGTATTGATATCAGGGTAATGCTGGCCTCACAGAATTAAATTGGGAGTTTTCCTTTCTCTTCTATTTTTTGCAACAGTTTGAGAAGAAGAGTATTAACTCTTCCTTGAATGTTTGGTAGAATTCATCTGGTCCTGGACTTTTGTTTGTTGGGAGTTTCTTGATTATTTTCTTTTTTTATGTTTTTACCATTTATTTATTTTAAGACACAGAGAGAGAGAGAGAGCATGAGCAGGGGAAAGGCAGAGAGGCAAGACACAGAATCCAAAGCAGGCTCCAAGCTCTGAGCTGTCAACACAGAGCCTGACGCAAGGCTCAAACCCATGAACTGTAAGATCATGTCCTGAGCTGAAGGTGGCCGCTTAACCGACTGAGCCACCCAGGCACCCCGGGAGTTTCTTGATTATTAACTCTATTTCACTGCTGGTAATTCGTCTGTTCAAATTTTCAACTTCTTCCTGATTCAGTTGTGGGGCATTATATGTTTCTAGGAATTTATCCATTTTTTCTAGGTTGTTCAATTTGTTGGCATATAATTTTTCACAATATTCTCTTACAATCCTTTGTATTTCTGTGGTGTCGATTGTTACTTCTCCTCTTTCATTTCTGATTTTGTTTATTTGAGTTCTTTCTCTCTCTTTTTTTCTGAGTCTGGCTAGAGGCTTACCAATATTGATCTTTTCTTTTTTTAAATCTGTCTACTCCATTATCTTCACCACCACTCTTTTTTGTTTGTTTGTTTGTTTTTTGTTTTTTAGTGGTTACTTATTTTGGGGGAGAGAGAGAGAGAGAGGTGAGAGCACGCACAGGGGAGGGGAAGAGAGGGAGAGAGAGAGAATCCCAAGAAGCTTTGCACTATCAGCACAGAGCCTGACACAGGGCTCAAACCAACAAATCACGAGATCATGACCTGAGCCCAAATCAAGAGTTAGACACTGAAAAGATAGTGCTACCCAGGCACCCTTGATTTTTTTCTAAGTACTAATTACTGGTTTCATTGATCTGTTTTATTGAGGGTTTTTTGTTTGTTTCTATTTTATTTCTGCTCTTATCTTTAGTATTTCCTTCATTTTACTGGTTTTGGGTTTTATTTGTTCCTTTTCTAGCTCCCTTAGGTGTAAAGTTAGGTTGTTCATTTGAGATTTCTTCTTTCTTCTTGAGTTAAGCTTGTATTGCTATACACTTTCCCGTCAGGACAGCTATTGCTGCATCCCAAGGATTTTGGACCATTGTGTTATTTTCATTTGCTTCCATGTATTTTTTTTCACTTCCTCTTTGATTTCTTGGTTGACCCATTCCTTTTTTAGTAGCATGTTATTTAATCTCCATGTATTTGTGCTCTTTCCAGACTTTTTCTTGTGGTTGATTTCTAATTTCATACCTTTGTGGTCAGAAAAGATGATCATTTTTTAATTTATTGAGACTTGTTTTGTGGCATAATATTTAATTTATTCAGAATGTTCCATGTGCACTTGAAAAGAATGTGTACTCACTTGTTTGGGGATGGAACGTTCTGAATATACCTGTCAGATCCATCTGGCCCAATGTGTCATTCAAAGCCACTGTTTCCTTGTTGATTTTCTGTTGGATGACCTATCCACTGATGTAAGTGGGATGTTAAAGTCCCCTACTATTACTGTATTGCTATCAATTACTTCTTTCATGTTTGTTATTAGCTACTTTATGTATATAGTGCTTCCATGTTGGGTGCATAAATATTTTAATTGTTTTATCTTCTTTTTGGATTACTCCCTTTATGATTACATAGTGTCCTTCTTTGTCTCTTGTTACAGTCTCTGTTTTTTGTTGTTGTTTGTTTATTTATTTGTTTTAGTTTTTACAGTCTTCTTTTTTTAATTTTTTTTTAATGTTTATTTATTTTTGAGACACAGAGAGACAGAGCATGAATGGGGGAGGGTCAGAGAGAGAGGGAGGCACAGAATCTGAAGCAGGCTCCAGGCTCTGAGCTGTCAGCACAGAGCCCAACGCGGGGCTCGAACTCACGGACTGTGAGATCATGACCTGAGCCGAAGTGGGACGCTTAACCGACTGAGCCACCCAGGCACCCCTGTTTTTACAGTCTTTAAGTCTATTTTGTCTGATGGAAGTATTGTTACCCTTTTCTGTTTTAAAGTCTATTTTGTCTGAGGGAAGAAGCTACCTGGCTTTCTTTTCACTTCGATTTACATGATAAATATTTCTCTATCCTTCACTTTCAATTTGCATGTGCCTTTAGGTCTTTAGGTCATTCTTTACTTCTCTCCTCCCCACATTTTAGGTATATGGTGTCATACTTTGCATCCTTTTATTTTGTGAATTCCTTGACTGATTTCTATAGATATACTTAATTTACTGCTTTAGACTTTCCTACTTTTCTTACTCCTACTTATGGTCTTTTCTTTCCACTCAAAGAGTGCCCTTTAACAGTACTATAGGGCTGAGTTTTTGTATATGTCACTTTAATTTTTGTTTTATGTTTATTTAATTTGAGAGAGAAAGAGGAAGTGCATGCATGAGCAGAAGGAGAGACAGGGAGAGGAGAAAGAGAATTCCAAGCAGGCTCTGTGTTCTGTCAATGCAAAGCCCGATGGGGGCTTGAAACCACAAACCGTGAGATCATGACCTGAGTCAAAATCAAGAGTCAAATGCTTAACCAACTGAGCCACTCAGGTTATATGGGGCTTTGGGAGCCTTTTTTAAGGACTGTGGCTTTCGTTCAAAGATGAAAAGTCACTGGAGTGCTGGGAACAGAGAAGGGTCATGATCTGACGCACCTTTGAACAGGAACAACCAATTCACTATGTGAAGAAGAGGTTACGGTTGAGCAAGGGAGGGACCAGGGTCAGTCTAGGGGTTCTGCAGTAACTCAAGCAAGATATTTCGGTGGTGGTAGAAGATGAAGTGGTGAAAAGCAGTGGGATTCCAGATCATTTTAGGTTTTGAGCCATATTAGACCACTTGGTGGACTGGATGAGAAGTGTGAAAGAGGAATTGAGAATGACTCCAGGTTTTTGGACTGAGCAACTTGAAAGAAGGGCATCTGCTGAGATGAGGAAGACTATGGGAGAGGTTTTGCAGAACAGAGAGCTTAGGAGGTTCAGTTTTACACATATTAAGTATGAGATGCTATTAGACACCCAAGGAGAGAAGTCAAGTAGACAGCTAGATACACAGATCTGGAGTTCAGGAGAGCAATCAAGGTTAGAAATATGTGCTTGGGAATATCTGTACGGAAATGGTGTTTAAAAACATGGGGCTATGTGATATCCACATCAAGTAAATAATAGATATAAAAAGGAAAGAAAGAAAGAAAGAAAGAAAGAAAGAAAGAAAGAAAGAAAGAAAGAAAGAAAGAAAGTTGAAAGACTGATCCATGGGGAGCTCCAACATTAAGTGGTCAAGGAGATAAGGGGCAATCAGCAAAAGAGGAAGTGAGCCTGGCACCCTGGAAGCCAAATGAAGAAAATATTTCAAGGATGAGTAACTGATCAACTGTGTCAATGGTTCTGAGAGGTCAAGTAAGGTGATGACAGACACCTGACCACTGTACTAAATAATGCAGAGGTCACTGATGGCCTTGACAATTTAAATGACATGATTAGGCAGAAAGCCTACCAGATGGGGTTGAAGAGAGAAAGGGAGAAACAGAAACTAATTACCAAAATATGGCCCAGCCTCCCTAAGGAATCCCCAAGGCCTTTCAATGGGTCCATGAGATCAAAAATATTTTCACCCCTATTCTCTCATGTGGGTATACTGGAGTTTTCCAGCAACTCCATGACACGTGATGACACTTTTACTGTGACACCTAATGAAATGTGTACCTGTATATTCTTATGCTTAAATTTTTTGTTTTAATTTCTAATATGGGAAATATCAACAAATATAATCCAAATAAACCAAAAGATTTTGAGGTTATCATTTTTTAAGAGTTTAAAATGGCATACATAAAAATTGGGGCACCTGAGTGGCTCAGTCAGTTGGGCATCCAACTCTTGATTTTGGCTCAGGTCATGATCTCACAGTTCGTGGGTTTGAGCCCCACAACGGGCTTTGCACTGACAGCACACGGAGCCTACTTGGAATTGTCTCTCTCCCCTCTCTCTTCCCCACCCCTGACTCATACGTGTGCTCTCTCTCAAAATAAATAAATGTAAAAAAATTAAAATGACATACACAAAAATAAATTCCAAATGTATTAAAGACTTAAATGTAGGACCTGAAGCCATAAAAACCCTAAAAGACAGCACAGACAGTAATTACTCTGACATCAGCTATAGCAACGTTTTCCTAGATAGGTCTCCTCATGCAAAGGAAACAAAAGCAAAAGTAAACTCCTGGGACCACATCAGATTAAAATGCTTCTTCACAGCGAAGGAAACAATCAACAAAACTGAAATACCACCTACTGAACAGGAGAAGATATTTGTTAAGTGATATATCTGATAATGGGTTAATATATGAAATATATAAAAGAGTGGTGCCTGGGTAGCTCAGTTGGTTAAGCATCCGACTCTTGACTTCAGCTCAGGTCATGATCACATGGTTCGTGGGTTCAAGCCCTGAATAGGGCTCCATGCTGACAGCGTGGAGCCTGCTTGGGTTTCTCTGTCCCTCTCTCTCTACCCCTCCCCCACTTGCACGCAGTCTCTCTCTCTTTCTCAAAATAATAAGCAAACATAAATAAACATTTCTTTTAAAAAAAAAAAACACTACATTTCTGTATCTCTTGTAGTAAAAAGGAATATAGACTTTAGAGTTCCACAGACCTGAGCTTCACCATTTCCCAGATGAATGACTTTGGCAAGCTGCTTAGCTTGTCTGAAACTTAACTTCCCCTCTCTAAGAGAAATTTCAGAGCCTTGTGAGGGTCAAATAAAACAGGTTGTACAATGCGCCTAATGAAGAGTCGAGCAGAGGTAGACATTAAATAAATGGTGGATTTTGAAAAAGTAGTTCAGTAATAGAGCATAAGCTGTACACCTTTAAATAAAAAAAATAATATCAGGACACATATAATAAGCTAAATAAATATAATAAGCTAAATAAATAAATAAATAAATAAATAAATAAATAAATAAATAGCGAGCTCCTGTGGAAAATACATACGTAGATATTCATAGTGAAGCTTCCTGCATTCGGTTTGAGGATGAAAAGGACAGACACATTCTATGAAGTGTTTACTCATCCAACGCACATTTGAATGTCATGATGTGCCACACGCTGTGGTAGACAATAGGAATAAAGAGAATGAAGAGACTAAATCAGAGCCCCTACTTTCTGGGAAGCTTTCGGTGTAACACAGAAACCACCCTGAACAGAACTACAATACAGGGGGACACTGCTTCGAGGGCCACGCCCTGGGTGTGACAGAAGCCCAGTGAGGAGAGCCCAGGAGCCGCCGCACAAGTCGTGTGGTCTCCTTACACTAACAACCCTTGAAAGTTGTCCCTAAGGAACGCCCCCCCAACCATCACCACCGTCACACCCCTAGCTCACTGAGTCATGACACAAGAGAGAGCTGGGGCTGTCACTGTTTTGAGAGCGTAATTCTCTGATCCTCATCTGCTCGCATCCATGAAAACTGACTCGGTATGACAAGTGTATTTTTACATGTGCATGTCTTTTTAGACATTTTTAGCATCATTAAGAACCCATTTATTTTTATACACGTGATGGGTTTCAATCCACCACAGTCATTATCCCTTCCATGCCATTAGCACGTATGACATCTCGGGCTGCTGGGAGCACCTTCCAGTTGTCATCTGTACCCTTTGGAAGTGCCCCCGGTTCGTCTTTGCCAGCTTCCTCAATTTAGGGGATCACAAGATATTCCAGACTCATCCTCTGCGTTTTCTGTGTACATGAGGACAGCTATTTCTCTAGCGGGCCCTGGCGGCAGGGTACCATAGTGGGAAACGGGCCACTCCTGCGTGACTGCCACTGCATCTGTGCCTCTTCGTTACACAGCTGTGCATCTCTCTAGCTGTGGTCATCCTCACGAGGCATCTCTGCAGCCAGGTTAGTCATTTACCAACACCTAGCACCTTCCTTTGCAGACAATGCCATCCATGCAGGACTCTCCCCAGGAAGGTGGTTATTCTGCCAAAACTTAAGAGTGCCCCGGAAGGATAGGCTGTTCCTTCTCTGGTGGGTGATTCTTGGCATTTAGGCCTTCTGCCATCCTCGGAATCTAGAAAGCCAGCTTTGTGATGAGAGACCTGGGAAATCAGCATTCACGGGCAGCAGGCTTCCTGGAAATTTTCCCTGTGTCCCCTCTTGGGCACATGGCCTGATTCCCTTGCTGTCTCAGCAGAGACCTGAGCAGATGGAGCCGTGTCCTCACGTCTTGTACCTAAATAAAAGGACGTTATATAAAATCTGGGCTCGAGTCCAGCACGCAAGGGCATATGTGTATTCTGGCCAACGAACTTCAGGGTCTACATTTCCCCATGTGCTGTGGGTTTCAGATTGAAATTTCCTCTCCCTTCCAAGTAAGAATTACAAAATACTTCTCTTGGAATTCTCCATGACAACCAAGAGAGATGGCAATTTCCACCTTTGGGAAGCAGCAAGCTACACGTTCAAACGCTTGGACTTCTAAGTCAATGATTCATAATTAAAATAATGGCAGCAGCAATAATTCACACAACTATTTATTGGGTACCGTTTAAGTGAGGAGCTACCCCGGGGCTTCGAGGCAGACCCCGCTGTGCTTCCCGTTTAATGATGAGGAATCTGAGAATTTGTGTGTCATGTAGCCATAAGGACACAGTGCCAGAGATTTAAACTCAGGTCTGTCTGGCTCCAAGTTCCAGGCTTGAATCCATTACCTTTTGGGAAAGAGTACACAGATATCCTTTTTCCACTAGGCTGACAATGGGTAGGCGACATAAGTCGGTAACAAGCTTTCAGCTAGGAGGGGAAAGATGCTTAAACCCTGGAACTCTGGCAGGGCACTCACGGGGACTCTTGCAAAGGAAGAAGATACACTTTGATGGTGACAGCAAGCCCTGAGGTCATCTGTGGGACCAGGCCCTGCAGGCACACATCTGGTTTAAGAAAAATACATTCTCAGGGTGCCTGGGTGGCTCAGTCGGTTGAGCGAACGACTTGGGCTCAGGTCATGATCTCACAGTTCGTGAGTTCGAGGCCCGCGTCGGGCTCTGTGCTGACAGCTCCGAGCCTGGAACCTGCTTCGGATTCTGTGTCTCCCTCTCTCTCTGCTCCTCCCCTGCTCACACACTGTCTCTCTTTCTCTCAAAAATAAAGATTAAAAAAAATTTTTTAAAAAAACAGAAAAATACATTCTCTTGACACACTAGAATCCTTGAAGAAACAATGTGACAGAAGTGCTTATTATACTAGATGTGATGTTCTTTTACATTCCAGACCCCAATTTAGCCTAAGCTTCTAATACATGGATCTATTAAATAGCCTTAAGAGTCCACTGCGCCAGTGGAATTTTCTGTCTACTCTAACAGGCTATTTAAATGCAGTGAGGGCTATTTTTGAACATCCCTCATCATTTGAGTGCCATATACGGTAGAATTTCTAAGTCTCAATAATGCTTCAGCGCTGATTACTTCTAATGGGAAAATGAAATATAAATGCATGTTTAACTATGGACTCTGGCTACGCAGAAGATTTCACTTACATAATCCCTAAACCGGAGGACGGGGAGATTGCAGCTTTCCTGAGAGACCGTTCTCTGAGCTCTTTGCACTCAGACGATGTTCTCACATTTCTCTTGAAATTAGCTTTCATCTTTTTTAACCTTCTTAAATCATCCCCTCCTACAAATAGCGACATGATACATTATTTTTTTTTAGGCTTCTTTTTGTTTGTTTGTTTGTTTTTTCTTTTTCTCCTCTCCTGTTGTTTTTTTTTTTTTTTTGAGGTTTATTTTTTTCAATATATGAAATTTATTGTCAAATTGGTTTCCACACAACACCCAGTGCTCATCCCAAAAGGTGCCCTCCTCAATACCCATCACCCACCCTCCCCTCCCTCCCACCCCCCATCAACCCTCAGTTTGTTCTCAGTTTTTAAGAGTCTCTTATGCTTTGGCTCTCTCCCACTCTAACCTTTTTTTTTTTCCTTCCCCTCCCCCACGGGTTTCTGTTAAGTTTCTCAGGATCCACATAAGAGTGAAAACATATGGTACGACATGATACATTAAATGATACCTAAACAATGGCTGCATGAAGTCAGACATGGGACGAAAACACACCTGTGATTTCTGAATATTTCAACAGAAAGGCAACCATCCCAGAATCTTTTCAGTGTGGAAATTTTTTATTATGGAAATCCTCTAGCACACACATCAGTAGACATAACAGTGTTAAGAGTCTCATCTCCCCATCACTCAGCTTCTGCCTCTTGTGTTACGTATCCATCCTGCTCTCACCAGAATTTTGTCAAAGGGCATTCTCCAGGTGAAACACACCGGACATTGAAATTCCAGTGGCGTCTGAAATGTGGCATCTGGTAATGGCACGATGTGAAGTGACAGTAACTCCCTCAGACTTTTATCTTGAGGTACTCATCACGGAGTCAACCAAGAGCATCAGCTCAACGTTGAAACCACTCCAGATAGTAACTCACTGGCAACAAATCAAGATATGAAAGTGCTAATTGCTCGTGAGTCAGCTCGAAGCAACACAGACTGATCTTCTCTCTTACATTTACAGCCAAGGTCCAAGATGGTAGGAGTGGGCTGGAGCCAATGCCGTTATACAAGATGAAAGCATGTGACCCATACCAGACAGATAAATCCAAACACAGTCTACATGCTAACACGCCAGAGTGGAGACCGCAGGTCCCAACTCTGCTTATCATCATCACGATCCTCATTACCATTTACTGCCTGCCTACTCTAGCCTACATCCCGTGCTAAGCACTCTACCGTATCTCTTTAATCTCTACCAGAGCAAGCACTTTTATCATCAATTTGAAGATGGAGAAACGGAGGCATAGCGAGATCAGACTGCTCGTTCAGCAGGATCTAGATTATAAACCAGGTCCTCCTGATGTCAAAGTCTGCATTCTTTTCCCTGTAACACACTTTGGGTCCAAGTAATAGTGACCCAAATATCATTAGTTGTATGAGCATACACACACACACACACACACACACACACACACACACACACAAAGTCCACACCTATTCTGAATCTGCAGGGTGTGAACGAAGGGAATGATCAACATAATATCTGGTTAAAGTCTGAGGTCCTTAACCAACTTTATAGTTCATGACTCCCTTGAGAGTGAGTAAATAAATCAAGAAGCTGAAACCCTGCCAACCTCTCTGCTGGGCTCCATACCCTTTTTTTTTTTTTTTAAGTTTATTTATTTATTTTGAGAGACAGAGCACGAGAGGGACAGAGAGAGAGGGAATCCTGAACGGGCTCTACCCTGACAGGACAGAGCCCAATGCGGGGTTCCAACTCACGAACTGTGACATAGTGACCTGAGCGGAAATCAAGAGTCGTCCCGGACACCTAACCGACTGAGCCACCCAGGCGCCCCAAGCCTTCACTGCACTTCAAACCACCTCAGATATCAGGAAACAGCTGTGGTTGCTGGTGCTTCCTACATCGGGTGGGACGTTAGGTTGGCCAGTGTGACTGTTTAGTGCCATCAAGAAGAATTTTGACATCATCCTCGAAGCACTTTGAAGGGGCTACTTCCAAGGGAAACTGTCAGCTTAAACTTCATGAATTATCAGCAGTGTTTAAGTGCAGGTAATAAAAAAAAAAAAAAACCTCAGCTATTAAATAACATTTTGTACCGAAAAGGGATTTGGAGAGATTCTGACAGTTAACTAACGAAAAGTCTGCAAAAGAAAAAAAGCACTCTTGCCACAGAACCCAAGACATTCACCAGGGGCTGGGAAACGCAAAGTTCTTTGAGCTGAACTCTCTGAATAAGTTATTTAATTGACAAAATTCTCAGGCAGTGGCAGTAACCTTCAGCGGGCACGCAAAGGTGGTGACCCTGCTTTCGTATGCTAAAACATCAAGTCACAGATAGATACCAATGCCCTGGGCCCATTCCAAGGGAAAATCTGTACAATTACCATGACTGCCAGGAAGCCCTACATTTTAGTCGTTAATAATAAGCCCCCTGTTTTTGTCCGGAGTCATCAGCTGGGCTTCTCAGCTTCAAAATTCTGAACTTCAAAACGGGTGAGATGGAAAATATAATCTTCTATAACATCTTCCATGTTATCTCAGTCTTCCCCCAACTTTATTTCTGCACTGTTTGCTCAATGTTACAGACTCCCTTATAATCTGGAATCTTTTCCACTGAATTTGGGTTCCCTAGATAAAAAAAAAAAAAAAAAAAAAAAGCAGAGGCACTCCAGGCATATGTATAATCATTATCCTGCTTTCCATCCCTTGGGGAACTGATCTAGGTAAGCAAAGGGCACTGCGATCTATGATTCTCTAAATGTCTCCTGTATGTGCCTGACGTGTTACGGCCACCACCTCAAAATGGACCTGTCAAAATGTAAAACTCTGGTTTTTTGCCTATTAATGATGATTTGCCTATTAATGATTTCTGATTTCTTTTGCATTTCTGATCTTATTCTATGTCAAATCGACCCTCCAATTAAGGAAAGCTGTAGTGGATTGTTATGGGTATTTATTACTTTTATAATCAGGAAAAAATATGTTTTCAGAACAACTGTTAAAACTGGCTTTGCTTCTGAAGACTATTATATTTTAACGGATTTTTTTTTGAGAAAGAGAGAGAGAGAATATGAGTGAGGGAGGGGCAGAGCGGGAGGAAGAAAGAGAATCTCAAGCAGGCTCCACAGTCAGCAGAGAACTGGATGCAGGGCTCGATCTCATGACCCTGGGATCATGACCTGAGCGGAAATCAAGAGTCAGAGGCTTGGGGTGCCTGGGTGGTTCTGTCAGTTGAGCGTCCGACTCTTGATTTCGGCTCAAGTCATGATCTCAGGGTTTCCGAGATAAAGCCCCACACAGGGTTTATGTTAACAGCGCAGAGCCTGCTTGGGACTCTCTCTCTCTCTCTCTCTCTCTCTCTCTCTGCCCCTCCCCTGCTCATGCTCTCTTTCTCTCTCTCTCTCAAAATAGATAAAACATCTTAATAAAAAAGAGTCAGAGGCTTAACCAACTGAGCCACCCAAGCACCCCAAGACTTTCATTTCTTTACCACCAAACCATCAATATAAAGAACTCTTATGATATTAAATCTAATATATATTTTACTGAGATTATGACCATAATTGTTCAAATTTAATTGAAGATTTCACGGGCACGTGGAGTTCAAATACCCTTCTCCACAACCCTTCCTTCCCCTCTAAGCCCCCACTGCCTAACAGATAGTCAAATGAGATTAGCATAAGAAAGCCTACAAGAAAGTAGGTGTGCCCATTCTCTACATTTTAGAATAGAAAACAGCATATTTTCTGTCGCTAATCACACTGCAATTTCAACTACTAAGTGTTTTCACTGATACCAAAGAATTACCATCAAACATTAAGAAGATCAAAATTGGTTCATCTGAAATTCAGACCATAAGGTGCAGTACAAGCAGACTCTTCTCGGAGGATGATCGATGCATCCTTCTTGGGTAACTGCGTGCAGGGCTCAGGTAGCTCTTGGGGAGGTGGGGTCTCACTTCCGGCTCATGACCCACTCCTACTCCCCTGCTTACCCCATCCCTCATCCCCCCATAGGCCTGTACCCTCACCTCGGCTTGGAGGTGACGCTAAAGCATAAGCACAGAGTAAAGAGGGCTGTTTTATACACAACTTGGTAATTTTTTTTAGGTAGCAAACTGTGCAACGGCTTTGGCTTCTAGACTGTCAACAACCCCTGACGTCGAAAACAGCCACGTCTAAACCAAATGGTCATGTCGAAATGCCATGTATTCTCGTCATTATCTGAGTTCTCGTAGCATGCGGTTTCTGCCTGACCTGAAAATGAGGTTTTATTAAACAAAATGATTCCTCTAACAATAAAGGCCTTGTATTAGGTTGCTTACACAGGATTTCACACGATGGGGCTCTCAGTTATTAAATGAGAACAGAAACAATACAGTTTGGGGTAGAGATCCTAACCCGACCCAACACCTATCAGTACGAGTTTTGTAGGCCCGGAGAGGGCACCTGTGAACACAGGGTCGCAAACGCCGCAACTGGGTACAGGCAAGATTTTAGGCATCACTTAATTCTGTGGGTGGAAACTGCAAACCATCACAAGCAAGATGAGTGAAAATAAAATGGGGCCTCACTGCTTAGAATCAACTTATCAGGGAAAGCATCAAACAGGTCTTTCAAAGGGCGCTTTATCTCAAACAACCTTAACAGAGTGTTGAAATGCTCAGGGAAACAGAGGTAGAGACCCCCAAAGGTGGCTCCGCTGGGAACAAACACACTGAGGTCAAAGATGCACGGGACGGGCTAAAAAAGAAAAAATGGCTTCATCAAATGTAAGCAATTTCTCCAAGGTAAGATGTGATTTTATACAAAAGACTTTTAAATATGTTACTAAGTTAATATATTAACATTATCTGTTGACATTCAACTCTTTTAACTATGACCCTGTAAGTTCAAAAATACACAGGAGAAAAAAAAATGAATCTCCTTGCTGGCTGCCTTATATTCAGGAGGACGTGATACATAACATGGTCATTACTCCAGAGAGGGCGAAACCTACCACACAGCTACTCACCGATGGGAGGGGGAATCTGTAACCAGGGTGAGCTGCGCCCAAAGCCCACCATGGTCTTTCCACTGTGCCTCATGAGCCCTTCCAAGTGAAGACCCATTATTTCTTCTCTCTTGAGACCACAGCTAAGTTATCAATTGACTCCCACTCCGAGCTCGCTAGTCTCTTTTTTTTTTTAAGTTTTATTTATTTTGAGAGAAAGAGAGAGAATCCCAAGCAGGCTCTGCAATGACAGTGTGCAGCCTGGGGCTCAGACTCAACGAACTCGAGATCCTGACCTGAGCTGAAATCAGGAGTCGGACGCTTAACCATCTGAACCACCCAGGTACTCCCAAGCTTGCTAGTTTCTAAAACTATGGCAATTTCCAAGTAAAAAGTACCCCAACCAGGGCGCCTGGGTGGCTCAGTTGGTTAAGCATCCAACTTCAGCTCAGGTCATGATCTCACAGTCTGAGAGTTTGAGCCCCACGGATGGATCTCACAGTCTATGAGTTCGAGCCCCACGTCAGGCTCTGTGCTGACAGCTCAGAGCCTGGAGACTGCTTCGGATTCGCTGTCTCCCTCTCTCTCTCCCCCTCCCCTGCTCGTGCCCTGTCTCTCTCTCTCTCTCTCTCTCTCTCTCTCTCTCTCTCTCGAAAATAAACATTTTTTAAAAAATTTTTTAAGTAATCCAATGAAAACAGAGAATAATGTGCAATGCCTACTTTCCATAAATTCTGTTCTCATACGTTTGAAAGGGTCCCCAAAATGGGGAAATATCTCCAAGTTCCCAAAGCTCTTATCCCCCTTCTCCTGCCCTGTGGACAGTGAGCTGGCAACCCCACAGATGCACCCGGCAGTGTGCCCTCCACCACCTCCACCCTTCTGTTCACTGCCCTACACTGGAGGTCCTTCCGAAGCCAGTCCCCCCAGTCAGCTGTCTCTGAGGTCTCTCCCACAGACATGATCCTCCCCTCCCCACAAGCATGCCGCCTTCTCGGCCATGTCTGAGTGGAGAGGGACACTTCCTTGGGGTCTAATGACCTTGATTCAAATTCAGTTTCTCCCAGTGCAGGATCCTGCCTGCATGACCCTGACCAGTTACTGAAGCTCTCAGCATCTCACTTCGCTCCTCACGAAGTGGAAACAGCAATACCTACCTCACAGCTGATTAAATAAGGACAGGTGCTCTGACCTACCCTGAGGACAGGGTCTGGCATTTTCTAGGACCCCCCCCATGACTATTAAAGCAGCATCTCTTTCATTGTATTTATTCATCTTCTCTTACAGTTGCTTACGAACCTACAATATCTCCCTGACTGAACTGTAAGTTACTGACGTGCAGACATTGTTTTAATACTTCTCTTTACATCTCTGGAAACGCTTGGCACACAGGAGGGATATAAGAAATACGTTTGCCAAATGATATAAATAAAAGGCTCTCGGGGCGCCTGGGTGGCTCAGTCGGTTGAGCGTCCGACTTCAGCTCAGGTCACGATCTCGCGGTCCGTGAGTTCGAGCCCCGCGTCGGGCTCTGGGCTGATGGCTCAGAGCCTGGAGCCTGCTTCCGATTCTGTGTCTCCCTCTCTATCTGCCCCTCCCCCATTCATGCTCTGTCTCTCTCTGTCTCAAAAATAAATAAACGTTAAAATAAATAAATAAATAAATAAAAGTCTCTCTAGAAGGAAAAAAAACATAAAGCAGCTTGATAATGGGTCATTTAATTATGTTTGTATTTATAAAAGGATCTATTTCACTCCAGTGAAATCAAATCTGTTCTTTCAGTGTTGAAACGTATCCACTAATTTGCTTTGACATACTTCAAAAAAAAAAAAAAAAAGCTCCAGGAGCTCCCAAGGCACTCTAATGAACGTGTGTTCTAAGGGAGCGAGCACATCCACACATCCAAATTAACCAAGGTTACATCCACAGCACCAGGGAATAATACGCTGTGCTCCTGGGTGGCTCATACATTTAATCAAATAAAAATATTAAAGGACCTGTAATTTTCTCTTTATCGCTTTCGGTTCTATCACAGGAGTTAAATGCCTCTCTAAAAATAGCAAGTGTTAATTTGCCAGATTACTTCATAGCTTCGCTTTTGGAAAGAGGAACGCCACATCCACTTTAGATCCTACTTGGCAACATGCTTTCATTAACATTTCTTCCTTCATCAACAAACACTGGTGGGGTCACCCACGGAAGCAGCAGGTACTGTTCCTGACACTGGGGATAGTGATCACATGGTCAAAAAACTCCTGCCCAAAGCTTACCTGCAACTGGGGAGAGAGAGAGAGAGAGAGAGATGATGATGATAAGACGAGTGAGTAGAACATGCAGGGTGTTAGCAGAAATGCTCAGGATGCACTAAGAGACCCAGAGAGGAGAGAGATGGCAGCGGAGGCAGGACATGGGGTCGAAGAGGCCAGGAGGTGCCAGATCACAAGGACCCCTAGCTTTCACCCCAATGGCACGGAGAGCCGCTGGAGGGTTTTGAGAAGAGGCCTGACCCTCTGACCTTGGCAATCTGGTGGTCCTGTGGAGAACAGAGGTCAAGGGCAGGAGTGGAAAGGCAAGTTGGGAGACTGATGCCATAACGAGGCGAGAGAGGACAGCAGCCTGGATCAGCCAGGGTGAGGAGTGGTCGAATTCCAGGCATGTTCTGAAAGCAGAGCTGACATGACTTCTTGATGGACTGGATGTGGGGCGAGAGCTAGGGGGAGGAGTCTAGGATGATAAGTCTGCACACAAGATACACGTATGATCCCAGAGAACTCCACACTCCTCCTCTCGCATCGCAAAACACTTTCCCAAAACACACCATCTCCTCTGAAGCCGGTAAGCGGACTCTTTGGGGGACGGTAACCACACTTCCTACTTGTGCACCTCGTATCAGGCATCGTGGTAGCACCTCCGTGTGCACCTCATCCACACTAACCCACGTGAGAGGGAGCGATGGTCAGCGCACCGTGCAGTTACTGCCCTGTGGGTTGGCTTGGCAGAGGTCACCACGCGGCCTTAAGATGGACCTATTAAGCGGCCGACTTCAGCTCAGGTCATGATCTCACGGTCCGTGAGTTCGAGCCCCGCGTCAGGCTCTGTGCTGACAGCTCAGAGCCTGGAGCCTGTTTCAGATTCTGTGTCTCCCTCTCTCTGACCCTCCCCCATTCATGCTCTGTCTCTCTCCGTCTCAAAAATAAATAAACGTTAAAAAAAAAAAAATTAAAAAAAAAAAAAAGATGGACCTAGATGACAAGGTCACCTAACAGGGAGGCATCTATTCTAGGCTAGGAGGTTGCTGCCAGGAGAGAAAGCCAGGCTGGGATTACCACATCTTCACATTCCTCTAGAGAAACCTGAAATGCAGATGATGACGTGGAATCTCCTGATCTCGAAAGGCACGGTTTTGAAAAACTAACACTAAATGCGCTAAACAAACACACCTGTGTGCCACCTTAGGGCGGTCCATCCCTGCAAGATGGGGAAGTCCATGCTAATTCTAAATTATTTCCCGATTTTTTTTATTAGGAATATGTTTTTCAAACGATGATCCTAAGTGCTGCAGAGACAATAAAGGAATCTAAAAAACCCTGCACAAAAATATAAGGCAGGAAGGAGAGGAATCAAAAAAAAAAAAAAAAAAAAAAAAGAATAACAATTTTATTTTATTTTAATTTTTTTTTAATGTTTATTTATTCTTGAGACAGAGAAAGACAGAGCATGAACAGGGGAGGGTCAGAGAGAGAGGGAGACACAGAATCCGAAACAGGCTCCAGGCTCTGAGCAGTCAGCACAGAGCCCGACGCGGGGCTCGAACCCACGGACCGCAAGATCGTGACCTGAGCCGAAGTCGGACGCTTAACCGACTGAGCCACCCAGGCGCCCCAAGAATAACAATTTTAAGAGTGGCTTCTGGGCCATTGTCGTGGCATGTGTCACAATCCAAATGCATAAGAGAGAAAGGACACAAACGGCCTTTCCCTCCAGGAGAGAAGTTTGTCAAGTAAAACTGGGACAGGAAGACTGCAGAGGGACAGAGAGTAGCAGCCCCTCAGTTACACCTGTAAAATATGAACTCTGATCCCTCTAATGGAAGCTTGCCGCTGCACAGACTCCACATCTGCATGCCTCCCTACCCCACCTCCATGCATCACCTCTGCTTCCGGCCTTCTCGGCAGCAGACAGAGTGAGGGGGACGAACACACGGTCTCTGCTGGGGTACAGGGTGGGAAGCGCTAGGAAAGACTGTCATGTTAAAAAAAAAAAAGGGCTATGGGGCGCCTGGGTGGCTCAGTCGGTTAGGCGTCCGACTTCGGCTCAGGTCATGATCTCACAGTTTATGAGTTCAAGCCCTGCGTCGGGCTCTGTGCTGACAGCTCAGAGCCTGGGGCCTGCTTCGGATTCTGTGTCTCCCTCTCTCTCTGCCCCTCCCCTGCTCATGCTCTGTCTCTCTCTGTCTCAAAAATAAATAAAACATTAAAAAAAATTTTTTTTTAAAAAGGGCTGTAATGGGGCACCTGGGTGGCTCAGTGGGTTAAGCATCTGACTCTTGATTTCGGCTCAGGTCATGATCTCACCACATCGGGCTCTGCACTCTCTGAATCTGCTTGGGATTCTCTCTTCCTGTCTCCCTGCTCCTCCCCTGCTTGCACGCGTGCACATGCGTGCATATTCTTTTGCTTTCTCTCTCTCCAAATAAATAAACATTTTTTTTTTAAATGGGCTGTATAGAAACAGAGCGTCTGGGGTCAGGGCTGAGAGTCAGCAGCCCACAGGACATGGCTCTCCTGTAGACAGAAGGGATGTCGGGATGGCCAGTGAATCCCAATTAGAGTGTAGACCACGGAGAAGCTCAAGCACCCTCCCAAAGGAATTTAGGACAATATAAATTGGGGTGTCTAGAAAACCCTGACTTGGACTCGGATTGGACATGAGTAAGTGCAAGAGAGGAGCTACTGGTGTGCAGGGTAGGAAGACCACTGGGAAGGGGGAGAGATCGCTTGCCTGTGGGAGGGAGGACAGGAGTCTACAGACGGGTAGAGCTTGTGCACAAGCAACTGCCTCCCAGAAGCAGTCGAGGGTCCTCCAGCCTCTCCCCTCAGTTCCAGCTCCAACTGGGAGTGTGCAGGGCTGGCCCTTTAGACCTAAGGAAAGAGGCCAGGGAATTCTCAGGCCATCAGAAAAAAAGACCCCAGATGAGAAGTGTGGCAGCAGGAAGGGAGAACAGACACTCCCGAGAGGTCCACAAGATGGAAGGAGGGCGCTGTTCGCACCAAATCTTAAATTGGGACACGACGTTATAAAGAAACTCAGAAGGGTGCTTTCATGTCATGGCTGTAGAATTTCTCTCCGCCCACGAGCATGATCGAATGACACTGGAGCTGCTGATGGGGACGGCAGGATGAGAAGGGAGAGGAGCCCAATCCTCTCTCTCCCACGTTTACTTTCTCAAATCAGAAGGCTGAGATTGTCCTGACCATCCCTCCTGCCCACTCCCACATACGAAATCCCATCAGTCCTACCTCCCAACGCCCCCTTGGTCCTGTCCACCCCTCTCTAGCCCTCTGCCACTGTCCCTGGACAGATGGCCTTTGCCACCTGTCCCTTCACCAATGTACTCATCCCTCAGCTTCAGTCCAACTTGCGTCTGGACACACCCTCCACCCCATAGTCCAAATGGCCCTTCACTTGACTCTACTCACATTCTGCTCTGGCTTCAACAGCTTCCCACTAACTTTAGAATAAAGTCCGACGCCACCCGGCCCATAACAAGAACACGGCAGTCACTTAATAAATAAAAACTCTGGGGCGCCTGGGTGGCTCCGTCAGTTAATCCTCTGACTTTGGCTCAGGTCATGATCTCACAGTTCGTGGGTTTGAGCCCCACATCAGGCTCTGTGCTGACAGCTCAGAGCCTGGCGCCTGCTTCAGATTCTGTGTCTCCCTCTCTCTGCCCTTCCCCTGCTCTCTCTCTCTCTCTCTCTCTCTCAAAAATAAACATTAAACAATATTTTTAAGTAAAAAAATAAATGAAAGATCTAATTCGGATCATTTCTTCATGTGCTACCCACCCTCTTTTACTCTTAGTATAATCTTCTGAGCTGAATAGTAAAAGGCATACACAATTCTTTGTCAACCAGTACAGTAAACTGAAAAAAGCACAAAAAACAACATCAATTTCATCCTATGGTTCTGATACAATACTTAAAAGCTTCAGATTCACAGTCATCCCTTGTGTTTATTTGCGAAACTGCATGACATATACAATCACAGGAATTCATGCATATTTATGTATATTATTGTACTTCCATTTAATACGACTTCATAACAGAAGTTATGTCAAATTACTGCTCTCTACTGAATATTTGCTACCTAAGAGTAATGGAAGAAGAACTGTTATGAATCACTAGGTTCAGCAAATCATGCACTTGACCTAGTTGGGTCTGAATCAGCTCTGTAACCAGGCGTTCGAGGTAAAAAACATACTTTTTTTATACAGTCGATTAATTCAAGAGATATGCTTTGAATATACTGTCTGGGGTTTCTTAAAATTAAATCTGTGTTTCCCATGTTGAGGTGAATTATCTTTGAAAATTTCTTTCCACAATTAAAATAGATTTTTCTAATCTCTCACAAACAGAGGCAGAAATTACTCCTACCCAACACTGAGAAAATGCACAGAAGGCAATATTAACGTCTGATGAGCCAAACTAGTCTTAATAACATCCATCCACCAAAACTCAATAGAACATACCACATGCTCTGAGCTATCTTATAATGGGAAAATATTTTTATTTATATTTTAATCTTGTTTATGGTAAGCTTTCTTGTTTTGTTTATTTTTATTTTTATTTTTAATTTATTTACTTTTTAGAGAGAGAGAATCTTAAGCAGTCTCCCCGTTCAGCATGGAGCCCGACACATGGCTTGATCTCACAACCATGAGATCATGACCTGAGCCAAACACAAGAGGTGGATGCTTAAGCAACTGAGCCACCCAGGTGCCCCAAGTTATTTGCTTTTTAATATTGCTTAATACGTATTGAACAAATCTACATTTTAAATTCCATGCAGTCAAACTTAGGCGAGTGTTTTGTTGCTTTTATGATTAGAAAATTCGTCATCTTGGGGCACCTGGGTGGTTCAGTCGGTTGAGCGTCCAACTTTGGCTCAGGTCATGATCTCGCCGTTCATGGGTTCGAGCCCCACGTCAGGCTCTATGCTGACCGTTCAGAGCTGGGAGCCTGCTTCAAGTTCTGTGTCTCCCTCTCTCTCTCTCTGCCCCTCACCCGCTCATGTTCTCTGTCTCTCAAAAATGAATAAACATTAAAAAAAGAAAGAGAAAAAAAAGAAAATTCATCCTCTCCACAGATTCAGTTATATATTCACCTTTAACTTTTTTTAAATGTTTATTCATTTATTTTTGACTGGGTGGCTCAGTGGGTTAAGCATCCAACTTCAGCTTAAGAGACACATTCTGTGTTTCCTTCTCTCTGTCCCTCCCCTGCTTGTGTTTTTTCTCTCTCAAAAATAAACATTAAAAAAATAAGAAAATCGTAATTGTCTTTGTCTCATATGTATTAATACAATAACTTTCTTACTAAACGATTTAAATACTTGCAAGAGTTTTGGCCGAATATTTAAATTTTTCTTTGTATCTGTTAAACATGTCACATTCATGTTATAATGTTACTTCTATTTCATGCCTCTTTGAATTAGCCCGAAATTCCAGATCAACATTCAATAACGTTAACTGGGGGATTCTTTTCATATTTCTGATTTTAAATAGAAGGGATACGATGTTTGGGGCACCTGGGTGGCTCAGTGGGTTGAGCCTCCGACTCTTGATTTTGGCTCAGGACATGATCCCAGGGTTGTGACATCAAGCCATGCAACGGGCTCTGCAATGAGCATGGAGCCTGCTTGAAATTTTCCCTCCCTCTACGTCTGCCCCTTTCCCCCATTTGCTCTCTCTCTCTCAAATTAAAAAACAAAATTAATTAAAAAAGAAGGGCTATCATGTTCATCATACTACTAATACATGTATTTTTTTTTGATTTTAGAGAGATCTCTCTAGAGGGTCCTTGTCAGCCACCAACTCTCTAGCTCCAAAGCAGCCTCTCCCACGGTCAGTTTTGGGTGCACGTTACTGGTCATGCCAAGCCAAGACCTGTCCTGCTTAGATGGAAATCAAAAGAGAATGTCCAGGCACCCAAACCCAAGGCAGAGCTCACAGCTGCCAGTGCTGGCCTTTCCCATTCAGTCTTGCAAGAGCTGTCCCCACCACTCATCCTGACACTAATCGGAAGCACTCTCCCCCAGGAGCAGGTGTCTGACTACATTCCTCTGTCAAGATCTGCCAAAATAACACCCCATTCAAAGCAGCCTCCTTTGAAAGACAAGGTCAAAGACCTCTGTTTTATTTCACACTTCAAAATTCATTTGTTTCTCAGGGTGCCTGGGAGGCTCACTCGGGTAAGCCTCTGACTCTTGATCTCACAATTTCATGAGTTCAAGCCCCGTGTCAGGCTCTGCGAGCCTGCTTGGGATTCTCTCTCTCCCACTCTCTCTCCCACTTCGCGGTTCGCACTCGCTCTGTCTCTCTCGAAATAAATAAATAAACTTAAAAAAATTCAATTTGTTTTTCTTTGCACAATCTAACTAAAGTTCCATGTTGTTAGAGGCCCTTTAAAACCAGTTATTTTGGGGGGGCGCCTGGGTGGCTCAGTTGGTGAAGTGTCAGCTTAGGTCATGATCTTGTGATCCATGAGTTCGAGCCCCGCGTCGGGCTCTGTGCTGACAGCTCAGAGCCTGGAGGCTGCTTTGGATTCTGTGTCTCCTTCTCTCTCTGCCCTCCCCTCCACTCGCACTCTCTCTCTCTCTCTCTCTCCCAAAAGCAAATAAACATTAAAAAAAAATGTTTTAAGTTTTAAAATCAGTTATTGTGTCATGGCCTAGTGCACTCAAAGGTATGTTCAAATCATCAAATTTGTACCATTTTTGAAAACATAAGATGTGTCTTATTCACCTTCTTATTCTTTGAAGCCCTCGCCATGTTACAAGCACTCATTAGATGTTTGCTGGATTAGAGACGTTAGCATGGTCCGCTTTCCCAGGGGTCAGATAGCGTAACGAAGAGACCAGAATCTCAGGGTCCCACTGACCTGTCTTAAAACCCCAGCTCTACTGTGTGATTTTGTTGCGAGTGACTCTAGCCCTCTGAGTGTCTGTTCCCACTTTTGTAAACTGGGTTCACCATAGCGGCCTCTTCGCACTGCTGACAGCTGTCGAGAAGAAAACACACATAAAGTGTGGTGCCTAACAGAGCAAGCATTCTCCTCACCTTCTCCACCCCCCGTCTCATCCTCACAGCCAACAAAGAACCCCAGAGACCTGTAGTGGACTCTGTCGATTACTTAGATCCCCAGAGCAAAACTGAATTACCTGCAAGTATCAATGTAAAACCAGCAGCACATTTTCTACGTGGATCTAAAGGAAAGCCCAGGGGCGCCTGGGCGGCTCAGTCAGTGAAGCGTCCGGCTCTTGATTTCAGCTCAGGTCATGACTCAGGGTCGTGAGATCAAGCCTCGTGTTGGCTCCATGCTGAACGCGGAGCTTGGAGCCTGCTTGGATTCCCTCTCTCTCTCTCTGTCTCTGCCCCTCCCCTGCTCGTGCTCTCCCTCGTGCGTACATTCCCTCTCTCTCAATATAAATAAACATTTTTATAAAACATAAAAAATAAAGGAGAGCCCAAATGAAGACAGTAAACGAAAGCCCTGGGAGCCACCGGTCACCCTACCCTGCCTGAACCATCTTCTTTTTTTTTTTAATTTATTCATTTTGAGAGAGAGCAAGACAGAAAGACAGAGGCAGGGAGGGGCAGAGAAAGAGGAAGAGAGAGAGAATCCAGGTAGGCTCTACACTGTCCGCACAGAGCCCAATATAGGGCTTGAACTCACAATCTGTGAGATCAGGACTTGAGCCGAAATCCAAGAGTCAGATGCTTAACCAACTGAGCCACCCAGGAGGCCCCTTAAGCCACTCTCTTAATGGAAAATGTTAAGAACAGCCACCTGAGGGTGACCAGGACCACTCCGTTGGCCAACTGTGGGCTGCATGACACAGCCCCCCTGGGGATGGGGCCCCAGGTCCTGAGGGTTGCAGAGGCACCCCCCCCCAACTGCTCACCAGGCGGCCCACCCCCCACCCCCCGGCACTCTTCTTCATGTCCTCTCAACAGCCCGGCTTTTTAGGTGGATCTTTGTATCAGGTTCCTGCTGCAGGTCTGACACAGTACCGCAAAGTCAGCAGCTGAAAACAACACAGATCTATCATTTGTTCTGGAGGTCAGAAGTTCACAATGGGTTTTGCTGGCCTAACTGGAAGTGTCTTCAGGGCTGCGTTTCTTCTGGGGGCTCTAAGACACACACCTGTTTCATTGCCTTTACCAGCTCCCAGAGGATATACCCACGGTCCTTGGCTCCAGGCCCTGATCGTTACAACCTCTGTTTCTTTCATCCCTCTCCTTCTCCGACTCTCTTGTCTCCCTCTTTCCTTCCTAAGGACCCTGCGATGACTTGGGATTTTCCAAGATAATCTCCCCATCTCAACATCCTTCACGTCATCACATCCATGAAGCCCCCTTTGCCACAATAGGTAAGATACTCACGGGTTCCGGAAATTAGCACGTAGACATTATGAGGGTGCATTACTCTGCTCATTAGAATCTCCAAGACCTTGATGTGACACACTGAAGTGACACATTGTGAACACTATATCCCTTTTACAGTGTTCCTGCCCAAATCATCAAATCACAAGGAGACAAGCGTTCTCCAACTGAGTGGCATTCTACAAAATAACTGCCCGAGAGTCCAGAACTGTCAATATCCTGTTACCAAGAAAGGCTGAGGATTGCTTGAGATCAAAGGACACTAAAAAGATGTGGTACCAAGAAGGACACAACTGGGGAAACCCACATCAGGTCTATAGCCTGGACAGTACTCTATCCTGATTTTGAATGTCACTCTTAGAACCTTGCTATAAATCTGAAGCAGTGTCAAAATAAAAAGTTAAAAGAAAGCAGAAGACTATCACATTAAAAAAAAATCATACTAAACATAATTCTCATTTCTCAAAACTCCCAAGCAAAAGAGAAAGCTATTCGAGCCAGTCTTAAAATTCTTTCTTATTCCCTCAACCTCCTTTGGACGCTGTGGGAGCCAGATTTTTCCTAGCGCCTAAACCACTTTGGTAGCAAGCGAGGCACAAGTTACGACTATGAATGCACATGCTTCCGTAGTGGCCTCAAACAAGTATAGCGGTTGGTTTTCTAGAGCGCCCTGAGTGGGCACCATGGAGTAATTAAAGCCACCAGGAGAAAAGCCAGGCTTCCCATTCTCTCCACCAAGCAGGCTCGGAAATCCAACATGCTAAAAGGCTCGTCAAACCCACTGTGACAGCTAGTCACAAGTCCCCACTAGTTCCAAGCCTCACAGAGCTCCAGCTTTCCCTGCCCACACAACCTGGTCATTTATGTGACACCTCCCTGGGGCCCAACACCATGCCTAGGTTTCAGAGTGCACAGTGCTACCAGCCGAGTTGTATTCAGGCCATGCTCTTGTCCTGGGAACAACGAAAAGAGATGCAGGTTTTGACGAGTATGACACAACATGTGAGTATATGATGTACAGCAGGCAATGTCTTTCTCTCCAGTGGACACAGGACAGACCCATGCCGGATTTAGGTAATATGGCAGAAAGAATTAGTTCAACCTGAGAATGATATTCTTTTGCCGATGAACACATGGAGGGAATTTCCAGAAAGCTTCAAAACTAGGGAAGTAAGTACAATCGCGCCTGTCTGGAATAGGCCGCCGTGGTCGCTTTATGAAGAGCATGGTGGTAAATGACCTTTCAAATGTTGGCCCTGTTCCACCCGTGCACAAAAATCTTTCTAAAGAGACATTTGCAGTGTCCCCAACAAAGCACACACAGAGAAGTACTATGGTAAACAGACCTAGGGAACAAAGAATAATCACACATCAGGCAGGCAGCCAAAGTTGATCCACCAAAGGCCTGAGACAGAAAAGCGGGGAACACACACAGAAGCATTAAGTGTGTGCCCCGAGAAGTTCTTGAGACACAGGGTCGTCAGGTCACTGCTGGGCACCCTGCCAGGGGCTCCGTAGCAAATGTCCCCATCCACTCGCCACTCCCCCCACTTAGAGGCTCCAAGCAGAGCCGCAGGTGACTCTCCAAGCATAGCTGCAGAGCCACAGAAGAATCGAGGACAAATGGAAGCTACAAGACAAAAGGACAGAGTCATAAACCTTCTAACTCCCCAGACCCAAAACCCTGCCTCTTCTGCATGCCCACCATGTCTGTGAATGTGCTTACGCCCATGTGCTGGGAGTGTTCAAGGTTTGGGATGGAGCAAGGAGACACAAGGAAGGAGGGTGCACACCTTTGCCCGAGGCCCAGCACAGAGTGGGTGACAGCTGAGCATTTGAGTCCCGTGGCCTGGGTTGGAATCCAGACTTGGCCACATTTCACTCATGTATTAAGCCTCTGGGAGCCTCAGTTTCTTCAATCACTGCCTCACGGGGTTCCTGAGATCTGAATGAGCTTCTCACCCAAAGACTCAGCACTTATGATTATGACCAAGAATCCCGCCCAAAATACAATCTCCACCCCCACCAACCGTATTCACTCTTCACCTGTCCAGCAGCCTCACGACGGTTGTCAGCTAAAGCAAATGAGAGCCCCCTTCAAAGTGTTTTTCTTTTCTCTCTTCTCCTTCTTCCCATTAGAAGAATGGCATTTTCTTTCATTTATTTGTAATGTTTTTTTTCCTACTTGGAGGTACAAGGTCATTAATCAAAATAGATTATCATTTTTAAGTAACATGTCTCCATCCTTCATTAAAAAAAAAAAAAAGACCAAAAAAAAAAAATGACAAAAGATTCACAGGTGATTCGTTTTTAAGACCAGGGAAGATGAAGGAAGGCTATTTACCACATAAATATAAATTTCCTGCAACAAGGATAAAACTATCGGCCTTTCTTCTTTGAAGTTGGAGAGCCTTGGGGTGCGGATCAGGGCGGTAGATATTTCTGCAGAGCCGAAAAGGCCCAGACAGAGGGTAAATTGATACATGGTAGGAAGGTAGGGAGCTCCGTCAAGTGAAAAAGGGGAGAAAAGGAAGGAAGAGAGGAAAGGTGAGGAGACAGTGGAGGCGCACGGAGAGAAGTTCTGGTCTTGAGAAAGAAAGCAAGAAGAGAGGAGGGTGTTTAGGGAGCCACAAGGCCACAGTAAACGGGCTAATGGAAAACAGGTGAGGTGAAAAGCATCTCCAGAACCCTCTGCTGTGTATCACTCTATATATACCGCCTTTGGCACCTCTTGAGAGACTTTAGCAAAGATTTCCAGTACTCTCTAAGGCGACTTTGGAGGTCACACTTGGTTCTCCAGGAAAACCTAAAGGCAGGATGTATTTAATATCTCTTTTTATTTTAGACTATCTCATGTCTATCACCCTATATCACGTAATCCCCACCACTGGCACCGGGTAAAGTAGAGAAGGCCATTGTTACAAACGAAGAAACAGAAGCTCAGAGAGATTATGTTAAGTCCCACAAACTCACACAGCAAGTGGGTGGTAGAGCCAGGACTCAAACATGGGGAAGTCTAAATCCACCCCCCAATGCCTTTGGGTTTTGTTTTGTTGTTGTTGTTGTTGTTTTAATTGTGGTGAAACCCATGTAACATGCAATTCACCATTTTAACCATTTTGAAATGAACCCTTGGGTGGCATTTAGTACATTCACGCTGTGTGCAACTGTCACCACTATCTAGTGTTAGAACATCTTCATCACCCCAAAGGAAATCCTGTACCCATTACGAAGGAAGACCCCATTCCTTCCTCCTCCAGCCCCTGCCAACCGCTAATCTGCTTTCTACCCATGCAGATTTGCCTATATTGGATATTTCCTATATACGGAATCATCTAGGGGCGCCTGGGTGGCTCAGTCAGTTAAGCGTCCGACTTCAGTCAGGTCATGATCTCGAGGTTCATGGGTTCGAGCCCCGCATCGGGCTCTGTGCTGACAGCTTAGAGCCTGGAGCCTGCTTCCCATTCTGTGTCTCCCTTGCTCTCTGCCCCTCCCCCACTCAAGCTCGCTCTCTCTCTCTCTCTCAAAAATAAACATTAAAAAAAATTAAAAAATAAAAATAAATTTTTAAATGGAATCATCTAACAAGTGGCCTTTTTTGTGTCTGGCTTCTTTCACTTAGCATAATGTTTTCTAGGTTCATTCATGGTATAGCCTGTGCCAGGTAAACCTTTTTAAGACAGTAATACCCCATTGTATAGATATGCCACATTTTATTTACCATTCCTTATTGGATGGCTATTTGCACTGTTCCCACTTTTAGCTAATATGAATAATGCTACCATGAATATTCATGTCCGATGTTGTTTGGACAACAGTTTTCAATTCATCTGGGAAACCCCATACTTTTCATCACTACATTGACCTGACTCTTCAAAATGGGACTGATCCTCCGCTATGAGGTGTCCAAAGAGGCTCAGAAAGTATTTGTTGATGGGACAGTGACAGAAAAGACACATTCAGAGAAATGTCCTAAATTCTACCGACTGAAACTTTCTCAGTTTCACTCTTAATTTCTGAAGTTCCCAAATAATTATAGAAGCTGTACTCAATACCAAAGAATCTAACCAGCATTAAAGGCACCTAATTTTTTTTTTTAGTTACAAACTCCCCTGCAACTCAATTTCCAAAGCAGAACACCCAAAATGCTAAAATACAGGTAAATGTGCCTTGGGTTATACATTCATGACGCAGGTCCAATTTTTGGTAGCAAAGCAATGTTTCAAGCTAACATCAAAGAGCCTACGGTCGAAAGCAAGAGGGAGAGAAGGCCCTTCTAGAAGACATCGGGGCCTCCAGTGAAGTGAGGGCTACAGGTGAGGAAGGGAGGGGACAGAAACCCGGCTCTATTACTGGAGATGGTCTAATGTCTGCTAAGTCATCTATTCCCGCAACCACAGGATGAAATGGAAGTGTAGGGGGTCTCCGTGCTACCAGGAGGAACACCAGGAACTTACACCGTTTTCCTGGTAAGGGATTTCATTTTGATTGTACATGCCACGGAGGGTACTGAAAATAGAAAATAAGACTTCTAATATCCAGGCCTTCGTGGGACTAATTCCTGACGTTACAAACATGAAGTCTATTAAAAACTCCATTTCTAAAGCATTAGGAAAATGACTGAAATGATGGAACTTTCTTTTATTTTCACCTTAGGCAAAAAGGCTCATAATTAATCAGCCATTTTCTGTGGCTATTAGTGAAATCCCTGGGGTCAGAGATTCTGGTATTTGCTTGCAAAAGACGTGAGCTATACTGGTGTGCAGGACCGTGGGCGTCCAGGTGTGAATCTGGGGGCCAGCTTTCCTAGATGCTGCCTCACGGCCACTGCCCTCTCCACTTCATCTCTGCACCTTGAGGTCCTCACCTCTCTGTCTCCCAGCGCTGCTGTGGAAATTAAGTTAGACAGATCGCCTCTCTTGCCCCTTCCCCCTGAAGTAGTTCCCCACCCTTATCGCAATGTTATCACTCTGATTGATCCCTGTTTAGACCTTTCAGGTCTGCAGCACCCCCTTATTATCCTGGTCAGCACACCAAAGAGCCCCTAGATTTAAAAGAAGAAAGGCTGATCGTTTCATCTCTGTCGTGTATCTCTTCAATCCCCCAACGCATTCATGCCACTTACTGTCACTACCAACGCCAAGTATCAATACTGCCATCAAACCACAGAAACAGAGCTGAAGTCTCAGACGGAAGGAAATCAGGGTAAAGGTCTGGTCACTCACGATGGTCATGCGTGGATTAAAGTCTTCGCTTTGCCTCTCATGCGTGATACAAATGCCTCAGCAGCTAATTTTTTTAACCCACACGCCCAGCCTACAACAGGAATCAAAATCACGCAAGGATCATTTTCCCCTTGGCAAGCCGACATCAGGAAGGCTCCTTATAGAACAGGTGACAAAGAGATCCGTGTTTTCTGAGCAACATAAAGGGCAGCTTCAGTGAGCTGTTATCTTTTTGTTACGTATTAACCGTACTACCTATAGTCTGTAAGAAGTCATCATGAATCAAAGAGTGGTATTTTCAGCAAAAGTAAAATGTGGGTGAAAGATTCATGGGCTCCTGGCACCAATCGCACTCATCTGAAAGGTAAGATGACTAGCAAAGAGGCTAATCATCAAATTACTCGGCCAAGAGAGACACGAGGCAGGCTGCCAAACCCAGTCTCTGCTTTCAGGCCGGACTCTTCAGTAGGAACGCTTTTCAGGGCCTGTGGACAGGATCAGCACAAGCGGGACTATGTGGGCAGCACGTACCCGGGCAAAGGCCCAACCGTCTCTGGATGAACAAGGGTTCTCTTCTTTGATGGAGGTTTTATTTCTGTTTGACTCGGTGCTGATAAAGCACCTCCAAGCCAACTTGAGAGACACCTACTGCACTTTCTCCTGATGCTTAGTGAGACTCAGAAATGCTCCTGCCTACGGTCAGCTGTGGTGGCCACTGGGTCACAACACTTCCCGACATCTTGCCAGAAACATCAGACCCGGGGCACCTGGGTGGCTCAGTCGGTTACGCATCTGACTCCTGATTTCGGTTCAGGTCATGATCGCGCAGTTCGTGGGGCCGAGCCCCATGTTGGGCTCTGCACTGGCAATGCAGAGCCTGCATGGGGTTCTCTCTCTCCCCCTCTCTCTCTGTCCCACCTTTGCTGCTCACGTGCTCTGTCTCTCTGTGTCAAAATAAATAAACTTTAAAAAAAAGAAGAAAGAAAGAAAAGAGAAAAGAGAAAAAAAGAGAGGAGTAAAGAAAAGAGAAAAGGACAGGACAGGACAGGACAGGAAAGGACAGGAAAGGAAAGGAATGGAAAGGAAAGGAAAGGAAAAAAAGGAGGAAAGAAAACAAGAAAAGAAAAGAAAAGAAAAGAAAAGAAAAGAAAAGAAAAGAAAAGAAAAGAAAAGAAAAGAAAAGGAAACATCTGGCCCTCCAGCGCCTGGGGACATCCCTAGAATTCCATGAGGGCAATCGGAGAGGAATCTGGTTCAAACATCGGTCCATCCTTACTACAACCATAAAAACCACATTCTCCAAGGGTACTGAACCAAGAATCTGGTGCTCAGCAGAAAAAAGCTGGAGCTAAAGCTGTAGTCTCTGTAATCTCAATTTTCAAATGCTCTCTTTTTTAACAAAATTGGGGTCAGGTGGCATGAAGTACAGACGCATTTAAAGAGTGGCTATCCCTAATTCATGGGTTGTAGGCTAATTAACGGGTATTTGGCAATTAACATTTGTCACATTCATAACTGTAAAGTCACAATTTCTTAAAAAGGACACTTAGTTACAGATCAGATTGAAAACACTCGAAAGATCATCAGTAATTCATCCATCCTGTAACCATTTTCTAAAACTTTCCTATTAAAAAACCAGAGTGAAAGGAGGGTTAATGTAAATATAAAAGAAAATATAAAAGAAATCCAGTGACTTACAGAAAAGAAAAATCCAAAGAGCACATGCAAATAAACAGCCAACTTAGCAGAGATTTTATTCTAAGAGGAATGTAAAATGCTCAATTTACATGATTTACAAAACAGTGCCTACCATGTATGGAGAACTTACTCTATCCTAAGCACTGTGCTAAATGTTTTACCTCCGTGACCTACTAATGGTTTCAACAGTCCCTTAAGTGTTTTCCAAATTTCACAAATGACAGAAGTGAAATTCACAGAGGCTAAAGGGCTTCTCTTGAGCCAAATAACATGTAATTGGAAAAGGCACATTTTTTTTAATGTTTATTCATTTTTGAGACAGAGCGCAAGTGGGGGAGGGGCAAAGAGAGAGGGAGACACAGAATCGGAAACAGGCTCCAGGCTCCAAGCTGTCAGCACAGAGCCTGACACGGGGCTCGAGCCCACGAACTGTGAGATCATGACCTGAGCCGAAGTCAGACGCCCAACTGACTGAGCCACCCAGGTGCCCCTGGAAAAGGCACATTTTAAACACAGGTCTGTCCATCTTTACCAGCTCTATGAGTTTTTTAAAAAGGGAACAAAAAACATTTAGTAATATACTAAATAAAAATACTATTTAATTTCACCTTACAAGTTCATATAGAAAAGGGTCAAGGAGTATAACAGCAGTAGAATGGGAGACCAGAAAGGAAGAAAATCAGAAACGAGGTGAGGATTACCCAGATGTTAGGTCAAATTTCAGGTTCAATGATCCAGCAATCCCACTTCTGGGTATTTACCCAAAAGAATGGAGATCACGATCTTTAAGAAATAGCTACACTCCCTTGTTCACTGCAGCACCACTCAAAATAGTCAAGCAACCCAAATGTCCACTGGCAGATGAATGGATAAAGAAAATGTGGTCTGTGCATACAATGGAATATTAGGCAGCCTGGAAAAAAGAAGGAAATTCTGAAATATGCAACAACATTATGAACCCTGAGGAAATCAAGACAAGTGAAATAAGCCAGTCACTAAAGAACAGCTGCTTCAAGATTCCACTCCTGAGGGATATCTAAAATAGTCAAATCCATAGAATCAAAGAGTAGAACGGCAGTTGCCAAGGGCTGGGGGAAAGGGGCGATAAGGAGTTGCTAATGGATGGGCATAAAGTTTCAGCTAAGCACGATGAACAGGTTCTAGAGATCTGCTGTAAAACACTGTACCTATGTTAACAGTACTTCCCTGTACACTGAAAATATATTAAGAGGGCAGACCTCATATTGTGTTTTTATCAAAATGAAAAACGTTTTTAAAAGGAGATAAACTTCGCTTATCTGGGCCCCAGGATTATTATTTTTGTTCTGCACGATTGTGATTATTTGATAAATCCCTGGGTATATCTCTGATTCCTAAACCTCCACTCTACACTGCAGAAGGCATGGCCAATATAGGAAATATTCTTTCAACGTCTATAGCCTGCCTGTACAGTAACTCCACAACTGTTACCTTCAGCAACCCAGAAAAAATGAAACCCCGCAGTTGAATGCTATCCATTCACCACAGGTAGTATCACTTAAGTGCATCTACTTAGATTAGCTCATCTTGTCTACAGGGGTATCAAATACAGAAAAACCTTGGTTTGCGAGCATAATTCGTTCCGGAAACATGCTTGTAATCCAAAGCACTTGTATATCAAAGTGAATTTCAAGAACCATTGGCTCAGTGGTGATCATGTGACATTCAGCAACACGTACTACTCACATTGCAAGACATCGCTTGTTTATGAAGCTAAAACTTATTAGAAATGTTTGCTCATCTTGTGGAACGCTCGCGGAACAAGTTACTCGCAATCCAAGGTTTTACTCTACACTGGACTGGGTACAGACGGTTTAACTCCTTATTTCATAAATGTCAGTAAGAAGAGTTTATTAAACCCTTAATTCTACTGAGGAAGTAGTCAAGTCACAAGAAGAGAGATGGGTCTGGGTACAGCAAATGTAATAGATCCCAAACGGGGTCTGTCTACACAGCTTCAGCAGTAGGCTAATAAACAAATGACCCAGGTCTGAGGACACAGATCTGATCACTCACGTCTCTTCCAGCTCTACAACTCAACTACAAGTTCAACGAGGAAGCTGGTAAGACTGGTTTTGTTTCTCACCGTTATCACCATGAACGTTTCACTAGCGTTTCCAAGAGTAAGTTTAGAGCTTCCAGAGGAGACAAGGTTGATGCCTTTTCCATCTTACCCACAGGATCCAGCTCTTCCCTTACAACCTGAACAGTTTTCTCAAAGAGCCTCACAGAGTGGATACGTAGAGAGCTTTGAGAGCAAAGAGAGAGAGAAAATGCCTCTCTGTCTTGGTCTTACCCAAAGCTGGTTCTCTGCATGAATAGGAATCAGGATTCTCAAAAGATTCCATGGGTCTGTTTCCCTAGACCTGAGGATGAGGGCCACATGGGGCCTGGAAGGTACCCAAGAGAAGGCAGCTGTCAAAAGGTCTGTCTCCACCTGTGGTTCTGGGGCACCTCATTAGCACACCTGCGTGTGACCAAAGGAAATAGGTGTTATGTGCCAGGTTCTCTTAATTTAAGCAGGGCACTTCCCCAATTGCCCCAAATAGATGTGTGGAGTATATCCTTAGATCCTCTTTTTGTCATCGATTCTAAAGGAAGATTAAAGACATGTAAATATAGCACTAATTTGCCACCATGACAAAGACACTGAAATCCAAAGAAATGAAAAATAGCCACCATTTATATTCTATGGAAATACTATATACTGTGCCAATATTTAAAATATTAAGTCAGGGGCACCTGGGTGGCTCAGTCAGTTAAGCGTCCGGCTCTTGATTCGGGCTCAGGTCATGATTTCAGAGTTCATGAGATTGAGCCCCATGTCGGGCTCTGCACTGACAGCATGGAGCCTGCTTGGGATTCTCTCCCCCTCTATCTCTCCCCACCTCCCCCTACTGTCTGTTTGTCTCTCTCTCTCAAAATAAATAAATAAGCTTTAAAAAATACAATAAAATGTTAAGTCAGATTCTAACTGCAGCCTGAAAAATCTGCATCATTATTTGGCGTTTTCTGAAGTGGAAAGGTAGGTTCCAAAAGACTCGCCCCAAGACCACAGAGCTGGGAAGTGAGAGGTAGGCATTCGAACCCATACCTACTAACGCCAAAATCTCTCCCCACTATCCTGGACTGCTTCCAAATCTTAGTAAATTATTCTGCAGTTCTAGCAACACATTTTTTACCAAAGACACCCTTTCTAAGGTATCATGGCTACCTGAAAATAGCCCCTTGATAGCATCATCAGCAACTACCACTGGCACTGGACCCAGTACAGATGGACCTTTAGCATCATCGTGATTCTAATGAAAATACCACCCAGGGGTCAAACCTCAAAGCTGTCCATGGATGTACTTGGCCACTGAGGTAGCTGCCTTCCAACCAATTAGAATAAAAACATCTTGTGATGACTCCAGGGAGGTCTTAATGATGGAGATCAATCTTCTCAGCAGACAGACCTGGATAATTTCTCAGTAACCAAGCACCTGCTCACTGTCTCTTGTTCTGAACCGATAGTATCTCTCCACCTTGTCTGAGTCATGCTAGCACCCTCCCTAAAGCACTCTTGCCCTTCCCAGTACGCATCCTCAGACAACAGGTGCAAAATCCAATGGAAAAAAAATGATTAAATGCATGTGTATTCTTCAGCTGAACTGCAGGAAAATGATGGTATTGGACAATTTTTGATTCACACACCAAAAGATGGCAACCTCAAATGGTTCGAACTCAACCTTACGATGGAGGTTTTGCATAGTGGCTACTGTAGAGACAGAGTTCTCTTGCTCTGTCAGGCAGCTGTCCTAGAGTAACCCAGACTGCTCTGGTTATTCCACAGTGAGGTGGACCCAGGCTCCTCCCACCTCATTTTCCTGCCACACTCAACAGGTGAGCTGGCACGATGTTCATTGAATAGCGTAAGGTCTCAGCTCCACCTCCCACCATGCCATCCCCATTCACAGTGGGGAAGGAGAGCAGGCAACAAAACACAAGCCTCCACCCTTAAGAGCAAGATGTAGAAGTTCTATTTGTGTGCCTTCGGCCCACCTCCCTCTGATCAGGATCAGCTCACAGGGAGTTGAGTTGGCCATGTGGAGCTGCAAATGAGGTTGGGAAATGCTATCTTTAGGTGGATAGCCCTATGTGCAGCAAAAATTAGGGTTGTGTTACCAATCGGGAAAGGAAGAAGGGATACTAGAGGCAGCCTGCAATTTCTGCCACACACAGGGACAAAGAATAGGAACCGTTACACAACGCTACAGAGCTTCTGTGATAGATCATACAGAATTTATGGAGTTGGAAGGCTCTAGAAAAACACCTGGAAGGATGAAAATGGAGTGATTCAAGGGAGCTGAACTTAAGAGGAACTCACATTCCTAGCATATGCACGTTTCTAAGAAGCAGACCTAGAACACCCACAAGTTCACTGATGACTTAGGAAAAATGTGCCCTTTGTAGAAACCTGCCCTTTGTCGGTCTGGTAGATGACACACATCTATGGTCGGCTCTCTCTTTCCCTATATGTGAGGCCACACTCAGTGGCACTTCTTCTCCCGCTCCTCCTGGTGCTCAACTTGACCGTGAGCGGTAAAGATTCTATAGGATGTTCATCTTGTAAGAAATGAAATGAATTTAGATATTCAAGGATTCCTTATGACTCTTCCAAAGCCACCTTTCGAGGCACAAAGACTCCAAATTACCGGTGCCTCCTTCAAGGTTCCCCGAGATTCTGGGCATCACGGCTATTAAAGTAATTTGAGCTGCTTGGATAAAACTACCACCTAACCAAAAACAGGTGACTGTCACATAGGTCTTCCCCAGTTTAAGAAAACCTAGTATATAAAATCCGCAAGTTACAAAGAAGGCAACCGAGAGATCCCAGGGATTAAATATGATGATGCATAAAGCAACGAATGACTTGTAAGGAAAAGAGACCGTTTCAGGTACCAGGCCACATACAACTTTTTCCCCACTTTGGGCGACTACTGGAGTTCTCAACTCGACACTGCAGAAGAACTTCAACGAACTGATGAAAAGAACACAGCCTCTGCAAAGTTTTTAGTCATTTCAGAAGATGTGGGCTCTCTGGAACCAAATTTCCCAGATCAAGGCCCAAACCTGTATTTCACTAAGTGACCTCAAGCAAACCGCTCAGGCTTCTCCTTTCTGGGCTCTAGGCTCCTCATCTGTAAACTAGGGATAGTAATACCACCTACTGCACAGGTATACTATGAGGCTTAACCGAGTTAATGTATGTAAATTGCCTGTAATGCTGCCTAACAGAAAATACCCAATTCGGTTTCTGCTTGTTTAGTGGTTTCTACTGTAATGATACGGAACATAAAATTCACTATTTTAACCATTTCTTAAGTGCACAAGTCAGTGGTATCAAGTCCAATCCCAGTGTTGTGTGACCACTACCGCTATCCATTTCCAGAACTTTTCACCATCCCCAAAAGAAACCCCACATCCATTGAACAGTGAGTCCCCTACTCCCTCTCGTCAGCCCCTGGACACCCTGGACACGTAATTTCTCTCTGAATATGAAATCACCCAATCCTTAATGCAAACCAGATGAGCACAGATGCAAAATGCCTTGAGTGCAAATTTTCCATAATCCTTCATTTCTCTCTTTAGTCTATCACAAATGCTAAAGAGGTAAACAAAGCCAGGATGGTAAGAGTCCTTGCTCCCAAGGAATCAAATGCCTCCTTCACCATGACAGCGGGGCAAGCTCTGTGGCACGAGGATATAAAAGAAGAAGAGGAAAGCCTTCCCCTCCACGGAGAAGAGAATAAGCGATGGGAGAAAACTGCATCCCAATTTTCCCCTCTTCCCTTTGGAGTGGGGATAATGTCAAGGGCAAAGGAGAGCTTTGGCCCTCACACCCCACTGGGCACTCTACAAAGATCACTTCTCAGCTTGCCCTTCTCACCAGCCTAGGGCACAGCTACGTCACTCCAGCTATACCATGCAACCAGGTGAAACAGACCCCGAAGTTTAAACTCCCCGAGCTGCCCTTGATACTCACGTGGTAAACGCACAGTTCCTTGGAAGTCCGGGCAGGAAAGCCGCCGGATTGGAAGAAAGGCTGGTTGCTGTGGCAGTGACCACGTGGCTCTGTAGCAAGAGCTGGGGATCAGAGCCCAACATCAGGCCAGCCAGATGGGAAAGGAACATACACACCGCCAAGAGAAACCAAGATGAGGTGAGTCAGTCAAAGCATGCCGCTGGGCCCTGCTTGAGCCCAGGGATGCAGGTGATAAGTCATCAAACCACAGACACCAGCAGAGAAAGCCACTTGTGGGCCAGAGACACTGTTCCCAGAGGACAGGAGGCAGAATATAGCGTCCCAGCGAACCCCTGCCACCATGACACAATTTATGCCACCATCTCCTGCCCCACCCCCTAACTACACAGACAGCATCTGTACATTTCCTCTGCACGTGTGAACTGTACTGTGAGTTAAAAATGACCGGGGCACCCGGGTGGCTCAGTGGGTTAAGCGTCTGACTTCAGCTCAGGTCTTGATCTCACGGTCTGTGAGTTCGAGCCCCGTGTCGGGCTCTGTGCTGACAGCTTGGAGCCTGGAGCCTGCTTCAGATTCTGTGTCTCCCTCTCTCTCTGCCCCTCCCCTGCTCTCTCCCTCTCTCTCTCTCTCTCTCTCTCTCAAAAATAAACATTTAAAAAAAGAATGGTGACTGCCCCACCACCACCCAACTTAAACACAATACATTGACAAGGTCCTTGAGAGAGAAATGTTTCCAAGACTATGTATAAACAAATCATTTTTTTCATTAAGCAACAGGAGTCCTACGCGGATACAGCAGAGAACAAACACAATTCGGTCTGCAACACCAAACTTACCATTTGCAGATACAGGCTTTCTAAACTCTCACAATTGCTGATGGGGATGCAAGTTTGGTATTCTACTTTGGAAAACGATTTGGCAGTATCTCCTAAAGCTAAATAATGCTGATGAATCAGTAATTCCACTCCCAGATATTAACCCAAGAGAAATCAGTGGTTTTGACCACCAAAAGATACGTAAAAGAATGTGCGTGGCAGATTTACACCGAATAGCCAAATACTAGAAACAAATCAAATGGCCATCAACTGGAGGATGTATACGTTGTGGGATACTGTGCCATGTAATGCTATTCATGAATAAAATAAATGAACTCCTACGCACTGCAACATGGATGAATCTTATATATACCGTGATGAGTGAAACAAGGAAGACTCAAAAGAGTACATACAGTATGATTCCATTTATATGAATATAAAGACCACGTGAAACTAACCTACGAGAGCAGAATCAGAATAATGGCTCCCTGGTAGTAGGAGGAAGTGAGCAGAAGAGAAGTATTACTTTGGAAGAGGCATGAAGGAGCCTACTGGGTTCTAGAAATGCTCTTTACTTCACCTGCATGGCAGCAACACACATTGCATGTTACAGATATATGTAAAATCTTACCAAGCTGCACACCTAAGATTTTTGCACCTTAATACATGCGGGCCATACTTTACTCTGAAAATTTCCCTCAAAAACCACACACGCCCACACACACAAACTTACATACTGACAGTCTCTATTTCAACTTGAGGAAGCAGGGTCTTTAGTGATGATAGGGAAGTCAACAGCATTACTATGTAACCCCAAAGAGGTTGCTCTATAACCATGCTCTAAAGGGTTTCATCAAGGGCACTTTGAGGATCAGTGTAGATTTCTCCCTGGTCGTCTCCAGCGAATCCCTCTTCATTTACCTGGGCCACCTCTATACACAGAACTCTAGTTTCTGTGGGTGGACAACTGGAAATATGTAGGCTACAGTGACGTGAAGGCTAGATTAAGAATTTTTATTATCCCTTAAATAATAGATCAAAATAATTATTTTTTTACAATTTTTAAATGTTTATTTATTTTTGAGAGAGTGCAAGCGGGGGAGGGGCAGAGAGAGAGGAAGAGAGAGAATCGCAAGAGGGCTCCACACTGTCAGCACAAAGCCCAACATGGGGCTCAATCCCATGAAGTGGGAGATCATGACCAGAGCCGAAATCAAGAGGCAGATGCTTAACCCAATGAGTCATCCAGGTACCCCTCAAAATAATTATTTTAAAAGCGTGTGATAAGGAACGTGGAGTCATGGAGGGCATGTGCCACAAATTCATGTTGAAACAATCACAATAACTGGACTAATCTTTTTTTTTTTTTTTAGCATATTGTTGTGTTTACTTTTTTACAATTACTGAAGTGTAACTGACATACAATGTTGTATCAGTTTCAGATGTACAGCACAGTGATTAGACACCTTCTATACATTACATAGGGATCACCAAGACAAGTGATCTATACCACCTGTTACCATATAAAATTATGACCATATGCTGACTATATTCCCCATGTCGTACTTTTCATCCCCATTCTTTACATATTTTATAACTGGAAATTATAAAATATTTATTTATATATTTTATAACTGGGAGTTATAAAAGACTTCACCCATCCCCTTACCCACTCTCCTCTGGCAACCATCAATTTGTTCTCTGTATGTATGAGTCTGTATCTGGGCTTTTCATTCTTTGTTTGTTCATTTGTTTAGTTTCTTAGATCCCACATGCAAGTGAAGTCATACGGTATTTATCTTCCTCTGACTTATTTCACTTAGCATAATACCCTCTAGGTCCATCCATGTTGCCCCGAATAACAACATTTCATTCCATTTCCACGGCCGAGTAATATTCCATGATATATATCGCATTTTTTTTCAAAATTTTTTAACATTTATTTATTTTTGAGAGATACAGAGAGACAGAGCGTGAGTGGGGAAGGGGTAGAGAGAGAGGGAGACACAGAATCCGAAGCAGGCCCCAGGCTCTGAGCTGTCAGCACAGAGCCCAAAGCGGGGCTTGAACTCCCGAGCCATGAGATCATGACCTGAGCCGAAATTGGGTGCTTAACTGACTGACCCAGGCGCCCCTCACATCTTTTTTATCAATTCATCTATCATTGGACTCTTAGGTTGCTCCCATACCCTCACTATTATATATAATCCTGCAGTAAGTACAGGGGTGCACATATCTTTTCAAATCCATATTTTCATTTTCTTTGAAGAAATACAAAGTAGTGAAAATGCTGGAAAATTTGGTAGTTCTGTTTTTAACTTTCTGAGAAACCCCAGAAAGTTTTTCACATACTGTTTTTCACAGTGGTTGCACCAACTTACATTCCCACCAACAGTGCACAAAAGTTCCCTTTTCACCCCATCTTCTCCAACACGTTTTGCATCTTGTCTTTTTGATGCTAGCCATTCTAACACCTGGACTAATCCTGCGGGACCGAGATAATCTGAGTCTTCGAGGGGCAAGGACTATGATCAAAACCACAATAAACCATACTGGGTGCCTGTATGCCAGTAGTTCTAGCATCCACCAATGACTTCATTCTTCCTGCTCTTCAAGAATTTTAGGGAAATGTTTAAGCAAAAGAATCCCTTAATACTTTAGACCCGCTGATGTTTAAGCATTTTAAGGTTCTTTCTAAGAATCTGATAAAAGCTACAAGGACCCAGAAGAAAAAACAAAACAAAACACAGAACGTTGTGCATATTTTGTTAAGTCTTATGTAATACTTACTAGCTCCTAACTACAGAACAATAAAACTATTAAGAGGAGTCTGAAACATTTTCTCAGTGATCTATAAGAAAATGTAGGCATAGACTTATTTACAATAAAGCTAAAGGCTAATTTTTTACATTACTTTGTTTTTAACTATAGTTATATTTAATAAATGTGCTACACACTAGATATCTCCTACCTGATCTTGCTTTAGTCTTCAGCATGGGGAAATAATCCAATGATTACTTAGTAGAGTCGATTTCATGAGAAATATTTTGAAATAGGCAGTAACTTTCATAGGTAAATGTAAAATACAGTATAAACATATTTTTTGTTTGTAACTCATTGTTTTATTCTATCTGATTTAAAAGACAATTGCATAAGACAGCAATAACAAATCTTGTTGATGGATATACAATATGTACATATGTAATTTGAGAATCAAGCACGTAAAAGGGGAGAAGAAATTGAGCTACACAGGAGCAAAATTTTATATACTATTAAAATTAAGTTAGTATTAAAAATAATCATAAAAGAAACAAGGGAATTAAAATGGCATGCTATAGGGGCACCTGGGTGGCTCAGTCGGTTAAGCATCTGACTCGGTTTCAGCTTAAATCATGATCTCGTGGTTCATGAGTTCAAGCCCTGCATCAGGTTCTGTGCTGACAGTGTGAAGTCTGCCTGGGATTCTCTCTCTCCCTTGCTCTCTCTCTCTCTCTGCCCCTCCTCTGCTTCCTCATTCTCTCAAATAAATAAATAAACCTTAAGAAACTTTTAAATGGCATTCTATAAAATACCCATTTAACACAAAAAAAGGCAGTGAGGAAGAACTGAGAAACAAAAATAAATAAAATATCAATGGTAGACATAAATCTTACTTTATCAGTAGTTATATTAAATGTAAATAAACGAAACACTACAATTAAAAGGCAGAGATCAGCAGATGGATAAAAAATACGAAACTACCTAATGTCTGCAAGAGACACAATTTAGATTCTAAGACACAAATAGGTTGAAAGTATAAGAATGAAAAAGATATACCATGCAAAGAGTAACCAAAAGAGAGCTAAAGTGTCTATATCAGACAAAACAGACTTTAAGGAAAAAAACGTTACTAAATACAAAGCAGGCCATTTTATAATGACAAAAGGTCAATTTGTGAAGAAGATACAATAAATAGAAACACTTATGCACCTAATGAAAATGTACCAAAATATATGAAGCTAAAACTGGTAGAACTGAAGAGAACAGAGAATTCAAAAATAATAGTTGAAGATTCCAATACCTTAGTTTCAATACTGGATAGAACAACTAGACAGAAAACCAATAAGGAAATCAATGATCTGAACACCACTATAAACCAAGAAGTCCTAACACACATCTATAGAAAACTTTATTCAACAACAGCAGACTATAATTATTCTCAAGTGGATATGGACCATCCTCCAGGAATGACAACATGTTACACTATAAAACAAGCCTCCATAAATTTATTTTTCCAGTTTTACTGAGACGCAATTAGATACGTAACACTGTATAAGAAAGGTGTGCAATTTCATGATTTGAATACATGTATATAGTGTGAAATGATGACCACACTAAGTTTAGTTAACATCCATCATCTCACAGTTACAAATTTTTTTCTTATAATGAGAACTTTTAAGATCTACCTTTTCAGCAATGTTCAATATACAATATGGTATTGTAACTATGGTCATCAAGCTGTACATTACATCCTGTAACTTATTTACCTTATAATTGGAAGTTTGTACCTTTGACCATCTTCATCCAAATCCCACCCTCACAAATTTAAAAGGACTGAAATCACATAAAGTATGTTATCCAACTACAACTGAATGAAATTAGTAACTACTAACAAGGGAAATTTAGAAAATTAACAAATAAGGAAATAAAACAACATACTCCTAAATAACCAACATATCAAAGAAAATAATAAAGGAAATTAGATATACTTTGAGATAAATGAAAACAACATAGCAACACTTATGGAATGCAGCTAAATTTCTTAATGAGAAATTTAGAGCTATAAGCACCTGTATTAAAAAGATGTCAAATCAGTTATCTAACCTTCCACGTTAAACTAAACACAAACAAAACCCAAAGCAAATAGCAGAAAGGAAAGAATAAAGGTTGAGTGGAAGTAAATGGAACAGAGAACAGAAAAACAACAGAGAAAATCAGTGGAACCAAAAGTTGGTTCTTTGGAGCGATTAACAAAATTGACAAGCCTTTAGGTAGACTGGCCACGGAACAAAGAGAGAAGACTGAAATTAGTAAAACTAGCAATGAAACAGATGACATTTGCAACCAGTCTTACAAAAATTAAAAGTAATACTATGATATATAAGAACACGATGAACAACTGTATGTCAATAAGGTAGATACACAAACTAATTGAAATGGAAAATTCCTAGAAAGACACGAACTACCAAAACTGACTCAGAAAGAAATAGAAAATCTGCATAGACCTAAGACAAATAAAGAGAATTTATCAGCAATCAAAAAACTTCCCACAAATAAAACAAAATGAAGCCTAGATGGCTTCAATGGTGATTTCTACAAATATTAAAAGAATTAACACCAATCCTTCATAAACTCTTCCAAAAATAGGAGAGGGGCCACTTCCCAATTCATTCTTTGAAACCATTATTACTCAGATACTAAAACGAGATAAACCATCACAGAAAAAACCTATAAAACAATATACATTAGGAATATAGACATGGGGCGCCTGGGGGCTCAGTTGGTAAAACATCCAACTCTGTTTCAGCTCTCAGGTCTTGGCTTCCTGAGTTTGAGCCCACATTGGGCTCTGTGCTGGCAGCACAGAGCCTGCTTGGAATTCTCAATCTCTCTCTCTCTGCCCTTCTCCCCCTCAAAGAATACAGACAGATAAATCCTTAAAAAAATATTTTTCAAAATCTAACTTGACATTGAATGGTCTACTTCCTAGCAAATAGGGTTTCTCCCACAGGAGACTAAAATTATCCTCTGAGTTTTGACCACACTCTACACTAGGCACTTAAGCAATCTCATTACTATAACTTCCATGATAAAACAGACAAACTCAGTGTAATTATAAATAAATCTTTCAAACTCACCCCATCTCCTCTATCACCTACCAAAAATATGCTGCAGTTTTTTGAGGCATTTCTTTTTGTGATTGATGCATTAAGTAGTATCACTCTAAAATTATAGTTTTTTTTACAGAATCAGATGACACAGATCCAGCCTTCTATGCTATACAACATCCCTAACAAGGAAGACATCTGTCCCTTGATGAAACACTTCCAATATTTCAAAGTGACTGATCTCTTTGAAATTTAAGTAAGCTATTTTAAACATAAGGGTATTTTTCAAGCATTCCATAAGGGTTCTGCGCTTCACCTCTCTCTCTTCACTACACTGGAGATAAATTTATAAGTCGTGAAGAAGTAGAAGGCTTACTCACCATATTATAACCCCAAAGTGGACCCAGGAGATCATATATCACCACAAATTCTCAACCAAAGTCCTTTCCCTAAAGCAATGTGTTTTGCAAACTTCACTGAGCCTTTGAATTACCAGAGGAAGTTATTAAAAATGCATGTCTTACTTAAGAGATTCTGCTAAGTTTGTAACTAGACCCAGAAATCTGAATTTTAACTCACCTCTTCTGCAAATATTCCTGGTGACACTTGAAGAAAACACTGGAATAGAGGTACTTGATTTCAGATTCATTTTCTATATGTAACAGGAGCAATTCTGGGGGCGCCTGAGTGGCTTAGTTGGCTGGGTCTGACTCTTCATTTCAGCTCGGGTCATGATCTCACGGTTCGTGGGATCAAGCCCCGCGTCGGGCTCTGTGCTGACAGCATGGAGCCTGCTAGGGATTCTCTCTCTCCCTCTCTCTCTCTCTTCCCCTTTCCAGCTTGAGCACCTGCATGTGCACTCGCTCGCTCGCTCGCTCTCTCAAAATAAATAAACTTTAGAAAATGCCTTAAAAAAACAGGAGCAATTATGGACCAATGCAAGTCTCCAGGAAAGCCTTTCCTGTCCTAACCCAATGCTTCAGAATGCTAGTGGTCCCCACAGCCACAGGCATTTCCTAAAAGGATGAGGGCAGTGTTTGTATATCATGTCCTAGAGACACAGAGAAGAACCCACTGAACAGAGAGGAGGCAAGAAATTAATATTTTACTAAAGAAATACATAGCTTTAAGAGGCAAGTTTTCTTATAACAGATGTCTCAAATATTGAGGAATTGTTGGATATATGAAAGGTATCATACAGCTCTAGGCTGTGCTACCACAAAATGGGAGATCCTTCCAAGGCTTGGACTATCTGGACTAATCAACCGTTAGCCACCATTATTAGGTAGAGGAAGAGAAAGTCTGCTGCAAAAGATTCTCTTCCAAATTTGATTATTTCCAAGCTGCAAATCACCCCAAACAGATTATTCTTAAATTCCAGACCACTGCCTGTGAAATAATCAAGTCAATGCCTACAAAATAATTAAGTCAACTTGGTGCCAGCCTTAACCATGCGTGTTCCCTCTGTCCTCTCTCTCTCTCCCTCTCTCTCTCTCTCTCTCTCTCTGTGTGTGTCTCCCTCTCTCTCATCAAATGCTTGGTATCCAAATGCAATCAAACCCTTTGTTTAAAAGACAAACTAATCTTTGTCGGTGTGTGACATTTCAGGGCTTTCATTTTTATTTGAAATTTCTGACGGCTTGAGGTAAGAGACCCTACAAATCCAAGAAAAAAGACCGGGCTGGGAGTTTACTGCCATTGTACAAAAGCATCTTTGGATGACTATGTATGATCTACGTATGTATGTATGTATAATTCAGAGGGCAAGCTGGCTCTGAACCAGTGTCCCGCCTCTGTGTCAAGGAGGAACTCAGCCCCACAAGAACCCTTCAACAGGTCAGAGTAAAAATCTGATCACACAACAGGGGGATTAGTATTACAGTAGGACCATCCTGGTTAGGGTCCACTGTGCCCCACTAAGCGTGGAAATGGTAGAAGGGGATCCTTTATGAAGCCAGTGTAAACAGTTGATTCTGACTTCTATATTCCACAACTCTTACTCTGTATTTCTATGGAATTCATCCTGACTCCTACAATCACTAAACCATCACCCCATTCCTCTTGCCTAATAACACAACTCATCCTTTAGATCCTAGCTTAACATCTACCTTCTTCACGTAGGTGTGTCCAATCCTCTCACTCCAGGGGAGTTACCCATTTACATAAAAAAAACTTGTTTTCTCCTCACAGACTATTTAATTATGATCTTTCATTAATAACCATGTAGTTATTATTATGCCCAAAAGTTTATCTCTTAGGGCACCTAGGTTGCTCAGTTGGTTAAGCGTCTGACTCTTGATTTCGGCTCAAGTCGTGATCTCACAGTTCGTGAAATGGAGCCCCATGTTGGGCTCTGTGCTGACAGTGCAGAGCCTGCTTGGGATTCTCTCTCTCCCTCTCTGACGCACTCTCTCTCTCCCTCTCAAAATAAAAAAAAATAAACATTTTTTTTTTTAAAGTTTACCTCTCTACCAACTCCTGCTGGTCGATATGGTCAACCAGAATGGCTTTGTTGACTGCTATACTGTAAGTAGCTACCAAGGGTCTTTCACGCATTAGAGTCTTAATAAATGACTACGTGAATGAATGAATTCTACCAGATTGACTTCACAGTAGAATATATCACTTTTAGAGTAAGTTTAGCATCCTTTACTCAGTATTACGTGCCATAACAAGAGTGCACTTACGTATGGGCCCATGTGTATTTTATTAAATTCTTTTTTAAAATGTTTCTTTATTTTGAGAGAGAGAGAGGGCCTGCGCACACGAGGGGAGGAGCAGAAAAAGATGGGGAGAGAAAGAATCCCAAGCGGGCTCCGGGCTCAGCACAGAGCCTGACAAGGGGCTCAATCTCATGACTGTGAGATCGTGACCCGAGCCAAAATTAAGAATCAGGTGCTTAACTGATTGGGACACCCAAGCACCTCTAAGAAATTATTATAGGCACTTTTAAGATACAAAAAACTATATGGCATAGATATATTCAGGTTCTTTCCATGTAGGAACTAAACTTTCAGCTAAATAACTGTATGACAATAAGGTGAAATGATCAACTTGGTGGTTTTCTGGGTTTGGTACATCTGTTCTAAGTTGTTTCAGGGCAATCAAAATTGATATATGGCTGTAGCATAGCAAATATTTCAAAACTAAGATCTTACCCATGGCTTTATCCAGCATCATTCCTAATAAGGGATTCACTCAATATGTATTCAGGAAATGCATCTACTGAAGTACTACACTTAAATTTAGATTTTGAATCAATAAGAATGAAGTTTCAGCATTTCTATATTAAAAGTTGGCCCCGTGGATGTGTTCTCAAGCAACTGTGATTACTATCACTTTAATTTCACATAATGCTATGTATATAGTCTTATTATATTTTTTCATGGGTAAATTCTTTAACTCTGTGATGATGGTACTTTCATTATGTAAATCTTAGCCATTATTGAGACTCTCTAGAAAATTGTATCTGTAACACAAGAGATCTTTACATGTAATAGCCCTTTCACGGAAGCCCACAGGCCCTTATTTCCTCAGAATCTACTGAGATGGCCCCTCGAAATCACTAAAAAAATTGTGTTTGAACAGCAGAGTTGAAATTCTCAGACTTTAAAAAGCCACAAGAACAAATTATTTTTTAAATACTCTCTCTTCCCTACTCAAGCCCTCCCAGAGTGCATTACAGTATTTTTTGTTTAAAACCTAATCATAGATACACACACACACACACACACACACACACACACGGACTCACACCCATCCACCCATCCCTGAATGGACTGAAGTGACCCAAAAGAAAGTCAACATATAGGAAAAGATGCTGGAGGGCCTCTAGGGTAGTATTTTCAAAGTGTAGTCTTGAGATGAATTCAGTATGATCCCACAAGCATTTTATTAGAAATGGAACAGACTGCAGTGGAATGGAATGGAATGGATAATCAGTGTTTGATAACATCAAATCTCCGAACTTAGGAACCCTGGCATCATGGGAAATCTTGGAGCAGGGCAGCTATGGGTATACATGTGCAGGTGTATTTGGAAATGATACGCCCATGGATCTTACACGTGGGGCTCAGGCATGCTGCAGCACAGAGTGACCACAGTGGGAAATAATCTAGAAAGAAAGGCTTCCTGCCCCTACCATTACTGTGGGAACTGTTAGTGGGGGTGCTGTGCTCCTTGATCACTACAATGCTCATCCAGGGGACAAGAATGACATCTGAATGCTGGATACCCTTTTAGGACCATTTTCCATAGGGCCATAGTAAAAACCACTGACTGACTCCTTTAGAGACAGGGAACTTCCCCCCTAGGGTTGCTGAATTTATCACAAGACAGAACCCCAGAGAGCAGTCAGAGATTCTTATGATACATTAGATGAGATGTTGAAATCATTTAATGTGAATATTCAAAGAAATGGGACCTCGTTTTATACCCCAAATAAAGTAGGCCATATCACTTACATAAGTATTTCAGGTATTTTAAGTTGTATCAGTCCATAGACAAGTTGGCTTCCAAAGTATGACTTAGGAATCTCACGCATATACATGCCACACACACAATATGCTATCCTGTAAAGGAGAAAGGTAACTTTTACTAATGTTAAAATCGGAGATCCTATAGTTTTGATTCCCTATTGTATTGATTCCTGGAGAAAAAAGGATGTGTGGGTATTTGAGTGTCTGTTAAAAGAAAAAGAAAAAGAAAGATGAAAGCCTTACGGTGTCACGAGTATCCTTGTGTTACTTTAAATTTGGCTGTTTTTAATATACACAGAGAAAATTATCTTAGTGGCAGGGAAGGCATAAGTTTGCACAATGTAGAAGCAGGCAACAAGAAAGCTTCCGATGATCTTGAAAGAGGAAACCCTGGATTGCCACAGAGATGCAGGCTCCAAAGTGTCTTCAGATACAAATGTGGTCATAAAATCCACACTTCTAGCAACAGGCCCCATGGATAGAATCTCCTGGGGGCTCCTGGGTGGCTCAGTCAGTTGGGTATCTGACCCTTGATTTCAGTTCAGGTCATGATCCCAAGGCCATGGGATCCAGCCCCACATCAGGCTCTGCACTGAGTGTGGAGCCGGTTTGAGATTGTTTCTTTCTCTCCCTCTGCCCCTCTTCCCCACTGTGTGCTCTCTCTCTGTCTATCTCTCTCAAATTTAAAAAAAAAAAAAAAAGGAATCTTCTGGACAGAGCAAGGTCTTCCTTCTACTGTATTTACATCTAACATACACATACACACACACACACACACACACACACACACACACACACACACACACACAAAAGCACATGCACACAGAAACATCATCCACATGTTTCTCTTTGAGAACAAATCTGTGGGCATCAGCAAGGCAGTAATTTTAAAAAAATGTCATATAATTAGGTATATGGGAAGAAATGACATTGTTTTTCTTGCCATATCACACAATCAATATTGGACTGAACTACATGACTGTACCAATATTTGGCTGTTTGACTTATAAAAATGACAAGTTAGCTCAGTTCCATCTAATATTGTTTGGAGTCCTTACCATGTACAGAACCTGTAAGAATAATTTATTTCATATACTACCTTCACAAAATCACAGAGAAAATGACAGGGATGCACAGTGAAACCTTTATGATAATTTCACAAAAGACAGAGAAAGAATAATGAGGAAGGAAGCTTTACAGGGGTGCAGTATGAACAAGCAAGAACACAAAAGTCAAATCAATGCATCATCACTGAACACGTACCATTCACAAGACATGTGGCCCTTGTCCTCAAGTACCTTCAACTTAGTTGGAAAATACAATACATGAAAAACATTACACCTAAGACTGTCACGTAATTTTCACTTGGGGCAGATAAACTAGCCCAAAGAATATCAAACTGGACACTTCCTGAGAATTTAAAAAGTAAGAATTTAAATAAGTAACTCCCTTAATAAAACAGAAAGAAACAAAAACAATGCCTAAAAAGTTTCATATTATAACATACCAAAAGTTTCCCTGCTCACAAGAATCATGTTAAAATATATCTAATGTATAAAAATGTTTACAATTGTCCACCAATTTAAATATTGCACAGAAGCCAAGGATGCTAAGACCAAATAAATGTCATTGGATTTCACAGAAGGAAGAAGATGGACAAAAAAATAGATCTCAAAGGGATTAAATATTTAAGTAGAAAGGCTTATGGAAAAACAGACGGATTGACTGTGTTTATTTCCATCTCCTCCCAAAACCTAAATAAAATAGTACAGGCATAAGATAGTACAGGCATAAAGAAGGTATGAACATACAATGACAAAAACAGGGGAGGCATCATAGTAGATCAGAGAGTTTAATACATTTTAGAGAAGCAGAAAGGAGGATGGAAGAATGGAAACAACTCAGCAAAGCAGAGAAAGGTAAAACAAACCAAAAAAAAAAAGTGCCTGTACACAGCAAGCAATGAAAAAGCAGCCAATTCTCCTTGCACAGTTACACACACAAATACACTCAAGTTGAAAACCCAGTGCAACTAAGTACTAATACAGTTGAATATCAAGCACAACCCTGATAATAGGGGACTATTTGAAAGCCTGGGATATAGAATAGATGAGCCTTCAAGCCCTTCTTAACCCCAACACTGGCAAGTAAAGACAGAGGATGACAGATTTACAGCAAGCAGGCCTAGAAAGAAAATCAGCCCAGATTACAGCAAAAGGGCAGAGGCCCCAAAAGGGGGTATAGAGGGGTCCTTCAGTTGGGGAAAACAGAACAATTACATTATCTTATATACTGAGCCTTTGACAATAATATTGATGGGCAATGACAGACCTGATGAAGTAAGAAGAAATAATTCTAAATAGTTCATAGGAAAATAAGCAAATAAAACAAAAGCAATTATTAACTCCAGAGAAAACAAAAAGCTGAATGAAAAACTTAATCCTCAGATACAACTTCATAAAAATTTAAAACTTCAGTTTATCCAAGGGAACCATTAAGAAAGAAAAAGGCAAACCACTTTCCTCAAGAAAACACTTGTGAAATGTCTACTTGACAAGATTCATATCCTGAATATATAAATAAGTTCCTCAAATCAATAATAAAATGACAAGCCACCCAAATTAAAGCATAGCCAAAAGACTTTAACAGACACCTCACAAAAGAAGCTATCAAAGTTACCAATAAGAACATGTAAAAATGCCTATCAGGGAAATGACAGTAAAGGAATTTAAAATAAAGGAATTTAAACAGATAAAGAATAGGAGAAACATGAGGGATGATGGGTATCTGGCAGGATAAAAATGTTCTATAACTTGACCTGGGTGCTAACTATGCAGATATCCATATACATAAAAATCCCCCAAGTGGAATACTTAAGATTTGTATATTTTATTCAATAAAAATTATACTTTATAATTTTTTAAAAGATAATCCTCAGCAATCAACAGTTTGTGCCATAATACATGACTGAAGGATGTGGAAATAGAGATGAAGGTAAGACAGCTAAATCTTTACCTATATTCACCAAATATTAAACGATAGATCAAGAAGTAGTTATTTTACACAAGCATATTTTACAGAGATGTTGGGGCTAGTCATAGCTACCTCTCGGGAAACAAGATGAGGCTGAGAGTAGGGGACAGAGGCCTGCTACTTTTCAAAATAAATGTTTTATATTATTTTATTATATTATATTTTATTTTTTAAACTGCATACATTAATTTGGTAGGAAATTTTTTTGGCAAATATTAAATTATAAATTACAAAATACATGACTATTTATATAAACATGGGACAAACAAGTATGCCTCAGTGGATACCTTTTATTTTGCCAGTGTAGCATTCAGTCCCCCATCTATACTCTGATTTTCCTTCCTTCTCTACAGCACTCCATATGGTCTGGGGTGGGGGCCTTCTCCAACCCAGCATCAGTAGTAGTCTGTGACTCAGGCCCAATCCAACCTATGGTCCTGGTCCTTGGCCAGAGAGATTTCTTTCCTCCCAGGAAGAAGCACAAGGCCCAATTTGGGCCAATGAGAGCTATACTGAGTTCTATATAAATGTTGAAGGAAAAGCATGCTCTTATCTAGAGCTGCTGACGGCCACCCTGCCACCAAGACAGAACTTGCCCAAAAATGGGCTGTCATCACTCTGTCTCTCTGTGTCTCAAAAATAAGTAAATAAATAAATAAATAAAGGTGGGGGGAGCGCCTGGGTGGCTCAGTCAGTTGAGTGTCCGACTCAGGTCATGATCTCGTGGTTGACGAGTTCGAGCCCAGCATCAGGCTCTGTGCTGACAGCTCAGAGCCTGAAGCCTGCTTCGGATTCTGTGTCTCCCTCTCTCTCTGCCCCTCCCCCAAACACACTCTGTCTCTGTCTCAAAAATATATAAACATTAAAAAAAACTTTATAAAAAAGAATGGAGCTGCCAGAATGAACAGCAAGAGGAGAGATGGGAAGAAGGCATGTGAGCCCTGATGCCTGTGGTTGAACCCCTGGTTCCGGTAGGTCTGAAGTTTGTCTACCCCTGCCTTTTTCATTAATTATAAGAGGCAGTAACACAAAATGGAAAATCACTTGACTGCCTGGGTTCAAACTTCGCCTTTACTACTTACTAACTGTGTGACCTTGGCGTGTCACTTAACCTCTTCTTCATTTCTTTTAATGTTTATTTTTATATTTTAGAAAGAGAGAGAGCGTGCACGCATGCACGCACAAGAGAGGGAGGAGCAGAGACAGAGGGGGAGACACAGAATCCGAAGCAGGCTCCATGCCCTGAACTATCTGTACAGAGCCCCACAAGGGGCTCAAACCCAGGAACTGTAAGATCATGCCCTGAGCTGAAGTCGGATGCTTAACCGACTGACCAACCCAGGCGCCCCCTTCCTCATATTTAAAATGAGGACAGAGGGGCACCTGGGTAGCTCAGTAGGCTGAGCACTGATTTCAGCCCAGGTCTTGATCTCGTGGTTCCTGAGTTGGAACCCCCCATCAGGCTTGCTGTTGTCAGCATGGAGCCTGCTTTGGATCCTCTCTCTCTCTCTGCCCTTCCCCCACAGGCTCTCTCTCTCAAAAATAAATAAACGTTTAAAAAAACTTTTTTTAATAAAATGGGGGCAGAAATAACACCGACCACACAGAATCCAATGAGTTAAAAAATGTAATACACACACATATGCATATATTTACATATATGTATATGTATAAGAACAGTTATAGCTTAATATACATTTATATGTTAAAATCCCATTTAGATTTGTATGTGCAAGAGCCATATTTTTATTTTTAGTAATTATATTTCCCTTTTTCCTTAAACCAGTTTGATCGGTGTTTTCCACTTTTTACAAAAGCCAGGACCCTGATTAATTCAATACCCAAGAGAGAAGCCATACAAAATCAATGGAGAGATTTAAGTAGTTATACATAAAACGCAAACACAACATAAACATAAATGTTCTCTATGGCAGAAGAAAATCATCAAAAACTACAAAGTACATAGAAATGGAAGAAACCATATTTGTAACCTTTAGAATTGATAGTTTTTGCCCTTACACAGAACAGGGTGCAGATGCTAAACAAAGTGGGCAAAAAAATAAACACAATTCACAAGTGAAAAAAAAACAAACAGGAATACAAAAAATAATGTTTGGTTTTCAATAATCAAACAAAACAAACAGGAACTCATTTTTTTCCAATGACACAGCTATCGATTATTTTAAATTTTATTATCCAGTGTTGGCAAGTGTCTCGTACCACCGGTGAGAATGTTAATTGACACAACCATTTGGAAAGGCAATCTAGCTATAATAAAAATCAGCATACCTTTGACACAATCATTCTTCTAGGAATGTATCTAAGGAAAAACTTCAGGGTGTACACAAACATTTTCCCTACAAGTTTACCCCTTGTAATTATATACAGATTTGTATTCATATACAGAAACATTGGAAATTGAATGTCCAAAAAATAGAAGATTCATTAAAATCCAGGGGCACCTGGGTGGCTCAGTCAATTAAGCGTCTGACTTCAGCTCAGGACATAATCTCATGGCTCTTGAGTTCAAGCCCCGTGTCAGGCTCTGTGCTGACAGCTCAGAGCCTGGAGCCTGCTTCGGATTCTGTGTCTCCCTCTCTCTCTGCCCCTCCCCTGCTTGCGCTCTGTCTCTCTCTGTCTCTGAAAAATAAATAAACTTTAAAAAAAATTTTTTAAATCCATGAGTTCCAATACTGTTTAGTCATTTAAAATGTTAGCAGAAAATACGTACATACTGAAGAATGTTCATGATTATTAAATGAAATAAACAGGTTAAAAAACTTTGAGTATGAGCCTGTTTTGTTGTAAATATATACGTGTAAAAATGGGAAAAGATCTACTAGAATATGCATCAAATGATAGTGACATTTCTGGGTAGTAGAATTATGGCTGTCCTAATTTGTTGGGGTTTTATTTCTCGCTTATATACATTTCACTTTCTCCACTGAACCTTCACAGACCTTCAATTAAAAAAAAATGTATTTTGGGGCGCCTGGGTGGCTCAGTCAGTTAAGGGTCTGACTTTGGCTCAGGTCATGATCTCGCGGTTTGTGAGTTTGAGCCCCGCATCGGGCTCTGTGCTGACAGCTCGGAGCCTGGAGCCTGCTTCAGATTCTGTGTCTCTCCATCTCTCAGCCCCTCCCCTGCTCATGCTCTGTGTCTCTCTGTCTCTCAATAATAAATAAATGCTAAAAAAAATTTATTAAAAAATGTATTTTAAATTCATTTAAAAAAATCTTAAGACCCCTCTAGGAGTAGCTTCTGTCATGCATTTGGAGCCAAAATGCATGCAACCATTAGGTGTAGCACAGAGAATGAGAAACTTAAGCAAGTAGACTCTCTTTGGGGAAAATTTGGTTGTAAAAACAAGAAGCCAAGGTCTCAAGAACACATGTGGTATACAGACACTGCGATGGAGTGTCTGCATCAGAGAAAAGGAACAGTCCAAAAACAAAAAAGGAAGGCATCTCTGGGGGAGATGTCCAATGCCTTCAGCAGTCACTTACTGTGTTTTCCACCCTCCAGTAGCTTCTCTTCAGGCTTGGCTGGGCTACCTCACCTGGATTCCCACCTGCCCTTTCCCTAATGCTGCACAGGCTCAAGAAAGAGACAGAACTTACCCACCAGTGGAAACCATACTCTCAGCCTTTCGGTGTCTTAACGCCCTACATTTGGTACAGTAGGCACTTTCCATCAGCAACTTCACCCAGGGAAGAAAACAGGATAGCTGAAGCCCTATACAAGCCTCCCTTAGACCTCCCCTCCCATGGAAAAGTAACCACCATCCAGAAGTGCAGTCATAATACACACTTGACCTTAATAACGACAAAGTGAGTTTTCAACAATTCACAAGGGCTTGCACACTCTGTAAGACAGATTACGATACCTTTTCATTTATTTTTAGCATATTAACAGCTGGTGACCCAGATTAAGAAATAATGTAAAATGTGAAAAGGCAGACTATACCACTAAATTCTTTCACAGATGGAAAGTGGACTCTGTAAAAAGCTTCAGACCAAGAATTCAAGTAATTAGCTGGAAGTGGAGAGCGGGGAGGAATACCTACAAGTGGGTAAAGTGAAGCATGGAAAAACGATGACAAAACCTGGCTGGGATCCCAGCAGATCCTTAGCTACTTTCTGGACAAGTAACTAACCAGGGACTGGTAGAGGCCAAGAAGCCCTGCTAATGCAGCTGCCGAAGGAGCGGCTGGAGGAGGTTCTTGTTAGTTGAGGATGAGCTTGGGTAGATATTAAAAGAAATACAATCCTCTTACTGCACTGGGAGTGTGCGTGTGTGGAGGGAGGGGCCAGTGGCAGCCACACAGCCTCCGGTCCTGGGGACAGGCAAAGGGATCAGTGCCCCCTTCCGCTCAGTTCCTCCAGGTGGGTGGGAACCGAGAGCAGCCTGAGCCAGGGTCTGAAGAGGGAAATTCAGGGTCATTTTGAGCAACACGGCAAATCTGACTTCCAGTAAAAGAGGCAAACACTAAACACCCAGAATCCCAGGGACGGAAAACACTGCCACATGAAAGGGAAAACAGTTCCACTGACACAAACCGTGGGGCTCAATTAGTCGGCGTTCATTTTCAAGTACGATGCTTAAGCTGCAATATGTCCTTTGGCTGGAGACACAAATGAAGACCTCAGTGCTGGCAAGGTCTTGATGACAAGCAGTCTCCAGGGGAGCCAGGCGAGCCCAGCGCCTGCCACAATACCTCAACTGCACAGGGCTGCGCTTGGTGTAAACCTGGGATTCATCTGTGCCCATCTCTGGGAGAGGAAAATAAATTACTGAGAGGCCAATATGCTGAGGAGCTTGTAAAACACTAGGGAACCCAACCTGAGCGTGCAATGTGGATTTTTTTTTTTTTTTTGTTTTTAATGCAATAAAACGCCCTCTTTGTGCAGAAATGTGCAAAGAACTGTTAGGTTCAGGTCACATGTATTTCTGACCTTCCAGAGAAGGACACCGACGTCCAAAAGGGCACACACAGAGAGGACCCCCCCCCCCCAAAAAAAAAAGAACACAGAGAAAGAAAAGTGTGTATCCACATCTCTATTTTGAACTCCAGGATTCACTGGACAGCACTGTATTAAAGCCATGGGTTTTCTGAGATGAGCCCGATCGATCCGTACAGATCTGGGGGGTGGCCTCTGCGCTGCACCAGCCGTTTCTGCCGCACTTGGGTCCCCAGGAGACCCCCCGGAGGGAGGACTGCTGCCGCAATCTCCCGCCCGGACCCGCGGGCCAGCGGGCCAGCGGGGAGCGGGCGCCGCGGGCGGGAAGAAGCGCTCGGCTCCGGGGACCGCGGGCGAGCCGCAGCACCTGCCACCGCTCGCGCCCTCGCCCGCCCGGGAGAGCGGCGACCGCGGCCAGCAGCGCGGGGGGCGAGCGCGCGGGGAGACTCGGGCGGACCGCGCGCCCCGGGCGCTCCAGCCTCCCCGCCCGCGGCCGCCTCGCTGCAGTCGCCGCGGCGCAGCACAGGGCATCCCCGCGCCCCCCGGCCCCGGCCTCCGCCGCTCCCCCGGCCCGCTCGGCCCTCGCCGCCGCGCGCCCCCGCCACCTGCCCCGCGGCCCGTCGCCCGCTCTGACCTTTTCCTGCGCGCGGTTGAGCCGCTTCTGCACGTTCTTGGCGAAGATGCCCGTCTTGATGTCGGCCATGGCTGCGGGTCCGGGAGGCTGCGAGGAGCGGAGCGGAGCGGGCGGCGGGCCGGCGGCGGCGAGGACGAGCGGGAGCGCAGGAGGAGGAGCGGGAGGGGAGGTGGAGGAGGAGGAGGAGGCGCGGGAGGGGCTGCGAGGAGCAGCCGGGGAGCGCCGGCAGGGGTGAGGGAGGGGCGCAGCGCTAGGCACCGGCTTAAAGCGACAGCGCGCAGGCGGGACGCGCGGGGCCCGGCTGCGGGGCGGCGAGAAAAAGCGAGGGAAGAAGCCAGAAGTCAAAATGCCCCGAGAGTGCCCGCGGCGGTGGAAGAGGAGGTCGGGAGGGGAGAGGGGAACGAGCCCAGCGGCAGTCCGGGGGCCCCGAGGCGGCTCCGGGGTTCTTTCGAGGCGGAGTTTGCGTTGGGGGAGGCCGAATGGGGCCCGATTCTTTCCAGAAAAAAAAAAAAAAAAAAAAAAAAAAAAAAAAAAAAGGAGGCTCGGGGGAGGGGGGCGGGGGGCGGGAATGGGGAAGCCGGGATGGGAGGTGCTCTGACGTGGAGGCGGGGGGATGGGCTCTTCCGGAGAGTGCACCCCTCCCTGGTTGTGTGTTCCAGAAAGCTGGGCCTCGCCCTGCCCTCAGGAGGCACACAGCCCGAGGAAAGGTGACTGGGAAACCAAGTCAGTGCGGGGTTTAGAGCTGCCGTGGAGAGGAAAGCGATGCCCACACTTCCCCAAACTTTGAAGACGAGATTTGGGGCCCGCGGTAGGGAGGTTCCATGTTGAGAAGGGACGGTCCCTGTAAGCAAGGTGCTGTGCTTTGGTGATCTGGGTAATTGCTGCCCCAAGGACAGTCAGGTCCTTGATTGCCTCACGTCAACATCGCAAGACCTGGGCCTCTTGCCCTGTGGCTTCCTGCGAACCTGCTGGCAACCTCACAGGGATTCACTATCCTCAGTATGCTTAGCAGAAGGGAGAATAATAGGGATAAATTTGTCGTATACTTTACACAGAGCTCTTGAAGGCCCTGACCAGTGGTGAAACCATTCAGTCACTTCTGAGTGTGAGGCAGTGTGGCCGGTGGCCCAGCAAGCAGGTCAGAGGTAATCAGGCACCTGAATCTGGTGAGCCCCAATGAGCATCTCACTGGAGCAGACTGTCACCTGTGGAGCACCCCTGTGAACCATCCCTTGGTATCCACTCGGTGGGAAGTCCCCCTACCTTAGTTGTAGAATGGCACCGTGACTGGCTTTTGCCAATAAGATATAGTAAAAGTACACTGGGCCAGTTCCAGCCTAAGCCTGGAGAAGCCGAGCGGGTTTGGCACTCTACAGAGCCCTGTGCTACCGTGTAGAATTTCTCCCTGCTGCGAAAAGCCTCATGGAGAGGCCACGTGGAAAGGGAGAAACCTCAGCCTCCATCTGTCTGACCCACTGACTAAATTCGCATCAGCAAGACCACCAGAAGAACCGCTCAGCTGATCCCAGCAGAGCACAGTGTGGTGAGTAAACAAAATGGTAGTGCTTTTCAGCCACTAACTTTTGCAGTGGTTTATTACTGAAATATCCAGCCTGTTCACTTGGCTCTTATATCCTCTGGATGACTATTCATCCCCGTTTGCCTGGGAATTAAGGGGTTTCCAGGAGATAGGACTTCTAGTTCTAAAGCCCAGAAATCCCTGGGTAAACCTGGATGAACTGGTCACCCTACTTCCAATATCTGAAGTAAACAGGAGTTTACTTCACAGGGAAGTAGAGAGAAAATCCCTCTCTTGGTCAACACTCAGTAGAAAAGACTGCCCAGGGGGCCTGGGTGGCTCAGTAAGTTAAGCTTCTGACTTCGGCTCAGGTCATGATGTCAGGGTTTCTGGGTTCAAGCCCCACGTTGGGGTCTGTGCTGACAGCTCAGAGCCTGGAGCCTATTTCAGATTCTGTGTCTCCCTCTCTCTGCCCTTCCCCAGCTCACTCTCTCTCTCTCTCTCTCTCTCTCTCTCTCAAAAATAAACAAATATTAAAAAAGGAAAAGGAAAGAAAAGAAAAGGCTGGCCAGAAGACAGAAATTGAGTCATGTCTCTAAAACACGGGGCTTTAGAACCTTAGCTTGGCCCTGAGATCTTATCTTGAGGATACCAGCCTCAGAATGCTGGAATACACCAGAATGTTCTGGAGCATATCAGTCTGTGGGCACAGTCCATGGGGGTCCCAAAGCCCCCTCTGCTCCCATCCTGGGCCTGGCTATAGCTTCCCTCACAAATGTCACTGCCCTCTTTCTAAACAAGCAAGGGACAGAGTTCCAAGCAATAAAAACCAAGCAGGTTTACTTTTCCTCTGCTTGCTGAGGGCCCAAGCCATCCATTCCCACTGCACCAGGCTTTGTCTCTCCTTGGAATTACTCCCCCACCAATTTTTGAAACACAGCAAATATCTTTTGAACTAAAATTGCAAATGGCTAGCTTTTCCCGCAGTTCAGATGCCCAAATCTAGTTCTGGAATGGGGGTGGAAAGGGGAAGCGAGTCATTTCTTGATAATTGTATTTGAAATGCATGCTGAGCATGTTACAAAGTTGTTATGCGCAAACTTATCGAATTAGTGCTCTCCAGCTGAGAGAGAAAACGGTATCTATTTTCAGGTTGCTATGAGGGTCATTCTAGCCAGTCTAGAATAGTGATGAAGCACTTAGCTGCTACTTAGTAGGTGCTTTGCAAATATTTGTTGAAAAAAAATGCATGGGTACATGAGACTAGATATTGGGCACCCATCTAAGCTGTTTCTTCTCCTAATTCTGCAATAATGCTCCTGGAACGGCGGTGTGTGGAAGGGGCCCCCAACTACGATGATTTTTAAATATTGTTACGCCATACAGTAGAGGCATTTTTCATACAAAATCTCCTGCAGGACCCAAATATATTAATCAGGTGGACCCGTCTCTGGTTGTGGAGGGTGTGAAGTGACCAGAGCCCCACCCATGAGGCCACCCGGTTATTGCCTGCATCTGTCTCTAAGGAAGACCTTCAGCGCTGCAGACTTCCCTGCCCACAGAGGAAATCCACAGAGGAAGTGACCTCAGAGGCACCTTCCACCTCCAGAGTCACAGGAGCCATGCTTCTGTGTGCATTTCCTTCACCCACAACACCACTGGACCCACCTCCCAACATTCCTTGCTTGCCGGTATTTCTTCCTCCTAGTTTTACCCCCCATTTTTCTCCTCAGTCAAGGGAAAACAGGGCTCCTACAGTTCCATGTAGATTTCACTGTTAATGAGGAATAACCCCAGTTCTTTCCCCCGTTGAGGACAAGCTTAGGTGTCAAGTTATAGTTAACATTTATTCAGGTAAGGTTCACAGACAGTATCATGACTCCAGCCCCACCCAGATCTTCTTCATCCAGGCAAGGAGGAAGTCCTGATTTTTCTTTTCTTGTTTTTGAGAGAGAGAGAGAGAGAGAGAGAGAGAGAGAGAGAGGGAGAGAGAGGGAGTGAGAGTGCAGGTGTACGCAGGGGAGGGGCAGGGAGAAAGAGACTCTGAAGCAGGCTCTGTGCCCAGCATGGAGCCCAGCACAGGGCTCGATCTCATGACCCTGATATCATGACCTGAGCCAAAATCAAGAGTCAGATGCTGAACCAACTGCACCACCCAGAAGCCCCTTCCTGAATTATTTTTAACTTTCAGTTTTTCTTTCCTCCTAAATTTAGCTTAAGATTGGTTGATAAGTAAAAAATGTGAATTATGCTAAGTTCTGATAATTTGGAATAGGCCTGGAATCACTACTGTGTTATCACAGAACTCATTTTTCATATTTTTAATGGCACAGATCTTTATGCTCGCCAATCTTTGTATCTTGTAAGTCCAATTTAGACCCTTAAGGAAGGAGATTTTTAAATCCATGTTTAAACGTATCTAGTTATTTGAAGCTCTTACAAGAGTTGTAATATATGCTATGGTGTCTCATTGGCCACAGCCTCTTTGCATCATTGTATCTAATGAAGGAGGCATTTCCTTTAAACATTTGGTGAAGCCTACCTGGAATTTCAGCCCCCATCAAATCTTGAGTAGTTGTTACACTTCCCTCTTTGTTCAAAGACTCAGATGCAATTTTATTTTCTCTCACAAATGTTAAAGTAGCAGCGGATGGAGCACGTTCTCCAGAAAGATACATATTTTGACCAATTATCTTCTACATTTCAAGTAAAAACATACAAGTGCGGATTCACAGTCAACTCTTCAAAGTATGCCAATTATTTACATTCTAGTCCCACATACAGTTTTACTAAATTTTGCCTGTATGACTGCCCTCTTCTATTCCTAATTTAACCAGGTCTAAAAATAGCAACTTCCTCACTACATTAATAATGCATCACTAATGCGTCCCAAAATACTAACTAGGAGTGAAGAGCTTTGTTTTTCATAGACAGAGCCATTGGCCACCAAGAAAAACAATCACAATGTATAAATTGCCTAATAACTGTAATGTATTTTGACACCATGCTTGATGCTTTTTTGCAGAGTAGATGCAAAACAACTCCCATATCCCAAACAAATTGCTAGAACATCACTTAATAGCTTATAAGCCAATCGAGAGGTCAGGGAGCAAAACAAAATGGAAATTCTAATTAGCCACAACTCTTTCTGAAGAAGGGGACAAGTTCCTGCAAATATTTTAAGCTATTTTCTATCCACAAATAAGCTCTAAAAATTCCACATCCAAGGTGGGTATGAGCATATTTGTCTGGGCAACCGAGAGCACCCTCTTAATAGCTTTAAGAGCTGGATTTTCTTACTGGGAATTTTCCAGCTTGGACAACCCCCGCTTCATAGCAGGGACGTTCTTCAAAACCTCTTAAGAAATACTTAATTGTATCATGTATTGGAAGAGAACTTTTTGGTTCAAGGAACTTATTTTTGGTTAAATTTGCCCGTGTTTATATTTTATAAGAATAGAGCTATCCACATGTGGCTGCCTTTGACTGCCTGGCCACTCCCCTACCCTCACCTGTTCTGTCACCCCTATACTTCTGTCTCCAAGGTGGCTCCTAGAGCTGTGGCCACCAGCAGAGTAGAGGTCCTACCTGGGACCATAGTGTGGGGATCCTTGAACCCCCACATTGTCCTCAGTGTCCCCCCACTGCAAGCCTGCATGCACTTCAGCCAAAGCCCCTGGTTAAGGAGGCCAGTCCGGGGTCATGCTAGGATCTTATGTTCAGGAAGCCTGGACTAAGCATCGTGTTCTCCCAAATATCTGCCTGCCTACTTCCCTGCAGTAGACCCTCCGAGCTCTCCAGAAGCCACGTGACCTTCTACCTGTTCTCACATCTCAAAACCCCCTCACTCCACCACTCTGCTCTAAAGACCCCCAACATGCTGCTGTTTCAAGCCACCTGCAAGGAATCAGGCAGGTTGGGTGGTGAGCGTGGGAAGAGTCCCTGTATTACACTCAGTGTTACTGCCGTCGTTCAACAGTATTGGGCTTACACAGGCTTCAGTTAGCCAGTCTAGGACACAATTTGTCATGGATTGAGCTGTGTCCCTGTGATATTGTCATTTATAATAAGAAATATTATATTTGGTCCCTGTCCGTGTTTCTGGCACAGAGCTCCTAAAACCCTTGGAACTCCCCCAAGTGATGAGAGCAATAAAGGCATCTGGCTATCCAGAAGCAGGTCCCTGTCAACCATACCTGAATGTCTGTTAATGAGGTGGCTTTTGGAAAACTCTAAGGATGAGGGCCGGTTGCCAGGGGACCCAACCATGTGATTAGAATATTGGAACTGTCAATCCCCCACCCCTACAGGGTCCCCTCCTGGGGAGGAGAGAAAAGCTGGAGAGTGGGTTCAGTCACCTATGGCCAATGATTTAATCATTCGTGCCTATGTAATGAAGCCTCCATAAAAACCCAAAAGGATTAGATCTAGAGGGCTTCTGGGCTGGTGAACACAGGGAGGCACTAGGAAAGTGGCAGGCCTGAAGGGGCAGGGAAGTTCTGCACCCCTTCCCCATACCTTGTCCTATGCATCTCTTCCCTCTGGCCGGTCCTGTGTTATATCCTTTTATAATAAACCAGTGATCTAGTAGGTAAAATGTTTCTCTGAGTTCTGTGAGACGATGTAGCAAATTGATTGAATCCAAGGAGGGAGATGTGGGAACGTCTGATTTACAGTAAAACCTTGGATGTGAGTAACTTGTTCTGCGAGTATTCTGCAAGACAAGCAAATATGTCTAATAAATTTTAACTTGCTAAGCAGGCGATGTCTTGCAATACGGGTAGTACCTGACACCGAATGTCACATGATCACAACTGAGCCAATGGTTCTTCTCTCTCTCTCTCTCTCTCTCTCTGTCTCTCTGTCTCTCTCTCTGTCTCTCTCTCTCTCTCTGTGGGATTGTGGGTGATCATCTCCCATGCTCCAATGCTCGGTCTCAGGCCATGGTGTTTGGCAGAAATCAGTGATTTTTCAGAACGTTGAAAGGTGCCCACAACTGCACTAGTGTATTTTTTTTTGTCACTTCAAAGCACCTATGGACAGTTCTTTGCTTTTCCAGACAAGAGTAAGCTTAGGAATGCTTTGCTTCATTCTAGGTCAGGCTGCCTGCAGATACAGACCCTGTCCTCGGCTGCCTTCTTGCCATTAAATACAGTATATAGCAAGTTTATTAATACTGTACTATAGTCAACATCCATGGGAGTGTATACAATGCCCCCGTGCAGAAAAAGATTCCATTGAGCCAATAGATAGCAGTGATTCCGTTAGTGATTGTGACAGTCGTCTTACGCGATACCCCTCCTCTCTCTTGTCTCCCTCACACCAGCCACCAAGATTTTCAGAGGTAAGTGCAGGTTAATTTGTTTCTTTTTCTTTATATTTTGCATTTTCTTTATTATTTTGTTTTGTATTACAGTATTATAACCATTTTTATATGAGTATTTTTAGGTGTAGAACGAATCCTCTGAGTTTCTATTATTTCTTATGGCGAAATTTGCTTTCATACACAAATGCTTTGGATTACAAGCATATTTCCGGAACGAATTATGCTGGCAAAATAAAGTTTACTGTATTTATAAACAGTTGGTGAGCAGCATCGGTGACAACCGGGACTTATACCTGGTGTCTGAAGTGGGAGGCAGGTGCAGTCTTGTGGCACTGAACCTTTAATGTGTGGGATTCGATGCCAAGTCCTCATAGATGGGGTCAGGACTGAACGGAATTGTAGGATACCCAGCCAGTGTTGCAGAATTGCATGGTAAGGGGAACCTGAGCCCTCCTCCCATGTTTGGTGGTCAGAAGAAGTATAGAAAAGAGACACACGGGAGGAATTTTTTCCCAGTTCCCACAAGGGATGAAGTCATAACCCCTGGTACCTGTGAATATGACCTGATTTGGAAATAGGGTCCATACAGTTGTAATTGAGCTATAAATCAACATGAGGTCATACTGGAGGAAGGTGGACCCTTAATCCGACATAACTGGTGTCCTTATAAAGAGAGGGGAGATGCAGACACAGACACACACAAAAGGAAAATGCCCCGAGCAGTCAGCGCCAGTGTGGAGATGGAAGCAGAGACCCAAGTAACACAGCCACACGCAAGGAGCCCCAAGGACCCCCAGCAGCACAGAGGCAGGGAGAGGGAGCCTGGCCCTGCTCACACCTTGATGGTCCTCTAGCCTCCAGAATCGAGGGAATGGCTTGTTGTTTGTTACCGCAGGCCTAAGAAACTAACACAGAATCCGGCCTCTTTCTTCCTACCAGCCTGCATCTTGGAAAACTGTATCCCCCAATCCAAGTAACTGACAAACAGATCTCCAAACAGGAGCTTTTCATTAGTTGGAACAGTCTGTGTTCATCTGTTGCTTTCTTCGGAAACAATGTCTTTTTAATAAGCATATGATCTGTCCATATTCTCCTTAATTTAGTAGGAAAAGCGGTAGCTTTTGAGGGAGCCTGTGGCAGGTCGGGTCCTTCCGAAGCAGGGGCTGAGTTTGGGGCGCAAGCTAAGTAAAGCATTGAACTGTGAGAGGCAGGAGGAGGAAGGGTTGGCAGAGGAGAAAGTCCAGCGGCCAGGCAGGCCTGATGAAACCTTGACCAATCTGGGAGGGGCTCTGTCTGTCGTGAGCATAGTGAGTGCCTCTGTTTGACAGGGGCTGGGCCACTACCGCCCTGCCCACCGGCCACCCTAGGAGGGGTGTGAATGGGGCCAGGTGGTTCTCTGCCTGGGGACTGCATTCCCTCAGAGGGAGGCAGCAAGCCTTCTCCAATGGGGGGGGGGGGGGGGTGTCTGGGCAGCGGATCCCACTCCTACTCTCTGTGGTCCAGATAGAGAGCTCCTGGGCACATACTAGGCCCATGCGCTTCAGTCTCTCCAAACTGTCATTCTCTCTTTCTTCAGCTCTCCATGTTCTTGTGCCCCCTATGGGCACTGAGACACCAGAAGGTTCTGAAGGTACCTTAACACTTCCTGGGTCATCCTCCTCGAAGGCCAGACTTTTACATTTAAACATGGTCCATTTGTCCCTAATGGATGAAGTCAGTTACAGTCACCTGTGTTGTCAGATTTCTCCACTCAAAAGCTACCACTTCCCCACTTGTAATAAATGAGAAACTTGTAGGTAGATATTCTGAGACTATATGCAAACTCCTGTCAAACTCTCGCTCCCCCAATTTGGCATGCATGAGGATTCTTGCCTAAATCTGTCTTTACTAAGATGATTTTTAAATGGTAATTTTCCAATTCCATCAGTGCTACCGTGTTTATTAGTCAGCATTCTACTGTACGGAACAGGTCACCTTTTCTTCCCAGGTATTTTTTAACTTACGATCTGTTATCAAGGTAGACTCCTGGATCTGTGATTTATTCACTCTATTTCTGTTCTTATTCACCTTAATGCTCAGTTATCCCAGCCTTGGCCAATGAAAGGCTTTCATTTCTTTTTCTTATATACCCTCATCATTCTTTTGGCACTTATTTTCTGGCATAATAAGATGTTCCAGGCTCATCTTGTATTTTCTGGGCTTTGAATAAGCCATTTCTCCATGAACTCCTGGTTCATTTCTGTGGAGAATTATATTTAGAAATGAAGGTCTTGGCTCAGGCTCTACTCATTGCAACTGAATGTCTGAGTGTCATTGAAATAATAAATTTATACCAATGCCTCTAATTTGAATCCACCCTAGGTTTTTGCTTGCCTTCCCCCCATTCCATGTTCCTACCTCTATCTCCCAACTTCCATATTCCTCTGGCTCCCAAAAACCTCACTGTAGTCCCTCATTTGCTCAGTTCTGCAGTAGCCACAAAATGATTTCATAATGCTCGTGTCACTACAACAAATAAACCTACTGAAAGGAGTCAAGGTTGGTTTACCTTTTTTTTTTTTTTTCCTTTAGATTGAAGTCAGAGTACTATGTTCCAAACTTATTTGGGGTACTGGCATAAAGACAGACATACAGACCAATGAAATCAAAGAGAGAACCCAGAAAAAAACTTTCACATGTATGGTCATATGATTTTTAAGAAGAGGGGCCAAAGCCACTCAATGAAGAAAGGACAGTCTTTTCAACAAATGGTGCTGGGAAAACTGGGTATTGATATGCAAATAGATGAAGTTGCACTCTTACTTTATACCATATACAAAATGGATCAAAGGCCTAAATGTAAGACCCAAAACTGGAACACTCTTATAAGAAAATATGAGAGGAAAGCCTTTGTGATACTGGGTTTGGCAGTGACTTCTTGGATCTCACTAACATCATGGACAACAAAATTAAATAGGTAAATTGGGACACAACAAAATTAAATGCTTTTGTGCCTCACAAAAAACAACAGAGTCAAAAGGCAAACCATGGAACCCGAGAATATATTTGTTTACCACATATCTGATAAGGGATTCATATCCAGAACATATAAAGAACTCCTACAAATCAAGAACAAAAACAACCTGATGAAAAAAATGGACAAAGGACTTGAATAGACTGTTCTCCAAAGAAGATAACAAATGGCCAATAAGCCCATGAAAAGATGTTCAGTATCACTCACCATCAGGAAATGCAAATCAAAACCACAATGAGATGCCACTTTATGCCCATTAAGACAGGTACTCTCAAAAACAGAAAATAATTGTTGGCAAGGATGTGGAGAACTTGGAACCCTCGTGCACTATTGGTGGGAATGTAAAATGTTACAGCCTCTGTGGAAAATAATGTGGTACTTTTTCAAAAAATTAAGAATAGAATTACTATATGATCCAGAAATTCCACTTCTGGATATATATCCACCCTCCAATTAAAGTAAGGTCTCAAAGAGATATTTGTACACCCATGTTCACAGCAGCATTATTCGTAATAAACAAAATATAGAAGCAACTCTAGTGTCCATTGACTAATGGATAAACAAGTATGGTATATACATACAACAAAGTTTTATTCAAACTTATAAAGGAAGGAGATGCTGGGGCGCTTGGGTGGCTCAGTTGGTAAAGCTTCCGACTTTTGATTTCAGCTCAGGTCATGATCCCAGGGTCGTGGAATTGAGCCCCCCTTTGGGCTCTGCGCTGAGCATGGAGCCTGCTTGGGATTCTCTCTCTCTCTCTCTCTCTCTCTCTCTTTCTCTCTCTCTGTCTCTCCATCCCTCCGTCTCTCTCAAAATAAATCAATAAACTTTAAAAAAATAAGGAAAGGAAATCTTGATGCATGCTACAACATGAATGAATCTTGAGGACATAATGCCAAGTAAAACAAGCCTTTCACAAAAGAACAAGTACCACGTGATTCCACTTATGTAAAGTACCTAGATTTCAAAGAGACAGAAAATAGAACAGTGGTGCCCATGACTGGGGGCAGTGGGGATTTGCTGTTTAATAGGTACAGAGTTTCAGTTTTCAAAGACGAAAAGAGTTGCACAGGTGGATAATGGTGATGATCATACAACACTGTGGATGTGCTTCATGTCGCCAAACTACACACTTAAAAACTGGCTAACATGATAAATTGTATGCTGTTTTACCACAACGAAAAATGAAAACCTTCTTCAGGCAAATCACTTTATTCATTGGAAACAGGCTCATTTGTTCCTGTTTTCCTTTAGTTTGAGATTTTTCTCTCATTCTTGTTATTAAATCTGTAGAACATTAGTACAAATTCTATACAACATTGTATAGAAAGGTATACCCAGGGAAGAGTCATCCCTTTGCCTGTCCCTACAATCCCTTCATCTCCATCCCTGCGGGTAACCAGTTTCATCTTGTTTTATCTTTCTTGTATTTATTTGTTGTTTTGTTTTATCTTTCTTGTATTTATTTTTTGCAAAATTATACAGATGTGTGTAGTTTTTACATTTTCTTCTACTTTTTAAAAAACGTTTATTTATTTTGAGAGAGCGAGTGCGTGTGGAGGGGCAGAGAGAGTGGAAGAGAGAGAGAATCCCAAGCTGACTCAGCGCTGTCAGCTCGTAGCCCAATGTGGAGCTCGAACTCACGAGTTGCGAGCCTGACCTGAGCTGAAATCAAGAGTCGGGCACTCACCCAACTCAGCCACCCAGGTGCCCCAATTTTCTTCTACTTTTTATAAAAAAAGGTGGCATACCACATGTATTTTTTTGCATTTTTCACTTAAAATATATTCTCAAAACTATTCCCTTTCAGTTCATAGAAATTTTCCTCATTTTTTTTTTACTGGTTCATAATACTCCATAGTATGTATTTCCCATACTTTACTTATCCAAAAATTATTGTCCTAATTTATCTTGATGCTCAAATTGTCCCAGATTTAGCCACTGAAAGCAGTCTCCTGCATTTGAGCATTTAAGTAATTGGCAGTATTTTGCCATTACAAATAGTGCTTCGATGAATAACTTTTGCATATGAATAACTTTTTGCATATGTATTTTCATGTTGTTCAAAGTGTATCTTCAGGATAATATTCCTAGAAGTGAAATCTGTGAGTCAAAGAATACACACACATGGAGTTTTGTTCAGTATTGTCGAATTATTTTCCTTAGGATAGTACTTTTTTTCATTCTAATCAGCAAGGTATAAAAGTGCCTGTTTCCCCACAGTCTTGCTAATTTTATCAAGCCTTTGGATTTTTGTCAACATGAGGGATAACGAGAAGGAACTGTAACGCTGAAATAAATGAAAGATTATTTCTCAAATATCCCTCTACTGTGAAGACAAGAGATTATGAAAGTTGTATCACTAATTCCAATATCTGGGTCATCTGCATCTGTAGGCTGATTCTATCAATGTTTGTGTTTTTAAAAGTTTTTTAAAGTTTATTTATTTGGAAAGAGAGGAAGAGAGTAGGGGAGGGACAGAGCGAGAGGGAGAGAGAGAGAGTCCCAAGCAGGCTCTGTACTATCCATGCACCGCCCAGTGCGGGGCTCAAACCCACAAACCATGAGATCTTGACCTGAGCTGAAATCAAGAGTCAGACGCTTAACTGACTGAGCCACCCAGGCGCCACTCAATGTTTTTTTTTTTTAATGTAGACAAAAATCATGTCTCTTACTTACACTTGCATGACAGACATTGTGTATAAATGAGTAGACATTGAAGCAAATAATCTTTTGCCCCAGAATGGTCCACCCTTTTCTGTTAGGCAGCTAAGGTAAAAGGATGATTTCTTTCATCTTATTAGGAGTTAAGCTGGGTAGGGAATCAGTAGCAGCTTCAGATGGTTGCAGTTTACCTGTGGTCCTCTTGAGAATGAAGTCAACCCTCTCCCTCCAGTGGGGCCTTGCAAGTGATTCACCAGAATACGATAAGACCTTGGGATCTCTCTCTGCTTTCAGCTTCTTACACTATGGAGGGCCTGACCTCCTTGATCTCATTGGGAGTTGAGCAGTGGTAGCCGGGGTTTTGATTCAGTTATCTTCTAGCATCAAGTATTTTGAGGTGATGTCAGGCCCCTCCAGCCTGTGACACAGGCACAGTGGGACTAAGTGATACCTCTGTCTTCCAGCTCCAGCTCTGGCCACCACTAATTCAGAAAAAGCGGGAGAGATTGTTGAGTGTGGAGGGCTAGATTTATGTTTGAGATTTGCATTAGCTTTCCACGGCTACTTTAACAAATTACTGTAGACTTGGTGGCTTAAAACAGCACAGATTTATTACCTTATGGTTCTGTAGATCAGAAGTCTGACACAGACTTCAATGCGCCAAGGTCAAGGTATCAGCTGGGTGCATTCCTTTCTGGAGGCTCTAGAGGGGAATGCCAATTCTTTGTCATTTCCAGCTTCCAGAATTCCATTCCTTACCTTATGGCCTCTTTCTCCATCCCAAGAGTCAGCAATTTCAATCCCAATCCTTCTCTTCCCATGCTGCCATCTGTCTGGTTCTTTTTTCCAACTCCCTCTTTTACTTCTAAGGACACTTGTGATTACATTGAGCGCATTAAAATAATCCAAGATAATCTCCCCATTTTAGAGCCAGCTGATTAGTGACCTCAATTCCATTGGCTATCTTAACTCCCGTTTGGCATGTAACCTGACATATTCACAGATTCTGGGGATTATGATGTGGATGTCTTTGAGGGGCCATTAATTGCCAACCACGGGTCTTTTGCAGATTCCATTCTATTAGCCAAGTCTCATTCAACATTCAGCTGATTTCCTGTTGTGGAAAGTTGGTTTGACTCTGGCAGACCCTCCACTATCCACGCCATAGGCTAGGTTCTGTTCTCAGGGAAGCGGACTCTAAGATGGCGCTCGGTGTGCAGGCTGTTTACAGGAAGTGCCCCTGGGGATCAGTACCTGTGAAAGGAAGTATGTTAGTTTCCTGGGGGTTCCATAACAAATTTCCACAAACTGGGTGACTTAAAACGAGAAATTTATTCTCTCATATTTCTGGACAGCAGAAGTCAGAAATCAAGGTGTTGGCAGGTCCCCGCCCTAAACCCGTTGGTTTAGGGCCCATCTTGGGGTACTAAAGGAGGTTCTATTCCTTATTCCTTGCCTCTTCCAGCTTCTACTGGCTATTAATATTTTTGGCCTATAGCTGTTCACACCAATCTCTGCCTCTAACTTCACAGGGCCTTCTACCCCTCTCTTCTCTGTGTGTTTCTGTCCTCTATGTCTCTTATAAGGACATCATTTGTTAGATCTAGAGCCCACCCAATAATCCACGATGAACCCATCTCGAATCCTTAGTACATCTGCAAAAACCATTTTTACAAGTAGGTTAGCATTCAGAGGTTCTAGGGATTAGGCAATGGACATATCATTGGGAGTACCGGAGAGTAGGAAGCGGGATTGGACACGGGAAGAAGCTGAGCTGCAGTACATGTCCCACTACCTCAGCAAGCCACACAGAAAGCTTTGGAACTGAAATGGTCCATCAGATTTCTCCTGCGTTGTGAAGAAATGTCCAGAAATTTATACCCATGCGGTCATAAAATGCGGGCTGCCCCTGGAAGGGCATGGTGACTGTCTGTAACTGAGGTAATCCCTGAAGGCTGGCTGTACCTCCAGCAATGGGAACAACAGTCCTTCTTTTAAAGGGAAATTGGTTATTGCATCTCCTGTGCAGCCCAGCTCCACTTCTTCATATGCATTTGGGGAGTAGCTCTTCCAACCTTGTGTCATTGTGATAAGCACATCCACCAGGCTTCTACGCCACCTTCCGTTGTTCCAGAGCTTTGTCTTCCCCATTGGTCTCATGGCCTAGTTCTACCTCCCTTAAGCCCCAGTCTGCAGAGGAGGCCACCAGTGAGTTTCTTAAGTGATGTCACTACACTCCTGATGACTGTGGCACATGGTGGGTCTTCCAGGACTTCCCATGAAAAGTGATTATCTGTTGAGTTTTTGGCCTTATGTAGTATATCCACTCCACCTTGCCCACTTCTGGGAGTCTTTTAATCCCTCCCTCCCATTGCCTGCCACAGTAGTTCTGTTTTGTTTCTTCCCCACTTAGGCCATTACTTTTTCCATGCTTTTAGGAGCCATTGGAGTCCTTGCCAGGGTGTTAAACCCTGTATCTTGGGAAAGTGCAACTAATTTATAAACCTTCTCTTATCCAATCTTAAGTTCCGGGTCCCCTTTCTCAACCACGTTGAGCATCCAGACCCACACACCCTCCCCCGGATCTTGCCAGTACATGCTGTCTGGGACCGACCAACAGTGCCTTTGTGGTACACTCCTTTCCTCCTTTTTCACACCCCACACCACTGCTTGGGATATCATGTGACTTCACCTGAATTCCAGGCCTAGTAGCCAGGACTGAAGTGAGGGGCACATCCTGGGTGCATCCTTGCCTCGCAGGGGGAGACCTTTGAATGGTCTTCAAGGGAACAGAGTGCTAGCTCTCGATGGGGGGATGGGCCACTTCTGAAAGCTCAGAAATTTTAGGGAAATTTATGGATTTAAGATGTTCAGGGTTTTTGAAACTTAAAAAAAAAGATATTGAGGTTTTTCAATTTAGATATCTCCATCTCATGTGTCAACGTCCTATTCTTTTGCAGACAAGGCTCTAATCTTGGTGCTGAAGGCTCACCAGAGCTGAGAGTTTAGCCCTGGGAGCTCTGCTCCTCTGGTGATTAAGTCCTGCGCCCAGGCTCAGATTGCTCTGCACTTGCCACTAAGATGCTTTTCAGAGCCTCCTACATTCTACCAAGAGGGTACCCTGTCTCTCACTCTGGGTTTTCAATTGACAGTTAATAGCTTATAGTCTTATGTTTTTCCGGTGTGTCAATCAGCTGGGCAACAGGTATTGTACTCCGTAATTGTTTTACTTACTGTTTCCTATATATTTTCTTTAAACATTTTTTTATTCTGACTTCTTTCACGTAGCACAATACCCTCCAGTCCCATCCATGTTATTGCAAATGGCAGGATTCTCATGGTCAAGTAGTATTCCATTGTATATCTAAACCACATCTTCTTTATCCATTCGTCAGTTGATGAACCTTTGGGCTCTTTCCATAATTTGGCTATTGTTGAAAGCGCTGCTGTAAACATTGGGGTACATGTGCCTCTATACATCAGCACTCCTGTATCCTTTAAATAAATGCCTAGTAGTGCTATTGCTATGTCATAGGGTAGTTCTGTTTTTAATGAACTACTATGAAACTAGAAGTCAACCACAAGAAAAAACCTGGAAAAACCACACCGTTTTCCAGAACGGCTGCACTAGTTTGCATTCCCACCAGCAGTGCAGGAGGGTTCCCGTTTCTGCATGTCCTCACCAACATATGTTGTTTCCTGGTTGTTAATTTTAGCCACTCTGACCAGTGTGAGGTGGTATCTCTTCGCAGTTTTGATTTGTATTTCCCTGATGATGAGTGATGTTGAGCATCTTTTCACATGTCTATTTTGGCCCATTTTTTTATTTGGTTTATTCATTTTTGCGTGTTGGGTTTTATAAGTTCTTTACAGAGTTTGGATACTAACCCTTTCTCAGGTCATTTGCACATGTCTATTCCCATTCTGTAAGTTGCCATTTCGTTTTGTTCACTGCTTCCTTTACTGTGCGGGAGCTTTTTATTTTAATGGAGTCTCAGGGGTTTATTGGCTTTTGGTTCTCTTGCCTCAGGAAACATCTAGAAAGAAGTTGCTATGGCCAATGTCAAAGAAGCTACTAACTGTGTTCTCTTCTAGGATTCTTATGGTTTGGGGTCTCACATTTAGGTCTTTAATCCATTTTGAATTTATTTTGGGGTGTGGTGTAAGAAAGTGGTCCCGTTTCATTCTTTTGCACTTGCTGACCAGTTTTCCAACACTATTTGTTGAAGAGACTCTCTTTTTCCTATTGGATATTCTTTCCTGCTTTGTCAAAGCTTAATTGACCATTTAGGTGTGGGTTCATTTCTGGATGTTCTATTCTTTTCTATTGATCCCTGTGTCTTTTTGGGGGCACTACTATATGGTTTTGATTGCTACAGTTTTGTAATATAACTTGAAGTCTGGAATTGTGATGCCTCCAGCTCTGCTTTTCTTTTTCAAGTTCTCTTTGCTATTTGAGGTCTTTTGTGGTTTCATACAAACTTTAGGATTGTTTTTTTTAGCTCTGCGAGAAATGCTGGTGGTATTTTGGTAGGGATTGCATTCAATGTGTAGATTTCTTGGGTAGTGTAGACATTTTAACAAAGTCTGTTCTTCCAATCTGTGAGCATGGAATGATTTTCCATTTCCATTGAAGATGTTGTGTCATCTTCAATTTCTTTCATCAGTATTTTACAGTTTTCAGAGGAGAGGTCTTTCACATCTTTGGTTAGGTTTATTCTTGGGTATCTTATGGTTTTAGTGCAATTGTAAATGGGATCGATTCCTTAATTCTCTTTCTGCTGCTTTATTATTGGTGTATAGAAATGTAACAGATTCTATACATTGATTTTGTATCCTGTGACTTTACTGAATTTGTGTATCAGCTCTAGCAGTTGGTGGAGTCTTTAGGGTTTTCTATATAGAGCATCATGTCACCTGAAAATAAAGTTTTACTTTAGTGAAAGTTTTACTTATTCCTTGCCAATTTGGATGCCTTTGATTTCCTTTTGTTGTCTGATTGCTGAAGCTAGGACTTCCAACACTATATTAAATAACAATGGTGAGCATGGACATCCCTGTCTTCTTCCTGACCTTAGAGGTAAAGCTCTCAGTTTTTCCCCATAGAGGATGATATTAACTGTGGGTTTTTCATAGGTGACCTTTATTATGTTGAAGTATGTTTGCTCTAAATCTATTTTGTTGAGGGTTTTTATCATGAATGGATATTGTACTTTGTCAGATTCTTTTTCTGCATCTATTGAAAGCAAGGTCATATGGTTCTTATCCTTTCTTTTATTAATGTGGTGTATCACGTTGATTGATTGTGAATAATGAACCATCCTTGCAACCCAGGAATAAATTCTACTTGATTGTGATGAATGATTTTTTAATGTATTGTTGGATTCAGTTTGCTAGTCTTCTGTTGAAAATTTCTGCATCTATATTTATCCGGGATATTGGCCTGGAGTTCTCTTTTTTAATAGTGTCTTTATCTGGTTTTGGTATCAGGGTAATGCTGACCTCATAGAATGAATTTGGAAGTGTTCCTTTCTTTTCTTTTCTTTTCTTTTCTTTTCTTTTCTTTTCTTGTCTTTTCTTTTCTTTTCTTTTCTTTTCTTTCTTTTTTTTTTTCCTTTTCTTTTTTTCTTTTTTCTTTTTTGGAATAGTTTGAGAAGAATAGGTATTAACTCTTCTTTAATTTTTGTTAGAATTTACCTGTGAAGCCATGTGGTCCTGGACTTTTGTTTGTTGGAGTTTTGTTGTTGTTGTTGTTGTTTTTGTTTTGTTTTTTTATTACCGGTTCAAGTCTTTGTTGGTTATTAGTCTGTTCATGTTTCTTGTTTCTTCCTATTTCTGTTTTGGTAGTTTATATGTTTCTAGGAATTTATCTATTTTTTCCAGTTTGTCCAATTTGTTGGCATTTTTCATAATACTCTTTTATAATTGTTTGTATTTCTGTGGTATTAGTATTATTTCTCCTCTCTCATTTGTGATTTTATTTATTTAGGTCCTTTCTCTTTTATTTTTGATAAGTTTGGCTAGAGGTTTATCAATTTTATTTTTTCAAAGAACCAGCTCCTGGTTTCATTGATCTGTTTTATTATTTTTGTAGTTTCTGTATCATTTATTTCTGCTCTAATCTTTATTCTTTCCTTCCTTCTCCTGGCTTTAAGCTTCATTTGTTGTTCTTTTTCTAACTCCTTTAGGTGTAAGGTTATTTGAGATAACCTTATTTGAGATTTCTCTTGCTCCTTGAGGTAGTCCTGTATTGCTTATACTTTTTTCTTAAAACTGCTTTTGTTGTACCCCAAAGGTTTTAGACTATTGTGTTTTCATTTTCATTTGTTTCTATGTATTTTTTTATTTCCTCTTTGATTTCCTAGTTGACCCATTCATTGTTTAGTAGGATGTTGTTTAAACTCCATGTAATTGTGGTTTTTCCAGGTTTTTTCTTGTGGTTGACTTCTAGTTTCATAGCATTGTCTCAGAAGAAGTGCATGCTATGACGTCAGTCTTTTTTGTTTCTTAAAAATTTTTTAAATGTTTATTTATTATTAAGAGACAGAGAGAGCATGAGTGGGGGAGGGGCAGAGAGAGAGGGAGACACAGAATCTGAAGCAGGCTACAGGCTCCGAGCCATCAGCACAGAGCCTGAAGCAGGGCTCGAACTAACAAACAGCGAAATCATGACCTGAGCCAAAGTCAGACGCCCAACCGACTGAGCCTCCCAGGTGCCCCTGTCTTTTTTATTTCTTAAGGCCCTTTTTTTGTGTGTGATCTAATATGTGACCTATTCTGAGAATGTTCCATGTACATTTGAAAAGAATGTGTATTCTCCAGCTTTAAAATGGAATGTTCCAAATATATCTGTTAAGTTCATCTGGCCCAGTGTGTCATTAAAAGCTGTTGTTTCCTTCTTGATTTTCTGTTAAGATGACCTGTACATTGATGTAAGTGGGGTGTTAAAGGCCCCTACTATTTTTGTATTATTATCAATTAGTTCCTTTATGTTTGTTTTTAATTGTCTTATATATTTGGATGCTTTCAGGTTGGATGCTTAAATATTTATAGTTGTTATATCTTTTTGTTGGATTGTCTCTTTTATGATTATATAGTGCCCTTCTTTGTCTATTATTACAGTCTTTGTTCTAAAGTCTAATTTTTCTTTTTTTAATATTTTTTATGTTTTTTTTTTTGAGAGAGAAACACAAGCATGAGCAGGGGAGGGGCAGAGAGAGAGGGAGACACAGAATCTGAAGCAGGCTGCAGGCTCTGAGCTGTCAGCACAGAGCCTGATGAGGGGCTTGAACCTATAAGCCATGAGATCATGACCTGAGCCAAAGTCAGATGCTTAACAAATTGAGCCACCCAGGCACCCCTAAAGTCTAATTTTTCTGACATAAGTGTTGCTTTTCTGGCTTTTATTTTGACATCCATATGCATGATAAATATTTCCCCATCCCCTCACTTTTAATCTGCAGGTGTCTTTATGTTTAAAATGAGTCTCTTATAGGTAGCATGCTTAGTCCATTTACACTCAAAGTAATTATTGATAAATAATATATTTATTGCCATTTTGTTGCTTGTTTTGTCATTTTTTTCCTAGAGTTTTTCTCTCTTTTTTTTTTTTTTTTTTTTTGTCTTTGTCATTTTTGGTCTCTCCTTTGCACTTTAAGGGTCTCCTTCAATATTACTTACAGGGCTGGTTTAGTGGTCATGAACTCCTTTGGTTTTTGTTTGTCTGGGAAACTCTTTATTTGACCTTCTATTCTGAATGATAGCCTTGCTGGATAGGGTATTCTTGGCTACAGATGTTTCCCATTCAGCACTTTGAATATATCATGCCATTCTCTTCTGGTCTGCCAAGTTTCTATTGAGAAATCTCCAGCCAGCCTTATGGGTCTTCCTTTATAAGTTAAGGACTTCTTTTGTCTTGCTGCTTTTAAGATTTTTTTCTTTATCACTATAGTTTTCAAATTAATTACTATATGCCTTGGTGTTGGCCTGATTTTGTTGATTTTGATGGGAATTCTCTGTGCCTCCTGGATCTGGATGTCTGTTTCCTTCCCTAGATTAAGGAAGTTTTCTGTTGTTATTTCCTCAAATAAATTTTCTGCCAGCCCCCCTTTGTCTCTCTTCTTCTTCTGGGAGTCCTATAATATGAATGTTATTATGTTTGATAGAGTCACAGAGTTGCCTAGGTCTATCTCATATTGTGTAATTCTTCTTTCTCTCTTTTGTTCAGCTTTATTACTTTGCATTGTTTTGTCTTCTAAGTAATTAATTTCTTCCTCTGCTTCCTCCACCCTGCTGTTCATTGCACTGAGCCTGTTTCCAATCTCATTTCTTGCACTTTTTATCCCTGATTGATTCTTTTTTAACTCTTTTGTCTCTGTGGTAAGGGTCTCATTAATGTCTTCTATTCTTTTGTTAAGCCTGATGAGTATCCTTATGACCGTTGCTTTAAATTATCCGTCAAGCATGTTGCTTATATCTTTCACTTAGATCTCTGACTGTGGCCTTATCTTGTCTTTTCATTTGTGATAAATTCCTCTGTCTTCACATTTTATCTAAGTCTTTGCCTTCTTCTCTATGTTAGAAAAGCCAGTTGTGTCTTCTGTTCCTGAAAGTAATAGCCTTATGAAGAAGAGGTCATGTAGTACCCAAGGCCTGGTGCTTCAGGGAGTGTTTCCAGTGTGTGCTGTGTTCTCTCTGCTATTGTGTTTGGCTGCTTTATCCTTCAGGCTAGTCATCTGCATAGGCTCTCTTTGCCTGCTGTCAGTCCCCCACCTGAATATGGCAAGTTTTAAGTAGATGTGCTCTGGTCTGCTTGTGAAATGAGACCTGACACTACCTCCACTGAGGCCCTGCGGAACTCTCTGGTTGGGAGATGTGTTGTGTGCAGGGGTTTGTGCTGGTCTTCTGGAGTAAGGTCTGCCACACTGGGACTGAGACAAGTGTGCTGAGAAGAACAGCCCCGCCAGAGCACAAGGGGATGGGCCTTGGTGTGTGTAAGTTAGGCAGCCAGTGTGGACACTGACCTCCTTCCCACAGGTGGCTCTCTGTTTATGCTAAGGGATGGGGAGGGAAATGGCACTAGCCAGCTCCTTTGTTCCTAGAGAGGGGTCTCTGTGAATGTTGCCTCTCAAGGATGCATTCTGAAGAGCAAATAATCTCTCCATCGTGTGCCCCCACTGCTCTTCAGATCACAGTTTCCACACTGTCATTCCTGGGGTCATTTGCCTACATTCTCTCTGGGAGTGGTGTAGTGCCCTCCAGGCTCTATCCCAGCTGAGCCTGCGGACCTTTAAAATTCCAGGCTTTAAGCCCCACTGGGTGCATGAAATTCAGCCCCTCTCAGTTTCGAAGCCAATGCCTTTGGGGAAATGTTCTCCTTGTGTGTTCCCCTGTGTCTCCTCTGTCTCTCTCACCCTCTTCCATGACCACAGTTCCCTCCCCTCCATAGCACACATGATCCGTTTCTCCCCTAAACCATGTATCCACACTTCCTACCTTCTGCTTGTAGCCTCCACTCTCCTTTTAGCTGTGGAGTTTGTTCTGTCAGTCTTTAGGTTGATTTCTGGGGTATTTAGGACGATCTGATAGTTATCTAGTTGTGTTTGCAGGACGAGACCAGTCTATGGTCCTCCTAGTCCACCGCAATCTCAGTCTCTGATTTTTGTATATTGATTTTATATCCTCCAGCTTTACTGAATTTATTTTTTAGTCTTAGCAGTCTTTTTTCTCATACCATAGTAGTTTCTTATGGCGTCTTCAGGATTTTCTATAAATAAGATCATGTCACTGCAGTCAGGGACCATTTTACTTCTTCCTTTCCAATCTGGATGATTTGGATTTCTTTTTTCCTATCTGACTGATCTGGTTAGAACTTCTAGTACTGTGTTGATTAGAAGTGGTGAGAGTGGACATCCTTGCCTTCTTCTTGATCTTAGAGGAAAAGCTTTTTAGTTTTTCACCAGTGAGTATGATATCAGCTATGGAATTTTCGTATTCAGCTTTAATATGTGGAGGTCCTTTGCTCTCCCATAACTTTTCAAACATTGGCTGATATATTTGACCAGCCAGTGCACTTTTCCAGGTGTACCGTCAGCATTCATCACTGATGAAGTTTTAATAACTCTCTGTGCTCCACTTATCACCATGATGGAGTCCTCATTGCCAGCTGAAGAGAGTAATCTAACTCCAAAACCTCACTTTTTAAAGTGTATTTATTTATTTTTGAGAGAGGGAGAGCACAAGCAAGGGAGGGGCAGAGAGAGAGAGGGAGACACAGAATCCAAAACAGCTTCCAGGCTCTGAGCTGTCAGCACTGAGCTTGACAGGGGGCTCGAACTCATGAGCTGTGAGATAATGCCCTGAGCTGAAGTTGGACACTTAACCAACTGAGTGACCCAGGTGCCCCCCAAACCCCACTGTAAATGTTCACTTTTTTGGCCACTCATGGCAATAACTCTCACAGCTGGAGTTCTCTGTACAGCAGTCTGAGACGAGAGTCTAATGGACAGTATGTTTATTAGGAATTGACATGTATGGAAGAGAGGAGGGAGAAGTGGGTTTAGATAGAAAGATAAATCAAGCTGCAATGCAGACCCAGTATTCTCAGCCAATCCCACAAGGAGTTATGGAATAAAATGGCCAGTCACCGTTTTCTTGTGTTGAGTCAAGATGCCTTATCAGTCATTAGATAAAGACCATCCCCAGAAGAGCATGATGTTAGGCCACTTGGCTTTCTGCAGTTCAGGCAATCACTGAAGGATTTAAAAAACAAAGTCTGTCTTCTGACAGCATTCCCAGTCCCTAAGCCAATAAGTCCTTCCTTGAAGATTTTGAGTGGCATATCCATGCTACCAGACAGGACAATTACTCCTACATATGAAAATAGCTGCCGCTCATTCCTCACTTGGAAAGGGCTTGCCATGTTCTTCAATATAGATCATTTAGACTTTATTGTTTCCCAAGCTCTTCAATATCATTTTAATGTAATTTTAAAATTGAGATTTTGCAGTTTATCTGATACGTTGCTTGGGCAGGAAGTGTGATGTTTCATAACATCGGCAGCCTGATCAGCAGTGAAACTATTCCAACCTCTGAATTGTTAATTTCAGTTATGTGTCTTTCAGTTCTGGAATTCCCAGTTGGTTATTCTCTATAACATCTGGTAGGTGCTGAAATTCATTATTTTGTCATTTAATTTCTTGAGTATATTCATTACAACTATTTTAATATTCTTTAAAAAAATTTTTTTTAATGTTTTTATTTATTTTTGAGACAGAGCATGAGCGGAGGAGGGGCAGAGAGAAAGGGAGACACAGAATCTGAAGCAGGCTCCTGGCTCTGAGCTGTCACCACAGATCCTGACGTGGGGCTTGAAGTCACAAACTGTGATATCATGACCTGAGCCGAAGTCGGACGCCTAACCGACTGAGCCACCCAGGCGCCCCTAAATTTTTTTTTAATGTTTATTTATTTTTGAGAGAAAGACAGAGCCCAAGCGGAGGAGGGTCAGAGAGAGAGGGAGACACAGAATCCAAAGCAGGGTCTAGGCTCCGAGCTGTCAGCACAGTCTGACGCAGGGCTCGAACTCACAGATTGTGAGATCATGACCTGAGCTGAAGTCAGACGCTTAACCGACTGAGCCACCCAGGTGCCCCAACTATTTTAATATACTTATCTGAGAACTCGAATATTTAAATTTCCCATCCAAATATTTTCTTGGTTTTTTTCTCCTTCTTTCTTTTTTACTCCCTTCATTTCTCTTCCCTTCCCCTTCATTCCTTCTTCTTCTTTTTTTTTGGCATGGGAAGTTGTTTTTGGTTGACTATGCATCACATATGATATATTGTCAAGATAAATTGAGGCTCAATGATATCATCCTCCAGCCAGGACTTTCTTTTGATTTTGGTGAACAGTTAGAGAAATAAAGATCACATTGATTCCAATAGAGATTGAACTCATTCAAACCTGTTTTTCGTAAAGGCTGGGCAGTTTATGATTCACTGTAATTTGGAGTATCTACACTTTTGGAATGGAATGGAATGATTCCAGCTGTCTTGTTCCTTTTTGCGCTTGTACTCCAGTGTTTATAACCAAGCCCCCTGAGCCTTCCAGAAATTCTACTCAGCTTCTCTCTCTTGTAAACCACAATTTTCTCAACTTCCAGACTTGCAGCTTCTTCTTCTTCTTTTTTTTTTAATCAATAAAATTTCCCAGCTAGAGCAGGGAGTAAAAAAAATGGTGCCAAATCTCAGTGTCAACAGCCTCTTTTCCCTAATTTATAGAATCTTACCTCCTTCAGTCCTCACTGACTTGGTAGCTCTCTGATACCTTCAGATGGTGTGTGTGTGTGTGTGTGTGTGTGTGTGTGTGTGCGCACGTGCATACATGTTTAATTCTGTTCGGCTTTTCTACACATTGTTGGTAAGAAGGTGAGTTTACTACAAGATAGTTCATCATTGTCAAAAACACAATTCCAAGCTCTTGCTTTATTGAGTTTATGTTTTTAGTAATTGTTTTATAGCACAAAACAGCCCTGAGGAGTTTCCTTCCATTCTCTGAGTTACATTTTTATTTACTGGACTAGGTTTGTCTTTGGTAGGGAAGAGTTGAGTTTTATGTGTTTTTCTTTTCTGTAGTAGGTTTACACGTTCCTGTTCTGTTTCTTTTATCTTAATTATATCTCCCTGACCCTTCTCTGACATCCTATTCCCTCTGTCATAATGTGAGTGATTTCTTTATTTTCTTCCCATTGTATGGAACACCTTGTGTTCTCTCAAAATTTTAATTTGAGAAATTTGAGGCCTGAACAGTTCATGTTCTACTTGCTTTTTAAAAGCGAAAAGTGGCAAGACATGGAGGAGAATTTCGAGGAGGCCCTGTGCAGCCTTTGTTTAAATCCCTCATCTCTTCACTCATTCATTCATTTGATAATTTTTTTTTCATTGTTGACTATGTACCAGGCACTAATCTAAGTCCTTGGGATTTCTCAGTGAACAAAGCATACAAAAATATCTGTATTTATGCTTTATGTTTTAGTGGAGGAGAGGACCATAAACACTAAGACCAATAGATAAGCACATTAGAAGATGATGAGTATGATGAATGCGTGAAAAGGGGTAGGGAAAAAGTATTGGAAGTGCAGGGAATGGGATACTGGCAGTTGCCATTTTGACTTTGGTGATCAGTGTGAGTCTCTTTGGGAAGGTGAGATTTGGGCAGACTTGAAGGAGGAGTCTCTTGGGTATTTGAGAGAAGGTATTCTAAATAGTGGGAATGGCCACACCTAAATATAGTCAACTGATCTCATTTTTTTATAAGAAGATATATACATTATTTTAGAGGGAGTGTGCTAGCAGGGGAATAGGGCAGAGGGAGAGAGAGAGAGACAGAGACAGAGAGAATCTTAAGCAGGCTCTACTCTCAGCATGGAGCCTGACACAGGCTCCATTCCACGACCCTGGGATCATGACCTGAGCCAAAGTTAAGAGTCGGACGCTCAACCAACTGAGCCACGCAGGTGTCCCTCAACTAATCTTTGGTAAAAGACCAAAGGCAGTGCAATAATGAAAAGATAACTCTTTTCAATAATCGGTGCTGGCACAACATCCACATACAACAAATTAAATCTAGATTTGAACCGTAAGCCATTCACAAAAATCAACTAAAAATAGATCACAGATCTAAATGTAAAATGCAATCCTATAAAACTAGACAGTAATATAGGAGAAAACCTGATCACCTCAGGTGTGGCAATTGCTTTCTATATAGAACACCAAAGAGAGGATCCATGAAACGAATGATTGATAAGCTGGACCTGATTAAAATGAAAAGTTTTGCTCCGCAAAAGATGATGCCAAGAAGAAGGAGAAGACAAGCCACAAACTGGGGAAAAATATTTTCAAAAGACTTATCTGGTAAAAGACCATTAGCCAAAATACACGAAAGCATCTCAAAATTCAACAAAGAGTAAAACAATCTTATTAAAAATGAGCCAATGACATTAACAGACAGAAGATAAACAGATGGCAAATAAGCATATGAAAAGATACCCCACATTGTATTTCAGCAGGGAAATGAAAATTAAAACAAGATACCTCTACACGCCTATTAGAGTGGCCAAAATCCAGAACACTGACAACACCCAACGCTGGCAAGGATGTGGGGCGACAGGAACTCTCATTCATTGCTGGTGGGAATGCAAAATGTACCGCCACTTTGAAAGACATCTTGGTGGTTCCTCACAAAATTAAACACACACTTGCCATAGAATTCAGCAGTCGTGCTCCCTGATATGTATCAAAACAATTGAAAACTTACATCTGCACAAAAACCTCATACCAATGTTTACAGAAGCTTTATTCATGGGGCGCCTGGGTGGCTCAGTCGGTTAAGCATCCGAATTCAGCTCAAGTCATGATCTCACAGTTTGTGAGTTCGAGCCCCGTGGTGGGCTCTGTGCTGACAGCTCAGAGCCTGGAGCCTGCTTCGGACTCTGTGTCTCCCTCTTTCACTCTGTCCCTTCCCTACTCTCACTCTGTCTCTGTTTCCCAAAAATAAATAAACATTTAAAAAATTCAAAAAAAAAACTTTATTCATCATTGCCAAAACGTGGGGGAAAGTAAGGTGTCCCTTGGTATATGAATGGACAAACTTTAGTACATATAGACAATAGAATATGATTCAGGACTAAAAAGAAATGAGCTATAAAGCCCACAAAAAGACATGGAGGAACCTAATGCATATTACTAAGCAAAAGAAGGCAATCTGAAAAGGCTACTTACCTTATGATTTCTGGAAAAGGCATAAGTATGGAGACAGTAAAAAAAAAAATCAGTGGTTGTCAGGGGTTGGAGTGGGAGACTGATGAATCAGCAAAGCAGAGAGGGTTTTTAGGGCAGTGAAAATATTCTGTATGTTACCATAATGATGGATACATGTTATTATGTTTGTCCAAACCCATGAAGTGGATAACAATAAGAGTGAACCATATGTAAACTGTGAACTTTGTGTGATTATGATGTGTCAATGTAAGTTCATCCACTGAAAAATGCACCGCTCTAGCGGGCATATTTACAATGGGAGGGGTTTGCATATGTGGGGGCAGGGGTTTGTGGGAAATCTTTGTAACTTTCCCTGAATTTCGCTATGAATCTAAAAGTACTATAAAAAATTGAGTACAAATTTAGAAATAGTTAAATAATAAATGTTGGCGAATATGTGGATAAATTAGAACCTTCTTACGCTGCTAATGAGAGTGTAAAATGCAACAGCCACTTTGAAAAATAGTGTGACGGTTTATCAAAAAGTTAAACACTAGAGTACCATGTGACCTAGTAATTACACTTCCAAGTATATACCCAACAAAAATGAAAAAATACGTCCACAGAAAATTTGTATAAAAATGTTCATAGTAACGTCATTCATAACAGCCTAAAGGTAGAAAGAATCCAAATATTCACCAACTGATAGATGGATGAATAAAATGCAGTATATCCACACAATGGAATGTTATTCACTTATAAAAAGGAATTAAGTATTGATTCATGCTGTAATTAATGTAGGAATTAAGTGTTGATTCATGGGTGTACCTTAAAAGCATTAGCTAGGTGAAAGAAACTAGACACTAAAGGTCACATATTGTATGATTCCATTTACATGAAACGTCCAGAATAGACACATTTATAGAGAAGAAAGTAGATTAGTGGTTGCTTAAAACTGGGGGGGGGGGGGGGGGGGAGGGGGAGGAGGGTACAGTTTATTTCTGAAGTGACAAAAACATTCTAAAATTGATTGTGGCCATGGTTGCACAACTTTGTGAATATATTAGAAACCATTGGTTTTGTATACTTTAAATTTTTTTTAATGTTTAGTTTTGAGAGAGAGAGAGAGAAACAGAGCATGAGCGGGGTAGGGGCAGAGAGAGAGAGAGAGAGAGAGAGAGAGAGAGAGACAGAATCCCAAGCAGGCTCCAGACTCTGAGCTGTCAACCCAGAACCTGATGCGGGGCTCAAACTCATAGACCACGAGATCATGACCTGAGCCAAAGTCAGACACCTAACCAACTGAGCCACCCAGGTGCCCCAAGGTTTGTATACTTTAAATAGGCACATTGTGTGGTGTGTGAATTTTATCTTGATAAAGCTGTTACCAAAAACAAAAACAAAAGAACTTTCATAGCATACTTAAACCAAGTAAATAGAAATAGAAATGGCCTAGGGACACCTGCGTGTCTCAGTTGGTTAAGCATCCGACTTTTAGTTTCAGCTCAGGTCATGATCTCATGGTTCATGGGTTCGAGCTCCGTGTTGGGTAGTGCAGAGCCTGCTTGGGATTCTCTCTCTCTCTCTCTGCCCTCTCCCCCAACTCATGCTCTCTGTCTCAAAAATAAATAAATAAAACATAAGAAAACAAAGAAATACAAGTAGTCTATCATTCTATCACTCCAATAAATCCTGATTACATTTTTTTTTTATTTTGAGAGAGAGAGAGAGAGAGAGCACAAGCAGCAGAGAGGGGCAGAGGGAGAGAGAGAGAGAGAGAGAGAGGGAAATAGAATCTTAAGCAGAGTCCAAACTCAGCATGGAGTCTGACAGGGGGCTGGATCCCACAACTCTGAGATCATGACCTGAGCCAAAATCAAGAGTCCGACACTTAACCAATTGAACCACCCAGGTGCTCTACCCCGATGACATTTTAAGAATGAAATAATGTGTGTATGTGATTAGAATATTCAAACAAGAAAGGCACAAAACAGTGAGAAATATGTTACCCTTTTCCCTTTGCCAGTTGAAGTCCTTAAAAGTAACAAGTATTAAAATCTATTTTCAGAAAGTATTTTACATACAGACCAGCATATATTTAGTACATATCTTTATTTTTGTCTTTGTTGAGGTATAATTTACAAGTAAAAATTATATGTACTTAAGGCATACAACTTGATGCTGTGATTGACATATACACCCACGGTAATTATCACATCCATCACGGACATAGTTACCAAAATCTTTATTTATTTATTTACTTTTTGTTGTGGGAACCCCTAGGATCTACCCTCTTAGCAAATTTCAAATCCATAATACATTATTGTTAACGATAGTCACCATGCTGTATACTAGATCTCTAGAACTTACTCATCTTGCATAATTGAAACTTTGTACACTTGACCAACATCTCCTAACCCCACTCCCACCCCCTCCCTAGTCCCTGGTAACTACCATTCTACTCTCTGGTTCTATGAGTATGACAGTTTTAGATTCCACATGTAAATGGACTCATGCAGTATTTGTCTATGTCTGGTTTACTTAGCATGATATACACAAAGTTCATCAAAGTTGCAAATGGCAGGATTTCCTTCTTTTCTACGGCTAATAATCCCTCTCTCCCTCCGTGTGTGTGTGTGTGTGTGTGTGTGTGTGTGTGTGTGTGTATAGCAATTATATACAACAATTTTTGAATTTTTAAAACAATTGCTTTGAATTTTTCATCAGACATCCCATAGACTTACATTTCTCTTATGTCAGTTCCTGGAAATGTATTGTCTTCCTTTGGTGGTATCATGTTCCCTATAGGCTTGCATTGGTGTCCTCACATTTGAAGAAGTAGTCACCTCTTTGAGTTTTTTTTTTTTAACGTTTATTCATTTTTGAGCAATGGAGGGAGAGGGAGCATGAGTTGGGAGGGGGGCGGGGCAGAGAGAGAGGGAGACACAGAATCCGAAGCAGGCTCCAGGCTCTGAGCTGTCAGCACGGAGCCGGCCTCGGGGCTTGAACCCATGAACCGTGAGATCATGACCTGAGCCGAAGTCAGACGCCCAACCGACCAAGCCACCCAGGCGCCCCTCACCTCTCCAAGATTTTATCGACTGACTTTCATAGGGAAAAACTGTCACTCATGAGTGGATGTGAGGGCCCTGGCCCAGTGGGGCGTCGTGTTGTGCCTAGTCCGCCGGGTCCAGCGTCACGTGAGGGTGCCAGTGCGCAGCGCCCCCGCTCCAAGAGTGCTGGGGCACCAGATACAGGGTGCGCACAGCGCAGTGGCGCCCGTGCTGGGGCGAGAGGAGTGGCGGCGCGGGCTCTGTAGGGGCTCGGTGGGATGGGCTCTGGGAAGCTCTAGCACAGTCCTCCGTGTCAGAGAAGACTGCGGGGATTCTCAGTGGCAAAAGCTGCAGGGTTGAGGGGGGAAGGAAGGCGCCACAGCAGCAGCGAGGGCCGTTGGGGTCCTCCTTGGGTTCCTGCTCTCCTTTTGTGCGTGGAGGGAACTCGTGTCCAGGGAGAGGGGTTTGCGGGTCCCGGGGATGGCGTGATGCAGGTAAAAGGTTTCCTACCTTTCTGCTCTGTTTTTGGGCTCTACTCTGCTGCCGCCGCTTCCGTCTTCCAGGGCAGTGCTACTTCAGTCCGTGGATAGTTGTTACATCATTGTTTTTGTGGGGAACATGTGCTGGGACCTACTATTCTCACACCTTGCTGACCTCACTCTGCATATCTTTATTTTGACTTACACAGAGGATCTTCCTTACGCATGATTTCGCACCTGGCACTATCCACTCACATACTTTTAGGGACATACACAGTTTCCTCTTTTCAGGCTTTCCATTCTTCTTTCTTGCTTCTCTTCCTCCTTCTCTTCTGGTCTTCCTCCTTACCACCCAGAAAGAGAAATTTGGTGGGGGTTTTTCACTCACACTTCGCAGAAAGTGCAGAGAAGTTTAAAAACTGTATGATTTGGGGGACGCCTGGGTGGCTTAGTCCGTTGAGTGTCTGACTCTCGAATTCAGTTCGGGTCATGATCCCAGGCTCTCTACTAAGCATGGAACCTGCTAAAGATTCTCTCCCTCTCTCTCTCCCTCTGCCCCTCTTCCCCATTCTCATGCTCTGTCTCTAAAAAATAAAAGCTGTATGATTTTTTAAAGCAGAAAATTATACTGTAACAATTTCTGGGTTTGTTCCTTTAAAGTCATTCAAGTTTGTTCCGATCACATAAATAACACCTTCTCACTGCAACAAAATAAAGCAATGTGTGAACATTTAATTAATAAAGACTTATACACAGCTTACTGTGTGCCAAGCTCTGTTCTAGATGCTTTAAATATTGGCTCATTTAATTAAATTCTCATAACAGGTCTGTGAGTTAGGTATTATAAATCCACTTACCAATGAGGAAACTGAGGCACAAGTAAATTTCACAGCTAAAAGGCAGCCGAGGTGGACTTCAAATCCAGCCCATCTGGCTCCAGAGCCCATCCTCATACCCACTGTGCTCTGTGGCCCACCCCAGACTCACATGCCCCTAGGGTCACTTACAAACCTCATGTCCCACAGTGACCACTGGTGACCTTTTGGTAATTATCCTTTCGTGATTCTTTGGTGCACATATTTATGAACATGTATATATTTATGTAAGCAAGTCACACAAATATGCAATATACATACACACACGTATATAAAATCAAGGAGGGTTTTTTTGTCATTAACTTTCACAAAAGTGAGATTGTCTTATACACCTTGTATTTCTGGTTTACCAGCCTCCAAGTCGACTAGTGTAGCTCTAACGGATTCTTTCATACCTGTATCATATGCCTTGGTCAGATGTATCTCAATTTATGTAACCATTTCCCTATTGACGTGTACTCACTTCCTTTCCAAGATTCTTAGTACTACAAAGCATGCTGAAACAAACATCTGAGTAGTGTTTCTTTTTGCATTGCTGCTCTTATACCTAGAGATTGGATTTCCAGGTGTTAGGTTGCTGGGGGTTTTTCTTTGACAGATTTTGCTAGACTGTTTTCACAAAAAAGCAGAACAGTTCACATGTTAACCAGCAGCGAAGGAGCATTCCCTTTTCCTGACAGTAAGACACTAACCGTAGACAGAATGTCTTTTTCATTTTTGCAGATATCATCGGTTTACAGTGATACTTCATGATCACTTTAATTTGTTTTCCCCTGGCTACTAGAAAGTTTAATGACCTTTTGTTTTTGTTGATCTTTGAAGCCATTTGGAATTTTTCTTCTGTGACTTGCCTGTTGTCCATTTTTCTATTGAGTGGTGTTTTGGGTGTGCATAATAATCTGTTCTATTTGTTTGTACATAATATACCCTTTAGCTATTACAGTGGACTCTTGGACAGTGTGGGGGTTGGGGCGCTGACCACCATCCCCAACACAGTTGAGAGTTCATGTATAACTTTTGATCCCCCCAAAACCTGACTACTAATAGCCTACTGTTGACCAGAAACCTTACTGATAACATAGTCAATTAACGTAAGTTTTGTATGTTACATGTATATATACAGAATACAATACAATAAAGTAAGCTATAGAAAAGAAAATGTTATTAAGAAAATCATACAGAAGGGGCGCCTGTGTGGCTCAGTCAGTTAAGCATCAGATTCTTGTTTTTGGCTCAGGTCATGGCCTCATCACCGTTCATGAGTTCCAGCCCCGCATTGGCTCTGTGCTGACAGTGCGGAGCCTGCTTGGGATTCTCTCTCTCCCTCTCTCTCTGTTCCTCCCCCACTTGTGCTCTCTCTTCCTCTCTCAAAGTATATAAATAAACTTAAATATTTTTTTAAAACATCGTGAAGAAGAGAAAACACATTTACAGTACGCTAGACTGTAGTTGTCAGAAAAAATCTGCGTCTAGAGTGGATCTCTGCAGTTCACACCCATGTTGTTCAGGGGTGAATTGTACAACCATTGCAGAAGTCTTTTTCCATTCACAGTTTGTATGCTTCTTTTATATTTTGTTACATTTTACCTCTTACAATGTCTTCACATTTATAAAATAAAAATGTGTTTAATTTTTTCATAGCTTCTGAGTTTCCTGCCTCTAGCTTGTGTATACGGCATCTTGCATTTACTTCCAGATTTTATTGTTTTATTTTTTACATTTAAGATTTGACTCTATCTGGAGTTTATTTTTGTGTGAGAGACAGAAATTGAATTTATCCTTTTCCAATGCATAACCAATCTTGCCAGTATTATTTATTAAATAAATCATCATTCCCTGTTGAGTTAAAATGTATTTTTCACAGATCAATTTCCCACAGGCAGCGGAGTCTATTTTAGACCATCGTGTCCTACTCAGTTCTGCTAATCTTGTTGCCTATTCCTGTGCTAATATCATGCTGCTTGTATTACAGAGGCTTCACTTGTTTTAATATCTTATAAGGTCCCCTCTTTTCAAAGTTTTCTTGACTTTTCTTGAACATCTATTTTTCCATGTGAACTTTAAGTTTATTTAGTTCAAAAACCCCCACACATACGAGGGTTCTAATTTCTATTTTAATGGAAGAATTCACATTTTGTGATATTAAAATATCTCATTGAGGAACATGGCACCACTTTCTGTGTATTCGTGTTTTCTTTCGTGCCCTCATTTGGCACTGACCCCCATATGCTCTCCTATGAAGCCACGAAGGGTAGGCTTATGCAAACACTCACCTGAGATAACCCTGCAATCAGAGAAAATCGCCTACTACTTTTTGCGTCCATCCGTGCCTCCCTAATGGTGACTTTAGCTGATTTCATTACACACTCTGCCTCTTCTAAGATGCTTTTATACATTGTCATCTCTTAAATGGCTTCTTGCTCCTGATTCCACTGTGTTTGTATGGGGGCAGCGGTGGGGTGTATGAGTTCCCACATCACCAACAATACTCTCACTCCAGTTGAGTGTCCTACAAAATCAACCCAATTCTGACACTGTCTTCGCAGAGATAGCATCAGATTCTGCAGGTTAAGGGTTTAGGCCTACAAGACTGCCCTCCACTTCAAAGTTTGTTTGTTTGTTTGTTTGTTTGTTTGTTTGTTTGTTTTTAAGAGAGAGAGAAAGAATCCCAAGCAGGCTCCACGGTTAGCGCAGAACCCAATGTGGGGCTCAAACTTGCAAGCTGTGACATCACTGCCTGAGCCAAGATCAAGAGTTGGATGCTTAACCAACTGAGCCACCCAGGTGCCCTAAGGCTGCCCTGCACTTTAGATACCAATGGAAAGCTCCCGAGCTTGTTAACTGTGTTTCTGACCAACTGGCTACAAATCAGAGGTTCCCACAACCCCCTTGGGTTCAGTTAATTTGCTAGAATGGCTCACAGAACTCAGAGAAACTTTGTACTTACTGGATTGCTGGTTCATCATAAAAGGATATGACTCAGGAACAGCCCTATGGAGGAGACCCATAGGGCAAGGCATACGGAGAGGTGGGGTGGAGCCTCCGTGTCCTCTCCTGGTGTGCCATTCTCCCCAAATCGCCATGTGTTCACTGAACCGGAAGCTCTCCGAACCCTGTCCTCTTGGGTTTTTGTGGAGGCTTCTTTACATAGGCATTACTGATTAAATTATTGGCTATTAGTTATTGACGTAACCTCCAGGCCCTCTCCCCTCCCTGAAGATGCTGGGGGTGGGGGGGGGGGGTGGGGAGGATGAGACTGCAAGTTCCCAACCATCCAATCACATGGTTGGTTTTCCTGGCAACCAGCCCCCATCCTTAAGTGAGGTCCAAAAGTCACCTCGTTAAAGTAACAAGAGACACCTTTGTCATTCTCAGCATTTAGGAAATTCCAAGGGTTTACAGGGCTATGAGTCAGGAACTGTGGAGGATGACCAAATATACATTCCTGTTGATAAATTCTATATCACCCTTTTTCATAGTTTTGGGAGGGGGGGTATGTCTTCCTTCTGGCATCTTCTCCAAATCCTTAGAACTCGCCCGGCTCTCTCCCGGCCCTTGCTATACAGTCAATGACCTCCAACTCTTTTATTTTATTTTATTTTTAATTTTTTAAGTTTATTTATGTATTTTGAGAGAAAGAGGCAGAGAGAGAGGGAGAGAGAGAATCTCAAGCAGGCTTTGCACTGTCAGCGCGGAGCCCAACACAGGACTTGATCCCACGAACCGTGAGATCGTGACCTGAGCTGAAATCAAGAGTGGGAAGCTTAACTGACTCAGCCACCCAGGCGCCCCATCCCCAACTCTCTTACAGCTTCCTCGAAGTGCGTACTGCAAGCCCCAGTTACTCAGATGCCCTGCACTCTCTGGGAAGTGAGGTGGCAGCCCCAGCCTTGTCCTAGGGAGCCATGTCTAAAGGTCCTTGGCCCAGATCCACAAGAGGCTTGGGGAGTGGAATGACTCTCACCCTACAGGCCTCCAGAGGGATCCCCCTCACCCTCTAGGGAGTGTTATTCCCACTGTGATCTCTCATGGTCCCATGGGAAGTTCTTACCTGCATCTCTGGGATCCTGGTTACTGAGCTGCCACAGAACCTTTACAGCTGCCATTCACTGGCTACAGGGGCCTTACACATTTGTCCCCCAATTTTTCTGACACTAATGCATTTTCTGAGTGTATTTCTGTTTTCACCAACACAGTGAACTTTGGCCTCGTCAAGCCTTTCCAATTCTGGATCTATCACTTGACAAGTGCGTCTAGCTAAATTAAGAATGCCCTTGGGGCGCCTGGGTGGCTCAGTCGGTTAAGCGGCCGACCTCAGCTCAGGTCATGATATCGCGGTCCGTGAGTTCGAGCCCCGCGTCGGGCTCTGGGCTGACAGCTCAGAGCCTGGAGCCTATTTCGGATTCTGTGTCTCCCTCTCTCTGACCCTCCCCCATTCATGCTCTGTCTCTCTGTCTCAAAAATAAATAAACGTTAAAAAAAAAAAAAAAAGAATGCCCTTGCTTTTTCTCTGTGCATGCTGTCTTCACAGAGAGGAGAATGATCTATCGTATCATGTTTTCTGAGACACACATAGCTGATGACCCAAAGGGTCCTTGAATCCACGCAAAATGCTAAGGACCCATGTGCAAATGGATTAAGGACCTAGGATCACAATCTCCCCTTGCTTCCAGATTCCACAGTACCCCAACTTTTGAAAATAAAAAAAATTCAGCCCCACAAGGGTCTGTCAGCTCTGCAGGCTAAGAGGGATTTGGTTTATATCTACGATGTGTTCAGCAGAATCTGCTGAATCTCAAGACTCGGATGGATAAATATACTCACCCAAGAAGGAAGCGGCCTTCAGAAGGGACAGATTTGCAAACAATGGTGCCCCCCCCCACAACCCCACCTGCACTGTCCCAGCTCTAAGTCAACAGCCTTCCCATTGAGAGTCTTTCTTACTTCTGGAAGTTGGCAGGCTTTCTCCCACCAGTTATCATTTGTTCATCTTGTGGAGTACAGTACGCTTCCTTTTTCATGGCTAAACCCATTTGATATTGGAAAAGTTGATGGCACAGCATTAATAATCTCGGGCTGGTTCCTTGGCTCTTCTGCTCCAGGTTCCTCATCTCTAAAATTGGGATAAAGATAAAAAGATTGTATTAAGGATTAAAAGAGTTACTATATATTAAATCATTAGAACAGTACCAAGACCATAATCAGTGCTATATAAATGTGGTTATCCTCATTCTGATTGTCACTGAGTTTCACCCCTACTCTTTCTTCTTTACTTTTCAGCCTCCTATCCGTCCTTTCAGTTCCCCTCTGTTACTGTTGCCAGCATACGTCCTTTGTGATCTTCAAGGGAGTGGATAGAAAAGAAAGATCTGTTTGTAGAACCTGAGAATAATCTCATGGTCCTCGGGGGTCCTTTATATCCAGAAGAGCAGGCATTGCACCCTTTAAAGCCTATCTCAGAGGAAGGGACTTGCACCCAAAGCATATACAGACGAAGCCCCTGGCCATGAGATACTGTCTCACATACCTTCCTGCCTTCGTGTTAACCCAGTAACTCATATCCCTTAACATACTGTTAGCAAGAGAAGCTTCTAAGCAAGAGAGGAAGGTGATGGGAGGCTTTCGGTGTTCTCTTAAGGAACAGTTTTCCTAATACTCCTCCGTGGGCGCCCAGCATCCCATTCTTTAGGGCTATACCAGCCCCACATCAGTAAAGTATCCAGTGTGTGACAGAAGCCCACCCTTCACTGGAGATTAGCCACACAACAAAACAAAAACACAAAATAACACATCCCAGACTCCCAATAAAACAAAGCATCCAAATTACTGAGCATTTAACATAGGGAGTAAGTATACCACACTACATGCTAATCATTAATTCATTTATGATGATACACACATGCTTTTTTTTTCTTTTCACATTTTTACTTAAATTCTATTTAGTTCACATAGAGTGCAACATTGGTTTCAGGAGTAGAATCCAGTGATTCATCACTTACCTACAACACCCAGTGCTCATCATAAGTGCCCTCCTTAATGCCCATCACCACCTAGCCCATCCCCCCCATCTCCCCTCCAGCAACCCTCAGTTTGTTCTTTATCTTTGAGAGTCCCTTCTGGTTTGTTTCTTTCTCTCTTTTTCCTCTTCCCATATGTTCATCTGTTTTGCTTCTTAAGTTCCACATATGAGTGAAATCATATGATATTTGTCTTTCTCTGACTGACTTATTTCGCTTAGCTTAACACACTCTAGCTCAATCCACATTGTTGCAAATGGCAAGATTTCAGTCTTTTTTTTTTTAGTTTATTTTTATTTATTTTGAGAGACAATAAGCAGGGGAGGGGCAGAGGGAAAGGGAGACAGAATCCCAAGCAGGCTCTGAGCTGTCAGCGCAGAGCCCCATGCGGGGCTCGAACTCACAGACCGTGAGATCATAACCCGAGCTGAAATCAAGAGTTAGATGCTTTAGAGACTGAGCCACCCAGGTGCCCCTGCAAGATTTCATTCTTTTCAATGACTGAGTAATATTCCAGTGTGGTATGTGTGTGTGTGTGTGTGTGTGTGTGTACCATATCTTCTTTATCCATGCATCAGTTGGTGGACATTTGGGCTCTCTCCATAGTTTGGCTAATGCTGTTAATAAACATCGGGGTGCAGGGGCGCTTGGGTGGCTCAGTCGGTTAAGCATCCAACCTCGGCTCAATTTCATGATCTCGCCGTTTGTGACGCGAGCCCCATGTTGGGCTCTGTGCTGACAGCTCAGAGCCTGGAGACTGCTTCCGATTCTGTGTCTCCCTCTCTCTCTGCCCCTCCCCTGCTCATGCTCTATCTCTCTCTCTCTCTCTCTCTCAAAAATAAATAAACATTAAAAAAAATTAAAAGAAAATAAACATCAGGGTGCATGTACCCCTTTGAATCTGTATTTTTGTGTCCTTTGGGTAAGTACCTAGTAGTGCAGTTGCTAGATTGTAGGGTAGTTCTATTTTTAACTTTTTGAGAAACCTCCCTACTGTTCTACAGAGTGGCTGCACCAGTTTGCATTCCCAACAGTGTAAGAGGGTTCCCCTTTCTCCGCATCCTCCTCGACACCCGTTGTTTCCTGTGTTGTTAATTTTAGCCACTCTGACAGGTGAGAGGTGGCATCTCACTGTACACGCATTTTATTTTATTTTATTTTTTTTTTTATTATTTTTTTAAAATTTTTTTGTTAACGTTTATTTATTTTTGAGACAGGGAGAGACAGCATGAACGGGGAAGGGTCAGAGAGAGAGGGAGACACAGAATCTGAAACAGGCTCCAGGCTCTGAGCTGTCAGCACAGAGCCCGACGTGGGGCTCGAACTCACGGACCGCGAGATCATGACCTGAGCCGAAGTCGGACGCCTAACCGACTGAGCCACCCAGGTGCCCCATCATTGTACATGCGTTTTAAACAGATATTTTTGAGCGCCTCCTCCACGGGTGTCGGGCACTACACTGGCACCAATGACACACTGGGACAATAACAAGGGTGGTTCTGTGGGAAGGACAGTTAAGAATCTAGAGGGAGCCCCAAAGATTTACCAGGTAATCGGGCTAATTAATAAATGCAAACTTTCAAGTTTAGGTAAATGCTCCAGGGCAAAAGAATGTAATATAGAAAACCGATGCAGGTTTGTAGGAGATGGTAGACTTCTCCGAGGAAGAGACACTTGACATATGAATAATGTCTGGAGTTACCTTCAGGAAACAGAAGAAGGAAGCACATTCTGTGCAGCTAGATTGAGATGTTCAAAGGTCTTGTGGTGGGAGAGAAGATGGCCAGAGAAACAGGTATGAGGCTTCTTTGAGACAGAGACCACTGGCAGGAGACCAGAATTGTGGGGGAAGAGCCCGGGTTTGGTCTTGCACATGAGGTGCCTAAAGTGCCTTTGATGCCAAAGGATGATATTAAGTAGGTAGTTGGATATATGTACTCGTAACTCGAAGAAAATGTGTGAGCCTGAGGTATAACTGGATATAAATAGCTTCGAGATAGCAGTTAAAACTAATGATCTTGGATAGGGTTGTGTAAAAAGAAAGCATATATTGAAGAAAAAAAGAAGACTTGGCCTTGTAAAACTCTAGATCTAGTAGCTTAGTGGAAGATGAGTCCACAAAGGAGGGCTAGGAAGGGGCCGACAGAGGGGTAGAGGGGAAAGCAGGAGACTGTGGCAGTGTTGAAGGCAAGGGATTCGTAAGGATTCAGATGTGGTCGAGAGCATTCAGGAACACTGCTGAATCGTGCAGTCAGACAGGGTCTGAACAGTATCTGCCATTGACATAGGAGACATCAGTGCTGACCTCATCAGAGCCAGCTCAGAGGAGTGACTGGGGAATGGTAATGTGGGAACAGGACATCCAGCCTGGAACAGGTTAAGGAGAAACTTAAGGAATTAAAACAGGCAGAAAATACAGACTTCTCTTTTTTTCCTCAGTAGGGTTTGTTTTCTATTGTGAAATCAATATATGCTCATTGTAGACATCCTAGGAAGTGCAGAAAAACAGTGAAGAATAAAAGCTCATTAATTCTATCACCAAAGGACAATTATTATTAATAATATATTTAAGAGACAATTAGGGTTTATAATACATTATTTCCTTCTGGTTTTTATCCTATGCAAAGGTGAGATCACATTATCCAAAAAGACAGGATTTGAAATTGCACATTTAACACGTTGCAAATGTTACAATTCATTGAGAGGGGGAAAAAGTATGGTTTCTTAACTCTGAGGTTGAGGACCCCCTCCAGCTCCCTAATGTCATGATCTAAATGTAAAACACAATATCAGACATTCAATTACTTTCTAGAAGAAACAGTGTTCTCAATTTTTACTGCCTAAAGAGGCAAAATATTCACAAATAGAAAATAACAGACATTTCTTTCAAGAAGGCTGGTTGTGAAAGAAAAGTGAAATGTGGTGGTAGGATAAATAATGATTTGTGATTGAGAGGTTTGGTTTTGTTTTGCCTTTTGTTTTATCTTTGGAAAGAGAGAGAGAGAGCACACAAATGGGGCAGAGAGAGGGGAGGACACAGGATCCAAAGCAGAGCCCGACGCGGGCTCAAACCCACAAACCATGAGATCACGACCTGAGCCAGAGTCAGATGCTCAACCAACTGAGCCACCCAGATGCCCCGGTTTTGTTTTGCCTTTTCAATTATGAAGAACTCATATACACAAAAGAACATATGTAATGTGTGTATATTTTAAAGTATAAAAGAGGGGTGCCTGAGGGGCTCAGTGAGTTAAGTGTCCAAATCCTGATTTCAGCTCAGGTTGTGATCCCAGAATTGTGGGATCAAACCCTGCATCAGCACAGAACCTGCTTAAGATTCTCTTTCTCTCTCCCTCTGCCCCTCTCCCTTGCTCTCTCTCTCTCTCTCTCAAATTAAAAAAAATAATAATAATTTTAAAAAAGAATATAAAAAACAAATACCCATGGACCCACACCCAACTTCAGGAAAAGAACATTACCAGAATTTTAGTATGTGTTTCCTCCCTAATCACATCCCACTGAAGGGAAGGTAATATTAAAAACCAAAGAGACTTGAGCACATTTCAGTGGTGTTGGGAAAGGTCTAATTGGGAAGAGTTGGTTGGGGATGCAGAGGGGAAATTTTTTTTTAAGTTTATTTATTTATTTTGAGAGAGAGAGAGAGCAGGGTATGGGCAAAGAGAGAATCCCAGCAGGCGCCACACTGTCAGCGTGGAACCTGACACAGGTCTCGAGCTCATGAACCATGAGATCATGACCTGAGCCAAAACCAAGAGTCGGATGTGTAAGTGACTGAGCCAACCAGGCGCCCTGGAATAGGGGTATTTGATAGTGTGATGGCAGAAGCAAGGAGGGTCCCAGGCCCGGGAGAAGGGGGTGGCCAGCAGGGGCAGGAGCACCCCGATGGGTGTGGATGTGCGTGGGTTACATAAGTTTGGTATCAGGAAGCTGAAGGAGCTCCTGTCTGGTGGCTTCAGGGTTCTCACTCAGATGGGGAGTGGGCTTATGTGCTGAGATGAAAAGCCTTCTCAGAAGAACGAGGCATGATCTGACATAGTCATTGTTGGCAGCAGGAGAAGGAGTGGATGGGAGAAATTTAGTAGCACTAGTGGTCAGTGCTGGGGCATCTTTGAGGCAGGGAGAGGCTGCCCTGGGAGGCTGGGGAAGTCTTCTGGAAGAACAGTACTTGCAGAGCTCTGTGGGCCAAAGCAAAGGAAGGCAGGAGAAGGATGCAGAGAAAACATCCCAGGGGCTGGGCGGAGCCCAGGCGATGCCTGCGGCATCTATATTTAGAATCGGCTTCAACCTTCAGGGGAAGGTTTCGTTAGTTCCTTCCCGATTCTGTACAGAGGGCAAGACTGGCACGGGATGTGATGTCACTCCCTCCCTCACCAGTGCTTGTCCCCAGACATCCCCTCTTCCAGCTCTTCCAACAGAGCCTGTATCTCAGCCACTGCTGAGCCAGACATGCAGCTCTCATGCTCCACACACCCTCCCGGGTCCCTGCCACCTCAGGTCAGGCCAGTGTGCCGTTGCCAGCCCTGTCTCCTTTGTCATGTTAGTCCTCGGTTTGTGTCTCTGCATACGTCCACGTGTGTCTGTGTGCACACACGTGTGCATGTATGAAGGCATTAGTCTTCGGGGAAAGGGAAGCATAACTCACCATTTTGGTCTCAAATCATCCATTATTCATATCTTGCTGTAAAACAGGAGTGTTGCCTTTTAAGTTTTAATTTTTTAATGTTTATTTAGAGAGAGAGAGAGCATGCACACAAGAAGGGGAGGGGCAGAGAGACAGGGAGAGAGAGAGAATTCCAAGCAGGCTCTACGCTGTCAGTGCAGAGCCCGATACCGGGCTTGAACTCATGAACAATGAGATTATGACCTGAGCCAAAATCAAGAGTCAGATGCTCAACCCACTGTGCCACCCAGGCGCCCAGGAGTGTTGCCTTTTGAAAGTCCATCCGGCATTCCCTTCCTTCATTTGGGTGTTAGATTATTTTAGCCCAGATTGTGGGACAGGGCCTCGGGCAGAGGCGCCATATTCCCTTTAAACTGCTGCACCTTTTCTCCTGCTGTCCATACATCCTGTTGTGCCAGCCCTCTGTTCACTGCAGCTCATGCTGGGTCTCTCTGGTGATGTTCTTCTTTCTTGAAAACCCGCCTGTAGGCCCACCAGTCACATTGGTTGAGGTATATTTAATTATATGCATGTTATGAGCTAAATGGCCAGGCTAGGGATTTCCTATATCTGCCCTACCGGTCACAGTGCCGCATCCCCCCAGACACCGTGCGCCAGAACCGCACCCACAGGGCAGTGTAGCAGGAGGAAAATTGAAGTGATGCTGTACGAAATGAGGGAACGGACAGAATTAGGAAGCATTCGCCAAGGTGTTTCCCATGCCTCCCTGTGCTCTCTCCTCTGTGATATTTATTAGCCACTAGATGGGGCCTCCGTTGCTACAGGGCAGAATTGTCACAGCAGAAACAGAAAAGCAAGGCATCAGATTCTTTAAAAGAAAAAAAAAAAGTTTATTTTTTTTATTTTTGAGAGAGAGAGAGAGAGAGAGCAGGAGAGGGACAGAGAGAGAGAATCCCAAGCAGTCTCTGAGCCATCAGCACAGAGTCCAACAAAGTCAGACACTCAACTGACTAAGCCACCCAGGAGCCCAGAAATTATTTTATCGGGGCGGGGCAGAGGGGCAGAGAGGGAGAGAGGGAGAGAGAGAATCCCAAGCAGTCTCCATGCGCAGTGCAGAGCCCATCAAGGGGCTCTATCTCAGGAACCATGAGATCATGACCCGAGTCAAAATCAAGAGTCAGACACTTAAGTGACTGAGCCACCCAGGCGCCCCTAAGGCATCAGATTCTTAATTCTAGTCTTAGAGTAACTTGTATGCCTTCTGTAACAGTAGAAAACTGTCTTTTTGATGCCTCTTTTCTTGTAACATTAGGATAAACCTCTAAAGCCCAGTTTCTCTCTCCTGTTTCCTGTTCTTTTCAAGCAGACCAGCTGAGACAGAATGGAACACTGCTTCCTCGTTAGCACATGTAGGGCTGTGCAATAGACCAGACTATTTTTACTCCTTTTCTCTTTACTTTTGCACTTAAACATTTGTTTTCCCAACACAGTCATCCATAAGGTATCTCCTAGGGTTCTCCACGATAAGGAATGTGAGCGTAGCAAGTTCTGAGTCTATTAGAACATCCGTTTGTGCCCACCTCTACCCCTCCCACCTATCAGATTGAGGCACTTTTACCCTGGAAACACCCTCCCACTACCTGAACATCTAACCACAGCTGAGACTACATTGCTGCAGTCCTGCCTGGCTTGCCTCTACTGTGTTTTTCATCCCCTTCTTTTCTGGGAGTCCTATAAGCAGAATGTCCAGACATACCTAGACTTTTTTTCTTTTTTTAATGTTTATTAACTTTTGAGAGAGTAAGACAGACAGAGTACAAGCAGGGGAGGGGCAGAGAGAGAGGGAGACACAGAATCCGAAGCAGGCTCCAGGCTCCGAGCTGTCGGTACAGAGTACAGAGCACGATGGAGGGCTCGAACTCATGAGCCATGAGATCATGACCTGAGCCAAAGTATTTTGCTCAACCAACTGAGCCACCCAGGCACCCCCTAATTTTTTTTTGCTAGCCTTTGAGTTTACAAAAATTATGTATTAGTTAGGATAAGTCAGATTATGCTACAGTAACAAGAGACTCCAAATCTTGGAGACGTACAGCGATAGAGATTTATTTTTGACTCACATTACCTATCTATTGTGACGGGTTGCTATGGGTTTGCTCTGTGACATCTTCATACTAGGACCAGGCTAGAAGAGCCGCTTCAACCTGAAATATTGGCAGTTGCTGTGGTAGAGAGAGAAGAGACACGGAGAATCACCCACTGGTGCTTACGGCTTCTGCTTAGCAGTAGCACACATTTCTTCTGCCCTCGTTTGATTGGTCAACATAAATCACGTGGCCACTCCTGACTTCAGCTGTGGGAGTATATAATGCGCCAGAAAAGCACATAAGGCAGGAAAGCTAAAATATTTGGCCAAGAATAAGGCAACCTATCAGAATCCTCCTTAGTTCAGGATGACGTATTCCTGGTATAACAAGGCCATCGCCCCTCCTTATCTACTTGCTGATACAACAGATTCCATCATTCACTGTGATTGAAACCACAGCCTGGGTCATGAAATACTGGACACAATGAAGTATATGTGATCAGCGATCCAAGTTGGGGAGAAGGAGGAGGTGATTCAAGAAACCGCGCACAAGCCACATGATACCAAGACGTTGGTCTCATCCCGGTTCCCTTCTTGCCTCTGGATGCACCATCTGGGAACACTGATCCAGGGCCACCTGCCTAGGCCCACAGCTAATGCACCAAGGCCCCCAGCATCGCTCAGGGAGAGCCCTGAAGCATATGTGACAAGTAGATGCTTTTTGCAGTTAAAGTTGCTATAGCTGCCGGGGCTGAGACACAGATGAAAGAGGAAAACAAGCTGTGACAGCAGAGCAACATTGCCTCCCTGCTGCCTGGGAGCCCGTGTGAAGCTCTGCCTGTTTTGAAGTCAGCCTTAAATGGAACTGGAAGAATCTCGTTTCCCGATGGTCTCATACCAGCCTCCACCACCCCATCAGTGTCTCCAGCCTCACAAAGGGGTGTAGCTTTCCCCTGAAGCGTGCCGGCCTTGGAATGCCTGCTCTAGACGGTGTCCTCCCAAGGCTGGGCACGAGCACGTTATGATTCACAACCCGCTGCTCGTGGATCAGCAACCAAATGGGGAACGTACCAACTTTATAAATAGCTAAGCATATAATTAATCATCTAAACAAGAATATTTTTAAGACCGAAAAAGTTTGCTAAGAACGAATCATATAACTTGAACTATTTATTTATTGGCCCCTAGCTGGTTCTATTATGTTGATGGGCTTATAAAGTAATTCTATAAAAATTCTTTTTAAAAATAAGATACTTTCGGGGTGGCTGGGTGGTTCAGCAGGTTAAGAGTCCTACTTCAGCTCAGGTCATGATCTTGCGGTTCGTGAATTTGAGCCCCGCGTCGGGCTCTGTGCTGACAGCTCAGAGCCTGGAGCCTGCTTTGGATTCTGTGTCTATCTCTCTCTCTGCCCCTTGCCCCCTTGGGCGCGCTCTCTCTCTCAAGAATAAGTAAACATTAAAGAAAAATACTTTCTAGTGAAGGTAACAGATTTCTACATATATTAAAGCAAAATTTATAAAGACTCCTTTTTATTGATTCTTTAACCCTTTGAAATGACCTAAGGAAAATAATTATTCCTGCTACACATTCACTTACTTTAATCTGCTTCTCCGCCGTGTCTGTTTCTCTGTCACCAATAGTTGTCTGAAATACTTTTTAATGATTTAAATATTTTTTCACAAAATTGCCAGTAATCTTCAAATGCACATTTTTATAAAAATAAATTTAAAATTGTTCACAGCTCTACTTGATTCTTCTCTGCATACCATAATATATATTTTAATTAAGAAAATAATAGCTTTACAGGTACTAACATGCCAAGTGAGTACAGAAAAAATTCTGCTAAATGGAGAATATGTTCATTTCAAAATTTTTCATGTTACAATGTGCAAATAGGAGTGCCTGGGTGGTTCAGTTGATGAAGCGTCCAACTCTTGATTTTGGCTCAGGTCATGATCTCACAACTGTGAGAGCCTGCTTGGGATTCTCTCTCGCCCTCTCTGCACATCCCCCACTTATATGTACTTACACTCTCTCTCTCTCTCTCTCTCTCTCTTTCAAAACTAAATAAATAAACTTAAAAAAAGAGAAATATGTAAATATTTCAGCCCAAATATTCATACAGGTCTTGGCTTTTGGTTCCATACAAAGTATCTTGTGTTAAAATTTTTATTTTGTGGGGTGCCTACGTGGCTTAGTTGATTAAATGCCCAACCCTTGATTTCGGCTCAGTTCATGACCTCACGATTCATGAGTTCAAGCCCCCCATTGGACTCTGCACTGACAGCATGGAGCCTGCTTGGGATTCTCTGTCTCCCACGTCTCTCTGTCACTCGCCCACTTATGCTTTCTCTCTCTCTCTCAAAATAAATAAACTTAAATTTTTTTTTGTATTTTGCCTTTTTAAATTACAGCGAAATACACATAAAATTTATCACCTTAACCATTAAGTACATTCGGGCTACACTGTTGTGTGACCATTACAGAACTCAACTCATTTCACTGTGCAAAACTGAAACTCTGTACCGTTCAGCAAACAGCTCCCCATTCTTCCCTCCCCCGAGTCCTTAGCAACCACCATTCTACTTTCTGGTTCTAGAAATCTGACTCCTCTAGATAATATCACACAAGCGGGACCATACAGTATTTGTCTTCTTAGGACTGGCTTATTTCGCTTCGTGTTATGTCTTCCAGGTTCATCCATGTTGTAGCAAGTGTCAGAATTTCTTTCCATTTAAAAATTGAATGATAACTCCATCATCTGTAAGTTTCACATTTTGTTTACCCGTTCATCTGTCTGTGGACATAATGAATTGCTTCCACTTTTTGGCTGTTGTGAATGATAATGCTGCTATGAGCATGAGAGTGCAAATATCTCTTGAAGTCCCTGCTTTATGTTCTTTGGGACAGAGACCCAGAACTAGAATTGCTGGGTCATATGGTAGTTCAATTTTTAATGGGGGGGGGGGGGAACCACCACATCGTTTTCCATAGTGGCTGTACCATTTTGCATTCCCACCAACGGTGCACAAAGCTTCCGGTCTCTCCACATCCTTGCCAACACCTGTAATTTTCTGGGGTTTTCTTTTTTCCTGTTTTTGATAGTTGCCCTAATGGGTATGACATGGTATCTTATTGTGGTTTCAGTTTGCATTTCCCTGATGACGAGTGATGCTAAGCATCTTTTCATGGTCTTATTTGGCATTTGTACATCTTTGGAGAAATATCTATTCAAGTTTTTTATCCATTTTTAAAAAAAATTTTAATGTTTATTTTTGAGAGAGAGAGAGAGAGAGAGAGAGAAAGTGGGGGAGGGGCAGACAGAGAGGGAGACACAGAATTCGAAGCAGGTTCCAGGCTCTGAGTTGTCAGCACAGAGCCCAATGCAGGACTCGAACCCACGAACTGCAAGATCATGACCTGAGCCAAAGTCAGATGCTTAACCAAGTGAGCTACCTAGGTGCCCCAAGTTTTTTACCCATTTTTTTAAAAAGTTTATTTATTTTCAGAGAGACAGTGCAAGAGGGGAAGGGGCAGAGAGAGAGGGAGAGAGAGAGAGAGAGAGAGAGAGAGAGAGAGAGAGAATCTGAAGCAGGCTCCATGCAGCCAGCCTGGTGTGGGGCTGGAACTCATGAAACTGTGAGATCATGACCTGAGCCAAAACCAAGAGTAGGACACTTAACCAACTGAGCCACCCAGGCGCCCCTACCCATTTTTTAATTGGGTTGCTTGTTTATGTTATTCTTGTTGAGTTGTAGGAGTGCAAGTGTAGTTTTCAAACTACAATTTAAATCAAAATCCAAAACTTCATAATGCTGAGATTTGGGGGCTGCATTTGCTTGACATTCTAAACAAAATGCAAACCAACTTTAGGTTACATTACAAAAAAGTTTAATACCATTTGTAGGACACTGAATTTGATTTACAGAGTAATTCTTCAAAGGCTCAAACATTTCTAAACTCCAGTTGATGACAGGAGGCAAAGAGATTAAACACTTGAATTGCCCTTTATCAGTGTTTTTGTTTTCACTCTCAGCTTCCATCCCCCCCCCAAAAAAAAAATGCAGTTCAGTCGTACTGGCATATATACAGTATTTGAGGTTTAATGAATGCAGCTGCTATTTTGATTTCAGGGTTTTTGAGTGCGATCGTGAATTATATGCTGCACAGGTTTCTTAATTTAATAAGAATTTAATATTGTTTTTTTTTTTTTACTCTGACTGTGCTGTGTCAGCAAAAACAACCCCTAAATACTTTCATCTCGTTCCCAGTAGGATTTCCCCCAGGAACCAGACACTGAGGCTAACACTGAGTGCACAGCATCTATTTGGGGGTTCGGGAAGCCATCAGGAGAATGGGAAGGTGATGTAGGATAAGGAAGGAAGCCAATAACAGGTCTGTTCCTAAGGCAGCTAACACAGTGGCTTCGTCTTATGGGAAGTTCTAGGGATCCCTGTAAAACACATGCCTTGGAATTATCCTGGCCACGGGGCAAGGGAGCTGGGGTATTTATACCCCTATTCCCTTGAATTATTGGTTAAGTGATGCCCCTGAAGACCATTCTCCCGGGCACCTCTGGCCTGGGGGGTGGGGGTCGGGGAGGGACAAAGAGAGTGGAGCTGCCTGAGGGCAGCCTTCTGATCCGCGTGCAGCACCACCTGCCAGCAAACACATTCACTGAGGTATGAGCAGAGTGCTGACAGTTGACACATTGTATTGGATTATATTACATTACGTTATATTATAGCATGTATAATTGACAGATAACGTTGTGCAAGTCAAAGATGTGAAGACGTGCAACACGGTCGTTTGATATACGTATGTATAGGGAAATGACGACCACGGTTGGGTTCCTTTGTGACTAAAGTGTTACTGTAACAGCCACACCAATGCTTCTGCGCATGGACAGCGATTGCTTTCGAGTACAACAGCAGGGGGAAGTCGTTGTCACAGAGATTGTAGCCTGCAGAGTCTAAAATAGTTATCATTTGGCTCCTCAGAGCAAAAGTTTGCCTGCTCATGATTTAAGATGGTTATTAAGCTATGGTCAGAGAGGACCTTGGAAGACCTCAAGAGAAGTCAGAAGCACTAAAGGAAAATACATAAGGAAGAACAGACTTGGAAGGGGCCCCGTTCCCAAGGCTTGGCTCAGAATTCATTGAAGAGGGGAGGGGTGGCAGAGAAGTTGCTGGGTTGTTTGGGACAGAGCTGGGCCACAGATGCTGGGCAAGCAGGGAGCAGCCTCTGCGTGCACACGAGTCAGGGTGGGTGGACAGGTGGGCAGCGAGTGTGGAGCATGTGGTGTTTGAATCAGGAGGGCCACAGAGACCAGTCTCCGGGGCAAAGCTTAGCCACGGCTGGTGGCCTGGTACACACAGGGCGTCAGGGCTCGGCCGCTGTCGCTGCTGTAACTGGGAGTGGACGTAGCCACCTTCTGCAGGAGTCTAGCGTGCCTCCGTGCGTGGCTGGGGCTGCACGGCTCGGGAAACCATCAGGCAGCCAACTCACTAGGCCCTGGACACCATGTGTGCACATGGCTGGGGGACAAGGTGCAGAGAACAGTGACCCGGGCTGCAGAGAACAGTGACACGGGCCTAAAGTGTCTGGGACTCCTGGCGACTTTGTCGTCGCCCGAGTTGAAAGATGCAGCGGGCAGTGTGGCATAGAAATGCCAGAGACAGCTGCGCCCTGCGGGCACCTGGCATCGAAGGAGCAGTAAAAACAAAAGTGGCTCCAGGGCGGAGCTGGTGAGCCTCACTGGAGCCTGGATGTCTCATCGGGCCTCTCTGCCTTAAAAGCTTAACAAGTGGACAAAAGGAAAATGCTTACAAGGCCCATTTCCACCATCACAGAACAGGCAGAAAGGGTGTCTCTGGAGCTGAGAGGCAGCACAAGGCCGATGCTTCCTTGGTAGATGTGCTCCTGACGTCATGCAGCCACTGAATGCCACGGCCCCCACACCAACCACAATCGTGCGTCAGCCAGCACGTTTATCATCAACGGGTGGACGAATAGAAATTCAATACTTAATTTTTTTTCATGTTTATTTATTTTGAGAGAGAGTGAGAGCAAGCAGGGGAGGAGCAGAGAGAGAGGGAGAGAGAGAATCCCAAGCAGGTTCTGAGCTGTCACTGCAGAGCCTGATGCAGGGGTTTGAGCTCATGAACTGTGAGATCATGACCTGAGCCAAAATCAAGAGCCTGACGGTCAACCAACTGAGTCACCCAGGCGCCCTGCATGGTATCTTTCTTGATCTCAAAGTACAAATCCCAAACATTGATAAAAAATGTGGCTTAATTTCTTCTTTTTTAAAAAAACTAAGTTTTATTTATTTTTTTAAGTTTATTTGAGAGAGAGAGAGAGAGAGAGAGAGAGAGAGAGAGAGAGAGAGAGAATCCAAAGCAGGCTCTGTGCTGTGATTATGTGGACTGCTGAAATCAAAAGTCGGACACTTAACTGACTGAGACACCGAGGTGCCCCATCTGGGGTAGTTCTTGCAATGAATAAATAGTGATTCTCTGTCTCAGAGGCACTGAGTTCTTGGGAGTGGGGTACAGGGACCTATCTAATGCCCTCCACCTTAGGACCTCCACAGTGTGACTCCAGCCCCACTTTCTCCTCCCCACAGCCTGTACACCCGGCGGCCACATGCACTATTTTCCATTTTCCTGCCATGATACACACTTTCGTGCAGGGCAGGGTTTTTTCCAACATCTTCTCTGGAATGTTCTTTCCTGCTTTCTTTGTCCAGATACTTCAACATCTAGCCCCAGGAACATCTGTGCTGTGAGGCCCTTACATACCCGGTGGGAAGAGGGGGTCTCTCCTTCATGTCCTACAACATGTACCGTACTTAACAGCAGTCCTATTTTTCTTGGAGTTTTAAGGGGCACAGTAAATAAATCTCTCTTCCTTACCTAGTTCTAACAGAGGGACATGGGGAACATCGGATGGAGATCAGACTGCCAGCTCCGTTCCCTGTACGCTGGACCCTGGAAGATGAAGTTTAAGTGTGCGGTCATGTGGGCTGACACCAATAAGGGCAGAACCTACCCTCCCATGCTTCCTGGAGTTAGATGGCCGAGAACCTAAGGGCAGGGGCGAGGTGACGGAGAGGGAGAAAGCAAAGAACCAAGTCCAGTTTCCTCTTCTGATTACCAGGTAATCCACCCCTGGCCCGGTTTCCAGTGAAGAGAAGGGGTGGAGAAAAGCCTCGGGTTGTCTAACACCAGTTCCTCACGAAAACGTAAGAATTGGGAAATATACGTCCCCTTTGGGGGCGCCTGGGTGGCTCAGTCGGTTAAGCATCCAACTGCAGCTCAGGTCATGATCTCGCAGTCTGTGAGTTCAAGTCCCGCATTGGGCTCTGTGCTGACAGCTCTGAGCCTGGAGCCTGTTTCGGATTCTGTGTCTCCCTCTCTCTCTGACCCTCTCCTGCTCACACTGTCTCTCAAAGTAAATAAATAAGCTTTAGAAAATAATAAATCAGGGCGCCTCGGTGGCTCAGTTGGTTAAGCATCCGACTTAAGCATCCGACTTTGACATCTCACAGTTTGTGGGTTCAAGCCCCCCCTCCCCGTACCCTTCCCCCCCTTCGCCCCCTTTCCCCCACCCTTTCCTGGGCCTTGGGCTCTGTGCTAACAACACAGAGCCTGGAGCCTGCTTCGGATTCTGTGTCTCCCTCTCTCGGCCCTTCCCCTGCTCACACCCTCTCTCTGTCTCCAAAATAAGTAAACTTTAAAAAATGAATAAATAAATAAATAAGTGCCCCCTTCAGAGTACTGTACATATTTTTATATGATCCCCCATCATTCTGCCTCTTCAGACTCTTAGAATCACAGAGATGTTTTTGTTTATTTTTGCATTTCCTATGCCTGATCTCAGGTCAGCAAATATTTGTCAAATGTATACTTCATCCTGAAACGCTATTTTAGCACTTTTGATTTAAAAAAGTTTTTTAATGTTTATTTATGAGAGAGAGACCGAGCATAAGCTAGAGAGAGAGAGAGAGAGAGAGAGAGAGAGAGAGAGAGGCAGAGAGAGACACAGAATCCAAAGCAGGCTTCAGGGTCTGTCCTGTTAGCACAGAGCCTGACGTGGGGCTTGAACTCACGAACCACAAGATCATAACCTGAGCTGGAGTCGGACACTTAACAGAGCTCCCCAGGCCCCAGAAGGGTTCACTTTAGATTAACGAGTGGAGCTGATTGGTGCACAGGTGTTGCCACTTTAGATAACTACCCTATGACCTCACCACCATGCCCCTCGCTCTATAAAAGCCGGGCTCTGAGGTCTGGGTTGGGTAGAGGATGGGTGTGTATGATCTGGGTTGTTCTTCTGCTCGCTTGCCTCCCACCAGTAAGTTACCCTGGGTAAATGAATATGGTACTCTGAAAACGGGACTGTGTGGCCTCCTTCTTTCAGTCTTAAGGGGCCGTCCCAGTCTGGAGGACACTTTATGGACCTTCTTCCACCTTCTAACAATGGGAGAGCCCCCCAGGAGACTGAAAAGGAAGCAAGGTCGGGTAAAGGGGCCGTGCTGGGGGAGAGCCATTGCTTAAGCCTGCTGTTGGTGGCTGAAACCCCAGCTGGCAGCCACTGTGATGGGGGGAGACTTGACTGGGTCTTTTGAACACTTCGGACAGTGTGTGAGTACGGGACGCCCTAAGACACCCAGGGGCTTGTTGGATCTCTGAGATGGTGGGGAAATGGAAACGGAGGAGCCAAAGTGAACAAGCTATTCTGGCAGTAGCTTGCTCATTGATCTGTGATTTGCCAGACTCTGTGGCCGGGGAGCTTCCCATAAGGAGAGAGTTGGGATAGAGAGAGAAACGTGGGCTTTAGAGACGAAGTGGCCAGCTGTGGAATTGGGGGGAGCCAACCAGCCACTTTTGGCGGAGGCCTGGGTGCCAGAAGGGCCGGCAGCCTGGGCGTCTCCACCTGGGGATACTGGGGGTGATGGTGTGGTGTTGAATGGGTTTGGGATGTCAGGACAGCCTTGGTCAACTGCGTCGTGATGAAGGTTCCATGCCACAGGCGTGGGCGAGAAGAGCGGGCCCTTAGCTAATTTAATGATTGGTAAATGCTATCTGTTAAGATAACCTGGCCTAACAAGGGGAATATTCCCTCCCGTCTGTCCTGCTGGACCTCTGTGGAAGAGCTACAAGAAATTGTGGGTGAACTAGGAATGAAACCTGCCTTCTATGCCAGCATTTTATTGACCCACAAGAAAAATTGCTTCCCCCTGGTGTGAAGGACCCTATCCCACAGCCCACCCCCCCCACCCGGGGGGGCATGGTAGAGGCCTTCAGTAACCATCCTTACCCTGTGGTTCCTTGGCCCACTGTTAAGTCAACCACCACAGTGGCTGCCCTAAGTGAACCCCAAAGAAATTGTCACAAGGGAAAGAGATGGGTTGCAAAATGGGGAAAAACCAAGGATCTTGCCATCAATAAGATGGTGGGAAGGGAACTCATCAAAGTCTCTCCTAAACAAGTGTGGCAAGATCTAATGTTATCTGGGACCCCGAGAGAAAATCTAGACCAACAACCCAATTAGGTCTTGCTAAACCTATGGAAGATGTGTCCTGAGGGAGAGAAGTTTATCTCCTTGGGGGAAGGCTCAAAAAATCCAGGTGTGTTGCTAAGAGCCCTTCCTAATAGTACCAACCAGAATTTTGGGAGTGGCTACCCACCCCCCACCCCACCCCTAGAAATGGGACTAGGCCTGTGTTGCCCTCTAGTATGAGCAATAGGAGTCCACCAGAAGAGGCCCTGTGTTGAATTAACTATTTATTGGTCTTGTTCTAACAGACTGTATTAACTCTGATAGATGTTGGAGCTAAATGTACACTTACCTATGGAAACTCCTTGAAATTTCAGGGAGAAATAAAGGCTGCTGATGGGTATGGGGGACAAATTATCAAGGCCAAACTAGTCTTCCTACAGACTGGCACACTTCCTCCCTGCTATTTTCTCATGCATATTTCCCCCATTCCTGAGTATTCTTTGGGCATAGATGTTTTACAGAATCTGGATCTATCCACACCTTTGACAGGAGAATTCAGCTTGCTTATCCCAGTAGTGAAACCCATTGTCATGGGTCATGCAAAATGGGAACCTATACTGTTGCTAGTTCCCTGGAGAGTAAGAAATGTGAAACAATATAAGCTACGGGGTGGGGGTGGGGGCATAACGAGATCACCAAGATCACTGCCACCATTAAAGAATTGGAAAGGGGAGGGCGGTAATTAGGCCTGATCAAAACCTATTCAATAGTCAGGTGTGGCCTATAAAGAAATCTAGCCTTCTTCAGCATTCCATTAGGACTTACATCCCAAGACCAATTCACTTTCACATGGGATGGGAGACAATGGACCCTCCAGGGGTTGCCCCAAGAGTACTCCATAGTCCCACAATTTGTCAAGGCATGATAGCCAGGGATTTGGAAAAATGGATCTTGCCAGAGAAGATGGTGCCTTATTGTTCTGTAGATGTCATGGTAACCTTTCATTTATTTTCTGTCTCAAACAGCCTCGTCCTTACAGGTGGACTTAGTCATGAAGATGAGGGTGAGGTCAATAGGAAAAGTTGTGATCACATAAGACAAAAGAGATGCCATAAGCAGTCATTGATAAGATAGAGTAAGCCTTCCTAGTCCCTAAAATGGTAATGAATTACAGGCTTTTATTGGTTGGTTGGGTTACTGGAAACTTTTTATTCCCCATCTAGCACAGATACTAAGACCTTTGTATGTCTTGGTTAAGAAGGGAAACCATTTTTTTAAAAATTTATTGTCAAGTTGGCTAACCTACAGTGCATAGAGTGTGCTCTTGGTTTTGGGGGTAGATTCCCGTGATTCATCACTTACATATAACACCCAATGCTCATCCCAAAAAGTGCCCTCCTCAGTGCCCATCACCCATTTTTTCCTCCCCACCCCCCTCCACCATCAACCCTCAGTTTGTCCTCTGTATTTAAGAGTCTTTTATGGTTTGCCTCCCTCTCTGTTTGAAACTGTTTTTCCCCTTCCCTTCCCCATGGTTTTCTGTAAAGTTTCTCAAGTTTCACATAGGAGTGAAAACCTATCTGTCTTTCTCTGACTTATTTCACTTAGCATAATACCCAGCAGTTGTATCCACGTTGCTGTGCATGGTAGGATTTCATTCTTTCTCGTTGCCAAGTGGTATTCCATTATATATATAAACCACATCTTCTTTATCCATTCATCAGTTGATGGACATTTAAGCTCTTTCTATAATTTGGCTATTGTTGAAAGCACTGCCCAAAACATTGGGGTGCATGTGCCCCTATGCATCAGCACTCCTGTATCCTTTGGATAAATTCCTAGTAGTGCTATTGGTGGGTCGTATGGTAGATCTATTTTTAATTTTTTGAGGAACCTCCACACTGTTTTCCAGAGCAGCCGCACCAGTTTGCGTTCCTGCCAACAGTGCAAGAGGGTTCCCATTTCTCCACATCCTCACCAACGTATGTTGCTTCCTGAGCTGTAATTTTAGCCACTCTGACCCATGTGAGGTGGTATCTCAGTGTGGTTTTGATTTGTATTTCCCTGATGATGAGTGATGTTGAGCATCTTTTCATGTGTCTGTTGGCCATCTGGATGTCTTCTTAGGAAAAGTGTCTATTCATGTCTTCTGCCCATTTCTTCACGGAATTAATTTGTTTTTTGGGTGTTGAGTTTGGTAAGTTCTTCATAGATTTTGAATACTAACCCTTTATCCGATACGTCATTTGCAAACATCTTCTCCCATTCCATCAGTTGCCTTTTAGTTTTATTGATCATTTCCTTTGCAGTGCAGAAGCTTTTCATCTTGATGAGGTCCCAATAGTTCATTTTTGCTTTTATTTCCCTTGCTTTCGGAAATGTGTTGAGCAAGAAATTGCCGTGGCCACAGTCAAAAAGGTTGTTGCCTATTTTCTCCTCTAGGGTTTTGATGGTTTCCTGTCTCACATTTAGGTCTTTCATCCATTTTGAGTTTATTTTTTTGTATGATGTAAGAAAGCAAGAAGGGAAGCCATTGGGATTGGGGTGCTAACTAACAAGAGGCTTTAACAGCCAAAATGGTAGTAAAACAAATACAGTCCCTTGTTCTATTCATGCCAGATAGGAGTTGTGAATTGGATGTAAGTTTATATCCAGGCAGGGTTGGCGGGAGCTTGTGGCAATGACAAGATGGAAAATCAACTATAGATCTTTCCATAAGTTCAGTAAGAATCTGTTCTCCTTATAACATTACACCATTGGAAACATTTTATTACCAAGGCTGTGAATGCAATGTTCTATTTGATAGAGACGTGCACAGGCTCACATATGAGCAGACAGCCTTAAAGAACAAAGGTTGACTTTATGGAGCCAATGAAGCTCTGTGGTAAAAGTCGGCCTGGTACTTTGATTACAGGATTTGGGAAAGCCTTACCAAGTGAGTAAGGAAGGTCACTTCCTGGCAGGCTCTGGAACCTCAGGAGATCTTGGGGACCTCCAGAAGAAAGGAGGCAACCCAAATCTATAGGTATTGCAGGCGAGTCTGAAGGCAAGTATTTGGCTTGGCTCTTAGCCTTGGAGGGCTGTTGTTAGAGGCTCACATCTGAAATTCCTTATGAGAAGTTCCAGCAAAGCAGATCTAAAAGCCTAAATGGCCAGTCTCCATTCTTATAGCCCTTACATAAGTAATTAGGCTAAGTTTGTTAAAACTCGACTCGTTCCACAAACAATTTAGTCTTAATTTGGCTACCTTTGGAAATGAAGGTGATTTTAGAAAGGAAAAAAAAATGGTTTCAGTAACACACTTTCATGTGTGTTAGACTCTAGTTATGATTAACTGTCCTCGAATGTTTGTTTACCTATAAAACCAGGCTGGATCCTGAGTTCTTCCAGTTTCCCTGCGTATCTGGCTAATTTTCTGCCTGATCGCTTGCACACTATAGGCCTGACTTTGAAAGCCCACCTGCAGGACCGCCTCCTGCAGTGAGACCACTGTTGAGCTGAACTGACCTGAATGACCTTGTTAGGAAATGTGGAATGAAATCCTGTTTCAGACTGTATATGAGGATTCCCAAATCACGGCTCTAATGAAGGATAGGGGCTCAGCTTCGTACTGGGGAGTATCTGCCACTGGATGCAAGGCAGTTTCATTCCTCAAATCCTGGTCCACAGCCCTTTTCAGCAGGAAGTTAGCGAGGGCGGTTCTTGTCCCTGCCTCTTGAGAATAAGGAATGGCAAAAAGCCAGGGTGGTATCGGTTAATCTCCTGTTGCTGTTTATATGGCTGCTGTGGCATAGGGATGCTAGCCCCTCCCAACATCTGGCTCTGGGGCCATCTTGGAAGAACAGTGCGTGAACATTGTATGGGCCATAAAGATGGGGGGTGTGGAGCGTGGGAGTGCTGGCAGTGCTTATTCCCTCTTTGACTCTCCATCTTGTTGATGCCCACGTGGTGACCACCCTTGGGGCCACATGCTCCAGGCCCCATGGAGGGTAATGTACGCCCTGCCCAGAATGCAGGCAGGCTTGTCCTGATGTCCCTGATGTGGCGCACGAAAGGGCCCGCTTCAGATGTCGAAGAGAAATGACAGGTGCCCAGGTGGCACCCCTTGAGAAAACTTTGACCTCCTCTCCATGCCCCCACCAAAAGCTGGGGATTAATGGATGGAGAATAGGGGTGGAAGATCACTACATACCATCTGAATCATCCATCCACCTGACCTCTGCCCGGAGTCAGTAAGTTACCCTGAGTAAAGCTTTGTGAAAACGGTATGGGGTGGCTTGCTTTGTTTTTCGGTCTTTTTGTTTGTTTTAAATTTTTTTTAAGGTTTATTTTTGAGATAGAAAGAGACAGAGGGTGAGCAGGAGAGTGGCAGAGAGAGAGGGAGACGCAGAATCCAAAGCAGGATCCAGGCTCTCAGCTTTTGGCAAAGAGCTGACTCAGGGTTCGAACCCACAAACTGAGATGGAGACCTGAGCCACAGTTGGACATTTAACCCACTGAGCCACTCAGGCGCCCCTTCATTTTTCAGTCTTAAAGGGCATTCTCAGTCTGGAGGACACTTTCCTGGCCCGCCTCCACCCTCCAACTACAGTTACAGCTCAAATTTCTAAATCAAATAGCTTCTAGTAGTTTCTAATACCCAGCAGTCTCTCTAACATAATTACATGTCTTAGTGGTTATATTTGGACAGTCTCTACAAGTGTTATTTGTAGAGTTTTCTCTCCAAATAGCTGAGTCTTCTATCTATTTTTAGTTGCTTTCTTAATTTAAATTCAGGACAAAAGCCAGCAGCCAGTGTCCTGCTGCAGTATACAGTTTAAGAATGACTTCTAATTATTTGTTGGCTTCTGTAAAGGAAAAAAAAAACCCAAAACCTTGGGAAGCATCCCTTATCCAGATTAATTGGAACCAGATGAGAACCATATAATAATCCTCATTCCCCACATCCTTCACTTGGGAGAGGGGCTAGCAGGTGACCACTGGAAAATATCCTTCTGAGTTAGAAGGAGATGATAAGCAAGGCAGACAATAGCTGTGGAAGCGTCTGAGCATCAGTAGAAGTGGGGAGAGTCTAACGCTGACCCTTGGCACTGGGGAGTTGAGTAAACGAGCAAAGGCATTGAAGCCAGAAGACCCCCAGGTTGGGGAAGGTGGACAGATCTCTTCTTTCAGAATCTGTCTGCTCATCTCTGAGAGGGATTAATAATCTTACTTTTCCAGAGTTGGCCAGGAGTGCAGAGAGAGAGAGAGAGAGAGAGAGAGAGAGAGAGAGAGAGAGAGAAAGAGAGGGAGGGAGGGAGGGAGGGAGGTGTGGTGGCTGGAGCGAGCAGACCCCAATCATTGTTGTTTGTATCTCAGGCTACAACATGTCAGTATCGTGGAACATCAGCCTGTTCCCTGCAGACATAGGTGGACCTATTTTCTGAGCAGACTGGTGTCCCCAAAATTCCTTCTGAGGCATGGCCCATATGTTCTGTGGTTGATTTCTTTTTTTTATTTGAAAATGTAAACATACATTTGGGCACCGTCACCACATTACCACAGCCGTACTGTTTACCTCGTTTGCTGAACACAAGCTGTGCGTTTCGGTGCTCATCTGGTCCCCTTGGCTTGGGGGATGACTTTCATGCCACTTAGAAATGGTTGACATTTAAATCTTAGCAGAAACTATTGGCACACTTTCAGGTTACTTCTGGAAAATTGATTTAAATCCAGTTGTGTGTGTGTGTGTGTGTGTGTGTGTGTATGTGTTTTCCCCACTGAAAGGAATCTGAAGACACTATTAACAGTGGCTGCTTCTTGGTGACAGGGACATGGTGGGGGGGAAGGGGGTGTGACTGACAGCCTCTAAGATGATGCCACCTCCTGGTTCTTAAACCCCCTTCTCTTTCGTGTAGGCTGCTCTTACTGACTTGTCTCTAATGTATAGAATTCAGAAGTGGTGGATGTCACTTCCAGGATGAGGTTCTAGAAAGACCAGCTTCCATCTTGGATTTCTTTTGGCCTCTCAGTCTGCTCACTTGGAGGGGAGCTGGTTATTATTTGTGAGCTGCCCGATGCACAGTCTCAGGTGGCAAGGAACCGAGGGGCGCCAGCATCCAACAGCCCATGAGGAGCTGGGGCCATCGGTCCATTGTCCATGAGGGAGCAAATCCCGCCCACAAGTGAGCATGCTCCCAAGGAGCACGGAGCTTCCTGCGTGGAGCAGTTACAGGAGACTGAAGTCCAGTCGATGGCGGGAGCTGTAGAGCACCAGCTGCTCAGTGCCTAGATTTCCGACCCACAGGAACAGGGTAAGTGTCTTGTTTCGAAAGCTGCCTCATTTGGGGTTAATTTGTTATGCAGCAATAGATGACTTATACAGGAAGAGAAGATGGAGAAGAATTATACGAAGCAGGTTTACCTTTTATTTTATGCCTTCTGTACTGTATGAATTTTCAATTTGTATATGTGTATTTGTATTGAACATACTGGCAACAGTGGCTATTTAGGCAGGTAGGTTATGGCAAATCCCGTAAACTGGCTCACTCAACCCAAACTCGAACACCCTCTATTGCCTTCTTGTACTATAGAAGCTGGAAATCTTTTTTGGGTTGTTGTTGTTGTTGTTGTTGTTTTTAAGTAAACCTACATTTCCCAGACCCTCTTGCAGCTGGAGATCCATATGTGACCTAGTTTTCACTAAGCAGACATACGGCCTGTATAAAACTAAGAAGAAAAAAAAATTGTAAATTTTTGTAATTTGCAAATGCAAATTGAGGCCCCTTCTGGCAAATTTGTGGGTGGAAATGCCTCTTCTGCACTAACTGGCAGAGGTTCTGTGGTCTAGGTGTAGCTTAGACTCGAACCCTTAGCATCACAAGTGCCAAGCAATAGGGACAATGGAGTTTCCAGGAGAACAGCTCTAATAGAAGAGTCAGGCATTGTTTGATGCCATTGTTCCTGGTGGGTTACATCCAAGATAAGGATTAAATTCACTTTAACCCTTCTTTCTCCTCTCCCCCTGGCTTTTCCAACTGCTTATTACCAAAAGAAAAGCTAAATATAATGGATCTTCAAACCTTAAATAATACACATAAAACTCGCCTTTTTTGGTTCAGTCACCTTTATCTTGACTTCCTTTAAGCTCCCCATAAAACCGTTTTCTCCAACTTTCTTCACTGTTGGCTTCACTGAGACACTTTTGAGAGTGAAAGAGGCATTACTAATAATTACCCTGGAGCAAAGGTGTAATCAAGTGGACCTTTGGTCATGCCATCGAGATGGGGTTATATTCCCACGAAATCACTGCACCTGACCTGGAAAATATATTTAGTTTACTTTTTTTAAGTTTATGTGGGAGAGGGTACACATGTACAGAGGAGGGGCAGAGAGAGAGAGGAAGAAACAATCTCAAGCAGTTCCACGTTGTCAGCCCCACGCAGGGCTTGAACTCAGGAGCCTCGAGGTCACGATGTGAGCCAAGATCAAGAGACACCTAACTGACTGAGCCACCCAGACCCCCTATTTCTACTAATAAAAATATAAGATCAAAATTGAATTACGTAATCTTTCTCTCACCAAGTTAAAATCCAAAGAAAAACGTAGGAAGTATGCAAAATGTTAGCATTGGTTACTTCCAGATGGTGAGATGATGGGCAATTTTTATTTCCTTTTTTTTTTTATGTTTGTTTTTGAGAGAGACAGCACATGAGTGGGGGAGGGCAGAGAGAGAGGACAATATACAGAATCTGAAGCAGGCTCCAGGCTCTGAGCTGTCAGCACAGAGCCCGACGTGGGGCTCAAACCCACAGACCGTGAGAGCATGACCTGAGCCACCCAGGTGCCCCTATATCCTATTTTTCTATTTTCCATGCTTTCCTAATTTTCTCCATTATGAGGGTATTATTTTTAAACTAGGAAATTTGCTGGAAAATTAAAAAAAAAAAAACCTTCCTTACAACCTAAGTGAACAAAAATATTAACAATAGTTTAGAAAACCTGGTATTCAGAAACCAGGTGTTTTTCTCTAAAAACTCCTCAGATTATAAAAAGTAACTAATAGATCACTTTAATCTTGACCAAGCTGAAGGAGGAGTCCTGTACAGGGTGTGACGGGAAAGGGGGAAGCCCAGGGATTTTCTAAGGTCCTACTAAGAATCCCCAATTTGGAGGATGGAGATTAGATATCTGGAAAAACTGAGGGAGAAAATGGGGTTGGGCCAGTCCCTCAGCACAGAATGACCTTGCAAGGCAGGATGGAGAAGTAGCCAACGCCATGTGCCATGTTTCATTTTACAGACCCTGGCCCTCTAAGAGTCCAGATCTGTGGTTGGCTCCCCACTATTTTAATAGATGCATATAAAGAATATGTAAGGAGGTGCCTGGGTGGCGTTGGTTAAGCGTCCAACTTGGCTCAGGTCACGTTCTCCTTGTTGGTGAGTTCGAGTCTGCATCGGGCTTTGGGCTGACAGCTCAGAGCCTGTTTTGGATCTTCTGTCCCCTCTCTCTCTTCCCCTCCCCTCTTTCTCTCTCTCTCTAAAATAAACATTAAAAGTTTATTGTGAAACAAAGTTCCCAGAGTGCCTACTTTCATTCCCAATGCAGCACTCCTCTGGAAAGATGAACTGGGCCCAGTAGGACATCTCACCAAGTTGTAAGACCCCAAGGAGAAGTGTCCTGGCTGGGGTCTCAACGGTGGAGAGCCAATGTGTGCATAATTTGGTGTTGCTGCCTCGAGTAGAGGACAGAGAACAAATGAAACAGGAATATATACTTAAAACAATTTTCTGAAAGTATTTTTTTCTAAAATAAGTCCAGGCCATCTTCTTCAGCTTGGAAAAAACAAACCTTTACAGTGGGTGGACAATGCTGTGATGATATTCCAGTGAATTTGCTCAACTACAAGGTTAAGGTCTGAATCGCATAACTATGCACATGGCCTGTTAAGTTTAAAACCAAAGATAAATGCGGGCATCTTTTAAGTGGCCTGAAATCCTCATAGGTCTTGGAGCAGCTTTCCCAGCAGTGCCTCTCTGTCGGTCTGTAGGGTGCCAGCTTCACCACTGGGCATCTTCTTAGAAGATCAACTCCCAGAGCCCTACCCTCAGTTTTCCGGAGGTGGGGTCCAGAACTGTGTTTCTGTTGGTTCGTTTTTAAACTGTGTTTATTTTGGGGGTGCCTGGGTGGCTCAGTGGGTTGAGTATCTGACTTCGGCTCGGGTCATGATCTCGCAGTTCGTGGGTTCAAGCCCCACGTCGGGCTCTATGCTGACAGCTCGGAGACTGGAGCCTACTGTGGAATCTCTGTCTTCCTCTCTCTCTGTCCCTCCCCTGCTCACGCTTTCTCTCTCTCTCTCTCTCTCTCTCTCTCAAAAATAAACATTAAAAAAAATAAAGTGTTTATTTTGAGAGAGCGCAGGCAGGAGGGGCAGAGAGAAAGAAAGAGAGAGAGAGAGAAGGAGAATCCCAAGCAGGCTCAGCATTGTCAGTGCACAGCCCAGTGCGGGGCTCAAACTCACAAACCACCGAGATCATTTCCGGAGCCAAAATCATGAGTCAGACATATAACTGACTGAGCCACCCAGGCACCCCAGAAATGTGTTTTTAATAAACCCTCCAGGTGACTCTGATGCATGGTAGAGTGTGTGAAACTCTGCTCTGGGGGTGTGGTTTTTTGTTCGTGTTGTATGTTTTTTGGATACATTGTAATTCCTGAATTCTGCACCATGCTAAGTTGCCATTTACACAGAAAGGTAACAGCACCATCTCTTCTTTGTATGGACTCAGGACATAGGTTTCTCGTGAGTATTTGAAATGAGAAATTGAGTGAAGAAAATTGGTTTCAAACTTGATATAAGAGCAGCTCATGTAGGACAAAGAGACACTTTAAGATTAGCAATAACAAGGGGCGCCTGGGTGTCTCCATTGGTTAAATGTCAAACTTCGACTCAGGTCATGATCTCACGATTCATAAGCTCGAGCCCCACGTCAAGCTCTGTGCCGACAGCTCAGAGCCTGGAACCTGCTTCAGATTCTGTCTCCCCTGCTCTCTCTGTTTCAAAAATAAACATTAAAAGATTAGCAATAGCAAGAAGGGACAGTAAGCCTTCTTGGTGGGACGGAGGACCCCAGGGGCCAGTCACCTGAAGGGAGCTGTAATTCTGGCAGACCTAGAATGGAGCTATTGCTTGAGACCCAGGGGGAGTTGGTGTTTGAGATCCTGCTGGAGCTGGACAGAGAGAAAGCAAGAAATACTGTTTCCCAGTACTCCATCCTTTTCATTCTGTGCCATTCTCTCCCGTTGGCCAAACCTGGCTGAAAACCAGCTGACTCAATCTGGTAAAATCTCTTGCAGAGGAAAGGCCCTCTATGGATCAGAGTTAGTAGAAGGGTGAGGAAGAAATCTGAGGGTCAGCAGGCCCGGGACTGGTACAGACTGGTCTTCATCCAGTAGACCAAATGATAAAGCAGAATAACGGGGGTCGGGGTTGCCTGGGAGGCTCAGCCGGTTAAGCATAGGACTTTGGTGCATGTCATGATCCCACATGCTTGTGAGTTCGAGCCCCACATCTGGCTGTCTGCTGTCAGCACAGAGCCCGCTTCGGATCTTCTGTCCACCACCCTGCACCTCCCCCACTCGTGAGAACTCTCTTTCTGTCTCAAACATTAAAAGCTTATTAAAAAGAATAACCAAGAAGCCGCATAAAAAGTCTGTAGCAGGGTCTTCATGAACTTTGATCAGTGACGTCACACAGGGCTTCATGCTTAAAAGTCCCACGGAGTTTCACGCTCAACTGTTGCCATTTCAAAATTCTCGACTTTGGAACAAAGAGCTCTATGTGTTCATTTTGAATGGGGCCCTACAAATTATGTAGCTGGTCTTGATGGACCGTAAACATTCCATTATTTAAACTTAGAATAATCATGTTTATAATACAGAGTGTAGGTGTTATACCTATTTACAGAAAAACCTCATGATGTTAAAAATAACAATTATGGGGGCGCCTGGATGGCTCAGTCGGTTAAGCGTCTGACTTCAGCTCAGGTCATGATCTCACGGTTCACGAGTTCGAGCCCCACATTGGGCTCTGTGCTGACAGCTCAGAGCCTGGAGCCTGCTTCGGATTCTATGTCTCCCTCTCTCTCTCTGTCATTCCCCTGCTGGCTCTCTGTCTCTCAAAAATGAAAATAAATAAGTAAATAAAAATAACAATCATGGGCAAAAGTCCTAGTATATCCCAACAGAAACATGGAGCTGATATCAGAAGGCAGTCTAAGAGGGTGAATTTCCTTACCTTCCATAGGGAGAAGTAAAGAGAATTTGCTCTGCTTCTGAGGTTGAGTGAAGTTGACTTTAAGTAACATACCTAAATATGAATATTTTAAGTTGAAATAAGATCATTCTTAATAATTTCAGACTGCGAGAGGGAGAAAAGCAAGATGGACTCCCGGAAAACACAGGCCGTGTAGCGGGGATGGGCAATCAATGTGCGCTCACACAAATATCCATGAAATTGTAGTAATACCACGTAGAAGTGGCATTTACTCACGTATTGGATCACAGATCGAAGCCAATGAACTAATGTCTAGTAGAGGGACCATTAAAACAGGTCATTAAAACATGTCTACAAGAGATGCTTTTAAAACCAGAGTGGTCAAAATTTTAAGTAAAAGCATAGGCACAATAGGTCAGGGAATTGCAAACAAAAGCATGGGTCATAAGATTACCACCAAGTTAAAGTTAAGCAAAGAATTTGAAACATGCCGAAGAGTCACTTTACGTGGCTGGGTCAAGAAGTTCCAGAAGGTCCTAAGTGCCAAGAACCTATAGCATTGAAATGTCATGCAGATGGTTCTCTTTTTAAAATACGTTCATGAAAAAATTTGTGAAAATGTAACCCGCCATTCTGGACCGTCTTTTAAGTTACAAAGGAAATTTGTTCCAAGACCTCTAAAGTATGGTAAACATCCTAACTATACCTGGCCTTCTAGATCTGTGCCATCCATTACGGTAGCCACTAATCAGACATGAGCTTGGGAGTGATTGAAAATGTGCTGGCCTGAAGGGAGACTCAAAGTGTAAAATAAATAGCTTTTTTTTTTTTTTTTAGCAAAAAAATTATTTATTTTTAATTATTTTTATTAGAGATCTCTAATAAATGAAATACTTATTTTTTTATGAGAGATCTCTAATAAATGAATTACTTATTTTTTATTAGAGACCTCTAATAAAAAATAAGTATTCCCCCCCCCCACCAGCGGGGAAGAGGGGCAGAGGGGGGAGAGAGAATCCCAAGCATGCTCTGCACGTAGCACAGAGCCTGAGAGGGGGCTCAATCCCCCAGCCCTGGGATCATGACCTGAGTTGAAATCAAGAGTCGGATGCTCAACTGACTAAGCACCCAGGGACCCCTAAGAGTAGCTTTCTAAGTCTTTTTATAAAAAATGCATCCCATATTAAAAATTTTAATATGCATTGTATGTTGAAATGATGTATACATCAGGCCAAAGAAAATACATTAATTTAATTTGTTTTTACCTTGATGTAGCTGCTAAAACTTAAAATTGAGCTGAGTGGCTTGTATGCTGTTCAACTGGACACTACTCCTCTACATGATCATCTTTCTTAATATGATTTTGACATAATTCATCTAATTTTGCTTTGTTTTCATGATAAATGCCTAGTTGAAGCTAAGGATTTGCTGCTTTAAGTATACCTGGTGAATTTTTCCTTTATTGTGATAGGATTTATTATTAGCACCAACCCATTTATGTTCCCATGTCTCAATTATTTTTATAAAATAAGGTCAAAATACAATTAATATTGCAAATAACTGCAGAAGACAAAATACCAACAGTAGCAAAAGTGAACTGTTGGCTGGCTGACGTATGAAAACAAGAAAAGTAACGCTAAGATATCACCTCACATCTGTGAGAATGGCTGAAATCAACACAACAGATGTTGGCAAAGATGTGGAGAAAAGGGAACACTCTTGCATTGTTGGTAGGAATGCACACCGGTGTCACCACTCTAGAGAACAGTATGGAGATTGCTCAAAAAAATTAAAAATAGAAATACCATATGATCTAGTACTTTAAGTACTGGGTATTTACCCAAAGAAAACATTAATTCAAAAAGATACATGCAATTGTGTTTATTGCAACATGATTTTCATTCGCCAGACTATGGAAGCAACCCAAGTGTCTATCAACTGATGAATGGATAAAGATGTGGGGTGTGTGTGTGTGTGAGATGGAATATTACTTGGCCATTTTTTAAAAAGCATAAAATCTTGCCACTTGCAACAATATAGATGGATCTAGAGAGTATAATGCTCAGTGAAATAAGTCAGAGAAGGCAAATACCATATGATTTTACTCCTATGTAAATTGAATAAACACACAAACAAACAAACAAAAAAAAAACCCAAAATAGACTCTCAACTACAGAGAACAAACTGATGGTTACCAGAGGGGAGGCAAGTGGGGGGATGGGAGAAATCAGTGAAGGAGACTCTCAACTACAGAGAACAAACTGATGGTTACCAGAGGGGAGGCGGGTGGGGGGATGGGAGAAATCAGTGAAGGAGATTAAGAGTACGCTTATGATGAGCATTGAGTAATGTACAGAATTGTCAAATCATTATAGAAACTAATATAACACTTAACTATACTGGAATTAAAGTTTTTTAGTTTATTTTTTTAAATATCCCTTCATATTTTTCAAAGAGCATATGTTTTATTTATTTTTGAGAGCGAGCAAGTGGGCGGGGGGGGGGGGGGTAGAGAGAGGTGGGGACAGAGGATCTGAAGTGGGCTCTATACTTTAGCAGAGAGCCCAGTATGGGGCTCGAACTCACGAACCGTGAGATCATGACCTGAACTGAAATGGGACACTCCATCGAGTGAGCCCCCCCAGGTGCTCCTGGAATTAAAATTTTAAAAACTTAGATTTTGAGGAAGCTCACAATCTGATCTGGCATATCAGAGTGGATGGAGAGGAATCAGTAATCATTTAAAAATGTATAGAAGTTCAACTTCTATGAAAATCAAATGTAAAAATATCAGGGTTACCTTTAAGATAAAAATTGCTGAAAATCTATTACAACCTAATCATAGAGATGTAAATCTCTTTCCATCATTGACAGATTATACAAATTATTACAGCTGAGGGGCGCCTGGGTGGCTCAGTCGGTTGAGCGTCTGACTTTGGCTCAGGTCATGATCTCACAGTCCGTGAGTTCGAGCCCTGCATCGGGCTCTGTGCTGACAGCTCAGAGCCTGGAGCCCATTTCAGATTCTGTGTCTCCCTCTCTCTCTGCCCCTCCCCTGTTCATGCTCTGTCTCTCTCTGTCTCAAAAATAAACATTAAAAAAATTTTTTTTAAATAAAAAAAATTATTACAGCTGAATAATATAATTAATAAATACATATATATTCTATCCTTTATTTTGAAAATATGCCTCCTTTAAGAAAACTTATTAGCTAATCTTCTGATTGGGTCCAAAGAGTCAACACTGTAGAAATGTCACCTCTTCCCAAATGTATCAAGAAATTAAATGCAGTCACAAACAAAAGTTATTTTTGTGATTTAATGAAATATACTTTTTAATGTTTATTTTTGAGAGAGAGCGAGTGAGCACAAGAGCACGAGCAGGGGAGGGGCAGAGAGGATCCAAAATGGGCTCTGAGCTGACAGCAGTGAGCCCAATACAGGACTTGAACTCATGACCTGTGAGATGAAGTCAGACACCCAAATGACTGAGCCACCCGGGTGCCCTAGTGAAATAATTTAAAAGGTCATATGAAAGAATGTGTAAGAGAATAGCTGGGAGAAAATCTAGAGATAAAAAAAATCAGGTAGATTTTACCCTGAACATGAAAACATATGAAAATGTAGTGATTATAATAGGTAAAGGATGAGACAGTGAATGAATCACAGGACACCAGCTTAGGAGGAGGGTTATTTGTAAATTACTCATGAAAAACAAAGCTTAATGCCTACTTCCTTAAAGCAAACAAAGTTCCAAAATGGATCAAGGTATGTGTTATAAAAAATGAAATTACTGGAGTGCCTGCATGGCTCAGTTAAGTGTCCAACTCATTTCTGCTCAAGTCATGATCTCACAGTTCCTGAGATTGAGTCCTGCCTGGGGCTCTGTGCTGACAGTGCAGAGCCTGCTTGGGACTCTCTCCTTCCACCCTTCTCCCAGCTCTTGCATGCACTCTTTCAAAAAAAAAAAAAAAAGAGAGAGAGAGAGATCACCATATATATATAAATAAGGACTTACATTGCATTATTTTTATAGTTTGTGTTTTATGACTTGTTTACACATGTCTTTAATCCACGTAGGATCTAGTCTATCTCCGTGATAGCTCTCCCTGTTATTAGAACCTTATAATGTATTCTAAGCTGCTAGGGACAGTTTGTCCTCACTACTTTCTTTTTTCAAACATTCTCTGCATAGTCTCACAGGCTTATTCTTCTATATTCATTTTAGAATTTTCATCTAGTGTTCCCAATAATCTTTTGGGATCTCACCTGGTGTTGTGTTAAATATACAGACTATTGTGGGAAGGGTTGATCTTAATAATTTTGAGACTTCCTATCCAGAAATCCAAGAGGTCTCCATCTATTCAATTATTCAGAAGTCTCTATACTAATCTCTTGCATTTCTTTTTACATCTGCGTGCAAGTATCTTATAGTTTAAGTTACTATTATAGTTTCGTTTTTTCCTTGTAGTTTAATTGTAGATGCTCAGGTTAATTACACTCCTCAGTTTGTTGCTCTGCACCAGCTTCTTGCTCATTTTTGTGCTGATGTGTTTATTCCTTAGTTATTAGTCACTGTACCACTGGCGTGTGTACATTTCATGGGACCAGACAGTGCTCTCCAGCATGGCTGCCTCCCTCCAGCTGTCCCGCCCTCCTGATGTCCCCCTGTCCCACTCTGCCATGTACACTCTAGCAGATGCCTCTGCGCGGAATGTGGGTTCTCTTTCTCTGAAGTTCCTTTTTCTCCAGGATCTTGAGTCCTCAATTCCTAGCTGACTGGGTAGCCCTGAACTCCAGTGTTGATCTCAGCTGTCCAGTGTCGGACTGCATTAGGTCTCTGTGCCCTGTACTGTGAATTAGCAAACGCTCTGTGGATGAAAACTCCAGCTCCCCTCCTTGAGTTTCCCTTCTCTTTTCTAAGTCCTGAGTATGTTGCTGCCCTCCGATGTCTTCAAACTGTTTTGTCAGGAGGTCTCCGGGTTGTTGTTGCTTTCTGGCTTTTATTGTTGGATAACTCAGAGATGAGGCGCTCTGCATAGCTCAAGTGCAAGGCCCTCTGGTTAGCTTTTAATTAGTTAAACTGCACTGTATCCTTTCACTGGGGGCGGGAGGGGGGAATCACAATTGTGCTCACATTTTTATCAAGTGGGAAATTTAAGTTAAGGAAATTCTCCTAAACCATGAAGCCCAGATAGTGTGTCAAGATTGCATAACCGGGCAGACATCTGTTTTAAGAACTCAGGATTTTGGAGGATATTTCTTAATTGAAAGTCTAGCCTTGTGGGATGGGTTTCTACCCTCTTCTCCCCAGAGCAGATCCACTTTTCTGTCCATGGTCCTGGCAGCGACTAAAGCTTAGATGACAGGGGCCTCCGTTCTGAAACTCAAGATGAAGAAAGGGACACTCTTTTCTACATAATACTCACAGAAACTATACGTAGGGGGTGATCATGAAAAACTGAATTATCTCTTAGGTAGCCAGCTCCCCTCCATTCCCTGGATCTGGGGGGATTCCCCCTCCATTCTGGCTAAACCAAGTGGAAGCAAATTCGCTGACAGCTTCTGTCAGAAGCTGTGCTCACGCCCTCAGAGTGTGGGTGGTAGACATCTGGCTAAAATGACTCTGGGGCCAGGGAAGAGTGAGGGTGAGGAGGCTTTCCCTGCTAAGTATGATAGGTGGCCATGCCTGTGACCCTGAAGGGATTAGCTTTAGCAAATATTCTGGAAATTTTACTGCTATAAAACCAATTGTTGGACCTGGGAAGACAAATTGGAGTAGAGAAATGTGTCCATATTTCCTCACCATATTTCCAGCCGGGGCTGGAAGAAGCAAACTGGATTCTAAGAAAAGGACTGTGTGCACCTTCTGTATTCTATATATACCTAGCTTGCTTTCGTGACCACGGGGCTTCAGGCATCCTGGGTCCCAATGAGACCATCTCCTGGGTGCATGTGATTGGCAGGCTACAGAGTTTTTCAGTCTGTCTCATGAAGACAGGCTTTCCTTTCCCCAAATGGGGAGCTGTGTAAATGTGGAGAGAATGTGCAGGAGATTTGCAGCAATTAGATGTCTGCTGGAGTAGTATTTGCCATCAGAAATTTCCAGGGAGTCCTGAGTGTCCAGTCTTTGAGACCGAGAGGGAGAGAAGGAGAGAGAGAGCGTGACGGAGAGAGAGAATCCCAAGCATCTTCCATGCTTGGCACGGAGCCTGATGCAGGGCTTGATCCCATGACCTTAGCTGAAATCAAGAGTCGGATGCTCAGTCGACTGAGCCACCCAGGCACTCCCTGTCAGTTACCTTTCCAAAGAATATGGGTCTTTTAGGGAACCATGCTTATTATACTTTCTTTTGTTGCTGTTCTTAAAGTTATTCTTAGAAAGTTAGTAGTGGGTACATCATCTTTGATTTTTCACACTCTTACTAAATAAACAACTAATAACTTATATATGCTTGGGGAAGAAAATCTGGCCGCTCATCAGAGACATGGAATACTGAATTTTTTTAAACATTTTTTTCCCCTCTGGATGCCTGGGAGGCTCAGTTTTATAATATAGCTGTTTATTAGGATGCATTTGTTTCAGAACCATATCAATATACAAACTGTGGAGGATGACAAGATTACTTTTCACATTGCTTACAAAGTTATTCAGTAACCATTGGGTTGCTTTCTTTTTTTTTTAATGTTTGTTTTTGAGAGAGAGAGAGACAATGTGAGTGGGGAAGGAGCACAGAGAGAGGGAGACACAGAATCTGAAGCAGGCTCCAGGCTTTGAGTGGTCAGCACAGAGCCCGACGTGGGGCTTGAACTTATGAATCCTGAGATCATGACCTGAGCCAAAGTTGGATGCTTAACCAACTGAGCCACCCAGGCATCCCCATTGAGTTGCTTTCTTTTTTTTTTTTAAATAATTAATTTATTATTAAAAAAAATTATATCCAAGTTAGTTAGCATATAGTGCAACAATGATTTCAGGGGTAGATTTCCTTATGCCCCTTACCCATCTGGCCCATCCCCCCCTCCCACAACCCCTCCAGCAACCCTCAGTTTGTTCTCCATATTTGTGAGTCTCTTTTATTTTGTCCCCCTCCCTGTTTTTATATTATTTTTGCTTCCCTTCCCTTGTGTTCATCTGTTCTGTGTCTTAAAGTCCTCGTATGAGTGAAATCATGTGATATTTGTCTTTCTCTAATTTCGCATAGAGTAATACATTGTAGTTCCATACATGTAGTTGCAAACAGCAAGATTTTATTCTTTTTGATTGCTGAGTAATACTCTATTGTATATATATACCACATCTTCTTTATCCATTCATCTATCATTGGACACTTGGGCTCTTTCCATACTTTGGCTATTGTTAATAGCACTGCTATAAACATTGTGGTGTGTGTGCCCCTTCGAAACAACACACCTGTATCCCTTGGATAAATACCTAGTAGTGCAATTGCTGGGTCGTAGGGTAGTTCTATTTTTAATTTTTTGAGAAACCTCCATACTGTTTTCCAGAAGGGCTGCACCAGTTTTCATTCCCACCAGCAGCGCAAAAGGGTTCCTCTTTTTCCACATCCTCGCCGACATCTGTTGTTGCCTGAATTGTTAATGTTAGCCATTCTGACAGGTGTAAGGTGGTATCTCATTGTGGTTTTGATCTGTATTTCCCTGATGATGTGTGATGTGGAGCATTTTTTCATGTGTCAGTTGGCCATCTGGATGTCTTCCTTGGAGAAGTGTCTATTTGCCCATGTCTTTTGCCCATTTCTTCACTGGATTATTTGTTTTTTGGGTGTTGAGTTTGAGTTCTTTATAGATTTTGGATACTAACCCTTTATCTGATATGTCGTTTGCAAATATATTCTCCCATTCTGTCGGTTGCCTTTTAGTTTTGCTGATTGTTTCCTTCGCTGTGCAGAAGCCTTTATTTAGATGAGGTCCCAGTAGTTCATTTTGCTTTTGTTTCCCTTGAGTCTGGAGACGTGTTGAGTAAGAAGTTGCTTTGGACGAGATCAGAGAGGTTTTTGCCTGCTTTCTCCTTGAGGATTTTGATGGCTTCCTGTCTTACATTGAGGTCTTTCATCCATTTTGAGTTTATTTTTGTGTCTGGTGTAAGAAAGTGGTCCAGGTTCATTTTTCTGCCTGTTGCTGTCCAGTTTTCCCAGAACCACTTGCTGAAGAGACTGTCTTTATTCCATTGGATATTCTTTCCTGCTTTGTCGAAGATTAGTTGGCCATATGTTTATGGGTCCATTTCTGGGTTCTCTATCTGTTCCATTGATCTGAGTGTCTGTTTTGTGCTAGTACCATACTGTCTTGATGATTACAGCTTTGTAGTATAGCTTTAAGTCCGGGATTGTGATGCCTCCTACTTTGGTTTTCTTTTTCAAGATTGCTTTGGCTATTCGGGGTCTTTTCTGGTTCCATACAAATTTTAGGATTGTTTGTCCTAGTTCTGTGAAGAATGCTCGTGTTATTTTGATAGGGATTGCATTGAATATGTAGATTGCTTTGGGTAGTATTGACATTTTAACAATATTTGTTCTTCCTATCCACGAACATGGAATCTTTTTCCATTTCTTTGTGTCTTCTTCAATTTCTTTCATAAACTTTTTATAGTTTTCAGTGTATAGATTTTTCATCTCTTTGTTAGAGATTTATTCCTAACATTCCTTTGTTAGAGATTTATTATTCATCTCTTTTGTTAGATTTATTCCTAGGTATTTTATGGGTTTTGGTGCAATTGTAAATGGGATTGATTCCTTGATTTCTCTTTCTGATGCTTCATTGTTGGCACATAGGAATGCAACCAATTTCTGTGCATTGATTTTATATCCTGCCACTTTGCTGAATTCATGGATCAGTTCTAGCAGTTTTTTGGTGGAATATTTTGGGTTTTACATATATAGTATCATGTCATCTGTGAAGAGTGAAAATTTGACCTCCTACTGGCCCACTTGGATGCCTTTTGTTTCTTTGTGTTGTCTGATTGCAGAGGCTAAGACTTCCAATACTATGTTGTATAACGGTGGCGAGAGTGGACATCCCTGTCTTGTTCCTGACCTTAGGGGAAAGCTCTCAGTTTTTCCCCATTGAGGATGATATTAAGGTTGGGTCATTTATATATGGATTTTATGATATTGAAGTATGATCTTTCTATCCCTACTTTCTTGAGGATTTTTATCAAGAAAGGATGTTGTATTTTGTCAAATGTTTTCTCTGCATCTGTTGAGAGGATCATATGGTTCTTGACCTTTCTTTTATTGATGTGATGTATCACAGTGATTATTTTGCAGATATTGAACCAGCCCTGCATCCCAGGTATAAATCCCACTTGGTCGTGTATTGTTGGATCTAGTTGGCTAGTATCTTGCTGAGGATTCTTGCATCTGTATTCATCAGGAAAAATGGCCTACAGTTCTCCTGTTTAGTGGGGTCTTTTTCTGGTTTTGGAATCAAGGTAATGCTGGCTTCATAGAATGAGTTTGGAAGTTTTCCTTTCATTTCTATTTTTTGGAATAGCTTCAAGAGAATAGGTGTTAACTCTTCCTTAAATGTTTGGTAGAATTCCCCTGGAAAGCCATCTGGCCCTGGACTCTTGTTTTTTGGGAGATTTTTGATTACTAATTCTATTTCCTTACTGGTGATGGGTCTGTTAGAATTTTCTATTTCTTCCTGTTTCAGTTTTGGTAGTGTATATGTTTCTAGGAATTTGTCCATTTCTTCCAGATTGCCCATTTTATTGGCATATACTTGCTCATAATATTCTCTTATTATTGTTTTTATTTCCACTGTGTTGGTTGTGATCTCTCCTCTTTCATTCTTGATTTTATTTATTTGGGTCCTTTCCTTTTTCTTTTTGATCAAACTGGCTAGGGGTTTATCAATTTCATTAATTCTTTCAAAGAACCAGCTTCTGGTTTCATTTATCTGTTCTATTGTGGGTTTTTGTTTTTGTTTTTGTTTTTTGGGTTTTTTTGGTTTTAATAGCACTGATTTCTGCTCTAATCTTTATTATTTCCTGTCTTCTGCTTGTTTTGGGTTTTGGTTGTTCTTTTTCCAGCTCTTTAAGGTGTAAAGTCAGGTTGTGTATCTGTGACCTTCCTTCCTTCTTTAAGAAGGCCCGTATTGCTCAATGGAGTATTACTCGGCAATCAAAAGGAATGAAATCTTGCCATTTGCAACTACGTGGATGGAACTGGTGGATGCTAAGTGAAAGGAGTCAGCCAGAGAAAGAGAAAAATCATATGACTTCACTCATATGAGGACTTGAAGAGACAAAACAGATGAACATAAGGGAAGGGAAACAAAAATAATATAAAAACAGGGAGGGGGACAAAACAGAAGAGACTCACAAATATGGAGAACAAACTGAGGGTTGCTGGAGGGGTTGTGGGAGGGGGGATGGGCTAAATGGGTAAGGGGCATTAAGGAATCTACTCCTGAAATCATTGTTTCACTATATGCTAACTAATTTGGATGTAAATTTTAAAAAAGAAAAAATTAAATTAAAAATAAATAAAGCGTCCCTGGGTGGCTCAGTCAGTTGAAAGAAAGAAAGAAAGAAAGAAAGAAAGAAAGAAAGAAAGAAAGAAAGAAAGCCTGTATTGCTGTATACTTTCTTCTTAGGACCACGTTTGCTGCAACTCAGAGGTTTTGGGTTGTGGTGTTATCATTTTCATTGGCTTCTATGTACTTTTTAATTCCCTCTTTAACTTCTTGGCTAGCCCACTCATTCTTTAGTAGGATGTTCTTTAGTAGGATGTTCTCCAAATATTTGTTACCTTTCCAATTTTTTTCTTGTGGTTGACTTTGAGTTTCATAGCGTTGTGGTCTGAAAATATGCACGTATGATCTCGATCGTTTTGTACTTGTTGAGGCCTGATTTGTGTCCCAGTGTGTGGTCTATTCTGGAGAACATTCCATGTGCACTGGAGAAGAATGTATATTCCACTGCTTTAGGATGAAATGTTCTGAATGTATCTGTTAAGTCCATCTGGTCCAGTGTGGAGTTGCTTTCTTATGTTAGGTATGACGCTGGAAGGCAAGAATGTAGAAATTAGTGAAAAGCAGCACCAGATTTCCAGGGCACACTGCTGTGTGAGGGATAAGGCTATGGAAAAGTGTACAGCAATGGGGAAGGGCCATGAAAGAAGTCACTGGAAAACAGTCTTGTGCTTGGGCTCCAAAGCCAGGTGGATTGAGCCTCCGTTGTTTTGTCCAAAAAAGGAGAGCACGAAGTACCTCACTGGGATGTTGCTGTGCATACATGAGATGGTGTGTGCAGACTCCTTGTGCACTGCCTGGTGCGGGACGGGCAGTCTGGGCTTGAAGCTGAAAATAAAAGCTAGGATTAGCATCATTCACCAACTCTTCTTAGGGAAAAGGAGCTTTCTTGGAAGAGTAGATGATTAGGCTGTGAATTAGAAGTGGGAAGAATTTTGGGGTGCCCAGGTGGTTCAGTCAGTTAAGCGTCCGACTTTGGCTCAGGTCACGATCTCACGGCTCATGAGTTCAAGCCCCGCATCGGGCTCTGTGCTGACAGCTGGGAGCCTGGACCCTTCTTCAGATTTTTTGTCTCCCTCTCTCTGCCCCTTTCCAGCTCACACTCTGTCTCTCTCCCAAAAATAAAATAAACATTAAAAAAAATTTTTTTTTAAGTGGGAAGAATTTCACCAAGCAAAATAGGAGGCCAGGTCATTCTGCAGCAAGGACTACAGAGGGCAAAATAATGAGATGTTCCACGTAAAGGAGGGTGCTCAAAGCACAGAGAAGTGTGAGGGTGGCCCAGTCGTGCAGAAAATTGCTAAGGAACTTGAATTTTTATTCTTCAAATTAATGAGCCCCAAACTAAGGTGTGGGACCTCTTAGAAGTTACCTCAAATGATTCATTTACTGGTTTGCTGGAATATAGAATTAGAAGTTTTGTATTTTAAAAATTTCATTCTTTAAAATTTTTACAGGTTGCATGTTTGATGAACGTCCAGGTTTTGTATAGTAGCACATCGATGCAGTTTATAAATGGACCTATATTGCGGGGGCTCTAAAAACCGTAGGCACGTAGGGGTGTGTGCACACAAATGTTGTGAGACGTGGTGAGGGGTTCTAGGCAGGAAAATGATGTGTGCAGCTCTAGTTTTCTGATGGACCTTTAAGAGAACAGGAGGAGCACAGATAGAGCGTGACAGAGATAACGGCAGGGCCAAGAGGGAGGAGTCTGCAATAGCCCAGCTTTATTTCCAGATCCCCAACAGGCTAATCTTGGAATCTTTGTGATTCACGAACAAGAAGAGGAACGTCTCTGGAATGTCCATGAAATCCCCAAATCATAAACCATTCTGTTTTTCTTGAAAACAAATTCTATTTATGTTTTTAAATAACGAGTGACCATAATAAGTGGTAAATATTTTTTCTGTGATGGGGTTATTTACTTGCTCTTGATTTTCTGCTATAAAGATATAGCAACATGTGAATAGTTGTTTTTCTTTATTGCTGAGAAATATATTGTAACAAGAGGACATAGGTAATATATGTAAAATAATATGTAATATATGTAAAAATGATCTCCACCTAATACATCTGATGATAAAAAATGTAAGATGGGAATACGGACACAAAAGTCAACTGAAAATCATCTTAAAACACTTGAAATGCCATATTTAGTATTTATCCATTTGCCCACTTTTTATTTTTTAAAACCTTTTTTTTAATGTTTGCTTATTTTGAAACAGAGAGAGAGAACGGGGGAGAGACAGAGAGAGGAAGAGGAGAGAGAATTCCAAGCAGGCTCTATGCTGTCAGTGCAGAGCCCAACGTGGGGCTCAAACTCATGAACCGTGAGATCACGACCTGAGTTGAAATTAGGAGTCAGGTGCTTAAGTGACTGGGCCACCCAGACTCCCCATTTGCCCACTTTTTAAATTGTAGTTGACATGCAGGGTTCTATTAGTGTCAGCCAGTTGTCCATTCTTTAAGTGAAAACTTTAAAACCACACAGCACCAATTCCCCTGTTGTACAGTCTTGATCCTCATTTCATGACGGCTGTCCCAGAACCAGAAAATTTTCTTCCATTTCGCGTTGACATTAGTTGAATTTTTAACAGTGCGTCCAAAACCATCTTCAAATTGGGCATTAAGGTCGCTGGCTGCTTCACATAAGCTTATTCCCTTTTACTGATGAAAACATTTCGTCTCTTTGCCCTGGCTTGGGATTTGCTATCAAACGTATAATCTGTGTTGCTCTGCTGATTCAGTTTTCCATCGGTTTCTAATTCCCCACTGGAGTATTCCGCAACAGCGTTCCTATTTTCTTCTGTTTGTATTTCTTCTGTCAAAGTAACCTATAGCATGTAAACACTGGAAAACTGTGAACACGACTGGGGAGTGTTCAAATAACAGACGTGTGGATCTCTTAGCAAGGTTGATGCCACTAGACAGAATCATGTGTTGAAGTTCCAGAATTTAGGGACTTATTCTGCTTCTTAAACGTGTTACTTCTTGGAATCCCACTCACAGGATTTATATGAAATAGACCGTGTGTATAAATTTATTACCATTGTTTCCGCGAATGGCTCCTTGTCAGCAGACCATACCTCAGACACGCTTGTAACATGGCAACAGCTGCGAGTCAGACTGTGTGATTAGATGGTGAACTTCCCTGCTCCATGCTCCAGCCCCGGTGCCTGAAAATGCCGTCCTTAGCATTCGATTCCCTCATCAGCGTTTCCTGCCCTTGACGTCAGTGGATTCCCTTGAAACCGTAACATCTCTGTGTTGACTGTGAAGCTGTGAGTGTCACTGCATTCTTTTTTTTTTTTCCATTTTTCCTAATTTCTTGACTAGTTTTTTCCCCCTCAGGATTTGTGACCACAGATTTTGCAGCCAGTATAGAGAAGGAATTCCTGAATGGAAACGCTAAGTCCAAGTACAAAGTCACAAAGAACTGAACTAGAGAGAAGGGCTGGATCTGAGCATCTCTGAGAGGTATGAGGCAAGAGCATTTAGCCTCTGCTAGGAACGTAAAGAGCAAGGGGCGCCTGGGTGGCTCAGTTGGTGAAACACCTGACTCTTGATTTCAGCTCAGGTCACGGTCTCACGGTTTGCGGGATCGAGCCCCGTGTAGGGCTCCGTGCCATCAGTGGGGAGGCTGCTTGGGATTCTCTCTCTCTCTCTCTCGCCCCTCCTCTGGTCCTTCATTTTCTCACTCTCCAAACAAAGAAGTAATCATTAAAAAAAAAATGTGAAGAGTAAGAAAGAGACTGCTCCAGAATGACTAGAATAATCTATTTCTGTACAGACAAGGCTATCTGTCCTAGGCAATGCTCAAGAGAAATGTGATTAATTAATGTCCTGGTCATCTATTTCTGTGTCACTAATCATCCCCAAACTTAGCAGCCTTCAATAGGGAAATGCGAATCAAAACCACAATGAGATATCAGTCCACATCCGTTAGGGTGGCTATCATAAAAAAAACAAACAGAAAATAAAAAGTGTTGGCAAGGATGTGGAGAAATTGGAACACTTGTGTATTGTTGGTGGGACTGTAAAAAATAAAGACTACCACATGATCCATCAATACCGCTTTGGGATCTATAACGACTTAAAGTAGGGACTTGACCAGATACTTTCACACCCATGTTTATAACTGCATTATTCATAACAGCCAAAAGGTGGAAACAACCTAAATGTCTCTTGATAAATGAATGGATAAATAAAATGTGGTGTAAACATGGAATGGAATAACATCCAACGTTAAAAAGGAAGAAAATTCCGAAACATGCGACAAAATAGATAGACCTTGAGGACCTTGTGCTAAGTGAAATTAGCCAGTCACGAAAGGACAGCAACTGTAGGATCCCACTTATATGAAGTACCCAGAGTCATCAGACTACAGAGACTGATAGTAAGATGGCAGTTCCCTGGGGCTGGGGGCAGTGGGGAGTTGCTGTTTAATGGGTGCACAGTTTCGAACGGGAGGATAAAAAAGTTCTAGCATTGGATGGTCGTGATGGTTGCACAACAGGTGAATGTACTTAATGCCACGGAACCGAGTGCTTAAATGTACTAAATGGCTAAATGTTCTCTCACCAGTGATGTTTGCGAACATGAACATAATCTGTGATCAGCGGAGCTGGTGTAGAAAGTCCATAGGCTTGGAAAAGTCTGGGAAGCCTTTTGGAATCTAGAAATGTTATGTTTATTTTACCACACTCACACAAAAGAGAGCAAACTGCTGTTCTTGACCAGAGTGATGACCCAGCAGTGGGGCGCAGTCACGGCCTGTGTCAGTCCCAAGTGACGAACAAGAATTTGTAGATGCAGCTTGGGTTCCCAGTGCAGGTTTCTCCTAAGTGCCGGAGGGGGAAGTGTGTCTTGGGCTGGCTGTGCAAGCTGGACAGGCCATTTCCCCATCTGGAACAAGAGGCTGGGATGGGGTGGCCTTCCAGGAACCTCCAGGGCTCCCTTGCGCCCTCCGAGGGGACAGGCCATCATGAGAGGAGAGGTCAGGCTCTAAACTCTTCTGGATTTGAACCGCAGACTGCCAGCTCCCAGGTTGGGTGGCCTTCGTAGCATTCTTTAATTGTGTCACACCCACCATCTTTTTTTTTTAAATGTTTTTATTTATTTTTGACACAGAGAGAGACAGAGCATGAGCAGGGGAGGGGCAGAGAAAGAGGGAGACACAGAATCCAAAGCAGGCTTCAGGCTCTGAGCTGTCAGCACAGAGCCCGACGCAGGGCTCAACCCCATGAACTCTAGGAGATCATGACCTGAGCTGAAGTCGGATGCTTAACCGACTGAGCCACCCAGGCGCCCCAACACCCACCATCTTTAATAGGATGTTTGTGAAGTTTAAGTGACAAAACGTATGTGTAATGCTTAACATACATTTAGGTCTACAACCTAATAATTGCTTAAGAAGTATAATTCTCACTACTTAAAAAAAAAAAAAAAAAAAAAGAAGAAACCTAGCGGCTCAAAACAACAGCAATCATTTTATTATCTCTGATGGTACCGGGAGTTGCCTGGGGTCAGCAAGGCCTTTCTCATTTGGGATTGCATTTGGGGGTGGCTGGGGTAGAAGTCACCATGAAGCCTTCCTCACTTACATGCATGATGGGTGATACTGGCTATCTGCTGGGACCTTGGCTGGGGTTGTCACCTGGACCACTTATTCAGAGCCTCTTCATGCACGTGGCCGGGGCTTGTGCAGAGCACGGTAAGGTAGAGGTCTAAGAGAGCAACGTGGAAATGCATGATATTTTTATGACCTAGCCTTGGCCCCCTCTGCCACCCTCTAGTGGTGGAGGCAGTTATATTGTAAGGAAAGTATGTGAGAGACACAGTGATAGCCATTGTAAAAACTTTTACTAGTGGTTCTTTTTTTCCTTCCTCTGTTTTTTAAAAAAAAAAATTTAAAAATGTTTATTTTTATGAGAGAGACAGAGTGTGAGTGTAGGAGGGGCAGAGAGAGAGGGAGACACAGAATCTGAAGCAGGTTCCAGGCTTGGAGCTGTCAGCACAGAGCCCGACACAGGACTCAGATCCACAAACTGTGAGATCATGACCTGAGACAAAGTCAGACGCTTAACCGACAGAGCCACCCTGGCGCCCCTCCTTCCTCTATTTTTAAGTCCCCTCATTCATGAAGTGCTTGAAGAAGGCAGAGAACCGGTGGTTTTCCCAGATCACAAATTGTCGCAAGGATGGCACTGGAGACCATTCCTGTCCTCTGTGTATTTCCGTGTGCCTGTGTCTTATCTGTCAGTGGTGGTGACGTGTACGTGAGAGGAGACCCCACAAATGGACAGAACAGCTTAGCGTTTCTGCAGCGGGAGCAAACTAAAGACCTTAGATACACGCACACCCTTCCATATGCTGAGACCAAGCGCTGCCGTGAATATTCTCCTGAAAATCATTGCAAAATGGTCTTCCCTCCAACATTCTTATTTATGATCAACATATTGGAATGAACATTTTCTTCCCCTCTCCTGTTCATCTTTCTGGATCTTCTGTAGATTTCTTTTGAGAAGAGAAGATCACGGTCCATATCGTGATGTTGTCTGGTGGATGAAATTTTCTAGATCATCTTCTTTAAAAGAATATTTGCTTTTTCAAATATAGCTGAAAATTAAAATAATTTTTTATCACCAATCCTAGTAATTTTCCCAGCGCTGGTCACAAGATACACAGATTGAGAAAATAAAATCATGCCTTCCCAAAGAAGGCAAGCCAAGTTTTGCCGCCTCCTTAAAAAAAAAGTACATCACCCACAAACCTGGTGATATGGCAGATCCACAGCTTGAGTTGGCTCTGAGAAAATGCCATAGAAGATTCACCAAGTCACAGTGGTACCTACACATATCCAAACAATAGCTGATGGAAGTATTTGCGTGTGGTGTCATTAATCCACCAACCAGTGGCACTCGACACAGAGTTCTTCCCAGGTCAGGATGAACTTGGCATTGAACTGTTGTTGGACGAACGAGCACGACCGTTTTTACTTCATGGTCAAGTAAAACACTGAGGGTCCTACTAGATATGACAAGATGGAAAACCATAAGGAGTATTTACTTTTGAGGAGAAGTAGACCCTCTTTACTGCTGAAAGGAAACTGAGGACTGTCGGAATACTGTCGTGCTACTGCTGAGCCTTTAAAATTTTGTATGTTTCGGGGTGCCTGGGTGGCTCAGTCGGTTAAGCGTCTGACTTCAGCTCGGGTCACAATCTCACGGTCTGTGAGTTCGAGCCCCACGTCAGGCTCTGAGCTGATGGCCCGGAGCCTGCTTCCGATTCTGTGTCTCCCTCTCTCTCTGCCCCTCCCCCGTTCATGCTCTGTCTCTCTCTGTCTCAAAAATAAATAAACGTTAAAAAAAAAATTAAAAAAAAATTTTGTATATTTCGGGGTGCTTGGGTGGCTCAGTCAGTTAAGCGTCCGACTTCAGCTCAGGTCACGCGATCTCACGGTCCGTGAGTTCAAGCCCCGCGTCGGGCTCTGGGCTGATGGCCCAGAGCCTGGAGCCTGCTTCCGATTCTGTGTCTCCCTCTCTCTCTGCCCCTCCCCCGTTCATGATCTGTCTCTCTCTGTCTCAAAAATAAATAAACGTTAAAAAAAAATTAAAAAAAAAATTTTGTATATTTCTTAGTCATCCAAGTAATATATAAATACATTCCTTTTTGTTTTGTTTTTATACATCTATTTTGAGGGAAAGACAGAGACAGAGAGAGACAGAAAGAGAATCCCAAGCAGGCTCCGCACTGTCAGCGCAGAGCCCAACACGGGGCTCGAACTCATGAACCCTGAGACCATGACCTGAGCTGAAATCAAGAGTCGGATGCTTAACCGACTGAGCCACCTGGGCACCCCGATATATAAATACATTCTTATACAAAGAATATAGACAGACAAGGCCAAAAGATTGCCTTCCTAGTTATTTCCCCAGTGCCCCTCTCCACCTGAGAGGCAACTTCTTGCTGTTATTTCTGGCCATTTACCACTTCTACACCTACCTAAAAAACACGATTGCTTTGCTTTATTGTACACGGGTGGAACCATTCTGTATGTACTGCTTTGTACCTTGTTTATTTACGCTTTATAATGTGTCCCAGAGATTGGTCTACTTTAGAGATTGCTCTGTTTAAGTGCCAGGGCTGTTCTCTAGAATTCCAGAACACGAACCATGGATCAGGCAGGCCTTTACTGATGGACATTCACAGTGACCATCACTGATCGTGCTTTTTTGTGCACAAGTGTGAGAAGTTCTCTAGGATAGACATCTATAAGTTGAATTACTGTGATGAGACTGTATTTTTAATTTTAGTTAATGTTGCCAAATTACCTTCCAAAAAACTGTAACAATTTACACCTCCAACCTACAGTATATAAATGTATCTGTTCTCAGTACCTTGCCAACAGCCTGAGTATATTTCATTGCATCTACCGACATATTAGTGACATTGGGCTTTTTCTATCCTTTTGCCCTTTGTCTTGCTTTTTGGTGAATCACTTCTATGTCTGTTTCTTACTTGGGTTGTTGGACTCTCTTTCTCAAATTTCATCTTAGTCAATTACATGCTGTATATATTTAGAGGACTTTCTAAACTTTTGGAAGGCAGGAATCATGCTTTATTCCTTTTTAAGGACCTGGGCGAAGTTATTTTTATGAAGTTTCCAAAATTAAAGACTGTTTTTGGGTAAGCCTCCACTACACGTGAGCTTGCAAAGCCATGCAAAAAAAGTAGACGTAACATAGTCACTACTCTAAAAGTCAGTATCCTGGCGAGGACCAGAACTGTGCAGAAATACCTGGTCAGGAGATGAAACCAACATAACACGCTTTCATGAGGAAATTGGCATGTCCTCTTTATTAGAAATTCAGACAGGAACTAGGGTAAAACCCCCAAAGCAAATGGTGTTCAAGGACAGACAGAGTTTGGTTTGCACCCTCAGGAAAGCTCGAGATGAATGGACTGGCTGATGAAAGGGCTTTAAGTCCCCGTTGTTGAGAAAGCGCTGTTCCTGTAGGCTATGTCAGCAGAATTCTCCAGTAGTCGTCCCCTTCCACTGCTTACAAAGGTTTCTGTTGGACTGTGGACACCTCCTGGCTCAGTAGACCATCTTCACACGGCTGTGTGAGAGGCTGGTGGCACCCTCTGTTCCTGAGGACGGCCTGCCTTCCTGTATGTCTCCCCCAGGGCTCACTTCCTGCCCTCCTAACATCCCTAAGCTTCCAGAGGGCCTCCCTGGTCTTTCCAAACCAAGCCATTTTCTAGTCTCGTCCCACCAGCCATTGACGATTATGTTCGTGCTCCCAAACACTGCTGGCGAGGGAACAGGTTGGTAGTCTTTCTGGAGGGCAATCTGGTATTATGTTTCAGAAATCTTAAAAACGGGCATGTTGTAGGAGCTGAGGATTTATTGTAAGGGCACAGTGCCACAGAGATCTATATTCCACTGGAGTGGGTAAGACGCCAATGATCGATCTCTCTGCAGTGGTGTTATTTTTTCTTTCTGTTTAGTCTTTACCTCAAACTACATTAGGAAGGAAAGCATACCAAAATGTTGATGAAGTTGGATACTGGGATTCCAACTTAGGGTGATTTTAAAAACAATGATGAATTTTGGCATTTCTCAAGCTTTCTTCAATGCCCATATGCACTTGCTTTTATGACTGGAAGGAAGATTTATTGAAAACTATCAGCAAATAAGTTCCTCATAGAAAAAAAAAGGTGGAGGGGAACGTATAGATTAAAAAGGAGTTAGGAAACATCAGTGTGACTTATTTGGCTCACGATGTGAACAAACTGTAAAAAACAAAACAACAGCAAAAACCATAAGACCATTAGGCTAGTGTGACCACTGAGTGAATATTTGTAATTATGAAATTATTAATTTTTTAGATATGAGATTGTAGTCTTGGTATTAAAAAGCTCATGGGGGAGCCTGGGTGGCTCAGTCAATGGTTAAACGTCTGACTTTTGATTTCGGCTCAGGTCATGATCTCACGGTTCCTGAGATCAAGCCCCACGTCAGGCTCTGGGCTGACAATGTGGAGTCTGCTTGGGATTCTCGCTTTCCCCTCTCTCTCTGCCCCTTCCCTGCTCATGCTCACTCTCTCTCAGAATAAACTTTAAAATAAAAATTCATGACATGTATATAAGTATTTATGAATGAAATGATATGTGTAATACTTCTTTAAAATTATCTGGTGTAGGGGGCAGAGGGGGTATACAGAAGAAACAGGTGGACTAAAAATAATTATTGAAGTTGGGTAATGAGCACTTAAGGACTATAAACTCCCTCTTTTTGCACATGTTTGCAAACGTGTGTAGTAAAACATTTGGAAAAGCCAGCAACAATGGATGTCACACTTAGACCCCCCTGGCGCACGGCAGGAATACGCAGGAGTGGCATCAGGGCAGAGGCCCGCACTTTGCAATTAGTCCGCGAAGCCAGTTTTGGTCTGTATCCCTCCTTGTCTCTGTCTCATTCCATCCGCTAGTCTGCTCAGATTTTTTCACCTCAAATTTGAAGCAGTTCAATCTCCCAATTCTCCCCCTTCTTGCTTCTGTCATGGGCTTAAAAGTGATTTCTCTGCCTTGGCCAAGAGCCCACTGGCCTGATCACCCTTGACCCTGTCCCCCCTCAGGTGTCGTAGGCAGCGCTGGTGGGGCGTAGGCCGTGCCTGCTGGACTTGCTCCCTCAGCCCTGGAAGTGTGAGGTAGATGTCTGTCGTCGGGGAATTCTAGCAGGGGAGGGTGCAGAGCACCAGCTTTCTCTAGTTCCAGGTTGGTGTTCTGGTTAGTGCATGTTGGTGTTACCATTCAAAGGAGGATGCCAGCCTTCTGAAGGCGAGCATCGGTTCCCTGAAGATAAATATGGTGGCTATGTGTTGTTCCATCATCCATCCTTAAATGACTCCAGAAGTTCTCCTATGAATGTAAACTGATAATGGAAGTGAGCTGTATGTTTTCCTTATATATGCTTTCTTTCCTTAAAAAATTTTTTTTAATGTTTATTTTTGAGAGAGGGGGAGAGAGAGAGAGAGACAGACAGAGCATGAGCAGGGGAGGGGCAGAGAGAGAGAGAGAGAGAGAGAGAGAGAGATGCAGAATCCAAAGCAGGCTCCAGGCTCCGAGCTGTCAGCGCAGAGCCCAACATGGGGCTTGAACTCCCAAACCATGAGATCATGACCTGAGCTGAAGCTGGATGCTGAACCGACTGAACCACCCAGGCGCCCCTATAAGTTCTTTATATTGCATCCTAACCTTTATTAGATCTGTCATTTGCAAATATCTTCTCCCATCTTGTAGGTTGCCATTTAATTTAGTTGATTGTTTCCTTCACTGTGCAGAAGCTTTTTTTTTTAATGTCTTTATCTCTGAAAGAGAGGGTGGGGAGGGACAGAGCACAAGTTGGGGAGGGGCAGAGAGAGAGGGAGACCCAGAATCCGTAGCAGGCTCCAGGCTCTGAGCTGTCAGCACAGAGCCTGATGCAGGGCTCGAACTCAAGAACCGTGAAATTACACTCTGAGCAGAAATCAAGAGTGAGATGCTTAACCAATTGAGCCACCCGGGCGCCCCCATACTTAATTATAAATCATCTGTTCTCTTACATTTTTCTTCATCTGACTATAAAATGCATTAGGGGGAGATGTGAATGCAAGTGAAATGTACAGTTTTGGGTTCCCTAATGATTTCTTGTATTTTGGGAATGCTTGTAATTATTTTCTTTTTATAATTATTTAGAGAGAGAGAGAGCAGGGGAAGGGCAGCAAGAGAGGGAGACACAGAATCCGAAGCAGGCTCCAGGCTCTGAGCTGACAGCACAGAGCCTGATGCGGGGCTCAAACTCACAAACTGTGAGATCATGACCTAAGGTTGAAGTTGGACACTGAACCGACTGAGCCAACCAGGTGCCCCAATACACTTTCTTTTCTATTTCATTCCTATTTAAAAAAAAATCATGACCAATTGCAGCAGCCGGGTAGGCATGAGGAGGCCTGGGGCTGGCGGGGGAGCGAGTGTGCCTCTCACATCTTTTCTCTCACTTCTCAGGCTTTGATGAACATGCGTGTCACCAGCCATGTCAGCCTTGAACTTGTTTCCAAGGATCTACGTTGCTTCCTAAATATACTGAATTCTCCATTTATAAATACTCTCAAGTGGGACATCTTCATGGTATGTGCAGTGTCAGAGTGAGTTGGACCACGGCTTCCCCCAAGTGGGACGAAACTCCTGTGTAAGGTGGGGAGCCCTGCATGAAGGGTGCTCTGATCGACCCTAAGGGTGTCTGAGTCCCAGATGCTGGTCTCGTGGCTGCCTTGTTACCACTGCCCTCAGGGGCGTATAGGGGTCGTCCTGGTCTAGTCCCACCTAAAATACTTTCTCCAGAACATAGGTTAGTCTGACCATGTCATTCCCTGACCAAAATCCTTCAGGACTCCTCCCACCCCCTGGGCACACTTCAGACCCCCCCGCATGGCCTGTGCGGCCTTCACTTTCACCTTCTCACCTCACACGGTGCATTTCCGTTATAGGACAGACCTCATTTCGTCTCACACAAGCTGCTGCCTCTACTTGAAGCCTCTCGCCCCTTTATTTGGTACGTAATACTTGCTGAACGAAGGGATACATAAATGGCTAAACTATATGTATCTTTCCAGAACTGGCTCCGGTGGTTTTCCCCAGCCCGTATGTGGGTGGGATGATTTACTTACACACTCCTGTAGCATTTCATACGTTTCCTGTTTTGTTAGCAATCTGCTTGCACTGTGGTGCTGGTATTTACCTGTTGTGTCTCAGCCCCGCGTCTGCCCTCTGCCCTTTGTTGGGGCTGGAAGTCTGCAAACTATAGTCCCTAGGCTCTATTTCGGGCCACATTCTTATGTCCTGCCAATAGAAAGCACAACGGGGGAAGGGTGGGGGCGCCTGGGTGACTCAGTCAGTTAAGCATCTGACTCGTGATCTTGGTTCGGGTCATGATCTCACACTTCGTGAGTTCGAGCCCCCCGCGTCAGGCTCTGTGCTGACCGTGCGGAGCCTGCTTGGGATTCTCTCTCTGCCTCTCCCCCACTCTCTCTCACTCTCAAAAATGAATAAACTTAACTGAAAACAAAAAACACAACCAGGAGATCAGAAGGCAGGAGGAAGAGAGAATCTCCTGACCTCTGGCTCCAAAGCCACAGGGGTCGCCACTCAGCTGGCGTTTGTCGTGGCTGCCTCTGCTGCCGCTCCAGTGGTAGCAGGTTGGAGCAGTGTCAGATGCCAGGAGCACCTTTCGGCAGCTCCATAGCTTCGGCACATCCAGAACTGACCGCGGCGGCCTCACAGCAAGATGGCGGCTCACACCCTCTGGTGGAGCACAGCTGCCCAGAGATGCTGGAACCTTCTCCTCTCTGGGTGTCCCCCTTCCTCCCTTTTGCCTCTCCAGTCTCCCTCATTCTCCCCTTCGCTCTTCCAGCCTATAGAGCATCTTTGTCCCATACTTGCCTGGGTTAAATTTCCTGTTTGAAACAGACCAGGAGAGTTTCTCTGTACCTGACCAGTTTCCCTCTGAGAGAAACTCTACTTAGTTTCTTGAGGGCAGGGACTGTCTTACTCATTTTTATTTAAATGCTTCTGCCCAGTATAGTACCTAGAACACTAGTCTGGCAAGTGAGGAAGTAGACTGTGGAAAATTCTTGGGGAACGTACGGTTCTTTTGGAAATTTATACAGGTTATTTAAATGTATTAAAAAATGTATTCACTTTAACACCTCCTCCTAAGCACAGCCACCTTCTCTCTCAATCTGTGTGGTTTGCATGGGACTGACTCCCATCCAGTGGCTCCAAGTGTGCATATAAACCAGTTTATGCCAATCACTGTCCACAGAATGTTCTGGAACTGTTGGAAGAGGAACTCTCTGCTCTCTGAATCTCAGATGGACTCAAAATGCATTTCGGGGGGTGGGGTGGGGGCGGGGGCAGAAACCTTAGCTCAAGTCTCCAGAGGTCAGTATGTCTCTTCCATTCAGGAACCTCACCATTTGTTAGTGAAAAAAAAAAAAAAAAAAAAAAAAAAAATGAAGTTTCCATTATTTTTGTGGCCGCAAAGAAAAATGATCTTCATAAAATCTTAGCTGTGGCTACTGTCTGTGACCAGGCTGCTGACGTTATTAAAGTCATTTTTCTATATTAAATGAATATAAGAAGCACTTTGGGAAGAAGCACTTTGGGCGTCTGTTTCCAGCGATCTTGAAGGAGCACCCTAACCGTGTGAAAGGTGCAGGCTTGAATACAGGGTCATCTGCAGGTCAGGTGGCGGGGAATCAGAGGTAGTCCAGATAGGAGTGTGGTTGCTGTTGTGTAGTGAAGAAAGCGAGCGCAAAACCAAGCGGTAGTTTAGTTGCTTTGTGGGTCTTCCGTATTGTGCATCCAACAGAGTGGTGCCCTCTGGGAAACAGTCTTCTTTGTCCTTCTTGGACGAGTGAGACCGAACCCTCCTTCTGCGGTCCGGCTCTGCCCCTGAATCTGCTTAGCAAGATGAAGGTGTTAGCAAGGGACAAGCCCTTACACTTGAACCAAGAAATATATGTGGAGAACCTACTGTGTGCAAAATACTTTGCTAGAACATTCTTCAGCTTTCACTCTTTATTTTAATCCCGTGGCAGGGTGGTAGGTTGGCAGAGAGGAAGAGAAAGTCCAGCATGAAAACGTAGAGCCTGGAGTGGGAGAGTCACACGGCCCTGCTGACAACTTCGGATTCTGACACTTCCCTTTGGGTGAGGCATTTTACCTTTTTGGGTCTCAGGCTTTGTAAAATGAGGCTCATAGCACTTATCATATTACAACGATGATATGAGATAATCCATATGCCTGGGAGAGAGAAATGAATGAGAAGAAACCTATTTATGCCCTGATGGTACAGCCTAGAATAAAGGGTCATCTAAAGTCAGATAGAACACACACGCCCTGTGATCTCTGGTGCTGTTGTCTTCTTTTCTATCCACAGAGTATCAGTATCATATTTATTAAGCCTTGAAACTGTGAAAAACATTTTAAGTAGGCCCTGAGGGGTGGAGATATCTATGCGCACATATACATGACACAGTCTTTGTCGACTCGAGCAGATGGACACTTTGATGACTATCATAGGCTATGCCAGAGAATCGTACAAGATGGTAGGTGAACACAGAAAGGGGAGAGGCAGGGGCGCCTGGGTGGCTCAGGTGCTTATAAGTGTCCGACTTCAGCCAGGTCACGATCTCGCAGTCCGTGAGTTCAAGCCCCACGTCGGGCTCTGTGCTGCCAGCTAGAGCCTGGAGCCTGCTTCGGATTCTGTGTCTCCCTCTCTCTCTCTCTGCCCCTCCCCCACTCACACTCTGTCTCTCTATCAAAAACATTTAAAAAATTAGAAAAGAAAGGGGCGAGGCAAACCCTGACTTATTTTGGACTTTGAAAAACCAGAGGTTCTGGAAAATGGCTCACTTTTAAGGAAAGTCCTCCGTCATCAAGGAGTTCCAGCTCATGAGATGCTGTTCCCTTCATTGTAGGTGATAGATCTCTTTGACCTCCCAGTTCTAGGACCAATGTTCTTTTCTTCTAGTTTCCTTCTGCACCTTCCTCTTCTTCCTCCTCCACCTCCTTCTCCTTTTGTGACCTCTTCACGGCACAGAAAGGGTCATGCCCGATTCTCCGGACGATCTCAAAACCACAATGGCAACGGTGCTATACTTGACCACTTGACCAAAGCAGACGGAGATGCATGAAGACTGGCCCAGGATTAGGCTCCTACGTGTTAGGGGCTCACGTGTCCTTGGCTGTGTTACCTTCAGCTACTGGATTTGGGCCGAGTAGAGTGGAGCTGATACAGAGTCAGCTCTGTTTTCTCACCTGTCGGCAAACCTAGTTGAGTATCTTTCATATAGAGCCCGCTTAGCTAGGCACTGAGGAGAGACCTAGAATTAAGTGGACAGTCCCTGTTACCTGGGGATTCGTGGTCTAATGGGAATCAAGCGGGTAATTCAAGAGTTCGCAAGTCTTTGGAGAAGTCCAGGTTGCCATGGAGGCACGTACTAGGGAAGCTAGATGTATGTGGAAAACAGAGACCACCGCTCTGGGGAAGGGCTGTTGAAGCTGAAGGATGTGCAGGGATGAGCGAGGAGGCATCTGGCGACTCTCCTTTTCCACCTGCCATCACTTCCTCCTCCAGTATTAAGAAGTGGAGCCCAGATGCTATCCTTGCTCGTGGAGAGTGGCCCCCGCTCTTTAGCGGACACGACTCACAACTGAGAAAGGCAGAATGTGAGAAAGCAGTGCCAGAGCCAGCTCGCATAGTAGTGGGCCACCCAAGCTCGCAGCCGGGCTCCTCTAGGCGGCCGCGGCTGCTTCTGGGTGCGCCAGTTTGTTTCTCTGGATCGTGCAGAGGGGGTCGGTCGTGGGTGCCGCCTCCTCCAGGAAGTCCACCTTGTGTCCTCAGGCTGCGGGAGGCTCTTCTCTTCAGACTGGCCTCGTCAGAGTTCCTGCAGCCCAGACACAATGCCGGCCTTCTTCTAATTCCACGTCCCTTGCACTAAATTCTCCATTCTGACTGAGCTTAGTTGAGTTGCGTTTCTCACGCAACCAAGGGTCCTGACTGATGCAGGTATGTTAACGTTTGGAGGGGCTGAAAGTACGTATCTTGAACCTAAATCTTAGCACAAGCCTTTGTAAAAATTGAAGCTAGAAAGAATCTTAAAAGAAGCTACTTATATCAAAATGAACTTCATATTAAGGTGATGTCATCTACAAATATTTTATTAAGTTCTTAAGAGCACCTCTTCTAGATTTTTGGAATTCAGAATGTATGTTCTTATGTCCTTATACACTATTTAAAAAAAAAAAATTTTTTTTAATTTGAGACAGAGAGCAAGGGAGGGAGGGGCAGAGAGAGAGAGAGAGAAACAATCTCAAGCAGGCTCCGCACTGTTAGCAGAGAGCCTGATGCGGGGCTCAGACTCACAAACCGTGAGATCATGACTTGAGCTGAAGTCAAGAGTCAGACCTAAGGGTTAAGACCAACTGAGCCACCCTGGTGCCCCTACACTGTTGAGACAATTCCTGCTATACTTTCACCCATACATTTTGGTGGAGAAGCCGGGCGCCAAGCAGTCAGAGAGGAAGCATGATCATAAGTAACACCTGGAGGAATGAGAAAGCCCTAGCACATTCTGAAAAGGGGCCCGGCATGTGAGTGGGCTCAGGGGGCACGCCCGGTGTTTTGAGAGGCGCAGGCAGCGGTCTCCTGGACGGAGACCAGCAGTGTGCTTCTGCGGAGACCAGCCCCTTTATGGAAGGAGGGATTAGTACATTGCATCCGTCAGCTAGGGCCGCCCTAGCACAGTACCACAGGTTGGACGGCTTAACCAACAGAAGTGTCTTTTCTTCATAGTTCTGGAGGCTAGCGGTCTAAGACCAAGGTGTCAGCGGGTTTGGTTTCTTGAGGCCTCTCCTTTAGTTCAGATGGCTGCCCTCCCACCGGACCCTACATAGTCTCTCCTTTGTGACTGTGTCCGAATTTCCTCTTCTTCTAGGGACACCAGTCATCTGGGATTACAGCCCACCCCCTAGGACTTCATTTTACCTTAATTACCTCTTCAAAGGCCTCTTTCTGAGTCTAGTCCTATTCTGAGGTGGGGGGGGGGGGGACTTCCAACACAGAACTTTTAAGGGGACACGACTTGGCCCATAACACGTGTGGAAACGTAGTCATGCTCCTTTTAGGTTTAGGAAAATGCCCCCAGGCACATAAGTAAAAGCAATGTTGGCAGCTCTATAAGAATTGGCATGATTATGAGCCAAAGATCTACGTTCGTCTGGCAAAAAACGAAAGGAAGCTGTAACGTGGTCAGATGGGAGACAAGTGGGTCTTGCCTGGCAGGGAGGATGGGAGTGAGGACCCTGTAGTGGCACCGAATTAATGAGCCAGCCAAAGACGTGGGTATTCAGACGCACGACAGATGGGCATTGGATTTGAGTATAAAAATAACAGCGTGTGAGAGTAACCGATTAAATGTGCTGTTTCTAGAGGGATTTGGCTATGCTTAGAGGGGACAGGGGCTTAGAATTGGCTACTGTAATGGGCAGCCCAGAGGCGAACCCATGGGTCTGACTGGTGGTCAGCAGCCTTGGCTGGAACCTGGCCCACCTCCAGGAAGTGGCCCTCCGAGGGGGCACGTGCCTCCGTTGCTGGACATCTCAGAGGTTAGAAAGTTCTCGAGTTTACATCTTTTTAAAAATTTTTTTAACGTTTATTATTTTTTGGAGAGAGTGTGCAAGTGGGGGAGGGGCAGAAAGAGAGACACAGAATCAGAAGCAGGCTTCAGGCTCTGAGCTGACAGGGGGCTCGAGCTCACCAACAGCGAGTTCATGACCTGAGCCAAAGTTGGATGCTTAACTGACTGAGCCACCCCGGTGCCTCAACGCTTTTTTTTTCTTTTAAACATAATCCCTGGCCTTTTTTTTTTAAGTTTATTTATTTTGAGAGACAGAGACAGCATGAGTGAGGGAGGGATGGAGAGGGAGAGAGAAAATCCCAAGCAGGCTCTGTGCTGCCAGTGTGGAGCCCAGTGTGGGGCTTGATCCCAGGTGATTGTGACCTGAGTCGAAGCCGAGAGTTGGACACTTAACCGACTGAGACACCTAGTTGCCCCAATACAGTTTTGTTGTTGTTGTTAGAATGAGCGGGGGAGAGGGGTAGAGAGACAGAATCTTGAGTAGGCTCAACACTCAGCATGGAGCCTCACATGGGGCTCGGTCCCACGACCCTGGCATCACGACCTGAGCCCAAACCGAGAGTTGGACGCTCAACTGACTGAGCCACCCAGGCACCTGCACCTTTTTTGACGTAACTCGAACCTCAGCGATTGGACTTCTAAAGCAACAGAAGCATATCTCCTCTTCCCCTTCGTACGTGACCTACTTCTAAACCTTGCAACACCCCTCAGTTTTCATGTCTTTGAAGCAGTGTGCTATCCAGTTCCTTTGCTTGTTTCTTGAATGGCAGGATTTCAAATTCTGTCCTCTCCACTTTGTCAAAACGTCTGCTAAAACAGGTCCCCAGCAAAGTGCTCTCACATGCGGAACGGATGCTGCTTCCCGTGAACAGGACCGACAGTCCACCAGAATTTTGCATTTGTTTTTTTTTTGTTTGTGTTTTTTAGTAGTCACTGATGTTCTGTATTAGTGGTCAAGCAGCAGAAACCTGGGTTAATTTTGGAAAAATGCAAGCTAATGATTGGTAAGCACTTGCTGCATTAATTATCTAATGCCGTACAACGAATTCCCCCCAAGTTTAGCCACTGAAACCAACATTCATCACCTCTGTTTCTCAGGATCAGGAATCTAAGAGTGGCTTGTGGGGGTGGCTCCAGCTGAGGGTCTTTCTGGAGTCTGTGGTCAAGATGTTGGCTGGGGCTGCAGACTCGGATCTGGCCCGGGAGAGTCACTTCCGAGCTCCCTCGCACGCTGCTGGCAGGGGCTTTGGCTCCTCGCCACGGGGCCTGTCCTCATGGCACGGCTTACTCCAGGGTGAATGATGCCGAGCCTCAGTGTCTTTTATGACCTCATCTCGGAAGTGACGTACCGTCAATGCTGCCACACTCTATTGGCCACAGACCAGCCCTGGTAGAGGGTGGGGATAACGGGGGCCACCCCAGAGGCTGACCTTCATGTAGCATTCGCTACAGGCTGGTTCCTTTTTCCTGTGCTGGTACCAGCCGAGCCCTCCATGCGGCATCTCATTTAAGGCATTCAACATCCTCCAGAAGAGGTGCGGCGATCATCCCGTTTTACATTTGAGGCAATGGAGGCTCGGAAGTGCTAACTGATTCAACTTGTTTCTTAGTGACAGAGCGTGGATTAAAATGTAGGCTGACCTTCAAGAGCGAAATGCTCCTGCTTTTTACCCAAGGTCTCTCTTCATTTGGACTCTTAACCAGGTCTTTTCCTAACCCATCTTTGTACAGATAATTTTTCTGAGTATAACTGAAGAATTTTGCATTTCACCTGTATTAAGTTTTACATGCTTATTCAATATTACAGGGACACTTTCATTCTTAATTCTTTTATTTTTTTCAGTTTTTAAAATTTTCACTGATTTTGAAAGAGACACGAAGAGCAAGCAGGGGAAGGGCAGAGAGAGAGAAAGAGGGAGTGAGCGAGCGAGGGAGGGAGACAGAAACCCAAGCAGGCTCCATACTGTCAGCACAGAGCCCGATGTGGGGCTTGAACTCAAGAACCGTGAGAGCACAACCTGAGCCGACATCAAGAGTCGGGCACTTAGCCAACTGAGCCACCATCACGCCCCCATTCTTATTCTATCATTTGTGAATTCCTTCGGCCATCCTTGCACCATCCACAGACCCCATCTACATGTAAGACAACCATGAAGAGATCACGCACAGATGTGCCTACAAAACTGGATAAATATTAGGATCAGAATAAAAGCCCGGCGACAACACGTACGTAGTTTCTGAAGTAAAATTATCTACAAAATTGAAGTTTAAGTTTGCACTCCATAGCCACGTCTTGTCGATATGGACCCGAATATGTAACTCAGTCGTAAGTGAAGTCACCCAGTCCGTCCTTTCACGTTTATATAAAATTGGCTCAGGGCCTTCATCCGTTTTCCTTTAGGAAGACCAGCCTTTGCTCCCCCAGCATGCCAGCAAATCCGGGGTTTTTATGTTTTTGTTGTCGCACACAGGTCTGAACTCCTGTTCTCAGTCAACTCCGGCTGTTGCCTCCTGTGGGTGTTCTGCTCCCTCTGCTGTTCAGGGTTCTGGATGTAGAACCCAGCTCCTCAGTTTCCCCTAGAACCTACTCACAGATGACCCTATTTATACACCAGACCTTACTGAACACGCGGTGGGGAGGGAGGAGGGTTCGGCATCAAGGCAACATACAGTTGAACAGTCTTTTCTAAGATGTTTACTTTTGGGAAGGAGAGTGAGCAGGGGAGGGGCAGAGAGAGGGGGTCGGAGGATCTGAGGAGGGCTCTGTGCTGACAGCAGAGAGCCGGATGCGGGGCTCGAACTCCCGAACTGGGGGATCGTGACCTGAGCTGAAGTCAGAAGCGTAACTGAGCCACCCAGGCGCCCCTGGTCTTGTCTTAAATCCCTTTGATTATCCCAGTTGCTTGTTCCCCTTCCCTAAAATCCTCACCTCTCAGTGCCCCTCCCTTAGAAAGCAGAGCATCTCAGCTCTTGGCCCCAGACAGAGCTCTGCTAACTTTTATTATGTAAAAGCGTGCAGCCAGGAACCTGCAGAGGTTCTCAAGTGTTGATGCTTCCTCTTGCCCCCTTGAGCCTCCGTCACCTGGCCCATCAGTCTCTGTAAGTGCAGGCGAGCAGGAGAAAGGTTTATGTTTTCAGCGGTATGGCCCCTCCAATTGCCTTTAGAAGACAGAACCTGTTGTCAGCATTGGCTTTTAAGCAGCATCATTTTCTTCAACTCTGTCACACGTAGTGTTGAGCCAGTAGTACTAGGCGTCAAAAGAAGGGTGACAGGCTTCCTAGGTTGCCAGGGACTGTCGTGTTGGCTTGTGGTGGTTTGTAATAGCACCCCCTCACGTTCTCAAAATGCTATGCTTGGAGTCACGAATTACACGATCATTACAGTCGAGGAGCAGTTGATGAATTTTGAAAAGCTCTCGTTGATGTGTGAACATCAAAGAAAAGAGGGAATTGAGGCTACTTGGAATAATTGGGGCAAGAAGCTAGATTCATTTTGGAATAAATGCTTTAGCCTAACTCATTTGAATACGTTGACCTGTGGTGACCTGACCTAGTCAGGCACTTATAATGCTGGGACCAAGGACCTTCCTAATGTCTTTGTTTTTTGACAGTGAATAGAATGGTTTATTTTTCGAAAATCACAGCACAAAGAGGGGACTCTGGAAAGCAGATGTATCCATGTTGCCGTTAGGTATCCAGAAGGAGAAAGCACAGGAACTGCCCAAGGAGGCCTCTTCTCTTCTTTGTGCCATAATATCACCAACACTCCTTCCAGAGGAAAGAACCTCACGCCCAGCAGGAGAATGAGGTCTTTGTTCAGTCCAGTAAGGGACATTTACTGAGTGGCCTTTCTGTAGCATGCATTTGGTGATGAACAATTCACGTATAGGTATGTGTCACAAATACCTTTGTCTTGCTTCTGCCAGGGCCGTGGGAGGTTGGATGCAGACCGCTTTAGGTGGGGGGCAGACTACGTTGGGGAGGACCTGGACCTGGGGAGACATTAAGTTAGACTCTGAAGGCTGGATGGGATCTACACTGAGGAGTTGGAAGAGGGGAACCGAATACGTGGAAAAACGTACTGTAGAGAGTGAGAGAGCGTTAGCACTGGGAATAGCAACATATCTGGGAACTTGACTGGATCAGTCTGGAAGGGCGATTCATGCAGAAACTGGGTGCAGGATAAATCAGAACTGTGGGTACTGGAGGCAGGAACACCTCAAGAAGAGATTGGTTCTGATCCATCTAGAGGCTCGATGATAGGAATCTGGGTCAAGACCATGGCAGTGAGCACGGAAGAGAGAGGGAGATGGGGAGAAAAGACGGCGGACTGGATGGGGAGACACAGGAGGAAGGGCACTCAAAGAAGAGATTTTAGCACTTGAGAATAAATCGTACCGACTGTGGAAGAATGGAGACAAAGGAGACTTGTTGATGGTGGCCGTGAAGACCCCAAAAGGGAGGAAGAGACAGTGGGTCTCTGGATGAGCACATCTACCACATTTACAAGTCCTGTCCCTCATGTCACAGGATGCTGGAAGGTGTACATTTCTTGACCTTGAACAAGGGAGAAAGGCTGGACTTCCATTCAGCAGACATTGTCAGGTGCTTGGGTGCCCCTCTACCAGGGGAGAGGGGAACACGGTATGTTCCTTGTTCCTTGTTCCCAGTCCACTGTAGAGGCAGACATATTTTAAGTTCTTAAAAATTCACAGAGCCAACAGCCTGCAGGCCCCTCAGCCTTTGGGTACCATCAACGATACATACCGTGGCAGCCAGTTCCACTGCGTCTGTAGGAAACACTCAACCGGACTGGGGGAGAGCCCGAGGAGACCGGTCCCGAGAGAAGAGAGCTGAGTGGCAAGGGCCACCTTGCTCTGAGCCCCACACTGCGGTCTCAGCAAAGATGGACTCAGCAGAAAGCTATGTGGGGGTCCCCACCTCCCGTTTCCTCTGAGAAGCAGCCAGCCTTACGAACCCACACGTACCCTGTCCCCGCACACCTACCATGCACACTCTTGGGAACAGCAAGGAGGCAACAGACGGAGACCAACTCGGTTGACCAGACTGAATTTCCCAGGTACCAGGGCCATGAGGCAGACAGAGGCTTGGTGGTCAGGAGCAGCAGGGGCAGTATGAGAAGCGGGGACCAGGGACAGGCTGGGACTGCGGAGATCTGGGAGATGCCGGCGGCAGATGCAGGTGAGAGCAGGTTGTGGGGACAGTGGCCTTCCAACCAGCGCCAGTGTGGACAGAGGCCAACTGACGAGATGCCTTCTTCTCATGGATACTGGATGCACCAAGATGATCCCTGCCGCCACCGCAGAAGAAAGAAGGCGTCCCTAAACTACAGCAAAGGCCGATTTATCTGAGTCTACCATGAACTCAGATGAACTTCACACCACAAGGTAGACTATGGATTCGAGAAGACTGATTTTAATGTTTTTTCATTTTGGAGAGAGAGACTGAGCACGAGCAGGGGACGGGCACGGAGAGAGAGAGGAAGACACAGAATCCAAAGCAGGCTCCAGGCTCTGAGCGGTCAGCAGAGCCGGACGCGGGGCTCGAGCCCAAGTTGGATGCTTAACTGACTGAGCCACCCAGGCACCCCCTCAAGAGAGGATTTAAATGTTACTCTTTTGCAGACCTGAGTTTGTGCACGTGGACCGCTGCAGTGTGGTATGCCAGAGGCAGACGGAGCCCCGGGTGCCTTCTAGGACAGGTGAGCCATCTGAGGAGGCCAGGGTGGGTGAGGAGTCAGTCACATTGAGCCCTGGGACTGTCGGCTAAAGGAGAGCAATGGGAAAGCAAGGGGAACCGAGCTCGGGGACCAAACCTGAAGTCCCTTCACATCCAGGGCACTGGGATTCCTGAGGGTTCAAAGAGAAGTGACATGACCCCATTTTCATTTAGAATCACCATTCTGGGTCCGTGTAAAGAAAGGCTGGGCATTGGCTAACTCTGGGATCCCTGCTTCTGGAAGCCACGTTTTTCATTCTCTCTCCTATCGTACCTGTGTCCCTAACATCACACTGATTCGAATCACCCCGACAGGAGGTGAAGGAGGAAAGGCATTTCTTTCCAGATTTTTAAAGTGACAATCAGCGGCAAGCTCAGGATGGGGGTCTGGGAAGTCAGTTACTGCTTAGTATCGAAATTGGCGGAGTTTCAATAGCCTGAGTCTTGGTCAGAGAAGCCAGAATAAACTGGCGTGGTATTTAGCACATACAAAGGTTTCCTACACAGACATGCATACATAATCCTTATTCAGTGTTGACTGAGCATGAAAAGAAACTGAGAAATGTGCCTACTTTTATTTACACAGTTTACTTGAAAGCGGTGGTTCACATGCTCCGTGTCGCCTGTCCTCTGATGGAGGTTGGGCTGGGGGTGCCCTGGGCAGCCCAGTTCTGTGGGGGGCTTTGTGACGTGTTCCTGTACACCCTCCCTGCATCTGCTTCCTCTGTCCTCTCGATGATTCAGTAAGCCACTGGCTACTTTATAACAAATTCCCTTCTAGGACTGGAGAGGATTTTGTTTTCTATGTGCTGACCACCACAGGTCAAATGCATACTTTAAAAAAAAAAAAAATCAAATACACAGCGGTTAAGATCACGGCCACGGCCTCTGAAGGCCGCCTGCCTGCTACCTGACCTGAGACAGATGGATTCGGCCTTACGGGCTCTGGCTTCCTCTCTGTTAGATAACGAGGTTGGTGGGGGGGGGGGGGGGGGGGTCCTGTTTCGGAGTTGGGACGAAGAATACAAATGGTGCTTGCAACAACGCCCGACCCACAGTAATTGCTCGAATGCTTGTTTTTAGAATATGAAAATATATAGGTTAAGATTATAACCACCAAATTAAAAATTTGTCAGGGTGCCTGGTGGCTCCGTTGATTAAGCGTCCAACCCTGGGTTCAGCTCAGGTCGTGATCTCGTGGTTTCGTGAGTTCAAGCCCTGGTTGGGGGGGGGGGGGGGCTCTGTGCTCACAATGTGGAGCCTGCTTGGGATTCTCTCTCCCCCTCTCTGAGCCCCTCTCCCCTACTCGTGCTGCCTTCTCTTTCTCAAACTTAAAAAAAAAAATTGTTGAGAACTTTTCATTCTTAAACTAGTATAAAAATCCTTTTGACTAGAAGAAGAAAACAGGCTCTCACCAGAGAACCTTGAACTTGGCTGTTTCACCCTCAAGAGTGGCTTTCTGTACAGGGGTGGGAGGGAACGTGCACTTTGCAGCCACGCCCCTCTTCCCCAAAGTAAGTGCAGCAGCTTTGCTTTTTACGTGTGCTTACAAATTGGCTTTACTTGTGAGTTTTTTGGTGAAATAAGGATTTCTCTGGTTAGAACACAAGGAAAACCGGCAGAAACTGGAACAAGGGAATGAGGTACGGAGGGGTGCTGAGGACTTTCTAGTTTGGGATCTGTAGGAGTAACAGGAAAAACCTGATGTCTGCTGGAGAATGTTGGGGCTCTGCTGCGGAGACCCGCCATGCATTTCCTCTGAATTTGGCCCTCTGCCCCGATTTCTTACAGGGAGCCATGCCCTGGAGCTCAGCAGTCACCTCTGCGAACATGATGATGTCTCCCTGTTTCAGTTGCTCAACAGGATACCATGGGATGTGGTATGTTCTTCCTGGGGGGGTGCCTTGAGCATGAAACAAGGTGCTGCCGGTGGGAAGGTGGGGCCAGGCTCGGTGGTGGGAAGGCGCTCAGTACACATGAGCATCCTGCCCACTCCCCAAAAAATAAAGCAGAGAGTTGCATTTATTCGTGTCCGTGGGACTAAGTGTGGTGACAGCATGTGTTTTCCACCCATGGCAGGAGGTCGGCACAACATAGCTCAGGATGGATGAAGCCGACCGCTGCAAGACAGTCACAAGTTCGGATCCTGTCCCTGCATCCTCCACTCTGCGTTCCCTGAGGGCCAACAAGGCTGCAGGACACGTGTCAGGCCCAGGCCCATTTCTCCTGAGACTCCCTCTCAGACTCTGTAACATCTCTTCCCTCCTCTCAGCTGGCAGGACCCAACCATGACCCCTCACACTCTGAGGTGTGGAAACCCTCCTCCATTCTTAGGGGGCCAGAATTCGCTACAAGGGAGTCTTTTGCAAGAGCGAACATTTATTCAGTCAACAAACATGGGCTGCTTGCCAGGGCCGGACACAGAGAACACGTGATCAGTCAACGTGAAACAGGACATCAGCCTGCGCCTGGTATTCCCAGATGTCCTTGACTAAGTGACAATTTACACAGTGTTTCATTAGATGCCTATTAAGAAGAGAAGCACAGCTGATGCCATAAACCAAAGCACCCCCAGAATGGGAGGGCTGATTAAGCAGAGGCCGTGGAAACAGGTCCAAGTTGCCGGGAAGGTCCTGGAGCTGCGCCCAGGCAGCGGGGACAGCTCGCGGCAGTGCACTCGATGGCCAGAAAGCCTTGCTAGGTCCAGAACCTCACTTCCACCCCACTCCCTTCTCTTCCATTCCTAAAGAACGAACCCAGCCAACGACCGAGTGTAGAGTGTGAGCCCCAGGCAGGGACGGAGGGGGGGACCCTAATGTCACCTGCAGAGAGAAGCCGAACACACCTCTTCTGAGCGTGACCTAAACACGCACAAATCTCTGAACAGCGTTGGTGTCCACGAACGCTGCCACTGTTGCAAAAACAGTCTTGGAGAGCACGGGGAGGAAGGGTGACCAGCCGAACTGGGCTATTTCTTCAACTCCAAGATGGCACTTCCTGGTCCGCGGTGCTTGGCGCTGCAGATGTTGCAGAACTGTGCGGGCGAATTCTAGAAACGAAATTACAAGACACGGGTTTTAAAAAAGCTTTTTCGGCTGCCTGGGTCATGATCTCGCGGTCCGTGAGTTCGAGCCCCGCATCGGGCTCTGTGCTGACAGCCCAGAGCCTGGAGCCTGCTTCGGATGCTGTCTCCCTCTCTCTGCCCCTCCCCTGTGTGCACGTTCTCTCTCTCAAAAATAACCATTAAAAAAATAAAAACTCTTTCTATTCTCATATTCAGAAATCTTATGGGAGCATTGGTCAGGGGGTGGGGAGGAAGCTAGGAAATGTCCCTCCATTTCCTGGAGATTTCTGCTGGGTCACAGAGGGTTCTGTGAGACTCTAAGAACCCCCCCACAGCAGAACAAGTCTAATGTGACCAGGGAGCACATGGGGGACCTGACTTAATACTGAAAATAGCAGTGTCACGATATGGAAATCGGGCTGAAAAAGTGAACACTAGAAAATGGTTTTCACTGTATCTCGCAGCTGTATGGCTTGACCCTCATCAATTGTACCTACATGAATCCACTCGATTTTGTGTTTAGCACAGTAATCCCCCTTTATCCGTGGGGGTATGTCCCAAGACCCCCGGGGGATGCCTGAAACCACAGACAGTACCAAACCCTAAATACACTGTTTCTTCTGTACATCCCTACCTAGGATAAATTAGGCACAAGATTGATAACTAATAAAACAGACAATTATAACAATACACTGCAATGAAAGTTACGTGAACATGGTTGACCTTGTACTGTACTCACCCCTCTTCCCAGGAGGAGGAGGAGGAGGAAATGCCTGCCTGAGGAGGTGAAGTGAGGAACGAAACAGGCATCGTGTAGACTACTACTGACCTGGCTGTTCGTCAGGAAGACAACCGCCTGCTTCCAGACCGCGGGTGACCACAACCACGGAGAAGGAGGCACTACTGGGTAGTACACTAAGCGTCTTTACCCTTGAGGAATAAAGTCATTTTCTCGTGGGATCTAGAATGAATTATGAGAAGCCACAGAGCCACGGGATGACACATTAGACTTCAGACTTCCCACTCACCATGCTGGGCACGGGCAGGCACTCCTTGTGGAACATGTGGCGGCAGTGGAAGGCCACCACGCTGAAGGGCTTAGCGGCATCTGGGGGGCACAGGGCAGAAAAGAGAGAAGAACCCAATGAAACAGGCAGATCGGGAACTGCGGGAACCGATCCCGACTGCAAGTCCAGCTGTGGTTCAACGTTCCAGCAGGAAGCCGCACGGTCACAGAGGCATCCCCGAGGGGTGCTGGGAGCAAACGCACAGCAGCTACCACAACCGAGCTGCTCTGAGTCAAGGTCACAGACCTCCACGTCAGTTACGCCTACAAACCGGGGACCGCTTCCCAGCGAATGCAACCATGTTTATTTTAAAAGTTAGGAGGAAACTGGATGGCTCATTTGGTTAAGTGTCCAGCTCTGGACTTCGGCTCAGGTCATGATCTCATGGTTTGTGACACTGAGCATCACATCAGGCCCTGTGCTGACAGCAAGGAGCCTAGTTGGGTTTCTCTCTCCGCCCCTCCCCCATTCTAAGACTTAAAACAAATTAGGATGTGTATCCCCTCTTCCCTTCCCTGTGCCCTCACACACACTATACACACCATATCCCTCAGTCCATTCCGTGGCTTTAGAAAAATGCTGCCAGTTCACCTACTGCCTTGGCCAGGACCACTCAGTGACTTGGGGGGCAGAGCAGGGTGACAATCCTAGGCTGTGACCTTGCACCGTGCTGCGAGCACTTCTGCAGAATTTACACACCGCGGGTGCACTGGTCTGCAGGTCTGTTAAAACACGGCCTAAAAACACTGCGAAAGCTCACTTTTCCTGCGTCCGCTGCCGTTTTTAACATGAACACCTCAAACCCATTTCCTCTAGAAAAGACCCTGGGGGGAACAGACTTCTCATGTTGCTGTTAGATTATCCCTTAAAGCTAAGTAAACCCTGCAGCAGCTAGCTCTCTTGGTACTTCTCTGTGCTGAATTTGTATCAAAGGAGCACTTTTTTTGCATCCCAACAGCTATGCTTTAATTTCTATTTTCAAATTCTGGAATTTCCTCTTCTGTCCTATCCTTACGTAAGGCGCTCCGATTACACACGACGATATATATATATATATATATATATATATATATATATATATCTACCAACTATAAATAAACATGTGCTTGTGTTCTGAGGAGGCGGCACATAGTAGGTTTCCGTCGAAATCGGGGATAACTTAGGTGCCCATAACCACAGAGCAGAGAAAAAGTTTAAAGAAAAGGGAAGTACAATTTTTTTTGTGTATGCTGGTGTACAATTTTTTTCCTAGATACACACAATTCTTCTTCCTTGGAATTTAAACATGTTGATGGTAGTTTTTCCATTCTATTTTACTCTAAAGCCATGATCCTCAAAGAATGGCTCCCGAAGAAGCATCTATGTCACCCGGGAATGTGTTGGAAATGCAAATTCTTGGGTCCTGCTCGGAAACTACTGCCTCTGCAGGTTTTGGGGGGGGTACCAGCACTCTGGGCTTCCCGAGCCTTCCAGGTAATGTGGGCTCACTCTAGGATGAGCCCCTCAGCTTTACAGAATGGTGGTGCCAGCCTGCAACTGGGTAGGGTTGTGGGCTAAAATTCTGTACACAGATTATTCCAGAAGTTATAGATTAGCTAATGTCAAAATTTTAATTCTGGGGCGCCTGGGTGCCTCAGTGGGTTAAATGCCCGACTTCAGCTCAGGTCATGATCTCACAGCTCGTGAGTTTGAGCCTGGTGTTGGGGCTCTGTGCTCATAGCTCAGAGCCTGGAGCCTGCTTCGGATTCTGTGTCTCCCTCTCTCTCTGCCCCTCCCCCATGCGCACACACACACACACACACACACACTCTCTCTCTCTCTAAAAAATAAATATAAAAAATTAAAAAAAATTAATTCTCCTCATAAACACATATTTGGGGTATCTCCACCCGCCAATCTTACCTGACGGAAGAATAGGGGAAAGGCACGACTCACAGATGTTTTCCTCTGCAAGGAAACACACACACTTGGGATTAGACAGCCTTTCTGTTTGCTCTGTCTCTTCTGAAAGCAAGGCCTATGGTTCCAATAGGATTATTTCAATGATACCCACCATCGACCAGAACGCCTTTCATTTGAGTCCTGTGCATTCTCTTCAGTAAGGACAAAGAGTCGGCTACGAGAATCTTCTTGCAGCCTTCACGAAGCAGGATCTAATGCATTTGTTGTAAAACAAAACAAAACAAAACAAAACGAAACCCGCATCTTTAGAAGACTCAAATATGGGGGAGAACCCTCTTACTGGGGATTCAGAAAATTGGTGTTTGAAGCTGCCCGATGAAGCGCTCACTGCTGGCCGGCCCTCGGTACACTCTTGCCTCCAAACCTGTCAGACCAACCTTTCCAGCCTCCGTGCAGTCACAACTGCACTTAATATATAGCCGTTCCTGTAGCGCTTGTGAAATGACATACAGATGTAAAAGTTTGGCAAGGAAGGCTGTATTAATGAACCCTGACGTTATCTTACAAGGCTTCCTAACTCAGACTCTGCCTGGCAGTTCGGCCCCCATGTGACCTGCTCATTCCGGGATGGAAAACCTGCTATTCCAGAATGTTCCATTTGATAACTCCGTCTATCTACTGCACTGATCTATACGGGGTCCATATCCCAGACAAGGAACAGGGCACAGAGCAGCTAAGCAGACAGGATCTCTGTCTTAACCCCCCTCCTGGCCGCAATCCCTCTCTTCTCCCATCCCAACTGTTCAGTGCAGTGCTAAGGGTCTCAAGTGTCTCTGTTAACCCTCCAATTTGGGGACTCTTAAGGGGGGCGGACGACTGAAAACTGACCACAGATGTTCATATTGTTACAAGATCCATTTTCTTCATCCCAGTACTGTGCTTTTTCTTTATGCATTTTTCCTGCTACTTTGTAAGTTACATATTTTCTCCCTCGCTGCCTGGACAACGAGGAGAGGCAGGGACCCCGCAGCAGCCTCACAAGTCACGACACCCACAGTGCAGGCCAATGATGCTGGGTGGCACCCACCTTGTGTTTCAGAGCCGGGGCGGGATGGAGACAGAGAGTGTCCACCTGCTTGGGGCACAGGAGACAGACCACCCGCTGTACCTTTTGCCCGGTTCCATGGGCCCCGGTGAGAGTTTTCCGAGGTGTTTTGTTAGAAATTGGCAGAGGCTGTGTGAGGTGTGCTTATGCCAAGTGCCTTTTTTTTTTTTGAACCAGAACTTGTTGCTTTTCTAAGAGGGGGACACTCAGGGCCTGAAGGGCAGTGAGGCTCTCTGTGGCAGGGTCCGTGGCTCGCTCTTCTGGCTTGATGGGTCTTAATGCACGTTTCTGTGCGGTCAGATGTAACTGTCCTGGAAATTCACAGAATCATGCCCTCACCGCCTCCCTCGGTCCAGCTCTGAGTCACAGTGAATGCTGCTCTCAAGAGGTGCGTCCCACCCTTCTTCATACTATGCATGTGTCTTGCTTTTCAGGTTTTCAATTCATGCCACTGGGCCACCTGGGCTCTGCTATCCCCGGTGTCTACACTAATACACGCTCCTCTCAAATCCTGGACAGCACGGGCTGGGTGGGGGGGAGGTGTGAAATGCAGCCCTAGGGCTTGCTCCCCAGTCCTACAAAAGCAAATACTCAAGAAAACAGAGCTGATGCCCAGATCTAAGTTCTGTACCTGCCATTTCTAGTAGTGTTGAATAGGAAATAAAGCTCTACGATTTCTACATTAATCGAGACACTGCCTATGACGTTTTCTTCTTCAAAATGCTACTAAAAATCGGATTTTGGATTCATTTAAAAAAGGCATTAAAACTTTAATGGGTATCATTAAAGCACACAGGAAGAGAAAAATATGGTAAGAAAGAGATCTAGGAGATACTGTTACCAGGGGCGCCTGGGTGGCTCAGTGCATTAAGCGTCCGACTTCGACTCGTGGAGCGTCTGACTGCTGCTCTCACGGTTTATGAGTTTGAGAACCACGTCAGGCTCCACACTGATGATGTGGAGCCTGCTTGGGATTCTCTCTCCCTCTCCCTCTGCCCCTTCCATGTATGTGCTTGCTCGCTCGTGCTCTCTCTCAAAAATAAAAAAAAATACTGATGTTAGTAACTTTAGGAAAATTGATAACCAAACATAGAAAACTGCTCTGCCTCCGATACCAAAATAAAAACTTACGAAAAACAGTGTCAAAGTATCTTTGGTAAAACGTTTCAAAACGAGCTGGCTCTGACCCTCAGTGGGTCTCCCGCACGAGTGATACAGGAGGAGGGCAGACCCAGCAGTACAGACAGAAGCCACAGTGCCTGCAAATTTAAAAAAGAAAATGCAAAAAAACCCTGCAAACTGAGGAGGAACTGTTTCTTTACCAGGATTGCGTTTTTCTAAATAGGTACAATCCGCCTGCCCACAGCAAGGCATTTTCTAGGAAAAACTTCAGTATTCACAGGCCCTCAGCCAGGAGAAAGGAAAATACACAAATACAGCGTAGTATATGTTACTTTATACTTCATCTGCCCAAAACCCAAGGCTCCAAAGCAGGAAAACACAAAAACGGTTTCTCATTTACGTGATACCAGGCAGGTAGGGAGAGCACGAAACGAAGCTACCATCGGTGCAGAAGAACCAGTTATCCCACAAAACCGGGAGTACTCCGAGGGCAATCAGAGCAGGTGAGTGAAGCCCACACAAGAACACCGTAGCATCAGATAGGTACTATTTTCAGCGTCAGACATGACAAGGCATTAGGTTGACCATGGATCATTCGCTGTAGCAACCATCAGTGACTCGTGAAAAATCGGCTGTAGTGGTCACTGATTTCAACCTTGAAAGTGGATACTTGGTGTTTCCCACAAACGCCTTTATTAAAACATCGGTGGCGGAGCCCAACTCCGTCCTCTTCAGCCCTCTCTGACCTTCATGATTTCCGACAACTCCCATCTTCCAAGGTGGTCACACACAGCCTGCTCCCACCTGTGGACGCTCACCTCCCACGGTCTCCAGCCTTGCAAACCTGACATTATTCACGTCCGTGGGGCACAGGCACGCTCTCCTGCCATCCAGGTCTTTATGACCAAAATGCCATCGAGTCACTGCCAGTCACGTTTTGAATATATCCTCTGCCACTACTTTGGGCTACTTTCCATTTTAAACCGTGAAATACAGCAAACATAGAGAATAAAATATACTCAAGTCTCTGCACTTAGACTGAGCAAAGCTATTAAGGTGTTACCGTATGCTTCAGATCGATTTCAGAAGAAAAAGAAAAGATTTCAGATCCAGCTGACACTTCCGTGCCCGCTACCTTCCCTCCTCCTTTTTTACAAACATGACTTCAACTATGTTCAGTGTGTCCCCAACCAAACCATGCAGCTGCCTGGGACTCATGCAACACAGATCTAGCCAATGAGATGAACGTAGAGGCTAGAAAGCCATCCTTTCCCAAATAAAAAAGCAAAGCCTCATCAGGAAAGAGCCCTTTGCTTCCCACATCTTCCTGCCTGGAATGTGGATGTGCGGTCCGGAGATACAGCATCTGGTTTGTGACCAAGAGGCAGCAATCTGGAGATATACTCTCCTGTTGATGGACATCTAGGCTCTTTCCACTCTAGGGCTATTAGGGATAAAGTTGCAAAGGACATTTTCTGTACAGTTCTTTTGTGGACCTACTTTTCATCTTGGATAAATACTTAAGAGCAAAACTGCTGGGTTATGAAATAGGTATATGCCTAAGTTTTAAAGTACCTATCAAATAGTTCTGCAAAGCAGTTACACCATTTTACGTTCCCACATATTATGTTTTAATATCTCATAAATCGCCCCTCCTTATTCTTCTTAATCTTAGCCACTCTGTACAAAAACTTAGGACAGTAAAGAATTCTTTGGGGGTTTTGATTAGAATTGTATCAAACATATAGATGAGGATTACTTTAGAGAGAATTTATGACATTTATGGTTATGTACATACTGTCAACAATTAAAGGGTTAGATTCAATTAGCTAACGATTTGTGTAGTAGACTTTCTGCATTTGTTAAAGAGACAAGGCCCTAATGGTCTTAGATTGCCCTCCTAGGACGCTGGAAAGGTTAGACTAGCATCCCCCAGGGAACTGAAGAGCTTTTCTATTCTATCCTCTGGAAAAGTTTACGTAAAATAGGGATTGCTTGGGTTTGGTTGTTTAGGCTTTATTCTTTATTTTTTCAGATGAGCAGCAAAGCAATCTTCAAGATGTTGGGTTTCTCTCTGGAATGAATTTTATGGTTCTTTTATCCACTGAATCAACGTAGCTGGGCTGTGACAACTTGGCTGGCCACCTCCCAGCATTGTCCTCCTCTTCCTGGAAGCTGATGGGACCTCAGGTGTCAGTTGGGTCCATCGTGTCCTGAAGACAGACCATTTCTCACCTCCTTTGCAGGGTAGAAATGTTGCCCTCTTCTCCTCGCAGATCCTGGCTTAAAAGTTCAATTACAAAATATATTTGGGGACTGCCTGTGTTTTAAAACTTTGATAAAACCAATCTCTAAAGTTGACTGTGGATTAGTGCTTTTATTGTGGCTTTATGTTCTGACTACTGATTTAATGACTATAGGGCTATTTGTTCTTGAGTAAATACTGGTAATTTATATTTTCCTAGAAAACGGAGTTTTCTTTTTTAATATGAAATTTATTGTCAAATTGGTTTCCATACAACACCCAGTGCTCATCCCAACAGGTGCCCTCCTCAATGCCCGTCACCCCCCCCGCCCTCCCTGCCACTCCCCACCAACCCTCAGTTTATTCTCAGTTTTTAAGAGTCTCTTATGGTTTGGCTCTCTCCCTAACTTTTTTTATTCCCTTCCCCCATGATCCTCTGTTAAGTTTCTCAGGATCCACATTAGAGTGAAAACATATGGTATCTGTCTTTCTCTGTATGACTTATTTCACTTAGCATAACACTCTCCAGTTCCATCCACGTTGCTACAAAAGGCCATATTTCATTCTTTCTCATTTCCAAGTAGTATTCCATTGTATATATAAACCACAACTTCTTTATCCATTCATCAGTTGATGGACACCTAGGCTCTTTCCATAATTTGGCTATTGTTGAAAGTGCTGCTATAAACATTGGGGTACAAGGGCCCCTATGTATCAGCACTCCTGTATCCCTTGGGTAAATTCCTAGCAGTGCTACTGCTGGGTCATAGGGCAGATCTATTTCTAATTTTTTGAGGAACCTCCACACTGTTTTCCAGAGCAGCTGCACCAGTTTGCACTCCCACCAACAGTGCAAGAGGGTTCCCGTTTCTCCACATCCTCTCCAGCATCTATAGTCTCCTGATTTGTTCATTTTGGCCACTCTGACCCATGTGAGGTGGTATCTCAGTGTGGTTTTGATTTGTATTTCCCTGATGAGGAGCGACGTTGAGCATCTTTTCATGTGCCTGTTGGCCATCTGGATGTCTTCTTTAGAGAAGTGTCTATTCACGTCTTCTGCCCATTTCTTCACTGGATTATTTGTTTTTGGGGTGTGGAAAACTGAGTTTTCAAATATACGGATGTAAAATTGTAACATTTAGTTTTTAAATCTTGTCTGCATCTACTTGTCATGTTTGTTCCTAATATATATGGATTTTTTTTTCTTTTTCTTGATCAGCTTTGTTAGAGGTTTCCCTATTAGTCTTTTCTCTCCTCCAGAAGTCCTGTGGTTGAGGACACACGCATTCTCACCTCCCTGTCTCCATTGGCCACTCTTTTCTATGACCTCTTAATTACTCTGTGCTGCATATACCATTTCATCAGATCTTCCAGTTCCTTCTCCCTTTCAGCTGAGTCCAATCTACTATTGACCTTGCACTGACCTGATAATTTAAATGAATACCCAAACAGTTTCAAAGAGTTCTATTTGGTTATTTTTCAAGTACTCCTATTTTCTATCATAGTGTTCTTTTTATTATGGGATCTATTTTTTCATGTCTTTTTTTTAATGTTTAATTTTGAGAGAGAGCACACCCACGAGTGGGGGAGGGGCACATAGGGGAGGGGGGAAAGAAGATCTGAAGCAGGCTCCCTGCTGATAGCAGTGAGCCCGATGCAGGGCTCGAACTCACAGTCCACGAGATCACGACCTGAGCCCCAGTACGATGCTCAACCGAGACTGAGCCACCCAGGTGCCCCTCGTGTCTTTGTTTTTAATGACACTTAACTAATAATGCCTTTGAGTTTGATGCAGTATTTTAGTTCTTGAAAATACTAAGATTGTCACAGCACTTCTCATTCTTCTGTGTAATCCACATCTCAGACTAGAAGCTCCAGTTCATGTTAGAATTTCACCAAGGGAAGCACACCACTGGTCTTTTCTTTCCTCAACTTCATAATGGTATCAAGCTTTCATCTCAAAAAGTGTGTGTGGGTGTTGCTCAGCAAGTACAACATTTCCTTTCAGAGATTCATTTTGCTTATGGGACGTTTCCTTATTTTTTCTCCCCACACTCTGTTCTCAACTCTTTTCTCACCATTGCACTGTTTTCTCCATAGAGCAAAACTTTCCAGCATTACCTTTACTTTTTCATCTTCACCACTTTCAAGACAACCAACCAGCTGTAGGGTCTAGAATCGGTCTGTTGTAAGCATACCTTGTTCTACTGTGAATTTAAAGAAGAACATATTTATAAGACAGCTGTCAAAAACCAACAGAAGACTCTAGATAAAGTCTCCCGGTTTTTCCTGATTTCTCTGCAGTTCATCATCATTGATCATCATCCCGGTGCAAAGCACCAGACTCATAGATATTTTATAAAGCAATAAAAGAATCGTACATCAGTGATGTTATTATGCTTCATTGGAAACAGCTGCTGTGGGGGGAAAAATGCCATAAAAAATTGCCGAGTTTCTGATATTTTTATTTTGAAAGATTCTCGGAGTGTTGAATTTTTTGCTGACGTTGCCTTGTTCATACTGCAGTGCTTGTCATTAGAATTGCAAATGACAGAGAGTTACCTGGGTTTACAAGTCCCAGTACGATACCAATCCCGGAGCTAGCCCGGGTAACCATTTTGTCTAATTTCTAACCCATGATGCTATGGGATGTGAATTCTGATTGAAAAAGCTTTGCTTTTTGTTGAGATTATCATCAAAGAAGATGAAATGCAGAGAAATAAGGAAAAAACAGAAAGGCTCTAAGGTCTCATGTTGGCAGTTCAAAAACAGTATTATAATCGTATTTGATTTACGACAGCACAAAGTATACACGTGCCAGATTGATTAAAGAAGCTACACCTGGTAGTCATAGGCCACCTATGTCACCTAAAAGCTGCTATGACGCCAAATGGAAATCATTTGAGAGGGAAAAAAAAATCCATTTTAAATCCGTTTAATCCATTTTAAATCCATTTCAGAGATCTATAAATTAAAAAAATATATATCTCGGGGCGCCTGGGTGGCGCAGTCGGTTAAGCGTCCGACTTCAGCCAGGTCACGATCTCGCGGTCCGTGAGTTCGAGCCCCGCGTCAGGCTCTGGGCTGATGGCTCGGAGCCTGGAGCCTGTTTCCGATTCTGTGCCTCCCTCTCTCTCTGCCCCTCCCCCGTTCATGCTCTGTCTCTCTCTGTCCCAAAAATAAATAAAAAACGTTGAAAAAAATATATATATATATATCTCTTGGAAGAAATGAAGAGTTTATGTACTTTGAACAAGAAACCACCCATCTGAGCCCCCAAAAAAGGTAGGTAACAAGGGTGCCTGGGTGGCTCAGTTGGTTAGGCATTGGACTTCGGCTCAGGTCATGATCTCACCCATTCGTGGGTTCGAGACCAGCGTCAGGCTCTGTGCTGCCAGCTCAGAGCCTATTGTCTGGTTCAAGGATTCTGTGTCTCCCTCTCTGCCCTCCCCACTCACACTCTGTGTGTGTGTGTGTGTGTGTGTGTGTCTCTCTCTCTCTCTCTCAAAAATAAACATAAAAATAAAAAAACGCAGGTAAGAAAGAAGTCACTATTTCCTCTTAATTTATTTGTCTCTGGATTTCAAAGCAGAGAGATGAGGAAGAAGAAGAAATGGCACAACATAAAGGCGTGTTTCCGAAATGACTCTCTGAAGAACTTGAGAGATGGAAGATACTTTAGAGATCATCTAATCTCCAGGTTCCTAAATGCCGAATGTCAACGCACAGACTTGCGCCAGGCTTAGCGATAAGGAACATCAAAGTGGATTCAGTCCCCTAGTCCTCCCCAGGAGATTCTAATCTAGCAGATCTGGAAGGTTTTATTTTACTGAAACAAAGTAAGTTTTAAAAGAATTCAGGGAAGTCGGGTGTGTAGCCAGGCTGGCAAATGTTGATTTAATCGAATGGGAAAGCTGAGATCCAGAAGGGTTAGGTGTCCTCCCAAAGGGCCACAGGCTTGTTGGTGACAAAGCCAGGACCGGAGTCCAGCTCTGCAAACATCACGTCCACTGCTTTTCCAAGACAGCAGGCTGCCTGGTCAATCTCGGATACTCCTCTGTTGTTGTAACCTGCCGGGACCGCAAATGCATCTCCAGAGACCAACGGAGCAACCAAACAGTAAGGAATACACAAGATGGAGTCAGAAGACCTGGGCTCAAACCCAGTTTCACCAGCTTCCCAGACTGGCAAATCCTTTGAGACAGCCTTCCCATCTGTGATATGGGAAATAGTCCCTAATGACCACTATGAAATGGCCATCAAACAAGACCATAGGAACAAAAGTGCTAGAACTTTTCTGGGAAAATAAAAACAGAAACGGGTATGAATGCTAAATTTAGAAATAAAAATATTTTAAAAATATAAAGTATAAACATGATAAATCTATAGCATAAAAATAATTTGGAAACTATTGTCAGTTTCGTGTAAGCACTGAAATGTCATTTATACCATACTGTTTTGAAAACAATCTTACATTACACAAAAGCTTTTTGTCCTTGAAATCAGGCTCAGGAACATTTTTTTTTTATAAATTTTTTTTTTTAACGTTTATTCATTTTTGAGAGAGACAGAGTGCAAACGGGTGGGGCAGAGAGAGAGGGAGACACAGAATCCGAAGCAGGCTCCAGACTCTGAGCTGTCAGCACAGAGCCTGATGTGGGGCTTGAACCCACGAACCATGAGATCATGACCTGAGCCAAAGTTGGATGCTTAACCGACTGAGCCACCCAGGCGCCCCAGGACTAGGAACATTTTAAGTTTATGAAATACAATCAGGACTACTTTCATCTTATGGATTTCATGAAGCTTGTAAAATTTGTTGAGTCATTATACGAACTGTGTAACAAGGTACAAAAACATGATAATAAAGTAAATTTTAAAAATGTAAACACCAACATCGCAGCCGAGGGGAGATCTTCCTTCACTTTAATGATGTCACAGAACGCTAACGCGCCTCATGCTGAACTTCAGCTGAGGAGAGTTGTTGTGTTTTGGAAAACATCAAATTTTAAAACCAGAGGAGATACTTATTTTAAATTTTTTTCCCACAACTTTTCCTGCTTTCTGTTTCCAATTAGCTATTGGCTAATGAGTGCTCTCCCAAAGCATTCTCAGTGGTGAAAGACATTTTACAACGCAGCACATTTTACTGTAAATCTGCCCAAGACATTCCCAACGTGGAGGAGCCCTTTCCCTGACATCTGACCGTGGATCCTTGTTTACTGAATGGTCCGCGATATCCGCCAGGGGCCTTCCCCTCCACCCTGCCTCCAACAGAGAAGGTTCCAGGTCCTCGCAAATACATGCATCTGCAAAATTTCCCCCCAGTTTGGGAGATTAATGGAGCTAGCCATTTTTATCCTGCGAGAACATGTAAAAATCAACTATATACTTTTATGGAACAAACGAAAGAGACCAAGAGTGAAAAATATGTATGTGAAACCTTTCTGGAAACTTCCAAATGCTCTATAATCTAGAAGAAGGGTTAAGTTATTTTTAACAGGTGGCCTGGAGAAAGAATATAAGTGGCCATTAATGACAGACAGTAGACTTTTGTATAGAAAAAACTTCTAAAGTCTTTCTTCACATATAAGAAGGGAGTGTCCCCTGGAATTGTTTGAACCACCTGCCCGAGTTCAGTGTTTCCTCTCTGTACCTTCCAGTGAGATGTCCGAGCTCCAGGGGAGACCCAGGTGCAGTTCCCAGAGGCTCTGCAACCTTCCCCGGGGGTCTCGCCCCTCGTCCCAGAGGCCACTCCCTGGTCAGGTTTATGGGATCCACTGGAGAACGAACTCCCGGCCTCCTCAACGCATCACCAACTGCACAGTTACATGTCTTAAGGAAAAGCTCTCAGTCCACTTAAAAACATAATTAAGAGGATAAAATATTGATTTATCAGCTGTTTTAGTGGATGATTTTTTAATATGGAATTCATTTTGCATCTAATAATTTATTTTTATTCCTGGCTGACTCAGAACAATGCAATTTTATTCATAAAAAATGAATGAGGAGTGAAATCCAGTCGGGCCCGGGAGCTTGGTTCTCTGGATTAAGAGCCTAGTAAGAGGGATTTATTAGGTGTGTCTGTCGGCACTGTAGAGCCTGGGAAAACAGGCACATTTTCAACCTAGAGGCTAAGCTTGATGCATCTGTAATCTGGAGGACAGAGGACTGATCATTTTGTCGCCTTCCATGGGGCAGAGATGCTCAGGGACACCGCACCTAAATGACTTCTCAACACATCTGGACTTGAAACTTCGAGCAGGTCCTGGCACACCCGGGCCTGGGAAGAGCCCGTGAAGTGCACAGATCATCATCAGGCTCACTCACATGCAGGGCCTTATGAAGTCAGACGCTGAAACCACTTTCCCCAAAGCCCGGTTCCAACCTCAGAACTCAGGAAGTGTTCTCCTGCCTGGACCACTTTCCCGCAGCCCTGGGGCACCACCCACAATGCTCACCTAGTCACCCATCCCAATTCTCTCTCCTTCCTGTCCGGTTCATTCTCTGTCCTGAAAACCTTTCCCCGGGCTGTCCGCAACCTCCCAGTTCCTCTGTAAATAAACACGTGTGTATCTCAAAGCTTGGCACACAAGAAACCCTCTACCTCTGCCTGGTCCCTGCCATCTCTCCCGGGACCCCGACTTCCCGCAGGCCCTCCTGAGGAAGGCCCCTTGTCCTCTCGCGTCCTGCCCTCAGGAAAACCCCTTCTCCTTTAAGCTGTGCTACTCGGTGCTATAGCCCCAGAAGGCCGAGAGGCTGGTCTCCCAGCTCACGGAGGTGCTGGGGCCTGGCTCCAGCCCTCCCACCCGCATCCCTCAGCACCCTCGGGGAGGACTCACTGCTCCCACAGTCTCAGGACTAATTCCACACTGACGACCCTCACCCTTCACCCTACTTTTTGAAGGACCCCTTTGGAAATTTTACAAGGACGCGTTTGGAAATTTTAACGTGACCACACCCCACTTCCGGGCCCCACATTCTTGTCCCTCTGTCCTGCTTTTCCACCTGTCACTTGACTTCCTGTTGCCATCAGTCTTTCTCAACTTCTCCTCTTCCCCCGCCTCTTACCTGCGCCCACCAGCCCAAGTGCAGCGGGCAGCCCCCCACTAGGCACCCCTCACAGCGGCCAGGGGCCCCACAAATCCTCGTCATGACGCTCCTCTCCTTACTTAACCTGCCAATCACTTCCCTCCCCGGAACCTTATCCTCTGGCTCTGTCTGCAAAATCTTTGTGTTTCCAGGAAAGCAATTTCCCTCTATCCTAATAGAAACTCATTTTCAAACGAAGTAGAGAAAGAAGAGTCCAAACTGTTAAAGAAATGTGCTTTCAACAGTTTCAAGTTCTGTGGAAGCTACCAGCCTCCCGGGAAATAGTAATTGTCAGGAGTCCTTTTAGAGAAAAGGGGAGGGTGCTTTGTAATTAGCATGTTAATTACTTATATGATAATAAGGCATTCCATTGCTTTTATCACCAAGTTCTGAACTATTACAGACAACGAGGTTGTACTGGTTGAGGAAGCAGACAAAACGTTAAATGAAATCACATATTCAACATGTTTCAGGCAATGGGTTACTGAGAAACTTCAAGGAAATAAAAGAATTATTTGAAAAACATGTTTTTTATTCCTCCCAGTGGACACAATACTCACTCTACTCAAAACTGGTTTGAGTGGCCCGGCAGCCAGTGCAACCACCCCTCAGCCTTGCAAATGCCATGTGACATCAACCACATAAATGGAAGAATGACTGCGTATCAAGGAGAGGAAATTTGGGAATGGTTAAAACAATTCGGTAGCTTCTAGGGAGACTTCTTATTTCTCTACTCCATGAGTTTCCCAAATATCTGGGCCAAAAGCAAATGTAGTTATTCAAATGAATTCTTAGATCTCGAAAATAACCCTACAAATGTTTATCCGGAACTCAACCCCCCAAGGCGGGTTTGTCCAAGAAAGGATACTTACTTGCAAATTGTAGTCTTGCAGAATTTTAACCAAGGAGTCTCTCAAATTGGGAATCTCCATTCCTTCCTTAATACGATGAATCAGGAGAATTGGGTCTACGTGCGTGCCAATGTTGTTTAGTAAGCCAGTAATAAATGCTGCAAAATAGCACATGCAATAATTAGGACATAAGCAGTTTACATAGTGCAGTTTTAGGCCAAAAGTGACTCAAATAAAAACTTATTTCCTTTATCTTTTTTAAGCTTATTTTTATTTATTTTGAGAGAGAGAGAGAGAGAGAGAGAGAGAGAGAGAGAGAGAAAGCGGCAGGGGGGGCAGAGAGAGAGGGAGACAGAATCCCAAGAGGGCTCTGCACTGTCAGCCCAGAGCCCAATGTGGGGCTTGAACTCCCAAACCACGAGATCATGACCTGAGCCGAAGTCAAGGGTTGGACGCCTAACCGACTAAGCCACCCAGGTGCCCCCAAAATTATTTCCTTTAAAGGAAGTGCTAAAACCATTTAAATTGCTGAATTCCCAAAAACTAACTTTCTTTTCACTTCATGACATAAAGGAGAAGCCCCATGAGTTAAAAACAGCTCGAGAGCAGATGAGGACTTCAGAACACAGCCTGCCATGCTGATGCCTAACATTTACACTATGAGTTTACACTATGGCTTGGCTCTCGCTTTTCTCCAATGTTCGGCAAGGTAGCAGTGTTGTTTGCCTCCATTTTACAGAAAAGGGAAATGGGGTGGTTGCCTGATTCATCCAGGGCCACATACCTAGCAAGTCAAAAGCCAAATTCACTCCCAGGCCAGACCCCGGGCCAGGTCATGCTGTGCTCCGTTTCACCCACCCTGCCTCCTTGAAGGTTGATAAACCACGACTTTCTCACACTGAGTTAGATTCTCAAAGATGCACGCGCATGTGACAATCTACATCTGCAACTGACTTGAACCGCATTATCCTCTTGCATCTCTGATAAAAAGACAATCCCGAGAGCAGTTTCTAAAACTTGAGAGCCTTGGAACAGAGAAGCCTTCTTACTAAAATAGCGAAGGGAAGGGAGCAGACTTTGAACCACTGTTGCCAGTTTTGGAATCATTTCTAGATCTTCAAAAGAGGGCCTGGGTTACTGCTGGGTGACTGCGTATTTCTTTCCGAAATGGGAGCCCTGGAGGCGGACAATCCCGTGGCGGCGACACACTCATGCTCCTGGAGCTGCACTGAGGCAGTACGGCGGGACGGAGAGACCGCCAGTTACTGTCCCAGCAAACATCCAAGGACGGTCAGTGTCTGGTGACAGTTCTAGGGGTCCATAAAAAGGCACTGGCAAGGGCTTTACATTTTCAAAATAAAGGCCCCTGTATACAAATTGGAAAAACAAAACTCAGCTGGATCACATTTACGGAGGTTGGTATGGTAGGTAAGAAGATGTTGACGGGGACACAGTGAATATCATCAGGTTAACCACCTGTTTTCCACATTCAGGTCATGCAAAGTGATGGGGCCCCAGGCTTCTCTGCGCAGGAGAAGCACTGGAAGTCGTTACAGTGTACTTAGCCTATCTTTATCACAGATACTTCGCCCTATTTTCCACCCAGTGGGTCTTGAGATCATTCTTACTCTAGATGTCACTGGCTGTATTGAGAGATAAGAGGCCTGATCGCAGATGGGCTTTTCTGCTTACGCGGTTTGTCGATGGAATATAAAATCAGGTCTTCCCAGAGTTCTCCGTCGTCTTGCTCCTTGGCGAATTCAATCGCTTTATCAACATCGTGCAACTCCTCCGTGATCATCTTCAGGGCACTTCGGCTATTGCCCATTCGGCCTAGCAAAGATGGGAGAAATACTTCATTTAGGATCTTGTTTTTTTTATTAAATTTTTTTTTAACGTTTTTATTTATTTTTGAGACAGAGAGAGACACAGCACGAATGGGGGAGGGTCAGAGAGAGAGGGAGACACAGAATCTGAAACAGGCTCCAGGCTCTGAGCTGTCAGCACAGAGCCCGACATGGGGATCGAACTCACGGACCATGAGATCATGACCTGAGCCAAAGTTGGACACGTAACCGACTGAGCCACCCAGGCGCCCCTAGGATCTTTTAATAAAACATTTTTAAAGAAATCGTCTACCTCTTGTTTATGCATCTCTGGTCTTGAAGGCTACTGTTTTCTCATGTGACATTAGCCTTTACTATTTAAACACAGTGAAATAATGAATCTCCCTATTTACTGGGTGTTTCCTTTGTGGTAAGTACTCATGTAAGTGCTTCACATAAATTACATCATTTAACCGACACTATAATCCTACGAGGGATGTTCTAGTAATATTTCTGTCTTACGGAAGAGGACACAGAAACATTAATAACTTGCCAAGATCATACAGCTACTATGCGGCAGATCTGAAATCTGACCCAGTCTGTCAGATTCCGACTTCCCTCTGACAGACGTGTATTTCTTTTGGACACGTTCATACCCAGACACAGTTAAGACTTAAAGGTCCTGGAGTCATTCTGCCTCTTGAGGTAGCTTTGGATTTACTCTTTTGATACACTTTGTGCCAAATGCAAGTTCAACTATCAACTACCTCATTTCCTTCTCTCCAAGTTCAGGGGAAAGCCTTCCAACTGCCCTCATTAAATGAAATTTTTACCAACTATGCTTTTATTCGGTTACCTTCACACACTTTGCCCGTTGATCTACTGGTATTTTAATGGCTTTAACAGTTTCCACGAGTCTTTAATACAGTGCATGTAGAAAGCTTTACTCAGAGGCGGGGCTGCAAGTGCCAGCCCTGTGGCAGGAACCAGTAGCGGGTCTCGAATCCTCCTCGTTCTGAGCCGCCATTATCCAGTGATAATAGCTGGCCTGGGAATAAAATGAGATCCCAATCTGTCGTACCTTCTATAGCATCCTGTTTGTCCTACAAATATTATTCCCATTGTCTTAGGTCTTAAAAATGGTTAATTTTTAAAATATGTGTAGGATTTTAAAGTTTTTATAACTTTAAAAAAGGAGATTATGTCTCCCTTTGTTAAGTCCTCTACTTCCTTGTCTGCTAAGACAATGTGACCTTGTGACAAAAATCGACCCGACTGGAGTATTTTTGGGGAAGAGATGTTGGAGAAACACCTAATGTCTGAACTCTGTGCTTATACCACAAATATCTGCATAGAGCTTCCTTGGGAAACCTTCAGGAATCCACCCTGCTTCTTTGCAAGTGGTTCATTTAGGAGGAATGGGAAAGACAGTAGGTCCTGCGCCCTTGGTAGAAAAACTATGACACATACGGAGGCCATGCCAGAGGCCTAGGGGCAACTCAGAACTAGATTATACCAAACAGTTTTCCTCTCTCCAAAATGTCCATATTCAACCGCATTTTCTCCGGTCACTTAAAGTGTGATTACTGACAATGAACATTATTTTCTACCAAGATCATGGTAAATAGGCTGACATTTTTTTTTTTATTTATTTTTTATTTTTTTAACGTTTATTTATTTTTGAGACAGAGAGAGACAGAGCATGAATGGGGGAGGGTCAGAGAGAGGGAGACACAGAATCCGAAACAGGCTCCAGGCTCTGAGCTGTCAGCACAGAGCCCGACGCGGGGCTCGAACTCACGGACCGCGAGATCATGACCTGAGCCGAAGTCGGCCGCCCAACCGACTGAGCCACCCAGGCGCCCCTGACATTTTTTTTTTTTTTTTACGTTTATTTTTGAGACAGAGAGAGAGATAGAGAGCGAGCGCATAAACAGGGGAGGGTCAGAGAAAGAGGGAGACACAGAATCTGAAACAGGCTCCAGGCTCTGAGCTGTCAGTACAGAGCCCGACGCGGGGCTCGAACCCATGGACCACGAGATCATGACCTGAGCCGAAGTTGGATGCTTAATCGACTGAGCCACTCAGGCGCCTGGCTGACATTTTTTTTTTTTAAATAGACAAACTCGCCAACCCATCTACAGTTTATTTGTGATGTGTCAGCTGATACAGTCTGGTTTATTACACAAAACGAAGATGTTATCTCAGTAGCATTTATTAAATAACGTTTCCTTCGCTACTGAGCTGTGAAGTCTCCTTTTCCATATGTTAAATTCTTATAGGGAATAGGCTCTAAGCTTTGTGTGACCGTGGTCTAAAGCTGATGTCCATTCTTAGACAATTTACATGACACCATCGCCCCGTTGTGTAGCTTGCAAGGACCAAAGGGAGTAAATGCTACTTACTCAGAAGATAAATTGTCTCTTCCACAAAGTTTCTCTGTTGACAGATCTCAAGAGCCTTCAAACAGAACAGGGTAAAAATGTTACTCTGGCTTATCAGGCAAGAATAAATTTCAATAGACTCACTTACACATAGATGCTCGAGAGAATTTTTCCATTGCTTCCCTTTAAAAACAAAAAGTGAACAACACCCAAGTCTTAGGTTTTGCTGGTGGCTGGCCTCACTCGTTTCTCAGGTGCCGGACTGAACAGAATTTAACCGGTAACGTATTTGAAATAATGCAGAACCTTCCATGAGCAAAGACAGAAGAGAAGGACTTTCCCACCAGGCTTTCTCTTGATGTGACTTCAGGTTTCTTCAGAGCACTGCTCCCCACCTAATTCCCAGTCACCGCTTTCAGCTCCCTGTCCCTCCACCAGAATGCAAGGTCTGGGAAGGCACTGCTGTTCATCGCGGCACATTCCCAGCACCGAGCGGACCACAGCTCAGTGGTCTGATGCACAAACAAGCACACAGATCAGATATTTCCTACTGGCTCACAGGGTTTGAAACAGAATGCTGGGCAAGGGTCTGTCAAAAGCTGAGAGGGGAAAAAACCATATGTGACCATCAAGAAGCATCAAAAAAGAGATCAAGTAAAGAAACGAGGGACTCCACAGGTGACTGCATTTCCTTAAGCCTAAGAAAAAAGACACACCGTGTCCATAAATACTTGCATACTTGCGAACGGGCTGGCACACATTTACCAAACAGTCTACTGGGCACTGGAGGGTCACGTCGGATGGAGATGTGAAGGGGATGGTAGTAAAGATAATGCTGATGCTGATGTCGCCAGGGAAGTTGGCTGGGGGCAGGGGGGTGGGGGGGGAGAGCTCTCCTTGCAAGGAGGTAGCACGCAGCCGCTGCACTCCAGGGAGGCTCACAGAGAGCCAACAGCACACAATCCGTGACCAGGGAGGCACGAATAGAGGGCCAGATGCACAGACACGGGACATGAGCTCCGGTTTATGGAAGAGGTGTGGCATCAGAACTGGGTGCGGTATGAGGAGAGGTCACCCAGAAACCTCATCTCCCATCCCACCTACATGTGTAATCTTCCTACTGCGCTGCTGTGCTCTGACAGCCAAGAATCTTCGCTGGGGCCTACGAGACATCCATGATCTGCTCTGCCTTTGCCTTTCTGGGCAGCAACACCTCACACTCCGCTCACCCCTCCCCTGCGGTCCCTTGGCCTGGAAGGCTGCCCTCCCTCCCCCCAACCCCTCCTCCCCACCCCTTCAGGCAAATATTCCTCGGAGCCCCCCAGCAGGCCAGACCCCAGGTACTCAGCCTCGGGGCAGCCCGCACACTTCTTCCCCACGATGACCTACCAGGCTGTTAACCATCCCTAACCGCCTGCTCTCCGCAGCCCGGGACCACGTGACTCAAGCCCTGTGCCCTGCACGATGCCTGGCTCCTAGTGGGTGTGCAGGAAATCTTTTTTTTTAAACAGATGGAGTAGGCAGAAAAGGTTTCAGGAGGAAGATTATTGGGTTGCGTAGTCATTTAAAAACCCAATGGTTGGGTTAAAAAAGCCAACGGTTGTTTTACAAACAAGAACAAGGCGATAAAAAGAACAGAGCAAGTTCAGCAGCTCTTTGGGCTAATGAGCCCTCTTGGAAAATGGCAGCAGGATCAGGTTTGGAGTTCTGATTTTTGACTTAAAATTTTTTGTGTAGAATATAGATTTAAATGTGCCTCTGGTTAGAGATTAACAGCTAAAAAGGGAGGAAAAAAGGCTGATCGTAGAAATCAATGTTGGAGTGGAGGACCCTAAACCAAACATTAAAGAAAGGAAAAACAACCCTTGCTTCAGAATGACAGGGAGGAGTTTGAGGTACACAAATTATTTAAGTGAGGAAACGAGAAGACTAGAAGGTCACGATGAAGAGAAACACTCTTAGTTGGATGGCCCACAAGATTCCTTTAGCAGTTACATGGCAGGGGCACCTGGGTAGTTCAGTAGGTTAAGCATCTGATACTTGATCTCGGCGCAGATCGTGATCTCACAGATTTGGGGGTTCGAGCCCAGCATCACACTCTGCGCTGACAGGATGGAGCCTGCTTGGGATTCTCTCTTTCCCTGTCCCTACCCCACTTGTGCTGTTTCTGTCTCTCTCAAAAAAAAAAAAAATAAATAAAAAATAAACTAAAAAAAAATTAAAAAAAAAATGTTATGTGGCAGAGGTGTTACCCCCCAATATCCTTTACCCATTTTCTGTAGTAATAAGATTTCTGGTGGGTGTATGACTGCTCAGAATTTAAAAAACAGCCTTCCTAGCCACAGGGGAGTGGTGTGACTAATGTCCCCCACAGAGATGAACCGGCAATGTGGCAGCTTCTGGCAATCTTCTTTAAGAAGCAATGCGAGTCAACGCTTTTTCTTATTTTTCGTGCTTTCACCCAATCTTCTCCCGGAAACATGAATGATACTATCTTATACCTCCAGCTCGAGGTCCTACAAGGTGAGGGACCAGGAGAAAAGACTGCGTGGCGGCCACCACCGACAGGGGGCTCTGCCACCTGGACTTCTATGTGACAGAGAACTTGACTTCCATGTGGCTACTCTGTTGAAGCCACTATTATTTTGGGATTTTTATCGCTTATAGCTGAACCTAATCCTAACTAACACCTAGAAGATCTTCCTTTGTTTTGATCAAAAACACGATTTACCCTATCTCTATACCGTCAGGTCCATAAATGAATCATCATCACAAACAATGTAACTTTCTTACGGATTCCTTACCCTTCTGGGATGTTCTAGAGCAGAGACAGGATACACATGTGAGCAGTTAAATAGTGAAAGGAAACAGCAAACAAATATGAAGTCCAGAGGACCGGGGACCATTCCAACAAAAAGTTATAAAGAAACCAGCTGAGGACCTTGACTCCTGCGAGCTGCTAGACAGACGGACGGCTTACGGCTGGGTGAGACTATGTTGTGCACAGATAAACAACAAAATGTGATATGACCGGACAGGTAGAATGTTTAAAGGAAGATGGTGTGACTAAAGAGTATACTGCTTAGTTTATTACCAAAAGGTATCTATAAGTCAGTTTCATACTGGGAAATTTGCTGACACTGAAGTACCAGAAGTTTCCGACAAAGCCATCTCCCCTTCTCTTGAGCATTTAAGAACATGTCTGTCTCAAACCACACAGACTTTGTAGCCTGAGGACTCACCTGAGCTGTCTAAGACAGCAGTCTCTTGCATGTAGCTATTCAAATTCAAATTAAAAATTCAGTTCCTCACTAGATGCTTTTCTACCACCTGACTGTCCCACGTGGCTCCTGGCTATCTTGTCAGGGCAGCACAGTTTCATCACTGTAGAACATTCCACAGGATGATGCTGCCAGCTCTGTTTGGATATTATGAAAAATGACAAGTCATGTGGGAAGAAACGTCTAAAGGCAAGTCTGAAGTCAAGAATGGTCTGGAATGCAAGCAGATGTATAATAACAAGCTCAAAGATAATCTGAGTCTCTGAAATTTGAGTTTCCCAGATTTTTAAATGTTTTAGGACTAGTTTTTGACAGTATCTGAAATTATTCTTCTTTTCTCTTATATGAGAGAGCAGAGACTCTAGAAATCTCTACCAATTCTGAGTAAACTGTAAAAAGAAAATATTTCTGGTACACAGAATTTTTCTATTATTGACATAGTACATAAAACCATGTTTCCCTAGATTCTTGAATGTTCTTGGGCCACAGTGCTCCCTCTAGAGGAATCAGTAGGGAAACTAAGATTTTTAAAGCCAAAAGGAGGGAGACAGACAGACACAGAGACCAACACAGACACAGACAGAAAGGGAGAATCATAACAAAAGAATCATAAGAAAAATAAAAATAAAATGACAGAAGTGGAGTAAAAAATGATGCAGAAGTAATGTTTTAATTTCCCTTTTCCTGATTTTATATAAAGGCAAGGAACAGAGTGAGAAATTTGGGGGTAACTAACAAGAACCTGATCATCTATAAATTAAATAATAACTTCCACCCAGACTTGACCCGGCCATCATTTATCCAGTATACTCTTTAAAGGTCACTAATGGGAATCCATAAACTTTGCATCTCCCAGCTTTATTCCTCCAAGTTCATAAATATTGCCACCTTATAAATGCCATAACAAATGAGGGAGATCGTAAATTCAGTTATCAATTTCCAAAGCTGCACAGCTGATATTATGCTTTTATCTATTCTAGGCATAAACAAATGAGATTTGTAAATAAAAACTAGTACCTGTTGGCAATTTAGTTTAAAAACTGATGTCTTTTGGGGCGCCTGGGTGGCTCAGTCAGTTAAGTGTCTGACTTCAGCTCAGGTCATGATCTCGTGGTTCGTGGGTTCAAGCCCCGCGTTGGGCTGTGTGCTGATAGCTCAGAGCCTGAAGCCTGCTTCAGATTCTGTGTTTCCCTATCTCTCTGCCCCTCCCCTACTCATGCTCTGTCTCTCTCTCTCTAAAAATAAATAAAAACATTTAAAAAATTAAAAAAAAAAAACTGATGCCTTTCATGATTCTTGCAATACTAAGGATTATCTTCATTACCATTGCTATTATTTTAATTAACATTTTAAACCTGAGAAATGATTCCTCGCTGTCCTGGAAAGACTAGGGCATCTAACTTAAGAGATCTAAGTTCCAAGTCTGGGCCCTCTGACTTATTAGCTCTAGACTGGGTTTTGTTTCTTTCAATTCCTGAAGACTCAGCTTGTTGGGGATAAAATGACTTTATCCACCTACCTGTGCTTTTGTAGAGATTAAATAAAAATAAGGTACATGAAAACACGGCACATGTTATAAGGCACAATGGAAACATAAACGATTTTTATGGTCTTTTAAAATTGCTGTCGATGTTATAAATAACTACCACCTCTGTATCTTCTTTAGAAGGAACAACAGTTTCATGAAAGCTTATGATTAGTTTTAGAATTTAGGAGTTGTGGTGATTTTAAATCCTGAACTCTGGTCTTTGATAACTACTGCTGCCTTGTGAATGCCACTTCCTTAGAGGGCTTCTGATGTGATGTCAGAATCTCTATAAAGTTTTTGGCCAAATATTATCGATTGTGGGATTTCAAGCAATACAAACTAAGTTTGACTGGGATTCTTGAAGATTTCACCCAGCCATCATTTGAAGTCACTCTACCTCTCAACAATTACCCAAATCCCCACAAAGGCAGAGAACCAGAAAAAGACAGAACTATTCTGCCAGAAGTGAATTATCAACAAGAGGGGGTCAACATGTTTTGAATAAAGTCCTGAAACGTTAGGCCCTTCCCAGTTAAATTAAAATGAACACCAAAATACCACCAAAGCATATTTATAGGACTAAACATCTATCCACTCTTCTGAAACAGAGATTTCTTTGGTGGGGGCATTAAAAAATTTAAGTTCTTAACTTTGTATTTAATAGAAAATGATACAAATTTACTGAGTCTCTCTTTAGACAGAACAAGTGCACCTTTACTCATGACCTTGACTTCACAGTTAGCATGCTTGGCATGCATTTCATGGGGGGCAAATTTGCTTTTTATAAATTGCTAGCTTTTTCAGGTTATAATTAAATATAGAATGAATTCATTCTTTTTCAGGCTATAAGTAAACATACAAGGATTTCTAAGATGATTAAATGTCTATTAAGTTCTCATTTCTAGGGAAAAAAGAATGAGATCCTTCATGAGTTACTAAAGTGTATCTTCTTTAAGATGGCATTATGTACCTGAGCAAGGATAATGATATATTTTTGTGCGAATATACAGATGGATATACACAATGGATCCTGATGAAAGATAATCTCTTATGAAGAAGTCTCAAGGATCTGTAACAGGAAAGCTCATCTAGAAAGTTCTAAAAAGGTAGCTTGTTGACTTGATTATTTTTAATGGCATGTCTCTACCATAACCAGCTCTAATTCATTTTATTCAAAATTCTCTTTCAGTGGAAAACATGAGATAACTTAAAAAAAAAAACCTACTTAAAACATAATCAGCTTCAATATGCTTCTGTTAAATTCATTTACATGCAACTGGCTCTTCTCAGTGGATCAGGGAGAAAAATTCTAAAAGGTCTATATGATGCTCTAAGCAAGTTCTAGGTATTACAAGTGCCATTCGTAGGTCTGCAATTTTCTGAGGCTCCCCTTTTAGGTAGAACAGCGTGCCTTCTGTTGAACACTACTAGACTGGAAAACGCCTGATGGGTTGAAAGGGTGAGAAATGCCAACATCTTGGGATCTGGGTGGTGCCCCCACACCTGAGTTCTGTGAATGAGAAGGAGCCCGGGGTGGCGGCTGGTCACGGCTGACTCCTCAGACAGAGACCCACACCCAGCGTCAGTCCCTCCTCCTGGAAGCAAATGTCATTTCCTCAGAAAGTGAGATACGAACGGAGGGGCACTGTTCAAAGAGTAAGAGTCTCACTTTCGTCCTCTAGATTACAGAGTCTGTAGCGAGAAGAGGGAAACCTCTCTTTTATTTTGTAGAGTAAGATGATGATTTCCCAATTTTTCTTGGGAAAATGTCTTAGGACCCAAATTTAAAAGGTTAAAAGTTTTTCATCAACTAATATGCAGGCAAGATATTTTTTCATTAAGTACAGATTTTGAAAATCACCCGAGCTGAAATTGGTTCATAATAAATCCAATACATTTATCAACATGGCTGAAGAAGCAACTCTAGATGTGGTCAGTGCACATCAACTGCATTGCCATCCATCAATTCCTTTCTTTAAGTTTTTATTTATTTATTTTGAGAACAAGTGAGAGACAGAGACAGCATGTGAGTCGGGGAGGGGCAGGGAGAGAGACTCCAAGCAGCCCCTGCACTGTCAGTGCAGAGCCCAATGCAGGGCTCGAACCCACAAACCATGAGATCATGACCTGGGCCAAAACCAAGAGCTGGACACTTAACCAACTGAGCCACCCAGGTGCCCCTGAATCAACTTCTTAATACATATCTCTTAGGGTCAAATACATTTTTATTTTGTTTTGTTGATACATACAGCTGACTAAAAAGTATTTGTTACCTGGCCATCTGGTTTAGTGGTGACAAATTCCTTCAGTTTTTGTTTGTTTGGGAAGACCTTTATCTCTCCTTCTATTCTAAATGACAGACTTGCTGGATAAAGGATTCTCGGCTGCATATTTTTCCTGTTCAGCACATTAAAGATCTCATGCCAATCCTTTCTGGCCTGCCAAGTTTCAAAAGAGAGATCAGTCACGAGTCTTACAGGTCTCCCTTTATTTGTTAGGGCACGTTTACCCCTTGCTGTTTTCAGAATTTTCTCTTTTTATCCTTGTATTTTGCCAGTTTCACTATGATATGTCGTGCAGAAGATCGATTCAAGTTACGTCTGAAGGGAGTTCTCTGTGCCTCTTGGATTTCAATGCCTTTTTCCTTCCCCAGTTCAGGGAAGTTCTCAGCTATTATTTCTTCAAGTACCCCTTCAGACCTTTCCCTCTCTCCTCCTCCTCTGGGATACCAATTATGCGTATATTATTTCTTTTTAGTGTATCACTTAGTTCTCTAATTTTCCCCTCATACTCCTGGATTTTTTTATCTCTCTTTTTCTCAGCTTGCTCTTTTTCCATAACTTTATCTTCTAGTTCACCTATTCTCTCCTCTGCCTCTTCAATCCGAGCCATCGTCATTTCCATTTTGTTTTGCATTTCGTTTAAAGCGTTTTTCAGCTCCTCCTGACTGTTCCTTAGTCTCTTGATCTCTGTAGCAAGAGATTCTCTGCTGTCCTCTATACTGTTTTCAAGCCCAGCGATTAATTTTATGACTATTATTCTAAATTCACTTTCTGTTATATTATTTAAATCCTTTTTGATCAGTTCATTAGCTGTTGTTATTTCCTGGAGATTCTTCTGAGGGGAATTCTTCCGTTTGGTCATTTTGGATAGTCCCTGGAGTGGTGAGGACCTGCAGGGCACTTCCCCTGTGCTGTGGTGTATTACTGGAGTTGGTGGGCGGGGCCGCAGTCCGACCTGATGTCTGCCCCCAGCCCACTGCTGGGGCCACAGTCAGACTGGTGTGTGCCTTCTCTTCCCCTCTCCTAGGGGCGGGATTCACTGTGGGGTGGCGTGGCCCGTCTGAGCTACTTGCACACTGCCAGGCTTGTGGTGCTGGGGATCTGGCCTATTAGCTGGGGTGGGTAGGCAAGGTGCACGGGGGCAGGAGGGGCAGGCTTAGCTCGCTTCTCCTTAGGTGATCCACTTCAGGAGGGGCTGTGTGGCAGCGGGAGGGAGTCAGACCCGCTGCCAGAGTGTTGGCTCTGCAGAAGCACAGCGTTGGGTCTTTGTGTGGAGCGAGCAAGTTCCCTGGCAGGAACTGGTTCCTTTTGGGATTTTGGCTGGGGGATGGGCGAGGGAGATGGCGCTGGCGAGCGCCTTTGTTCTCCGCCAAGCTGAGCTCTGTCGTCCGGGGCTCAACAACTCTCCCTCCCGTTGTCCTCCAGCCTTCTCGCTTTCTGAGCAGAGCTGTTAACTTATGACCTCTCAGATGCTAAGTCGTGCTTGCTGTTGGAACACACTCTGTCCGGCCCCTCCGCTTTTGCCAGCCAGACTCGGGGGCTTGGCTTGGCCGGCAGGCTGCCCTCCGCCCCGGCTCCCTCCCGCCAGTCTGTGGAGCGCGCACCGCCTCGCCGCCCTTCCTACCCTCTTCCGTGGGCCTCTCGTCTGCACTTGGCTCCAGAGACTCCTTTCTGCTAATCCTCTGGCGGTTTTCTGGGTTATTTAGGCAGGTGTAGGTGGAATCTAAGTGATCAGCAGGACGCGCGGTGAGCCCAGCGTCCTCCTACGCCGCAATCTTCCCTATTCTCCTGTTACCTGGCCATCTGAATTCAGGAAGATACCTGTAGATGTTAGACAGCATTCCAGACAGCAAGAAGAACCACGGGAAACAACACTGGTTCCCTTGGATTGCTCAGTTTCTAGTACCTACGTGGTAGGTATCAACTGTGTTGAAAGAGCAGGCTCATGAAACTTACTAGTTCATGTGCAGTCCTAACTAGAATCTTGTACGTAGTCATTTATTCACCCACTCACGATACAACAGACATTTAGGAAATGTCTAATGAGTGCTGGCTGCTGGGTTTATCAAAAATGAGTGAGACAAACTCCTTGTCCTTTAAAGAATGTACAGGATAGTGGGAAAGAGACTAGCAATTTATTATAATTATAATGTTATGTAGCATAAGAGAGAAATACAGAGATGCCAACGATGTGGATGTGGAAAGCAGACAGGGTGCAGGACCTAAGTTACTGACCTTGAGTCTGGGACAACCGCCTCCGGCTTGGGGTAGCCTGGGTCTCCCTCCTAGGTTGCTCTGAGGCCCCACTCTGACCCTGGTAAACTGACTCGGACTCCTGATACCATTCTTTTTTTTTTAATGTTTATTTATTTTGAGAGAGAGAGAGGGTGTGAGCAGAGAAGGGACAGAGAGAGACACACAGAACCCAAAGCAGGCTCTAGGCTCTGAGCTGTCAGCACAGAGTCTGACACGGGGCTCAAATCCACCTGAGATCATGACCTGAGCCAAAGTTGGAAGTTCAACCAACTGAGCCACGCAGCGCCCCGCTGACACCGTTTTTGCTTGATGATTGGTGGAGTCCTAGACCCCGGATTAAACCTTTATTCCAATTAAACCTGGAGCAGAAATGCTCTAACTCTTCACCAAAATCTTAGCCAACAGGACCTCCAGTTCTCATCAGGATGCCCCAGCATTAAGTGTATGGGATGAGTCTGTCACTTACCTTTTCTTTTCTTTTTGTTTAAAGTTTATTTATTTATTGAGAGAGAGAGAGAGAGAGAGAGAGAAAGAGAAAACATGTGAGTAGGGTAAGGGCAGAGAGAGAGAAAGAGAGAGAAGAGAGCAAGAGAGTCCCAAGCAGGCTCTGTGCTATCAGAGTGGAGTCCGACTTGGGGCTCCAACTCACGAAGTGCAAGATCACGATCTGAGCTGAAACCAAGAGTCGGACGCTTACCCGACCGAGCCACCCGGGTGCCCCTGTGACTTACCTTTTCAAGTGGGCAATGGGTACTATCTCGGAGAAAGGGAAGTAAGTTTGGTCGATCATACTCAGCATAAAGGCTAATCTGCTTTTCATGGTAGCGCTGCCCCTTATGATGGTCTCTCTTGAAAAGTTTATGCAGATACTAAAAGGAACGAAGGAATACACCATGAATATGAGAGTAAGAAAAACAATACCTGTTTACACTGCTGTGTTCGATTCGAAATAGCCTGGGGGAAAAGCAGATTTCAGGAAAATCTCTAGGTGGAGGAAAAGTGGAAAGAACACCTTCAGAAGAGCAAGGACATTCTGGTACTCTTTCGAGAATGGCCTTGAGTGACCTGGCTCTACTAACCAGCCATGTGACCTCAACAGGTCACTGACCTCTCTGTGACGGAGTCTATCTGCAAAAATCTCATGAGGTTGTTGGGAGGACTGAATGAGTTGCCAGGTATAAAACACTTGGATCCATAATGGCGTTTACTAAGCACTAGAGAAAGGTTAATAATAGTTATTAATATCATTACCATCGTCTGCTTCGCCTCAGAAGTAAAATGCTTGATTAGTGGCCTTCCTAAATCCTAAAAATTCTGGTCTTCTACATTAAGGTGGTACAGTCATGGGACAAGAGTATGTTCTTAGAAGCTCAAGCAACAAGTGCTAAACTAATTCTCACACATTCTGCATCTGCTAAGCCTTGTTGAGGTCTGTGTCTGCAATGACATGCTGCGTGTTCTGGTGACATCCAAGGTTAAAAATCAAGAGGAGTACAGGTGTCCTGAGCCAATTTTCCAAACCGATTCCTTTCCCTAAGCTGTCTGAAAAAGTGAATGAACCTCAAAGGAAGTGAGTCATTCACTTTCTACTCAGAGGCAAGATTAAGTCTATCAATACATTATGCCGAAGTCAGAAATCCACGTCTGATGTGTACTTAGTGTTCAGTGTAAACACACACCCCGTTACCCACCCAAGTCGGACAGTCCTGATGGCACCTGTCACATAAAGTACATTCCCACGTCGAGTGAACTGGTTTGTGAGAAACGGGGCCTCGGTTTGCCCCTGAAGCTGTGACTGCAACTAGGTTAGCTGGAGTTGGACATTCACTAAACGAGTCTAAGCACGACACACGCACGCAGAGAAACGGCTCCTCAGGTAAACCCTTCATGTCTCCCCAAGGCCAGAAGGGGGCAGAGAGTGGCTGGCACTCCACGGTGGTCTGATGGCGGCCCTGCCTGTCCCCTGGCACTGGGGTCGGCGTGTGAGCAGGACACTCGGTGCAGGTCGCCAGAGGTGCAATGGGATGGGAAGGCTCAGTCACATCTGCCAAGGCCAATTTTCAGAGACCTTATGTTGCCTGACAGGGGAGAGGAGCCACTTTGAGGGGAGCCATTTTGATGGGCGCTCTCACCATTTCACCACTGTACTAATTACCATGCAGCTACCTCCCACCGGCAGTCCTGTCTCAAGCCTCAAGCAGACCAGAAATCATTGCTTTATACACAAATCCCAAAGTGGCCAGCATGGTGGCACCTTGCTTGCTAAAGCGGACAATCTTGAGATTTCCAGTCGTGAACGCTATCACAATAGCATCTGCACAACCCCTGACTGAAACAAAACAACAAAGTACCTCACACTCCCATCCTGGAGTCTTCAAAAAGCTTCCTGTGTGAAACTGACTTCTGATTAAAGACTCCATCCCCTGAGCCTCCTCTTGGGGTACAAAGAGGTGGGCAAAGATACAAGAGCCCCCACTGAATTTTTTTTTTTTTAATTTAAATCCAAGTTAGTTAACATATAGTGTAATAATGGTTTCAGGAGTAAAATTTAGCGATTCATCACTTACATTTAATACCCTGCGCTCATCCCAGCAAGTGTCCTCCTTAACACCCCTTGTCCATTTAGCCCATTGCCCCACCCAACACCCCACCAGCAACTCTCAGTCTGTTCTCTGTATTTAAGAGTCTCTTATGGTTGCCTCCCTGTTTTTATTTTTTCTTCTCTTCCCCTATGTTCATCTGTTGTGTTTCTTAAATTCCACATATGAGTGAAATCATATTTGTCTCTCTGACTTATTTTGCTTAGCATAATACATTCTAGTTCCATCCATGTTGTTGCAAATGTCAAGATTTCATTCTTTTTGACCACCAAGTAGAATTCCATTGTGTATCTACACCACATCTTCTTTATCCATTCATCAGTTGATGGACATTTAGGCACTTGCCGTAATTTGGCTTTTGTTGATGGCGCTGCTACAAACATCGGGGTATATGTGTCCCTTCGAAACAGCACACCTGTATCCCTTGGATAAATACCTAGTAGTACAATTGCTGGGTCACAGGGTAGTTCTATTTTTAATTTTTTGAGGAACCTCCATACTGTCTTCCAGAGCGGCTCCACGAGTTTGCATTCCCACCAGCAGTGCAACAGTGTTTCCCTTTCTCCACATCCTCCCCAACATCTGTTGTTTCCTGAGTTAACTTTAGCCATTCTGACAGGTGTGAGGTGGTATCTCACTGCGGCTTTGATTTGTATTTCCCTGAGGACGAGGAGTGATGTTGAGCATCTTTTCACATGTCTGTTAGTCATCTGGATGTTTTCTTTGGAAAAGTGTCTGTTCATGTCTTCTGCCCATTTCTCCACTAGACTGTTTGGTTTTGGGGTGTTGAGTTTGATAAATTCTTTATCGATTTTGGATGCTAATCCCGTATCTGGTATGTCATTTGCAAATATCTTCTCCCATTCTGTCAGTTGCCTTTTAGTTCTGCTGATTGTTTCCTTCACCATGAAGAAACTTTTTATCTTGATGAGGTCCCAACAGTTAATTTTTGTTTTTGTTTCCCTTGCCTCCGGAGACATGTCTAGTAAGGAGTTGCTGCAGCTGAGGTCAAAGAGGTTGCTGCCTGTTTTCTCCTGTAGGATTTTGATGGCTTCCTATCTTACTTACATTTAGGTCTTTTATCCATTTTGAGTTTTGTTTTTGTGTATGGTGTAAGAAAGTGGTCCAGGTTCATTTTTCTGCATGTCACTGTCCAGTTTTTCCAACATCATTTGCTGAAGATACTGTCTTTTTCTTCCATAGGATATTCTTTCCTGTTTTGTTGAAGATTAGTTGGCCACATATCTGTGGGTCCATTTCTGGGTTCTCTATTCTGTTCCATTGATCTGAGCGTATGTTTTTGTGCCAGTGCCATACTGTCTTGATGATCACAGCTTTGTAATACAGCTTGAAGTCCGGAATTGTGATGCCTCCTGCTTTGGTTTTCTTTTTCAACATTACTTTGGCCATTCGGGGTCTTTTCTGATTCCATACATATTTTAGGATTGTGTGCTCTAGCTCTATGAAGAATGCTGGTGTTATTTTGACAGGGATTGCACTGAATGTGTAGACTGCTTTGGGTAATATAGACATTTTAACAATATTTCTTCTTCCAATCTATTAACATGGAATGTTTTTCCATTTCTTTGTGTCTTCTTCAATTTCTTTCCTAAGCTTTCTAAAGTTTTCAGTGTACAGATCTTTTTTACCTCTTTGGTTAGGTTTATTCCTAAGTATTTTGTGGTTTTTGGTCCAATTGTAAGTGGGATCAAGCCCCATCAAATTTGATGCCCACAGTCCTACTGGACCCATCTATTTTCTCTGAAGCCTTTTCTCATATCATTTTTAAAAGACACAGAAGACATGCACTCCTGCTTTATTTAGGGAATCCAAGTAGCCTCTCAAGGAAGTCTAGAATAGGCCTTAACAGTACTACCACTGAGGCCAAATGAGAGAAGAGGGATGAGCTAGCATGAGGGTGAAGGACACAAAAATGGGGCTCTGTTCTTGGATCCTTCTGAGGTGTTGTAATTTATGCTGCAGTTGTATTCAGTGGTAACTCCAGAAGCAAGGTGCTTACTCCTTGCTTCTGGACACAGTTTGGTGATACAAACATGAATATGATAACTTTTCTTAAAATCACAATTATGAGTCAAAGTTAAAGTACCCAATCTGTAATTAGTCGCTAGCGGAGGGGGGAGGGGGGGGTCAGAGCAAAACTAATTGCAGATTATGGTGTGTGGTCAAACCTCTAATCCAAGTAGTGTCGTGAGCGAATTCACGCCAATATCCCCCACCAATATGGACAGGTGGCTCGACCACTGTGCGGTTAAAAGGGCAAATGAAGACAGTCATGCTCACCACGTGTTGCAACTCTGGTCTGTCTTCTAATTCTTCCACCACCTTTTTAATCTAGAGAGAAAAGGAATTTTTAAACATGGAGTTACAGGGGGACACAAACATAGCTGCAAGATTGTCTGATAAATATCTCTCTTCCTTATGGCTAGGGTGCTCTCAGGCACTCATCTGGCAACACATATGAAAACAAAAGACACTCACTGAAATTTTATCTTCATTGTCCAAAAGCATGTCAACGGCTTTCTGAAATAAAACAAAAAAAAGTAGCCACAGTCATTGACACGTGCTGTGTTAAGAGGACACTGAACACAGTGTACCTTGCATGCTGTCAGTTCACGGTGGAGGGTTTCTTTTCCACACATACGGGTTCCTTTGCATTATAACAGCCCTTAAGGGAGACACTTGTAAATGAACGTATTTTAATGTGTCTCAATCTGAGGACTGCACGTTTAGCACACCACTAAAACACCGTCCTGCTACAACTCACCAAACACCAAACATCTCGTCTACACATATTCTAGCCTCCGTCACTCCTGTCACTCTTGCTAGCTACGGAGAGCGTACTGTTCCCAGGACCACAAAAGTGAGCTTCGCTTCCTGCCGCCTGAACCTTCACTGAGACCCTCTATGGGTTTCACAGGTGTAAGGGGCTGGTCTTATGTGGAGAAGAGGCTGAGAGCCAGGAAAACAATTAGATACCTGGAGTCTCATACGGATACAAATACTTTCAGGATTTACTTTATTGACCTTTAACATTCACAAAACACACATGAGACTGTGTCTGTAACAACAGGGAGTGAGAAGACAGCCCATCAGACGGAGTGTCATTCGTGATACCTGAGCCCAGGTCCTGCTCTTGAGTCTGCTGCTGCCTACCTACCCACTCCACTGGTTTCCCCTCTAAAATGTGACAATGGTAGAGATTATCCTTAAGGCATCTTCTAATTAGAAAACTCTGATTCCTCAACTTTGGTTCATACTCTTAACAGCTACACATACTCCTGAACAGCTACACATGTCAAACTTGGCTCTGGAGACACATGGCGGGGATGGGGGGTAGGAATATGGGGAGAACAGATAAGGGGAAATGTAATTAATTTTTATATAAGCACTTCAACCTCTTAATCATCTTGTGCCAGAGAAGCAGCCCCTCTGCCCCTGAACTTCTTCAGAACTGCACTCATTCTTTTTACATCGGCAGTCCCGAAGGACTTGAACCATTCAGTACAAAAAAAGGGTGAAAAGCATCTTTCAGGGGAAAAAAAAGTGGATTTAGCTTCTATTTAAGTTTATGACGACTATCTGTAGCATTAGCATAGTATGTACACAATATACATGTATACGTACATACATAATATAGTGCAGAACATCCTTTAATGCAATAAAATAAAAAAGTCAGTTTAATTCTTTTGGAGCCTTACGGGTTCTACTCTTCAGCTAAAGTTTCAATTTTCTGAATGAGGAACTGTGTTCTATGAACTTTACGTCCATCACGGTTACTTGTGATTAGCTTTCTATGTTACACACACGTGCGCGTGCGCGCGCACACACACACACACACACACACACACACAGGCCACTGTGAGCTGTGGAGTCTGGGTGCCCTCAATGGTCAAGAAATCCACTGTTCAAATTTGTCATGCAATAAAATAACACATCCTCCACGTCTGACCCAGTGGAAACGCCACATGCCGAATCTGTGAATGCCAACGAATAAAATCACAATAAATGGATCAAAACAGAAGTTCACCTAAAATTTTAATTCTGGAACATACAATTAAGAGAGGTGAATGAGCCAGAGCGTATGGCTAGTTTCTCTGTTTCTATGAATTATGTGAATTGTTTGACGAAACAATTACTTCACACACACACAACTTTCCAAGTTCCACATGAGATTATGATTGCTTTTGCAGAATAACCACATCAAGTAAAGGATTCCTGAATCCCAAGTACTAAAACAGCTTAACATCTAGGGGCACCTGGGTGGCTTAGTCGGTTAAGCATCTGACTCTTAATCTCGGCTCAAGTCATGACCCCAAGGTTTGTGAGATCAAGCCTGCTTGGGATTCTCTCTCTTCCTCTCTCTCTCTGCCCCTCCCCGGCGCACATACATGCTCTTTCTCTCCTTCGAAATACATAAGCTTCAAAAAAATATATATATACAGCTGAACATCTAGTGAGGATCAGTGTTCTGAACATGATTATACAGCCAAGCTACTTGATTTATTACCTTCTCCAGCATTTGAACAGGTGTCCAATTATTAAAACTTTAGAAGAGTAAAAATAATTGATCGGTATTAAAATAAGAAATGCATTACCTCAGAATCAAAATCCATCAATAAAACAATTTTATCCTTGATAGAACTGAAAAGATTATGCTTGTGGATCAATTGGAAAACATCCTTATGTCTTAATGTTAAGTATATTTCCAGAGCATTGCCATAATTTTTGTCATAGGTGTACCTGGTAATACAAAATTTTTTACATTAATGTTCATCAACACTTCAATTAAACACACACATACACATATACAAATCATGTTTTGCAATACGAAAAACTGAAAAATTTGTTTAAATAGAAAAGTCCACTTTATTTGGAAGACTATTCTTTGGGATTTAACTATATGTGACCAGTAAGAACTTCTTTTTCAGAACCTTGCTTCCCATTTCGCCAAACCTCAGGGAATTTACAATGGTCAAGTACTAAACATTTTCTTTTATAGAAATTTTCAAAAATTTTTCGTAAAAGCCCATATACCAGGCAAAGAAAGTATGATCCAAAACAAAGGGAATTCTTATTCCAGTAATAAAAAAATTCAGTTCCAATTTTTTAAAGCAGTGTTCAGCTGGCAAATGGATTCTATCCCAAAAGCTTTTCTGTAAGGGGAGCTTATAGAACTGACACGTGTTTTTTTTATTGAAACACTGTTTTTCACATTAATTCTGAAGCCAGCTCCTTAAAACCAACTGAACCTAAATTGTCCATTATTCGTTAAAAATTATTATGGGGTGCCTGGGTGGCTCAGTCAGTTAAGCATCCAGCCTTGGCTCAGGTTATGATCTCGTGGCCGGTTAGTTCGAGCCCCGCATCAGGCTCTGTGCTGATGGCTCAAAGCCTGGAGCCTGCTTCGGATTCTGTGTCTCCCAATCTCTATGCCCCTCCCCTGCTCACACTTTGTCTCTCTCTCAAAAATAAATAAACATAAAAAAAAATTTTTTTTAACAATTATTATTTTAAAAATATTTAACATTTATTCATTTTTGAGAGACAAAGACAGACAGAGCATGCATGGGGGAGGGGCAAAGAGACAGGGAGACACAGAGTCTGAAGCAGGCTCCAGGCTCTGAGCTGTCAGCACAAAGCACAACGCGGGGCTCAGATTCACAGACTGCAAGATCATGACCTGGGCTGAAGTTGGACACTTTAACTGACTGAGCCACCCAGGCGCCCCTGAACTCTAAGCCATTTTGGTGCACTTTCTTCGTCTTGGCAAAAGACACAAGAAGATGAGGGAGGGGTGGCCTGAGGTGGTAGGGATGCTCAGGAGAGGCTGACACAGGAACAGGGTTCCTGAGGTGACCTGCGGTATGCTTCTCTTTTCACTAGACCAGACCTGCCCCAAGGCAGGACTGTGTCTTACCTATCCTCGTGTCCCAGGCATACAGAAGAAAGCCCAGCTCACCTGAAGTGCCCAACAAATATGAAAAATATTAACCAAGCTTCCATTTTCTAGGCTCTGACTCAGTGCCAGGCACTGTGCTTAATTAGTTCTTAATTATGACTTCTCCTTCAAGCTTTTAAATCATCCCATTAGGAATGTATCTGTCTTACAGAGAAGGAGGCTGACGTTTGAGAGATTAACTGACACGCAGATCCAAGAGTGACAGAATCCAGAGCCTGCCTGGGAAACCGATTTTCTTCTGGAATCTAAGACCTGGCATTCTTCCCTTCCGGAACCACTGCCTCTACGTGGAGCTGCTGACGAGGGTCCCCTCTCCTCAGGGAAACAGACTGCATTACATTTGTACAGTTTCACATGTTTTCCTCACCTGCTAGCTGTGCACCGGAGGTTTATGAAAGGACTTTACTAAGACCGAATGTAGGAAAATGGTACAAAAGGCTCCCTCTTCTGCGTCCTCCCCATCCAGAGTGCGCTAGATCTAAAATATGAAAAACTCCTCATGTGGACTGAATTGGAAAAAGCAGCACTAAATTGTACTCACAGTTCTGCCAGGGTTTTGAGTAGGGTCCTATTCTGACTATCTTTCTTCAGGTGATCCCGAACTGCTTGAACAATTACTGAATTATTGTACAGATCTCCAGGCCATTCTCGGATCAGAGTGGCAAAACCCTAATCAAGGGGGAGAAAACAGAAGAACACTCTATATACACAGAGTAACAATCCAAAAGGTTTAAACGATGCCTAAAAGTATTCATGTAAACAGACGGAATAATTTTATGATCAAAACTCTGGTCCAGGGGCGCCTGCATGGCTCAGTCGGTTGAGTGTCCAACTCTTGATTTTGGCTCAGGTCATGTTCCCAGGGTCGTGGGACTGAGCCCTGCATCAGGCTCTGCACCGAGTCTGAACTTGCTTAAGATTCCCTTTCTCCCTCTCCCTCTCTCTGCCCCTCTCCCCTACTCACATGCTCTCTCCCTAAAATAAAACAGACAAACAAGCAAAACTTTGGTTCATGAACATATCACCAATTCTCAGGCTCTGGGTTTGGGGGCAGTGAGGGAGGCAGATAATTACTGCCCACTAATCTCCACTTACCGTTTCTGGAAGAGGTAGTGCCATCCAGTTCCACGCAAGTAAGGCAGCCCCCCAGGTGTCCAATAACGCGATGCCGCACACACGGAGCTTAGGTTTGCTTTGCTCTAACCTCACTCTGGACAAACTGTAACTCTAGATGACATTCTCAAGATCTTGAAGATGCTGCCCCAGTTGGCTACTTTCCTCCCTGCCTTCTGTGCCCGCTGTGTCTGGCCTCGTGTGCACTGGTCACACAGGTGTCCTGTGCAGCTGGCAGTGCCACACACAGTGGCTTGTTCCCACAGCAGAGTCACCGGCGCCCCACCATCAGCAAGACACCATCTTTGTCCTCTTTCCATCTTGCCCCTAAACCTAGTTCTGTGTAGGGGATTTGGGACTTTGGCTCTAGTCCTAGCCCCTAGCTGGATCTCACATTTTGTGGTTCTCGTAGAAAACCCCAGATCTTCTGATTGGATCCTGTTTCCCTCCTACGTTTGGTTATTGGCCAGTAGGATCCTGGGCATTCTCTGCCCTCCCATTCCTGACTTCAGTGCTCAGGTTTTGTAACTCAAAAGTATGGCAGAGCAGTTTGCTTACTGATCCTTGACAGCTTGTAGAGAAAAACCTTAGATGTATTCAAGACAGCAAAGGGAAGTAAAAATCTTCATGTTATTGAAAAAGATATAATTAATATTAAGTATCTTAACTAATCCTTTAATAAACTACTATGAATTTGGTTAAGTGACATTCATTCATTTTAATGTTTGTTTATTTTTGAGAGAGAGAAAGAGAGAGCACGAGCGAGGGAGGGGCAAAGAGAGAGGGAGAGAGAAAATCCCAGGCAGGCTTCGCGTGGTCAGCACAGAGCCCGATGTGGGGCTCGATCTCACGAACTGTGAGATCATAACCTGAACCGCAATCAAGAGTTGGACGATTAGCCTACTGGGCCGCCCAGGAGCCCCACTTAAGTGAGATGTAGAAATGAAAATAGTGTGGTGGAATTTGCTTCTGTAAAGTACCAAGATTTGCTACAAAGAAAATCCCGAAGAATCAAGATCACAGTCTCCATTAAAGTCCTACCTAACTAACCCAGGAAGGATGGCAAGAGACCAAAACAACAGGCAACACGTTTTCCATTCAAACTGCAACCTTGGCACATAAAAGCGCGATTGCTGTTTGACTTGAGAGGTTTGGGGAGAGGTGTACTTAAGTAAAGATGTTACATCGGATAAAATCATTAAATCAGAATATTAAAATGTTCTTCGAGCCAAAATGATACTTTGGATCAAGTTTCTGTTTTAAGACCGCATAATTTGTAAAATAAAAAAAAAAAAAATCTGAAAAGATTCCCACCCAAACACTGGTGGCTCTCAGTAGCCCTGAGACCAGGAATAATACTGTTTGGGAAGGGCTTGGCTCCATTTTCTCTTCTCCCCTTTCATGTGACAGTCTTGCAGCACTGACAGCTTCTCACACAAAATAAGACAAAATGACCAGTCACACTGTGTGACAAAAACATGATGACTCCTAAATAAACTGAAATAAACACTTATCACATTTCACATTAGGCTTTTCTCTGCTTACCTGGCTCCGTGCACCCTCGAACAGATGTGCTAAGAAATACTGATGCAATCAACCCTGTGGCCTTTACGATTAATCAGAGGACACGGTTATCAGGGGGCTGTTCTGATCGAGTGGGGAGAGTGAGAGAGCACCTCAGTGCCCATCAGAGTTAAGTACGAGGTTATACAGTGTTCATTAAATGAAATGCCAGAGCAGTTGTCCTACTTTTAATAAGCTTATACATTTGTCATCAGTATTATGAAACAAAGTTTAACTCACTATGGAGCTCTAGTGGCACAATTGGCTAGCCCATGGTACTCATAAAATAATTCTGCTATGGGGCGCCTGGGTGGCTTAGTCCGTTAAGCATCCAACTGCAGCTCATGTCATGATCTCATTGTGTCTGGGTTCGAGCCCCGCGTCGGGCTCTGTGCTGACAGCACAGAGCTCGGAGCCTGCTTCGGCTTCCATGTGTCTGTCTCTCTCTCTCTCTCTCTCTCTCTCTCTCTCTCTCTCTCTCTCTCCCCCTCCTCCGCTCATGCTGTCTCTGTCTCTCAAAAATGAATAAATGTTTAAAAAAATTTTTTTTAAATAATAAAATAATTTTGCTAGGTTGTACCCCATAGAAACAAGCCATGAGGCGTCACTACCTCCAAGTAAATACAGCCACTTCATATCTTCATTTAGGAAGAAAACTGAGAAGTCAATATTCCAGAGAGGTAGACAGCTGTTTTTTGTTTTCAATCTGATCTTTACTGCTGTTTAGTGACACAAAATTTTCATCCACATAACACATGATCAAAAGTGTTGTTATAGAACACTGTTCCCTGGTCAATTCTGTGACAATTTAATTCAAAATTAAACATGAAATTAAGATTGAGGGAAGGTAGACAATTTATAAGAGCTTATGACAGTGACAATAAATTATGTAGACCCTTCTTAACAGGGCTGACCAGGCAGACACCCTGATTATTCAGGAAAAAATACCCACGAAATCTAAGCTTAAGTCATGCTTGTTTCTTTTTGTCTCAGTCAATAGGCTTCCAGACATGAATCAATAGGATAGGTTTAAGGATACAGAATTTAAGACCATTTCTTGAAAAAGAGTTGAATCATGTGAAAGAACTGTAACACAATCATAAAAATAATAAAATTGTGGTTTCCATGGTTAAATTACATTATTTTAAAAAGAGGGTAGGTATACTAAGCTTCAGTATTTCTCAATAAAATTCATATTTTTCTCCATCATTTTTATAGGACACTCATAATTCTCTTTTGGGAAGATGTACAAAGATGGAATATTTATGACAGCCACTCTCTCTACTCAGAACATACTGGAAAGAAACAGAAGTCCATTACAAGTCTTTATTCACTGAAGAAATCTTTTCCAATAACTATGGCCAATAATGGTCTATAATGGTCTCTCATCAGATCTTGTATAGAACATATCGCTCTGCCCTGTGTCACTTACAGTCCAGTTGCTTAAAGCTTACCGAGGTGGTCTCCACCCTCAGCCTGTAAATCTACTGAAGATAGGACTGTGTTTTTTAAATTTCTCTTGGATCCAACCGAGTACTCAGCACAGTTCTAGGCCATGGAAGGTTCTATATAAAGCTCTGTTGAACTGAACGGAATGGGAAATGAATAGGAACCATGCCTCTAGCCTACATCAGCTGGCACCCAACATAAATGACAGAAACTATTACCATAAACTCTTCTAGGAGAGCTACATCTGCAGATCTAGAAAGGAGTAGATCCATGCTGTAAAAGCAAGGGAACAATACAGATCGCATGTGCCTCAGGCTGCTTGAATCTTTCATATCCAGGAACACCTAGCAGAAAGTAACTGACCACATACCTGTGTTATCCGCATACGGGATCACTATTTGTTTTTTTAATTTTTTTTTTTTAACGTTTTATTTATTTTTGAGACAGAGAGAGACAGAGCACGAATGGGGGAGGGGCAGAGAGAGAGGGAGACACAGAATCTGAAACAGGCTCTAGGCTCTGAGCGGTCAGCCCAGAGCCCGACGCGGGGCTCGAACTCACGGACCGCGAGATCGTGACCTGAGCTGAAGTCGGCCGCTTAACCGACTGAGCCACCCAGGCGCCCCCGGGATCGCTATTTTAAGGGGCCCTGTAGACCTTAAGATCTAAAATTCACATCAGAGTTAAAACGTAGTAGTGTTTGCCATGGGACCTTCCTTAAATTCAATCTGTTATTGGTAAAAAAGGATCCTAACAAGGCACTCAGAAGCCAGGCACTCCAGTCTGCTCACCTCCTCCATGTATGAACCTTTTTGGAAGCCACCTCAAGTTCTGGTGCACATAAAGTCCTCCTTATCTTTTAAAACATAACACCAAGATACAAGATGGCAGGGACAGCTGGTAGCATACTACGAGGCACCAAAAACAAACACCTATCACTGGGTTAGGCTCTTGGAACTTTACGAGGAGCTGCAGATGGTGCCTTTCCCCGCCATCAATAAGCAAACAGATCTTTTCCAATCTCCTTCCCCATTCCTGCACACCGCGCCTGCCCCCCCCCCCCCCCCCCCCGGTTTCTCTTCATTCTGCCTTTGGCAAACTTAGTTCTGAGACTCCAGCATCAATGGGTGGCTGCTCTTCTGTGTACAAAATCACCAAACAGTACTTAGTCCTTTTTCTTTAGCCCTTTCAAAGAGCCAAAGGAATTAGCTGTAGGAAATTATAAAGGAACAGAAGAACTGGTCACAATGTATGCAGACTAGAGATTTTCACGGTCTATGCAGACACGCAGACACGAGTGGGCATCAGGGTCTCACCTCGGCTTTATCTATCACACATGACCCGCAAATCTGCTCCCTTTCAACCCCCTGCTCCCCTGTGTTACTTTTCTAGATTTCTTACCACTTTCCCATTGAGAGAAAGTAACTATGACCGTGTCAGAATGGCCGTACCTCATAATCACTTTCCAAAAATTCATGTAAGATCATTTCATAGATGAGTGGTTTCAGAACTGGGTCTCCCCTTGGCAAGTAAGGACTAATAGCCTAAGGAAGGAAAAGGAAAAAAATCTTTTCAGAAGGGACAAAACGAAACCATACTCCAATTACGTAGAAAATGTAAACGTACAGAGATCTTTTGCCACCTATCATAGGGTTATGTTGATAAAACCATCATAAATTGAGAATATTTTAAGTCAGAAATGCTTTTAAAGTACCCCCCTACCGAACATCACAGCTTAGCCGAGTGTACCTTAGATGTGCTCACATCACTTACATTAGCCAACAGTTGGGCAAAATCCTCTAAAAATAAAAGCACACGGCCTGCTTTTGTTAGAAAGCATTGAATATCTCTTAGTTTACCAAGTATTGTACTGAAAATGAAGAACAGAATGGCTGTGTGGGTAGAGAATGGTTGTGAGCGTATGGGCTGCTGACCCAGGTGATGGTGCAGTGGACCTAATCGGGAGTTCCCCTTGGCTGCCCTGCCCGGCAGTGTGACAGAGGCTTGTCCCATGTATCACAAGCCCAAGAAAAAATCCGAATCCAAAGTACAGTTTCTACTGTGTGTCACTTTTGCACCAATGTAAAGTTGAAAAACCAGAAGTCAAACTACTGTCAGTAGGAGACCATCTGTGTATTTTTACTTTTAAAAATGTAAGGCAACAGATGGGGTGCCTGGGTGGCTCAGTCGGTTAAGCATCTAACTTCAGCTCAGGTCAGGATCTCATGGTTCCTGAGTTTGAGTCTCGCATCAGGCTCTGTGCTGATGGCTCAGAGACTGGAGCCTGCTTTGGATTCTGTTTCCCTATCTCTCTGCCCTGTTCTCATTCTGTGTGTGTGTGTGTGTGTCTCTCTCTCTCAAAGGTAAACAATCATAAAAAAAGTTTTTTTTTAAATGTATGGCAACAGAGTACTTTGGAAAATTATTATGAAAAAAATTCAAATAAATTCTGTCTTACAACACATTACAATATATATTCAAAAGTATCTATGACATGTACATATGTATGAATGATGAATAAAAAACTGCCTCAGGTTAAACTTTCTCTCGCTCTTCTTCCTGATACTTCTAAATAATAGGAGGAAGAATGTCGCAGAAATAAAAGCTTTACCTTAAGTAATCAAGGAGTTACAGGTCACCTATCCCTATTTTTTTCCTTAAAATGGAATCTATCACTCTTTAAAAACTTATAATCATCATTTGAAATTAAGGGAAAATAACACATCTTGCGTTCTTTAGCCATTTGAGTGCTGTGTTGAGTGCTGAATTTCCAAACACTGTTAAATGACCCTGCAGTGCACTATGTACTCATCACCACACTCTGTCCTGGGGACACAGACCTAGAGTCACCATCCCAAGGGGCTCAAAGCCTCAGAGGGATGGCATGCACACATCTAAACAGCCAACTGCAAGCCTGTGTGCTAAGTGTTCTAAGAAAGGGGTTCACAAGGTGCTGGGTGAGCAGGGGTGGAGCCTACATACTGAGGCAAATGCAATGGACACCAGGAGTCCATCAGGAAAAGAAAGATGGGGAAGGGCAGAGGGAATAGCGTGGAGCCATGGATGTGCACTGTGTTCAGGGAGACCAGAGGGGCTCAGAGACATGGGACACGGGTCACAGAAGTGAGCTATATCTGGAGAGAAAGGGGAAGTGAGGCAATGAAAGCAATTTGGATTTTATACTTCAAGCAGAAGGGCAGGGAGAAGAACAGATTTAATTTTTAAACCGCTAGCCCTGGGTAGGGCTGTTCGTCCGTCTGTCAGAAGGCCCCTGCAACGGCACAGACGAGAGTCAAGGCAGCAGCAGTGGGGGGGAAGAGAGGTGCTGACAAGGTAAGACAGAGCCACAGATTAAACAGAATCGGGAGGCAGCTCAGATGTTCTCATCAGGGCAGCGGCTGTGAGCCGTAAAGCATGGAGGGATGGGTGTATCGTGAAGTCACAGATACAGACTGAGAGAGGGAGGACCAAATTTGGGAAAGCAATGCATTCATGTTCATCTGAGTGATTGTTATCAACAGTTCATGAAAGTAAAAATGGCCATCACGCGTTTCCAGGACAGACACTGAATTTAAAAGAGAGGTTTGGGTTATGGAGCCATCAGCGTACACACGGCCACAGGACTGGATAAGATCCTCCAGGAGCAGACCAGTGAACAAGACAAGAAGTGTCCCTGGGGGAAGAAGAACAACATGTGGGCAAAAGTGCAGATGTCACAGGGCAGGCAGCCTGAGCAACTGGGAATTTTTTTTTTTAAGTTTTTAAAAAATTTTTTGAGAGAGAGAGCACTAGTGGAGGAGAGGGACAGAGGAGGAGGAGAAGGAGGAGAGAAAGAAGGGGGGGGGAGGGTGGGAGGGAGAGAGGGAGAGAGACTCTCAAGCAGATTCCACACTCAGTGTTCAGTGTGGAGCCTGACACAGGGCATGATCCCACAACCCTGGGATCATGACCTGAGATGAATTCAAGAGTTGGCTGAGCCACCCAGGCACCCTATAACTAGAAATTTTTAAGAACATATTCATAACTCTAAGAGAAGGTTCACAAATATTGGGGAAAAAATTAAATGTTTTAAACAAACATAACAATATTATTTAATCTGGATGTTGTGCAATAAATTGAAAGGTAAATAGTTTCCTTCAAAGGAAACAATCAACAAAACTAAAAGGTAATCTTCAGAATGGGAGAAAATATTTGCAAATGACCTATCAGATAAAGGGTTAGCATCTAAAATATATAAAGAACTTATAAAACTGAACATCCAAAAAACCAATAATCTAGTTAAAAAATGGGCAGAAGACATGAACAGACATTTTTCCAAAGAAGACATACAAATGGCTAACAGACAAATGAGAAGATGCTCGACATCACTAATCATCAAGGGAATACAAATCAAAACTACGATGAGGTTATCAACTCACACCTGTCAAATGGCTAAAATTAACAACTCCAGCAACAACAGATGTTGGCGAGGATGCAGAGAAAAGGGAAGCCTCTTACACTGTTGGTGGGAATACAAACTGGTGCAGCCACTCTGGAAGAGAGTACGGAGGCTCCTCAAAAAGTTAAAAATAGAAGTACCCTACCTGCAATCCAACAACTGTACTAGTAGGTATTTATCCAAAGGATACAAAATTACTGATTTGAAGGGATACACGGATAGCAATGATAGCAGCAATATCAACCACAGCCAAATTATGGAAAGAGCCCAAATGTCCATCGGCTGATAAATGGATAAAGAAGGTGGAATATTACTCAACCATAAAAAAGAATGAAATCTTGCCATCTGCAATGACATGGATGGAGCTAGAATGTATTATGCTAAACAAAATAAGTCCGAGAAAGACCAATACCATATGATGTCACTCATATGTGGAATTTAAGAAATAAAACAGATGTGAATGTAGGGGAAGAGGTAAAAAAAAGAGAAGCGAACTATAAGACACTCTTAACTACAGAGAATAGACTGAGGGTTGCTGGAGGGAGGTGGGTGTGGGATGGATTAAATGGGTGATGGGCATTCAGGAGGGCACTTATCACATCAACAAGCGTGAGGGGCACTGGGTGTTGTATGTAAGTGCTAATCACTAAATTTTACACCCGAAACTAATATTACACTGTATATTAACTAACTGGAAATTAATAAGAACTTGGAAAAGAAAAAAAGAAGGTAAAGACATGAAATACTGAATTACGTGTTATAGTTACATGGTCAAACTTTTCATCTGTCTTCCAACAAATAAAATATTATTTGAAAAGTACATTAATTCTTCAGTGCATTTGAAAAACGACTCATGTTTTTACAATCTGCAGGATGAGACTATACCTGCTTTCCGTATTCATTAGAAAGGACATTAAACACTTCATCTAAACACAGAGAGAATTGGAGTGATGTAAGAAGGTATAACACATAGGTATATGTTTTATACACATGGAATATAAACCAGATTTATGTTCTGATGTTTCTTCCTAGCTGAGGTAACACTCACTTCCCAGGAAGAAACTGATTACTATGGTCTTCATTTTATTTCCATCTCAATATTAATATCCTACATACAAAAATTAAGAGTTAAAAATAAGGCTAGCTTACCTTAAGCTGTCCAATTTCTTTAAATTTATAAACTTCATATTCCCAGAGTGCTGCATTTTTCCCAAGAATTTTCTGGCATTTGCTGGCAGTCAAAACATCCCAGGGAGAAAGGAAAAAGAGAAAAAGAAAAAAGAAAAAAAAAAAAAAAAGAAAGAATAAGCAATACATTTCCTCTATTGGTTTAGATAAATCTCTCATCCCAGAGTTGTGACAAATTTCTATCTCAAGTGCCAATGAACATAAAGGTATTACTAGACAACCACTTGCCTGCATATACAAGGTTGACGGAAATCATGAAAATGGATATGAAATACTTAGAAATAAAGAGGAGTCCCTTTCAGAAGACTACAATTAGGAGTTGTAGGAGTTTTCCCAATGATTATCCCGTTCTGGGTTTCCTACTAAGCCAGATGAGCACTGCTGGTTTGGGAACCAGCAGGTTTGGGGCCTTGAAGAAATGTCACCATACCCAAAAGTACCAATTTAAACCACTTCTTGAATGGCTTGAAATAACAGACTACAAAATCAGACTTCAGAAAATTGGAAGGCTATCATTGTATATCATCTGGAGAAATATTTATATACGAATAAAAACTTAATTTATGCTGCAAAAAAACCACGTTTCCCTAAATCTCAGAAAATAATAGGTAGGCCTCAAGGCTAGGTGTCCAAGCTGCTGTGCAGTCCCGCAGGCGAGCACCCTGAAGCTCCAGGGGGAGCCACACCCACACACACCCACACAATCACTATACAACATTTGTGTTCTTGCAAACCTGAAGCCTGAAATCTGGTCAGTTCTGTTTAATTGCCACCCTCTTGTTGGGAGACCCCTCTCCTTGAATTATAGGCAGTGGTACTGAATGCCTTCTCAAGGATGTCTGTAGAGTGAACAGCCCCGGAAACGAGAGACACAGATAGTGTTTCCCTCCAGAGCCGAGGGCAGGTTGGTGATGATAAAAATACCGTGTTCCTCTGAAGCTAAGGGCAGGCAGGATTACTGCTCATTATGAAAGAATCAGATGCCCTAAGCTCAGGGTCCCTCTCCTGTAACACGACCGATGGCCTGCGCAGTGCCACCCGGCGGCCTTCCGTAGGAACTGGGGCTGTGGGATGTGGCACAAATGTGGACACTCCGGCTACGGCTACTGCTGAGGCAGGCCTGCGTCTCCGACCCACGAGTCACGTCTTCTGCCAGCAGCCGTGAAACCGATGTGCTAACTTGTTAGCTTACAAAAAGGGTAAACTCTCACACGCTTCATGCTTTTCACATCCTTCTCATTAAATCCCTTGTTTGGTGAAAATGAGACAGTAGGTGGGTAAGTAACAAAGCCAGGTTGCAGTTAAGGCCGCTAATACTCAAAAATTACCCCTGCAAGAAAGATCTAAAAAAATGCCAACCTCAGAGAACGGCTTATTTTACTGTAAACGTTTCTTTCTTCTACTTATACTAACAAATAATTGTAAAGATATCATTATTACCGTGCTGCTATGTCATACTCTCCTTTCTCCACCAGGTGGTTTATATATGCCAAGCCAATGTCCTAGGGAAAATGAAATGAAGGAATTCCATAATTAACTGGAAAAACTGGGAAGGTGAGCCTCAGTTCCTGAGCAGGCCATGACCTTAGGGTCCTGCTGGCACACTACTGCTTAGAATCTGTTTTATACACCTTAGTGTGCCGTACGTAATTATGCTCATTTCCTTCCATGTTTAAATGCATCTGTGTTTCTATTTTCACCAGGTGCCCCTAGGTGATTTTTATTGTGGGGGGAAAAGTATACGAGATGTAAATAAACATGGAAATCAATTTTTTTTTATAAATTTTTTTTTTAACGTTTATTTATTTTTGAGACAGAGAGAGACAGAGCATGAACAGGGGAGGGTCAGAGAGAGGGAGACAGAATCTGAAACAGGCTCCAGGCTCTGAGCTGTCAGCACAGAGTCCGACGCGGGGCTCGAACTCATGGACCATGAGATCATGACCTGAGCCGAAGTCGGCCTCTCGACCGACTGAGCCACCCAGGCGCCCCAACATGGAAATCAATTTTAATAAAAGGGACGCCTGGGTGGCTCAGTCGGTCAAGCGTCCAACCTCAGCTCAGGTCATGCTCTCACAGTTTGTGAGTTCGAGCCCCGCGTCGGGCTCTGTGCAGACAGCTGGGAGCCTGGAGCCTGCTGCAGATTCTGTGTCCCACCCTCTCTCTGCCCCTCCCCCACCTGTACTCTCTCTCTCAAAAATAAACATAAAAAAAAAAGACCACTAGGTTTCCAGTTTTCATCTGTGAACAATGGTCCTGCATTGGCTGATCTCTAAAGACCCTTCACACTCTTTCCATCTGCACATTCACTGTCACAATTAGCAAAGAAATGGGCTTTCAGTCACCGTATTTTTCCATAGTCCAAAATGCACTGAAAATTGTATCCGAGGTCCTAGATTCATCTCCATGACACATATGACTCTTATTATGGAGACACTGAGGCAATCTGGCATTATGAAACTACTCTGGATACATTTTGGGATAATGCAAAGAAAACTTACCCCGCACACAATGGGAAAGTTTTGTATTTAAAGTGTATGTCACAAATCCAGTTTCCAAATTACCCAAAACAGCCTCCTAGCAGGTAGTCAAGCCTCTTGGTTACAAGCAGACACTGATTCAATAAAATGAAATATTTTGACCTTGCAGATTGGAAGGTCTGAAATAAAGTCTCTAAAAGGTAGGAAAAAACCTGTTCTTTTCAAATTACTTTCAGTCTCATTATAACTTATCAAAAGGTAAAGTTATGTTTCAAATAATAAAATTACACACTTACTAGAATCTTATGTCTTTTAATGTTCTTCTGGCTGATTTCAGCTGCCATCAAAGCTTCCTACATTTACAAAAGCACGATAAAGGGAGCAGAAAAGAAGGGAGGGAAAATGGAAGAGAGTGGGAAAGAAGAGGTTATAAACACTATATTTATTATGTTTTAAAGTTCTAGACTACATAAATAAAGCCCCATTTTCCCATGGCTTTTGCTTCAAGCATGGGCATTTTTAATGTTATGGTTGAATGAACCTCACTGCATTCAAACTCCAACAGAAGCAGTCAACCAAAATGAAGACTTCTCTTATTTCCATTTGAATGCATTTCCACATTAGGATATTGGAATCACATTTCAGACACAAATCAAAATACAGCAACATCTCCGGGGTTCAAACAAACAAAAAAATTCATCTGTCATTCTAAATCTGCATGACGTACGGTGACAAAGGGGCACTTTTCCTTTGTGGGATACAAAAAAACTTGATGCACACAGTTAAGTGTATCTGCAATTAAGATTTCGAAAAACCCTACTTTTATCTTGGGAAGTTCATAATTATGACTTTAACACAAATGTCTAAAACATAAAGTTATTTAAGGAACTGCTGGATCTGAAGCAATATGGTAATCACTGAGGTATGAACTCTGTAGCAATGCCGGGACTCAGGCTAGTTTATAAATGAAAACCATTTTCCCCCCAAATCCTTTCAGGCGGTTACAAACTTAAAGCAGTAAATGAGTAGATTATTTCGCGTCTGTTTGTTTTCAGCTTATTAGTATGTAAGCCCATCCAGAGAGTTTCTCTAAGCCAACCGTAATAATACCTTTACAGCTTTTAAAGTTAAAAGGTTTTCTTTTTGTTAAAAAAAAAAAAAAAAAAGTCATCATGGGACATTTTTTTACTCAAATTAGTCTGAATCCAGACTCGGTGAGGTGGACATCATCATCATCTCTGAACAAGTAGTTCAAACAATTCCAAGTGAGTATTGATTTGATAGCTTAATCTTATGTACGAAATTAGCACAAATGAATGGTGTCACTAACATACAGAAGAGACAATTCTGAAACACTAGCTCGATTTTATTTTCCTTGAAAAACCGTAGGAGAAACACTTGAATAGGCTGCATCTAATGTGCCTCGCTCCCTCCACCACACCTCTTCCTCCACTGAACAACGAAACCAGTTAACCTCCTTGTAATCCTTTCTCCCCTCATTTCTGAAAAGAGTATTGGAAAGTTATCAGCCTCCTACCTATTTTAACTTAGGGCGTTCTAATTCACCGACATGAAAGATTTATTACACAAACCTTTTATCCTCTGTTACAGATGCCACCATACTTTCAGGAAAGTAAAATCAAAACTACCTCGTATTTCTTCTTTTCAAGGAGCCAGTCAATGTGGTCATCTTGGTCCCGTTCCTTGGCTACGACAATGTCTCTTGGACTCACGATATAAAAGAGTGACTCCCCTTCAGAGTACTCTGTAGGTGAGGCAAGAAAGGAACAGCGTGGGTGGCTTGGCATTAGATGCTTCAGCAGCAGTTTCAAGGGACTCAGGTTATACAATTCCAGAGGAAACAGAAAACTTGGCTACCTTTGGGCAAGTCTGTTTGGCTCTGTCTGAAGGCAAACGATTATTTAAAAGAAAAAAAAAGGGAGGGAAGGAAGGAATATCAAAAAACTTTGAAAAAATAAGGTAGTTTATAATTCTATGTTTAACACATTAACATTGTGACCTCGGCTGAAAGATGGTGATCAAAATGCTCTGTGTCACCTGTGTGTTAGAATTCATCTTCTGTATATAAACTTAATTTATGGCCATTTACAGCACTGTTCTATTTTTACAGAACAATTACACCCCACAGTTGGCAATAAATGTTTCCTCCTCATCAAGGTCAAGGCCACCTAAAGCATAAATGACAGATGCCCCAGGCCCCGGGGTCATCATCTATCATTTCAGCACATTGTGCACAACGCCAGTCGCGAGGGTTTCCTGCAGAATTCAATTACACAACCTGTTTGGAAGGGTTGCTAAGTGTGCAGTAGAGTTTGCTCTGAGCAAAATGCCTTGACTGGACACTTCCGGTTGTGAATCACATTTGCTTTTTGCCAAGTCCAGAATATACTCTTAATTTCTCAACTGATTAGGGGCTCCATATAAGAAAGCTCAAACGGGGGCTCAGTCAGTAAAGCGTCCAACTTCGGCTCAGGTCATGATCTCATGGTTCATGGGCTGGAGCCCCATGTTGGGCTCTGTGCTGACAGCTTGGAGCCTGGAGCCTGCTTCCGATTCTGTCTCCCTCTCTCTCTGCCCCTCCCTCACTTGTGCCCTCTCTCTCTCAAAAATAAACATTAAAAAAATAAAAATAAAATGAAAAAAAAAAAAAAAGCAAGCAAGCTCAAACCGTATAGAGTATTTCTTTCTTTCCTTTGGCCAAAATGAGAACCAAAAATATTCTGGAAACAAACACAAACAAAAACAAAAACAAAAACATCCATTGCTTTTGAAGCAGGAACATTTCGAAAAGAAAGCTTAGGCTATTCTACTTTCATCACTGTATTTTTGGATGATGTGATGACACTCTAGCACAGATGGCCTGGCAATGACCAAATAACAGCCATTCATCCTTGACTTCTGAGTAGTGACCAGCGTATTCGTTCACCCGCTCAACAAATTCTCGGCGAACCCTGAGTCCCTGCCGGGCACTCTCCCAGGTGACAGGCATTTTGGTCACTAACAGGAAGACGACTGTCTGCCATCCCAGAGCACGCTTTCCAGACGTACACAGTTGGGAGTCATCTGGCAACCATGGAACCATGCTGCCTGATGTCACCGTGGGTGTCACACTCCACAGGGCAAGAGATATAACATAAGAACCAAGCCTACGGAGCCCCCTCACCTTGGTCTCCCCCTCCCTTCTGTGGGAGCTCAATTGAGCAAGCTCTGAGCCTTGTGCCCTCATCCTCAACACAACAGGCCTGCCCAGATATTCTCTAAGACCCTTCCAGCACCTCAATTTAAATTCCTGGTTGTGCTAACAGCATGTAAGGGGAAAAAACCCACAAGCGTAAGAAACAACATGAGCCAGAGCCTTGAGCTCTCACCTAGATGATAATCTCTGCACTCATTCTCCTGAAAGCCTCTCACGGTGAGAGCGTCCGAAGAGATCTCCTCACAGGTTTCAGGAAGCGGCTGGATGATATCCAGTCGAGGCCTGGCACGGTATTCTCTCTCCTGGGTGGGGACGGGGGAGGGAAGGGAGGGAAAAGGCATGTTTTCATTATGTTTCTAGAAACTGTACAAATGCGTTCCAGTCAGTCCTAGTTAAATGCCTTGGTTTCATAATTTGGGCAGATGTAGGCCCTTCTAACCACCTGCATGACAGCCTTGTCACACCATGTTATCTTCTGACCTTTCCTGAGATCAAGGGGACAGGTGCTACTGAGTTCTTTGGCGGTCCCCACTGCGGCCCGTCCAGATCCAAGGGCATGGCCACCGCACACTTCCACAACCGGCTTCGGCTCTTCCTCACGAATGTGGGGAAGCATAAAAATAACGCGACAAACTGCCAAGCCACTGCCACCACTGGTACACTCACTGGTGACGCTGAGAAGCCAGGGACCGAGAGCCACGTCTAAGGCAGAATGCGCTCAGACGAAGAGGGCAACGGTGGCCATGTGCGCCACCCAATGTGACAGACAAGAGTCACTCGTGGCTACCGCGACCGAGAAACAGCTTTTATTTCATTTTAATTAATTAAAATGTAGATAGCCACATACGGTGAGTGACCATAGTTTTGAACAGTGCACGTCTAGGTCAGGAGAGAAGGGGGAGAGAGGGTTTTCTAGGGCCTGTGGCAGCGCCACTAACCTAGAAGGCGATGAGACGCACATTGTTCTCACAGAGCTCCTAAGTTACCCCTTAAATTACCTAAGTGAGTATTACTGCTCCAGATATCACAGAGGAAGGAACGGGGGATGTTGTTGTAGGAAAGAAAAGTCATGTAACGGGGAGACTGCAATGTGTGGCAAAACTGGGACTTATGGTAAACCTTGGACTTGAAGTCAAGTTTGTTTTACTTTGAAAGTTTGTGCTTTTTGAGCATTTGGCACACAGGCATAAAACATACACTTGCCGGTTTTCCGAAGCCTCAAGACCCGCAGCCGTGGGACACTGGCGCAGAGAACCCAGAGGCGGGGCCGCGTGGGAGATGTCCCCCAACTCCCCACGTCCCCCAAGAACCGCAGTGAGCCTGCAAGAGTTCTTTGATCCATTTTGTCAGGTTAACTGAGAGGCAATGACATTAGCTTTGCATCTCATACCTTTAAAAACATGCCAAAAATAAAACAACAATTATGAAAGATCGACTTGTAGAGGGCAAAAACAAGGGAGTATACAGCAGAATTTTTCACATCTGTGGAAAAATGAGAACCGTCTCAATTTTGAAACAATGGGAAAAAGTGGAAAGGTTATAATATTTTAAAAATGAACTGCTGTAACAAGGGCAAAAACAAAATCCAAATTAGAACAGCAAGAATAGAAAAAATATTGGAAGCAAATAATAGTAAAAGAAAACCACCTTGCTTGGCCACATAAATAGCTCCTTTAAATGCATAAGAAAACCATCAGTGATTCATCTTGTTCCTTTACAACCTTTTGCTCACTGGTCGTGTGGCCCCTGCTTATCTGTGACCTTCCCAGGAGCAAGATTTTGGTCTTGCTGGCCTTTGATCCCCAGTGCTTAGCATGATTCTTGCTACACGTATGCTTTGTTAATGAATGGAACAAACATAAGGGAGACAGCTGAATAAATCCAGATGGAATTGTCCACGGCCACTATAAATGATAATGACAGGAGACGACACAGCCATATGGAGAGAGAATGGAATAAGGTTCACAAAAATAGGGCAACACAGAAAAGCGTGCGACCATGACAACAACGGTGCGGAATAACGCACGTACGTGATGGGTGTAACGGGGAGACTATTCTGGGGGAGGATATGCGTGACATAAAGACGAATTTTGTCTAATGTCGCAGTTACACTGTCTTTTTCATATGAGAAAAGAACAAAGGGGGGAGTGGTTTGGCCCCCACACTTGCTTTATGCCTTTGTCTTAATTTTGTCAGTTTATTCTGTGTTTAAGGATCTCAGGTGTACTTCAGTGCTATATAAAAAGCTACGTGTACTGGCACACACAACTGTAAATCATCTCCAAGACCCTCACAACTCTTCCTCTGAAGAAATTCCATTTTCTAATGTGGTCTATGGGGTTGGCCTTTCTTTGGTTTCTACTCCTTTGTAATCCTCTTCCTTTATTAGCAAAGGTTTCCTTGCTTCCTTTCTTTTTTGCTCACTTGTGCATCGGGCTTTCCCTTTTTCATTTTACTGCTTCCTTCCTCCGTCTTTCAATCACATTCTCAACCCACCCCACCTTCCTCATCAGAAAGCACTGTATTTTTACTCCCTTGGGAGCCACTGCTTTCCTTTGTTTTCAAAAAAAAAATAAATAAATAAATAAATAAAATAAATAAAATAATAAAGTGATGTCCTGCAACAGGGCTAGAAGCCAGACCTATTGATTTTAGTAGCTCTGAGTATTCACTTAAGTCTAAAGCATCCCATCGCCTAGCAACGTGGGTGCCCAGAGCTTCAGGTTACTATAGCAATGACTTCCCACTGCAAGTGCTCGCTCAGAGAAATGCTCTCAAGCTACCACTTCAAAACCAGGCCTCCCAGGGTTTTTCTCCCCATTTTATTCCTAGCCAGTTGAAAAGGGGGGAGAAAAGGAGAGGATACGGACAAGGAGAGCCTTCTTATTGTAGAGGACCAGACAATCAATTTGCAATTTCTTTTATACGTGGCATCTAAGAGAAAATCCTTTACAGTAAGCTCTCCTTGTTTATGCCTTGAAGCCACCCCTGCTCCCTTCCCGGCAGCACCCCTGGACGCTAACAGTGAAGACAAGCTGGGAAGGGGGCTCATCCAAGCTTCAAAGGAAGACCGAGTGTCTCCGCTGGACGTGGCCTCCACTGGATCACACATACAGGCTTCCCTCCAAAGTCACGTCCAACGATGTTTGGATTCTCTGCTGCTTTCTATCAGCCCTACGTCTCCTTCCCTCACATTTGCATTGATAACTGAGACTTCGCCACAATCCATTTCAGAGCAAAATCAAGCTGCTCGGGATCGGAAGGCCACTGGGAAGGAAGCAAATCTGTCTGGACCACGGGAAATAACGAACTGCCCTTTCCGTAATTCCCTCTGACCACTGGGACCCCTGTTGTTGTGGCAGATCAACTTCATTGCTGTCATTTCTGCTAATGCACAGTGTCAGCTCCGTTTCTTCGCCCTTCAGCAAAAGGAATCCTTCATTCCTTTCGCCTAAAATACCAAGAGATGGAAAAAAGAGGGAAAAAAAATGACTCCCCTTTGCTCAGCAAGAGGAACAAAGGCAGGCAATGAGTGGAGCTTCTGAAAGGTAAATACATAATCTCTGCCGACCTTATTTTCTAGGTCGGGAACTTCTGCTCAGACTACAGCACAGCCCTTTCCTGGGCAACCTGATCTAGGCATAATGCTAAAAACCGAATCCGCACTTCCTTTCGTATTTGGGGTAAAAAAAAAAAAAAAAAAGGATAGAATAAAATTACCGTTTTTTCTGAAACCTCTTTGACGTAGGAAAGCACAACAAGCTGGTCACAGAGAGGTGCGAGCCCACTGATGTAGAATTCGGTTTCAAACTGAGACACTGCAAACAAAATGGGGAGAAGACTCCGTGTTAACAGGAGCAAACAGCAGCCCACCAAGGAAAGAACACACGGACTTCGAACGCTGGGTGGATTTACTGGAGAAAGCCGACGCAAAGGGGGTGTGGATAATCACCCCTTTTTGACAATAGTGAAGTGCCAGGAAAGGATATCCGGGAACTCACACTTGAAATTTTCTATCACCAGCAAAAGCGAACCTGACAGTAACACCAGCGTGAACAGTCCAAGGTGACATTGTGAGCAGCTAATTTAAAAATGACATAGTTCAACCCCATGAAGGCACTTTTAAACCCATAAAATCCAATGTAAACTAATATTAATGACAATAATAATTTTTTTTTTTTTAAATGCCTGAGTTTAGGTTTTTCACAATTAGGGCACTGCAGTGGTACAAAAGAGTACTATTTGTAATTATGAAACTATGAAACTAACTTTTTTAAAAAAACAAGAGGGGCGCCTGGGTGGCGCAGTCGGTTAAGCGTCAGACTTCAGCCAGGTCACGATCTCGCGGTCCGTGAGTTCGAGCCCCGCGTCAGGCTCTGGGCTGATGGCTCGGAGCCTGGAGCCTGTTTCCGATTCTGTGTCTCCCTCTCTCTCTGCCCCTCCCCCGTTCATGCTCTGTCTCTCTCTGTCCCCCCCAAAAAAAAAACAAAAACAAAAACAAAAACGTTGAAATAAAAAAACAAGAAACATTTTCTTTGAAGACTTGTAAGTTAAAAAAAAAAAGTGTTTTAATACAGAGTACCTTGTGATGAAACACCATGATTCCTTAAATGCAATAAAGGTCAGAGAAAAAAAGAAATTTCTTTCTTTTCAAAGACATTTAAAAATTTAGAACCAGTGTATCACAGAAGAAGTATATGGATTTAGTTACAATGGAGTTCACAGACCTGACAGCTTAGTGGTTGAAGTACAAATATTGCTACGGTGTGATTCTAATAAATAGCTGCTGTAAACTACTTATAATAAATGACTTTTGTTTTAAGCAACTAAGTTTGGGGTGGTTTGTTACACAGCAAACCTAGCTGATACAGTAGTGTTGCTGACAGAGACTCTTCCAAGAATCGTGCTCTGCACACACAGACTCATTTGGAAGCAAACTCTCATTTGGACCCACCGCACTAAGAGTTCCCGGACTCCGATCTTCTCCATAGTTCGTGGTATTAGCTTCAGATTTAATCTCTAGGATGAAACTATTCTTTTCTCCAGACTACGGGAAGTCTGTGTAGCATATTAGAAACAATATTTAATGTAGACTCAAGAGATCTGGGTTATAACTTGAACAAGTCATTTAACTTCTGCAGGTATAACTTTTCCCATCTATAAAATAATGGAATCAGAGTAAAAGTAAAATCCCTAACACAGATGAAATAAGGCACCCCTGAATTTTTCTTCCACCTCCTCTCCACTTTCCTTGCAGGTCACTTAGTGTGACTTGTCCCTGCCTGTCTTTATTGCCACCTCCTTATACAACCGTTTTCACAATTTTCACACCGAAATAAAACTGAGGATCCATAGGATCAGAGAAATTACTAAATGGTAACATAAGCATTAAAAAGGTAGTATTTCTTACATGTTGGCCTTGGTTAGATCACACAGGTGGTTATGGTGCCCTGGTAAGAACCAGAGCAGAACTCCAAAAGCAGGTGCTCTGATCCTAGCACTGCCACTAACGCTTTTTTCCTGAACCTTTGTGGACTTCAACTGAGTATCTGTATCCGGCACTTGCAAATACTTTCGGTAAAACGGTGGTTACGTGATCAATGTTCACATGAAGTGCACGTGCAGAGGGCCGCCTCCACCACAGCCACGTGCACAGATGAGCACATCCAGGGGCACCAGGCACCGAAGATTCTAGAGAAGCTCCCACTGCTGTGTTACGTAGGGAGAGGGGGTGGGGTAAGGCCCGGGGAGGTCTGGAATGTCCAGGTGCTACTGAACAGTGTGGGGCCAGTGATCAAAGAGGTGGCAGTGTCACATTCTAGGAGACACGCAGGCATATTAACCAGAGGTTTTGACTGCACTGACTCCTGAGGTGGTTAAACCCCATCTGGTAGAAATGGACTTGAGTTCTGCTTTACTAAATTACATTTCATCACTGAAATGCTATACCCCCAGTCAATCAATCAGTCAGAGATGCCACAGATTCATGGTAATTACAAGGAAGCTTTGATGTGCTGGTCTACCATAGGCACTTGAGGACGAACACCATCTAGCAAGTGATGGGTGGACAAGATACTCTCCACATTCAGGATGCTATCTATGCTGCTCATTAACAAGGAACACAGGGGCTCTCCCAAGGTAACCAAATCACATCAAGCCTGGATGTCTATGAATGAGCTGTACGAAACAGAACAGAAAAGCTCGGAGATAATTCTGTCCAAATCTTCCCTGCTCTACATACTTATTTCCCAGTGCACAACGGCTTCCATGCATTAGACAGAAGACTTCCTGTTCTCTAATTAAGAACAGTGGAAAATCTAAGGTCTTCCAAAAGAAAACAAGGAGAAATGTCCAGAACCATGCATTTATTTCACTTGTCAATTCCAGACACTGTAATAAATGCTTTTGTTAAGTACTAAATCTTACCAGACTTTCCTGAGATTTAGTAGTAATTTAGGCAGTAACTAAATTACAAACTAACTAGAAAAATGCTATTTATGAAGAAAGGATGTCGTACATAAAAACCGTGTCAAGATTAGTGCCAAGAGAAGGAAATGTGGAATGGTAATGTTTATTCTCCTGAAGAACATGCATAAATGATATAAAACGTTATGGGCTGATTTTGTAAAATAACTTCCAGTAATGACCGGGCTTTCTATTTCAAATTTTCCAATGGACCAGTGGAAGTTTCAGTTAATTTATTTTCCCTGAAATTCTGTTCTTTCCCACATATCAATGCTTTTAATCATTCTAATGATGATTGCTTATTTTTTGCCTAAAAGAAAACTAGTTTAAATACACAGAGTTTTTAGGTCTATTGCCACAGAAGCTCATCTTTTAAATGGTTTATCTAAAAAAGATAAATCACAAAGAAAATAAAGACAAATTTGGTTAGAGAGCACTAAAACAAAACAGAAGGTCAAAGCTGGTGAGGGGGAAGAAAGAGGAGAGAAAAATGCCATTCCTAGAGGGAGACAGAGTGTGGGGATGGCTCCAGGGCCCTGTAGGGGGCGCTGTGCTCACTTCGAGTAGGACTGATGAAGCAATGAGGTGCCTGTTAGGGCTGAAGCAGTGCTGTGCCCTGGCTTATTCTGGAAGATAAAAATTCCCTGAAATGCTAGAAGAAGAATTCAAGGAAAAAGACAAAAAAAGAGAGATTCTAAGCATATGGAAAGAAAATATCAAAAGGACTATTCACGGGAAAATTCTATCCAGGAAGGTACTACGGATGCAGAATGGGGTCTCTGATGCAGAAGGGGGCCTGGAGTTCTAGATCCGCGCTGTCCAACGGAATATTAACGCAGGCCATAAACACAACTTGCGCATGCAATTTTCAATTTTCTAGTAGCCATATTGAAGAGTAAAAAGAGGTAAAAATTTTAAAACATATTTACTGCAACGTATCTAAAATGTTTTCAACATGGAACAACATAAAAAAATTAATGAGACAATTTACTTATTTTCATACTAAGTCGTTAGAATCCTGCATGCGGTACAGTTCAATCCAGCACTACAACGGGGCAGCACAGATCTAGATGCCCGACAGACTGTCTTGAAAAAGTACAGTCATTTTACCCAAACATATCTTGATGGTGCTCCTTGTGGGTCACTATATTCAGAGACACAGGGTATGACTTTCTAGCTTCAACTTTTCGTTTCTTCGTAGTTTCAGGAAATTTTTCTTGAATTACTGTGTTTGGGATCTGCTCCATTCCTTTGTCTTTTTTTTTCCTTCAGGGACCCTTACCTGTCAATTGAATCATCTTTGCCAGTCTTTGGTATTTATCATTTCACTGTTAAATCTTTTTCTTCTTGCTTTGCGATGTTTTCAAATTGTCCTCTTTTCCCCCTTCAATTTCTCTGACAGCATGGTCTTTCTGTTTGCCCATGTTCCTTCTAGTTCAATCTTCATTTCTGAAATGACCTTTCATTTATAAATATTTCTTGACTTCTGTCATCTCATTTGAAATTTTCTTTAAATTGATATTTTTGTTCTTTCGCGTCTAATTCAAAAAAAAAAAAAAAAGTCTTCCCGCTTGTTCTGGGTGTTTCTTTCTGGTTTCTTGCTTTCATTGCCAACGATATTATTCTGCTCCTTGTTTACTTTTCCTTAAGCCTGAGTATGGGATTCGACCTTGGTGCCTTTTGGTGGTCATCTGTGGGCGACAACACAGTCCCTGATCTCTTAGGAAGAGGCAGGGGATGGGACAGCTCCTCAAACATAGCAGAGCGCTCCCTCCTGCGCTGTTTTTATTTAGTGTTAAAAACCCGGCCTCTTGCTTTCTGAGACTTCCTGGCCCTGTTCCCTCCCCACTTTCACTGTCCCTTCTCTTTCCTTTCTACAGTCCCGATCCTACTCAGCTTTCATGCTCCTCAACGCGGTCCCCGCACCCGCTGAGCGGCCAGTGGTCTTCTGGGAACACCCGTCTGCCGTGCGGGAGTTCCCCTGACCTCAAATTTACCAGATGCCCCCTGGCTCCCCTCCACCCTCTACTTTCTCTCACACAGACATGGGCCCCACAGCGGGTCTGGCGGCGATCGGTGGGCCTTCCCGCTCACTCGTATCTGGGGCTCTCAGGTCCACTCTGTCGCTCATTTGTGTGGTCAATGTTGTCAATGTGGTTTTGGTCGCGTGACTTAGCTGTTCCCTTGTCAGGTGACGACTCGGGCAGACTGAAGAGTTATGCTGCCGCTTCTGAGAATCCTCCAAATACAAAATGCTACAGGGTGACACACGAGCTTTCCATCAGCCAGGCAATGGCGTCAGGGTTAGAGTCACAAATACGCAGGTACCGCTGGACCTTCGACAGCAGACCCGCTAACAGTTTCCAAACGACTGCCGCGTGACTAAAAAAGAAATTAGCAAAACCTTTCTTGTACCTTGCGCCTTACATCTCTGGTTATCAACTACTCAAAAAAAGAATCGCCGAGCACCAATTTGGGTTAGACATTCTTTTAGAAGTATCAGAATGTTAAAGATCCTGTCTGACTTAAAAGAGCCTGAGTCTAGAACCAAAAAAAAAAAAAATTAATAAAATAAAATACAGCATGCTATGCAAAAATGGAAATATATATAAAAAAAGGTACTGTACAAAGTGAGATAATTTATTTTCAGAAGGGTAGGGAAAAGGGTGAAAACAGCAATGACCATCAGCCCCTCAAGAGCAGGTATGGTGTTTGTAACATGAAAGAAAACAATGCAGTAAGTGCTCATTAAAATGTTTTCATTTAAAAAAAGTATTAGAAATGTATATTAAATTGAAAAGGATAAATATCAAGATTTTAGGTCTGAACACAAAGACCATTTTCCAAATAATTCACAAGTAGATTGTCTCACTATCAGTGTATTCAGACCTGTATGTGAAATTTAAATTTTTTTTTTTTAATGTTTATTTATTTTTGAGACAGAGAGAGACAGAGCATGAACGGGGAAGGTCAGAGAGAGGGAGACACAGAATCCAAAACAGGCTCCAGGCTCTGAGCTGTCAGCACAGAGCCCGATGCGGGGCTTGAACTCACAGACCGCGAGATCGTGACCTGAGCCGAAGTCGGCCGCTTAACCGACTGAGCCACCCAGGCGCCCCTGAAAGTGATATTTAAATCAATATTCTTGATTACTTGCATCTGTATTATATAGGTTTATAAGATACATTTTACTGAAAAATGCAGGCATGAAATATACTAATCTCTTCAGAATGGTAAATGTTTACCTATACCTTTCCCCCAATTCTCTTTCAATTGACTTTTTTTTTAGTTTATTTACTTATTTTGAGAGAGAGAGAGCACAAGCAGGGGAGGAACACAGAGAGAGGGAGAGAGAGAGAGAATCCCAAGCAGCCTCCATGCTATTAGAGTAGAGCCCAACGTGGGGCTGAAACTCACCAACCATGAGATCATGACCTGAGCTGAAATCGAGTCACATGCTTAACCTACTGAGCCACCCAGGCATCCCTATTTCAAATGACTTTGTGGACAAAAGTATTTTAGTCTGACTGTTAAAAGAAATGCTGTTTTTCTCTCTGAGTAACTGAATATAATCGTAGTGTTATGAACAGCTCCCGTTTAATGAACATTCCCTATGCGGAGGGGCAGGATGCAGAATATTGTACAGACATGATTTCTTTTTACCATAACCACCCTGTACTGATTTTGGGACAGGGGTGGGGGGACTGGACACTAAAGCTCAGAGAGGTTAGGTAGAAGGTAACCTCTTAACTCAAGTTAAGTAGAAGGTAACTCAAGCAGGAATCTGAAGGCTTCCTTTTCCCAGATAGAAGTCACACTAGAAAGCATACATCAGAACAAAGATACTCAGGTTAAAAGTGTGCTACAGTTAGTTGGCAGAAATGCAAGTTAAGGCTTTGACAGTCCTCTGGTGGTTCTGTGGCCGGCGGCCGGGGTGCCTGGCCCCTCCCTTGAATTTGCTGTGCTACAAAGCGCAAAAGCACTCAGCACAATCTGCACTGCTTCTTTGTTCTAGGCCCTTGTTTTCACTTTGTTGCTTTCAAAATCCCCAACAGATGTGACTCAGAGGATTTGGTATCTTTACTGGAGCTAAATAAAATCATATGCTATAGATTTTGGCCTCTCAGTCTTAAAAAGCAAACAAACAGGAGTTTCTCAAGCAATTTCCAAACAGGAACAATTATCTTTCATTGTCTTGCATTCACTTGTGAAAAAAGCATCGAGGTCCCTTTGTGATAGTGCCTTCCTCCCAAGAGAATGTGACCCCTCAGTCGCTAGTATTAGTATTTCATAATGACTCTCCAGTAAGTTTGGACACTCTGTCAGGCTGACCACTGATTTAAGAAAATGCATTTGGATATTACAACATTCCAACATCTTCAGGGCTGTGCTGTGAAGCAGATGCATGAAAGTAAAAACGACTTTACCATGTTTCACATCAGCAAACCAGGGAGAAGACCTCATACACAGGCATAAGATAGAAGGGGATGACTAATGGACAAAATAACAAAAACATTCAAGCCAGGAGCCAATAGTACACATAAGACAAAAGCCATTTAAAGCAAGTGTAGTCCACAGTTTAATTGCATATTTTCTAATCAATATTCGCCACACCACTGTGCTAAATGACAGAGCTCAGTTCCTGTGATAATCTCATCTCAACTTTGGCACTCAGGAAGCAGCACGGATGAGGAGTGATTTAGGCAGTGGCTCACAACACGCTGCTTACGCTGTGGAAAAGGTCATAATGGTCAAGGACCTGCTGGGTCAAAAGGGTCAAACCAAGAAGTTACACTTTCAGTTGTAAATAGGCTATTGTCAGAAAAGAAAAGACAAATGTTGGTGAGGACGTGGAGAAACTGGAACCTTGTACGCTGCTGGGGGGAGAGCAGAGTGGCCCAGCGCCATGCAAAACAGCATGGAGTTTCCACGAAAAATGAAAAATGGAACTACCGTATGATCCAGCAATCCCACTTCTGGGTATTTAGCCAAAATAATTAAAATCAGTATCTTAAAGAGACGTTAGCGTTCCCACGGTCGCTGTGGCGGCACTATTCACAATAGGCAGGATGTAGAAACAACCTAAATGTCCATCAACAGAGGAATGGATAAGTAAAATGTGGTATATTGACAGACAATGGAACATTATTCAGCCTTTAGAAAGGAGGACAATTCTTCAAGAAAGGAGGACAAAGGAGGACAATTCTGTAATAATATGGATGAACCCTGAGGACACTATGCTAAGTGAAACAAGTCAGTCACAGGAAGACAAATACCGCATGATTCCATTTCTAGGATGTATTTACAGGAGTCAAACCGATAGAATCAAGGAGTGGAATGGTGGTTGCCAAGGGCGGGAGGGGGAAAGTGGGAAATTGCTAATCAATGGGCCTAAAGTCTCAGTTAACAACATGAGTGAGCTCTAGTGATCTCCTGTTCAACATTGTACACATAGTCAACAGTGTATTGTACACTTAAAAATTTAAGAGGGCAGGGGCGCCTGGGTGGCTCAGTCAGTTAGGTGTCCGACTTCCAGCTCAGGTCATGATCTCATGGTTCGTGGGTTCAAGCCCTGTATCAGGCTCTGCGCTGACAGCTTGGAGCCTGGAGCCTGGAGCCTGCTTCAGATCCTGTGTCTCCCTCTCTCTCTGGCCCTCCCCTCCCCTACTCTCTCTGTCTCTCTCTCGCTCTCTAAAATAAACATTTAAAAAAACATTAAGAGGGTAGATCTTACCTTAAGCTTTACCACAATTAAACTGAAAAACAGAAATAATTTTAGAGACCAACCCTCCCTCCCCCGCTCCGAAACTACCTTGATGCGTCAACTAAGCTGAAGTCAAACAATAAAAAAGAGCAAACAAAAGCTTTTCTTCTTCAAATGTTTGAAAGCATCACATCACAAATCCGGATTTGGTTCCCTTTAAGCACCTATATTCTAGATGTTCTCTAACAATTTGGAAGACGAACAGTGAAGGGCTATCAGTCCCAGAATAAAACAAGGGGAACTAAAATAACTACTTCTCCGAACGGGATACTTGGCTGAACCAAAATAAAGACAAAAAAAAATCCACGGAATTTCATATGGCTTTTGAAGAACGGGTAATATCACTGGCATATTGAAAGGGGTGTTTGGATTCTATAGACTTTCTACTCTATGGTTTTTATCTGAACGCCCACGGCAAGCCTCCATCATTCTCGTCAGTTCCTCTGGCTGCAGCTGAGGGCCGGCGTGAGCTAGAGGGAATGCATGTGAGAGTGTATGGCACAGGGGCGATGAGCAACAGCTTTGAAACTCGGCATATCCTGAGTTCAAACGTTGTTTTCTTTGCTTATGAATGTAACGATCCTGAGCAGGTTACCTGACCCCTCCGAACCTCAGTCTCTTCACCTATGAAGTGGGCTAACAGCCCTGTTCATCTGGCTGTGAAGGTTAAATGAAATTCTATCTACGTGGCATGTGCCTGGTGGTTGTTTTTATAAAATGAACAAAATATATTTGCTACATCAAGTGTTTCAGACTTCTTACTGATACTTGCTATAGAGAAAATTTACCAATGCCACACCCAACAACAAACGTTTGAGTTCCCAGCACTGAGAGGGAAAGAGTCCTCACTTTGAAGAGGAATGGACAGAGGACCAGACATGCAAATACAGCACAATCTTAACTGCAGAACCTAGGAGCACTCACATGGGTGCTCGTTTTGTGAGAATTCTTCGCTTGTTGGTACGTTTTAATTTTTCTCATGATAAGATGTCAGGGAAAAAATTTAATGCAGAAAGAAGAATTACGAGATTATAAGAGTCGAACTGAATTTATAACAGAACACCAAATAAAGATCCTTGAGTGAAAACACTCTGAATGATACCAGAACCGTCCTGATTCCTGCTGAGACTCAGCCAGGGAGATGAACCACGTCACTCACGTGGAACCCGCGTATCTGGGTCAGCATAGTAACAGGTGGATGGGAAGACACACTTAGATCTAGCCAAGACTATTATCTCACGCTTGTCTCCACCAGCACACAGATCTTTCATTTCCAGGTCACTGTTTTCCCAATCAATCAAGAGGCTAAAAATAGAACAATGTGCTAAATTCAAAGAGCCACAGTGTACCATCACTGAAGATACGGCCACTGCTTAATTAAAGTGAAAAGACATCCCTTTTCTCCTCCCTTTCTTCCTAGCTTCTATCATTTTACATAGATTCCCATATAATATTTCCTTTGATTCCTTTTGGTTTTGTTTTTGTTTTTTGAAATAAGCTTCCATAGGAAATCAAGACTAGGAAGTCAATCGTGAATTCCTCACATGTAAGCCATCTGTCCTGGCAGGACACCCAGAAAATGACCCACAAATACAGGCTTCATTTCTCAAGAGCTCTCCAACTGCCATTCCTGGAAGACCACAGAAGACTCTGGTGAACAGTGCCACAGAGCAAGGGAGTCCCGTGATAGTGCAAGAGATCCAAGTTCAAATAATTATGGCAGGCTTAGACCAGAACCTACTTTTAACAATGTAATTTGGTGGCGCCTGGGTGGCTCAGTTGGTTAAGCATCTGACTCTTGGTTTCAGCTCAGTTCATCATCTCACGGTTTCGTGAGTTCGAGCCCTGTACTGGGCTCTGTGCTGATATCGTGGAGCCTGCTTGGGATATTCTCTCTCTCTCTCCCTCTCTCTCTCTATTCTCTCTCTCTCTCTCTCTCTGCCCCTCTCCTGTTCATGCTGTTTCTGTCTCTCTCAAAAATAAATAAAAACTTAAAAAAAAAACAAACCACAATGTAATTTGGAAAAAAAAATGACATCCAAAAAGCCTTATGTAGAGAGAATGTTTTCAAGGGTTGGTGATTGCCCAGTAAGCCTCATATTCATTATCGTCGTTCATTTTCATTTATAAGAATAAATTAATATCCTTTTAAAGAGCAAAATGTTTTTTGTGTTGTTCTTGAGATTCTGATTTATAGGGAAGAGCTACAAACATTTGGCTTCTAAGAAATGTACAGCACCAATAGTTCTTTAACCTCAATGCCATTTTCACCTCATTTACTAAAGAACAGTGTGGCTCACACTGTTCAGGGCTAAAGCAAATTGTAATCCAGACCTCCTAATATTTCTCTTTTCCTTTATCCTCGTCAAGGACTCTTATCTAAACCACTTTGCCTCCTGCTGTGGAAATGGTTTATATTCTTAAAGGTTTGCTCTCAAGAGGGGAAAAAATGGTACTTAACCACTAACCACAGTAGTAAAGCGTCAGTAATGTGATATTGCCAGCACCCACACACGGTCTATTGCACATAAATTGTAGTCCAGATGAACTATACTTTAATAACATGATCCCAGGGCTCCGGGGCCACCACTGGGCCAGCCATTAGCAGTCACAGAGCTGGGATGGAAGTCTGCACAGTGATAATCACCACCATGATTCAGTGAGCGCCTACTGTATGCCAAGCACCGAGATCAAGACATTACTTAACGTCTAATTCTCACAACCGCCTGCGAAGGTAGGTACTACCAGCTCTACTTTACAGGTATGGAAAGCTTGGCTCAGGAAGGCTCATCAAGATCACACAGGAATTCGGCAAACCGCCTTGCCTTCCTGGAAGCTGCCGGTGGCTCTGCAGCCAGAGTCTGTCCATTTCTTTTTTTAAAAATTTTTTAATGTTTAGTTTTGAGAGATAGAGACAGAGCATGAGAAGGGAGGGGCAGAGAGAGAGAGAAACAGAATCCGAAGCAGGCTCCAGGCTCTGAGCTGTCGGCACAGAGCCCGACGTGGGGCTCGAACCCACAAGCCATGAGACCATGCCCTGAGCTGAAGTCGGGCGCTTAACCGACTGAGCCACCCAGGCGCCCCTAGAGTCTGTCCATGTCTAACGCCACTGTAGTAAGATCTTAGACAAGATAGCTACGTCCCTGAGCCCCAACTGTCTTTGTGAACAAGACTGAGGAGCAGACCAGTTGCCCCACAGAGGGCTGCCATGACGGTGAGGTGAACCACACGGGGGACTGACCCGCACCACCCGTGTGAGTGATCAGCACCAGCTAAGGAGAGAAGACAGTTGCTATGCTTTTGTGTCTTCCTGGCAATTCCTTCATCCTTAAAAACTCCCAGGGTTTTCGCTACCCCAACCCCCATCCCCCACCACTCATCTGTATTTAAAACATTGAATACTTCTCTCTCAGGACACTATGCATTGAGATGTTCAGAGGTTTTGGCTGGGAAGCAGGAAAGAAGATGGAGACACAGAAATAATGACCCTGACCCTGTAGTTTTCAGTTTTTTCTAGCTCCTCGTTCCTTGGCTTTTCTTGGTACCATCATATTCTACACATGCTTACTGTCCATCCTCTGCGCAATCCGAACTGTGGATTTATTTCTCCATCTAAGGCAGAAAGTTATTGAAACCCTGTCACCCAACCCACTCCTGTCTTCAAGTACAAAACACCCCAGATTTAAAAGCTATGACTATGTTAGCCATGGAGGTACCACACACCTTTCTGTTTCCAGAAATACAGTCGTGTGCAGATTATTTGTCTCAGCTTCACCTTGTTGTAAGAACCACTCAAACTGATATTCCCCGCCTCCCATCCAAATAGGGAAATGAGCTCTTCAGCTGATTTCTAAGATGGCAAAACAGCTTCGCCATATAACTTGGTCTCCTTCTGCTTGGTTCTGAATAATCCCAAACAGCTCTCACTATATCTATTCAATCGGCAAAAGTCACTCTATTTTTATCCCTTGTGTCCGAATAACTTTTACACTGAGTTCTAAAACCAAGATGCGGATGTAGTGCTGTGTCATTCTCGGCACACTTCTCCTGAATAGCTGTCCCTGAGTCGCCGATTCGTTCAGTAAGCGGCATTACTTAGTACCTGCACTGTGCCGGGCCCCTGAGACACAAACACTGAGCCAAAGCAGACGCAGTGCAAGCCCTCAGGGAGATTATAGTCTGCTGGAAGAGACAGACCCGCGCTGAAAAATCACACGATCACGGCAAGTGAAACAGGCGTGAGAAAGGACAGGGGCTGACCCAGTCAGCAAGGCGCAGCGGGCTTTCTCAAGCAATCCTTGAGCTGAAGAATGATTAAGGGTCAAGGAAGCGCAAACGGGCAAGAAGAGCTTTCTAGAGAGACCTGAAGAAGGAGCATGGATGGGTGAAAGGTGGCCAGTGTGGCCGCGGTGCAGAGACGTTAGAGAAACTTGCTGTGAGCTAAAGCTGGAGGCGCAGGTGAGGGCCAACACAGATCCCACGCGTCTGCTCTCTGTGCCACAAACATGGGAATGGGCTGAAGGGTGGTGACATGATCTGCTTTGTATGCTGACTGCGGTGGGGAGGCTAGATCCCCGCAATTCACGGTGGCAGGAGACAAACCAGTCAGGAGGCTGTGGCAGCGATCCAGAGAAAAGATCACGGCAGCCCGGTCCAGTCAGGTGACGATGAAGGGGAGTATTCTGAGGGTACATCGTGGGCAGGACCAGGTGTCAGGACCATGCTATGGGCTGCGCGTGCGTGAATTCTCTCTGAATTCTCAACGACACCTGTGGGGCAGGGGTTCCTTCTCACATTTTATAGATGAGAATGCAGAGGCATGTAGGGATCTGTCCAAAGTCCAGGTGGGAAACAACAGAACCAGAACCTGAACCCATGGTTATTCAACTTCAAAGCCAACTACATAAGTACCATCTAAAAAGTAGAAATACAGACAGAAAAAAAAAAATACTATAGCAAAGTTTCAAAACTTAAAACAAAAGCCTCTCCACCTACTTCACTAAGGTGCCAAGGGACGAGCCCCAAAGGCGAACACGATTTTAGTTTCCCTTTACTAAAATGGACTCTCTTTTGACGTGTTATACTCGCGGAAGGCATACCTATTTCAACATATCGACTCGGTAAGTCCCTCATTTCGCTGGCATGCCGCTCCTTCACTGAGCAGATCTAGAAAAGAAATTCACAGGTTCTTTCATTCATTGCATGGAAAAGACGTAGCATGTCATTCACTACAGGACACTTTCGTTAAACTGGCCGTGTAGCACGGAGATGGAACGCACACAATCGACTTCACTGATAGAAATTAATTTCAATGACATATAGCAACCATTCCTTAGGTTCTACAACATTAGTAAATGTAAAGTCTTATTCAAGGGCAATGAAAGAAGAGAAACTGTAATATCGTTTTAAAACGTTTCCAATGACCCATTCTCAGCAACTCTACTTAGGGACTACTTTTTTTTAATTTTTTTTTTTTTACGTTTATTTTTGAGAGAGAGAGAGACAGGGGAGGGGCAGAGAGAGAGAGGGAGACCCAGAATCTGAAGCAGGCTCCAGGCTCTGAGCTGTCAGCACAGAGCCCGACGCAGGGCCTGAACTCACAAACCGTGGGATCGTGACCTGAGTCGAAGTCAGACACTTAACCGACTGGGTCACCCAGACGCCCCAGGGACTATTTCTACCATCGTCCAAATAAAGTTCTGCCCAACGGTGAATCTGGGCAACATCTGCGTTAGGGCTGTGTTTCTGATTATATATTAGTCATTTATTTCACTGTTGCTAAATTATACTTTGTATAAGTGGCATCATGCTCTTCTTCTCTCGAGTGGCTTTTTATTTTTTATCTTTCCTCTCAGGTGTTTTAAAATCAATGTATTACGTACTTTAAATCAGGGTTGGCAAACTACAGCCTGTCTTTGACTTGTCTTTTTATGATCTGTAAGTTAAGAATAGTTCTCACATTTTGAAAGGCTAGAAAGGAAGGAAGGAAGGCAGGAGGAGAAAAATATTCAGCAGAAACAGTATGGAAGCCCACAAAACCTAAAGCACCTGCTACCCCCTACAGAAAAAGTCTGCCAACCTCTATTTTATTTTTTATTTATTTAAAAAAAAATTTTTTTAATGTTTATTTATTTCTGAGACAGAGAGAGACAGAGCATGAGTGGGGAAGGGGCAGAGAAAGTGGGAGACACAGAATCAGAATCGGGCTCCAGGCTCCGAGCTGTCGGCACAGAGCCCGACGCAGGGCTCGAACCCACGAACCGTGAGATCGTGACCTGAGCTGAAGTCAGACGCTCAACCGACTGAGCCACCCAGGCGCCCCTGCCAACCTCTGTTTTAAGTTACATGTAGGGGCACTTGGGTGGTTCAGTAGGTTAAGCACGTGACTCTAGATTTCAGCTCAGGTCATGATCTCACAGTTCGTGAGTTCAAGCCCCGTGTCGGGCTCCGAGCTGACAGAGTGGAGCCTGCTTGGGATTCTCTCACCCTCTCTCTTGGCCCCTCGCCCACTCGCAGTTTCTCTCCCAAAATAAACAAACTTAAAAAAAACATTAAAAAATCAAATCTATGTATACAGTTTGGATATATACATGCGTGTGTAGCAGTTTTGTTTTTTTTTTTAAGTTTATTTATTTTTGAGAGAGAGAGCAAGCAAGCAAGCAAAAGGCAGTGGGGTGAGGGGCAGGAGACAGGGAGAGAGAGAATCCCAAGCTAACAGTGCAAAGCCCGACGTGGGGCTTGAACCCACGAACTGTGAGATCATGACGTGAGCCGAAATCAACGAGTTGGATGCCTAACCGACTGAGCCACCCAAGCACCCTTTTGCTGTATTTTCTGAAATGAATATATTCTATTTTGTAATATGACAACAAAAATTTACATAAGTTCTGCTATCAAGGTAAGACAGCCTAAAGTTAAATGCTGACTATACACAACTTTCATCAGTTTTTTCCTTTTTCTTCAGATAGCTATAAAAGAACACAATAAATACTGTTACCTTAATTTTAGCTACAAAATAGAAAATTCTAAAATATAAAAAAACCCAAAGAGAAAAAACAAATATTATTCATTGTTCTGATACAAAGTGAACACATTAACAATCTTTTTTTTTTTTTGGAAACTACTTTTATTAACCTAACAATTTGATATATTATTTGCATATTCTTCCACAATTCTTTATAGTATTTCACTGTATGAGTGTACTGGAATTTTCCTACTCGATCCCCTCTTAGACATTTGGTTTTCGCTTCTATGTAACCCAAAGGCAAGCAACAGCATGATACAATCCACATACTTGGATATAAAACTTTTGGATTTTTGTTTCTACAGGATAAATTCCTAGAAGTAGAACCAACAGATCAAGGAGGATGTGAACTAGTAGAAGGTTTCGTATGTTATGCACACATGTCTAAGCTGCTGTGCAGCGATGCAGTGACCACACGACAGTCCTTGCTCCAAGGCAGGACTCGATCCGGCCCAAGGCTGTGGAGGCAGAAGCATTTGCTTGGAAGTGACTGGAAATATTCTCCCTTGATTGCTTTCTGTCGCCTGTCCATCTCAGACAATGCCCTGTCCACTTCCCCAGTCTTCCCTAATTTCCCCCTCCTTTTGTTAGACTTTCGGTCGGACACATTAGCTATTCTTCCGTCCACACTTACAAGGGCATCTACCCGATTATCTAGCAGGCATGCCCCACAGTGCCAAACGGATGCTGTGCTGATTTTTAACGTGCTGATAAAAGAACATGAGTAGTATCTCAAATGGTGTGAGGTAGAATCATAGAAAGCAACCCATAAATAATACTACCTAACACTTTGAGCAACTAGAGGGCACCAGTCCTAAGTTAAGAGTTTTGAGAGGGGCGCCTGGGTGGCTCAGTCGGTTACGCGTCTAACTCTTGATCTCACAGTTCGTGAGTTAGAGCCCCACGTCGGGCTCTGTGCTCTCTGCTTGGAATACTCTCTCCCTCTCTCTCTGCCCCTACCCCACTCAAGTTTTCTTTAAGTTTAAAACAAACTTAAAAACAAAACAAAACAAAAAAATGACAAGAGTTTTGAGAGGGGCACCTGGGTGGCTCAGTCAGTTAAGTGACTGACTCTCAATTTTAGCACAGGTCATGAACTTACAGTTTCTGGGATCGAGCCCTGCATTGGGCTCTGTGCTCTCCGCGCGAAGCCTGCTTGGGATTCTCTCTCTGCCTCTCTCTCTTGCCCTTCCCCTGCTCAAAATAAAGAACTTTTTTTTTAATTAAAAAAAAAAGACTTCTGAGAAACAGACATAGCTTTTTTTCTTAGGAAGATTATGGTGCAGTAGGGGAAGACAAATGAGGGATTTTACTCAAGCGGGAAGGGAAAAGTACAGAAATACAGAGCAGGGGCATCTACCGACCGGCTGGAGGAAAGCTTCTCGGAAAAAGTGAACTCACGCCAAGGCCGGACTGTTTCTCTGGCCATGCTACCGCCCCTCTGAAGACCAGGACGCAGGGAGGTACTGGAGGCTGGGCTCCCCTCTTCCCTCCTCAGGCGTGTGTGGCCTGAGCTCCAGCCTGGCACCTGCCTCACGTCGGCGAGGACTGAGTGCTAAGCTCATGTCCCGCATAAGAGCAAATCAATAACCTCAAGAGCCTTTACACTGACAGGAAGGTTCTCACCCACGAACGCTAATTTGCTTCATCCAACTGCCTTGTCCACTTGCGTGTCTAACAGGCGTCTCAAGTGGACACACAAAATCTACTCCTGCCTTCCCCGCTAAGCGTGTTCCACGGGCAGCCTTTCCCAGGTCAGTAAAAGGGAGCTTTATCTCCCGGTTTCCCAGCTTAAAAGGGTCACCGCTGAGCTCTGGCTTTTTCTTACTTCCCACACAGAACCACTAATAGTACAGAGTCTGTGCTCAAAACACATCCAGAATCCACTCCCTCCCCACCGGCTCCACGAGGCTGACCCAAGACACCGTAACTTCCACCGAGGCTCCTCAGGAGCCCCCCGCCCCACCTCCCCTCTTCACTGCCCCTTTGCTGCCTGGCTCCACGTGGCAGAGTGACCCTTTCAAAATCCAAGTTGGATCATTTAACTAACTCCATGGCTCAAAACCCCTGTGCTGGCTTCTCGCCTCAAATTAAAAGCCAAAGACTGCACAGAGGCCTGTGAGGCCCAACACGATCTGCCCCTTCACCACGCACCCCCCTCCCTCCCATCTCTTCCCCTCTCCTCCACACCTGCTCCATCCACTCTGGCGATGGCGGCTTTATTTTCCACAAAGATACGCCAGTCACACTCTTCCTCAAGGGTGCTGCCCCTGCCGACACCCCCCTCCCACGGCTGCACGGCCTCCTCCCTCCAGATCTCTGACAAAGGACACGTTGATTATGCCAGAGGTCTTCCCTGGACCGCTCTATGTTACGTGGCACACACCCCCAACCCCTCCCCCCATTTCCCTAACTACTCCCCTCGCTATCTTACCGCCATCCACATGCTGTGTTCACTTGCCACTTGAAGATGGCTTCCCTCACTAGAACGAAAAGCTGCCCAGGAGAGGATCCATCTATTTACATATCTGCAGCGCCAGAATACCGCCTGGCACATCGCAGAACTCGGTATTTGCTGCGCGAATGAAGGAATGAATGGTTGGCACTAACTGCAGGCCCTGCTACGCCGTGGCTTGTCTCTCCCCAACAAAACTGTTCTCTGGGAGGAAAGGCTACGTCCTGTCTTGTCTTCCCTCAGCGGAATGCAGTGGGATTCTCGACTGAGAAGAACCGCCCAAAATGTTACTAAGAGGAATCCCCGATAATAAGAAACACTTGATGGGAAAAATGACGTTGGATCCTCATTTGGGTGTGGCCAGAGTGTGCCCGTTCCCAAGGCTACTCTACCGGACAAACTTAGCGGTTTGAAATCACAGAAATGTTTCCTTTCGAACTTCTGAAGGCCGGAAGTCTAAAACCAGTTTCACTGGGCCAAAATCAAGGTGTCCACAGGGCCGCACCCCCCGCAGAGGCTCTAGAGGAGAATCTATCTGCCACATGCCTCCTCCGGCTTCTGGTGGCTGTGTGTGTCCCTCCAGCCCTGCCTCCCCACTCACACTGCCTTCCCTCTTTCTGTGGTGCCGCTCCGTCTTTAAGAATACCTGTGACTAGGGCGCTTGGGTGGCTCAGCTGGTTAAGCATCCGACTTCGGCTCAGATGATGATCTCACGGTTCGTGGGTACGGGCCCCACCTTGGGCTCTGTGCTGCCAGCTCAGAGCCTGGAGCCTGTTTCACATTCTGTGTCTCCTTCTCTCTCTGCCCCTCCCCCAACTTGTGTTCTGTCTCTCTCTCTCTCTCTCTCTTTCTCAAAAGTAAACATTTAAAAAAATTTTTTTTTTAAATTAAAAAAGCAAATACCTGTGACTGCACTTAGGGTCAACCCAGATAATGCAGATAATCTTCCCATCTCAAGATCCTTAATTAATCATATTTCGTGCCATACAGAGAAACATTTATGGGTTGCAGGATTAGGACATGCTACCTTTGTGGGCCACCATTCAGCTTAAGGAAGAAAGCATTGCTGGTAGCAATCGGTAAACTTCTCACGTGTCCCTACAAGCTCATTTGCCTGGTCTCTCACCAAAAGAAAATCACAACTTTAAGCAACAACAAAAAGCCACTTGGTCCATTGAAGGCATTTAAAAAATATCCAGAACAGAAGCTTACTGGATGAGTAACCACACTATGCGGGAAGACTAGAAAATCACTTTTTACTTCTTTTATCCTGGACTACTGCACACAATTTCTCTGCTGCTATCCTAAATGTGAATCAGGCTATGTTCGCTTCATACATGGAAACAATTAAGAAAGAAAGGAGGACTTGAATCACACCGACATAAGGGCCAGGAAGACTTTACCTCAAGTTAACAATGATTGTTTTCACAGTAAGAAGCACCGAGTTAACAATTTTCGTGCTTTCCTTTTCCAGAGAAGAGTACATTCTTTGTTTCTGAGAGAGTGAGAGGATGTGCACATGTGTGTGCGAGCAGGGGCAGAGACAGAGGATCCCAAGCAGGCTCCAGGCTGGGCTCAGTGTGGAGCCCAGAGCAGGGCTTAATCTCACAAACCATGAGACCGTGACCCGAGCCAAAATCAAGGGTTGGATGCTTCACTGACTGAGCCACCCAGGCGCCCCAGAGAAGGGTACATTTAAAATAAACATGTCTCTTTCGTGACTTTTCTAGAATTTTCTGGCACGATAATGACAAACTGACACTTATGCAGCACTTACAGTATGTCAGATGCTATGCTAAGCTCCTTGTACACATTACCTCATTTAATCCTCCCCCAAACTCAGGACCGGAGCACAGTCAGCACTCCCATTTATGGATGAGGAGAGTCAGGCTGCGGCTCACGCAGGAAGTGCGTGGAGAAGGTGGAACCGATCTCACATCTGTCCGGCTCTAAAGCCTGAGCTCTGCCACCAGACTGCTGCTGGGATACTTTCTCGTACTATTTTTACCTTGGTCACTTTTCAGTTTATTTTGTTTAGATTAAGCTATAAGTTTTTAAAGGGAAGCCAACGACTTTGGGTTCTGAACTATCTAATACAAGACAAACACTGGTATGTAAAAACTAAATGTGAGTGAGCTCTGGGCCCACTTTTGTAGACTGGCTGTGTCTCTGTCACCCAGGCACAGTAAGGGCAGACACTTACTTGTGTTCCACCAAATGGGCCCAAATCTTATGAGTAAGAAGTCTGGGCCTCTGCTCCATCCAGCTAGGACCAAGCAAGCAGGATGATTTAGATGTAACATTCTTTTTCCACCATTAACTCTAACTAAGAGGAGAAGCTAAGGGAAATGGAAAAAACACAAAAGAATGGAAAATCCAGAAACCACTGAAACCGACCACATGTTCCGTAAAGAGCTAAGGCCAACTGGGCAATGGAAAATCTAAAGATCATAAATGAAGGCACCATTATGAACAATGCTCCCCATCTGTTTTGCAGGGCATGGAAAAGACGGAATGTATCTCCAAACTTACACATATGAAGAGAATTGAGCGTTAAATGAGTATCACAGGACAATAACAAGCAGGGGGAAATATTTTGGCTGTGGGAAGAAATTCAAGAACTCCTATTCCTTGGGCACCTGGGTGGCTCAGTTGGTTCAGTGTCCAAGTTCGGTTCAGGTCATGATTTCATGGTTCGTGGGTTCGAGCCCTGCCATCAGGCTCTGTGCTGACGGCTTGGAGCCTGGGGCCTGCTTTGGATTCTGTGTCTCCCTCTCTCTCTGCCCCTCCCCGGCTCACGCTCTGTCTCTCTCTCTCTCCTTCAAAAATAAATAAACATTAAAAAAAAAAAAAAAATTTTTTTTAAAAAGTTCTTTTAAAAAAAAAAAAAAGAACTCCTGTTCCTTTGGACCACCCTCAGCGGATCTGTAACAACACAGACTTATTAGAAAGGCAAGCAAAACCACCTTGACTGAAGTCCCCCAGCCGATAATCAGCGTCACGCTGTCCTTCCAACAGAGGCTACAGGGATACATATCCGGGCGAAGACTTATGTCATCCCGGGGCACGTTGGTGATTCTCTGCTTTGAGGTGACGTCAAAAATCTTCACACCCTGGAAAATACAACAGCGTTAGGCATCCTCCACTTGGGAGAAGGAAAGGAAAGGAAAATTTAATAAAGCCACTGCCACACGCCACCCGTAACTGGCACCGCAAAATATTGACAGTGTTTATTGAGCACTGCTGGGAGCCACACTCCTCGTCCACGCAAACCCCAGGAGAGCCCACAAGAAAAGAAAACCTCTCCCCTTCTTTCTGGACAGAAGAGATTCTATTAGCAGATGGCTTCAGTGGCTCAAACACAAGGGTGAGACGCACAGATATCAAGCACTGCATTTCCAAAATGACAGACAAGTAACATTTCTAATTGTATTGTTCTGCTACAAAAATGGAAGTTTTTTTTTTTTTTAGAAAAGCTTTAAATCTAAAAAACCACTGTGTATAAGGAAAACTGCACCTGACATTTTAAAGCACTCAAATGGGAACATCAAGCAAGCAGCTAACTACAGCTAAACCAGGGGGGGAGGCTGGGTGGCTCAGTCAGTTAAGCGTCTGACTCTTGATTTCGGCTCAGATCATGATCTCATGGGTTGTGAGATCGAGCCCTATGTCTGTCACTGCACCAACATCATGGAGCCTATTTGGGATTCTCTCTCCCTCCTCTCTCTGCCCCTCCCCTGCTCATGTTCTAGCTCTCTCAAAGTAAATAAACAAATATCTAAAAAAAAAAAAAATTAAAAAACAAACAAACAGGTTTCTTTACCTTTATAATGACTCAGGAGAAATTTAAGAAAAGTCCTGAATAGCAAAGTAGATTCTGGGAGAACTGTACCATTGAAAACTGAATAGAACCAATTTATTAAGTTAAACCCTGGAATTCCAAAAGATAGGCCAGATGTCGAAAGCTAATTTTTAAACTTTCTACTTGCCCTAACTCATATTGAGTAAACTTTAAATAGGGCGTAACACCAAAAATTATAATCCACTTTTTAAAAGGCAGGCCTGATTTCTGCCTGTGATTATACTGGGAGGAAAATGAAATCAGCAATGTCCTGTACTTGTTTCATAGCAACTGTTCCTTGCCCTTGGCTAATAGGCAAATGGTGTTTTCAACACCGCATTCCCAACACAGCCCTTCAATTATTAAGACGCCTTTTCATTTTCTTGGCTATTCTCCATGCCTCGCGTTTCTTATTCCAAAGTCAAGTCCAGAATATGCTAAGAATCACTCTATTATGAAAGCCTAGAGCAATCTAGTGTCTTTAACCTTCCAGGTAGGATGGCAGTTGCCATTTTAGGTCTTAGAAAAGACCATGGCAGCAGAGGCATCTTTTTTCTTGGTCACAGCCCTCCTAATGTGGCTACTCTTCTGGCTTTGAAGAAGGATCTGGAAGATGAAGGTGTGCTTTTACCATATTATTGGCCCAAGCGATCAGATGGCCTCTCCACTTCACGCTCCGTATGTTCCCTTCCCCTTCGTGCAGAACACACGACTTCCATCTGCTCATCCAAGATCGTTCAAACAGCAGCAGCTATGGACAAATACAAAAACAGACTTTTAGAAACCAAGAAACATGGGGCGCCTGGGTGGCTCAGCTGCTTACGCTTCCAACTTCGGTTCAGGTCATGATCTCATGGTCCGTAGGTTCGAACCCCGCATGGGGCTCTGTGCTGACAACTCTGAGCCTGGAGCTGCTCCAGGTTCTGTGTCTCCCTCTCTCTGTGCCCCTCCCCCGCTCACACCTTGTCTCCTGCTCTTTCTAAAAGAAATAAACATTTAAAAAGAAAAAGAAAGAAAGAAACCGAGACACATATACAAGATTTCTTTACTGGCTTCTTGTTGACAGTTTGCTTTGCCTGTCCACGGAATATTGAAGTTACTACGAAGTTACGCCACTAGATGGCAGCAAAATACCAAAATTCATGGAGAAAAACACATTAGTCAGTCAAAAGATTTGTGTCACAGAAAGTTCTTCAAATATTGGCCAGAAATTAATTTATTTTGTAACTTGGGAAATCAAAACCTCATAATTTTTTCCTTGAAAGTAAGATATTAGTCACGGCTTAAACTGCAATCGTCAGAAGCAGCCTGTTTTTCATTTCACCCAAGAAAAAGAATTTAATAATGATGTTTGAACAGCAATTCATGTTATAAAATAAGACAAACTTGCTTTAGGATTAAACTTCTTTAAAAAGGTCATAGTTATCCAGGGTCTTTATTTTAAAGGGAAGAATCTATTTAAAAAAAAAAAAAAAAAAAAAGAAAAGAAAAGAAAAGAAATCTGCTTGTGTGGGGATGGGAAGTTCCTGGCTGGCTCAGTCAGGGGAACACGCAACTCTTAACCTTGGGGTTCCAAGTTCGAGTCCCACCTTGGGTATAGAGACTGCTTAAAAATAACATCTTTAAAAAAAATCTGCTGGATAAATTTTATTGCCAAATATAACTGGGTAAAACCTCTAAGACTGGTAAAGACGTAGTTCTAGTAATTCAAGCATTATTAAGGGCTACAATACTTTTTCCTTGATGTATCCAGTTTAAATCCCTTAAGACATTTACACAATATAACTTAATGTAAAATTTATATAATACATAATTGACAACATATAACTTCTGACATGAAATCCTGACGTAGATGTTTACCTTTTAAAAGAAATGCTGATGACAGATTCCATCACAGAAGTTTAAAAATTTCTTTCGAGTAATTTTCTGTTTACCTTAGTGTATTCTGTGTCCCTTCCCACCCTTAAGAAGGAGGAAAATAGGAAACAGGAGAAAGAGAGTAAGTTCACATTTCATTTATATTTGTTACATACCTTTCTCAATAGGCTCCTATACTCAGAAGGGGCACACAAACACACACCCCAAAACCTTAAAATCAGATAAGCGTCCATCTTCACAAACGTGCCAAGAACGGTCTCTTTAAAAAGACATAAATGTCTGAAGTTCTCTATTACCCATGCAAAAGAAAGGTGGCCTCGCACGGTCCACAGTGGAGACTGGAGGTAGGGCTTTTACTGACCACATGGGGTCTAATATTCCCATCAGATAGATACAGAAAAGCCTCCCCTAGGCTCCCAAAGATCTTCTCACCCATCCCGTCCTCTCCCAGTCCATGATCTAAGTAAGAAACCCCATCACCATGCCTCCCTGCTCCCAGTTAAAGACCCTGAGATCTGTCCTCTGTGATTCTGCCTCTTCCTCAGCCAGGATGTAAAAAAGAGCCGAGGAGGTCACTCGATGTGTTCAGGACTTTGTGACAGGGTTAAGTCTGGAATCTGAGAAAGGAGAAAGCCTGATCACATAGCTCCTGCTACACAGTCTGCTAAACACAGGCAGCTATGAACCATCATGTTAAACATGAGGAACTGAGATCACAATGCCTACCTTCCGTCTGTGGCCTGGTTCAGATGGAGGGGATTTTAAGCAGCGGGCTGAGCCCGGGGAGTACCCCATAACCACCTGCTGGAAGGAATGGCTGGCTGGATGACAAGGAGGAAAGTGGGGTGCAGGCGGCATCACAATGCTCTCCCTCCAATCTCACCCAGAAGTGACCGACGTGGCACGAAAGGGGGACAATCTGCACCTGTGCTAGGAAAACTCAACATGCCCCAAACTTTAAATTAAGATTTCTGTAAAGTATGACAGAAATTAGACCCCGGTGAAGGCCAGGATTTATCCCATTTCAAGAAAAAGCCCACTTGGGAAGCCGCTGGTAGGAGAGATACCAGCACACTCAGTGTATTGGGGTTGGGGGGACGGGGGTCACGGGGAAAATCTCACGCAGGGACACACAGGTCGCGGTTGACATTGGCAGTGGAACACAAGCAGCCACTCCTGCTGTCATCTGGGGACACAGCTGGGAAGAAGACAGCGATGCTGGCGACGGGGTGGGTGCCCACCCACGGCGGCGGGGCCATACGACAGGCGGGAACCACCTGCACAAACTTCAAGCTGCCTCAGTGAATACGAAGAGCAGGCTCTTAACGCATACGCCACTTCCCTGCTGCACCAATAATTACACCCTTTGGTAGCCACTTGCCCGACAGACAATCGGGTTCCAGTCCAGGCAGACAGGAAACCATAAAACTTCCTTCTCCTGCCACGTCCAGATTCAGACCAATTCTCGCAAAATCTAAGACGTTCACAGCGACTTCAACTGTGAACACTGGGTATAGACTTCTCCCAGTAACTATGGACGAGAAAAAACCCAACAAGATGGACAAATTCAGTACTCCAGGAAAGCAACAGGATTTGTCTAGGGAATAGGGGAAATGTCCCACTCCTGACTCCACACGAATGAGACTTTCCACCAGACAGACCAGGGCTTGAGAAGTAATTCTTCTTCTTCTCGGGTGACAACAAAATTGAGCAAATGAACACCCGAGGATAAGAAGAACAGAACGAAGTGGAAATAAAAAAAATAAATGCTCAATACCCTCGAGTAAGGGAGGAAATCAAACGGCGACCAGGGCACTCTGGAAACGAGAATACAACTACTGTGCTGTGAACCTGAACTTTAGGGGATGCTAAGTTGTAAGCAAGGGAAAGTCCATAGCTCTACAAGTCAGTCATTTGCACATCGGCAAAAACAGATGTGCACGCGCTAGGTCAATGACAAAAGCAGAAATATTTTACTAGCAGATATAATAGGGGAAGCCACCTAAATGTAAAGATACATTAAGTTCCTGGATAAGAAGACTCAAAATCCTCACTGAAGAGCTTAAGCCTTACTAGTTAATCTGCGATTTTCATGGAAGCACAAAGAAACCCCCAAAGGAATGATTTCTAGAACTTCCAAAATGCTATCAATTCATTTGAAGATATGTGAGAATAATAGGAATTTTTTTTTTTTTTTAAACTGGGCAACTTGTGGGTGGGAGAATGGGTGTTTTTATGGAATTCACACTCAAAACAGTATAGCAATGATCCTAGAACTGACAGACGAAGTAAAAAGAAAAGGAAGAACTGATAAAGATGAATCGAAACAAGGAGGTCAGACCCTGGGCGGGGGCCGGGTGCGCACATATGCACAGGGAACAGGGCGCCCTCAAACTACCCCGTGGTCATCTCACCCTGTTTCTGGAGGGTCCCTTAGCACTGGGGATTCAAAGCTTTAAAAAGGACCCCAAGAAGTTCATGCCTAGAAATTTCTGCTAAAAAGTGATCAGACAAGCGAATAAAGAAGTATGTCTAGTTCTTTGTAACAGCTAGAAATGCACTAACAACTGGGAAATGTTGGAGTAAATGTGGTGAAGCTAGATCACCAAAAAGTGTGTGTCCAGTTTTAAGTGATTTTATCGATGTACGCTTATTAATGTAAAAGGATGTTCAGGGCCGCCCATTAAATAAAAAAGCAGATTGCAAAACAGTATTAAACATGATGGCCCTTAAATACAAAATGAACGTGTATCCGTATATTAAAACTTGAAGGATACAATACAAAGTAATCCTAATTAATTCTAGAAACAGGTGATAGGAGATTTATATTATTTTTATTATTCTGCATAGAACATGTGAATTAATTTTATGTTAATACATATGGGGATGAAAATCCATTCTCTTATTTTTATAATCGGGATGATTTCACAGGTAACAGTTGAAGCGAAACAGCATCAACAATTCACTGAAACTCAGAGAAGGAAGGAATTTGGAGTCACACTGAGTATGTAGTAGAATTAATTCACATGAAGTGTACCTACTTTTTCAATGAGGCATTAACTTTAGGAAACTGTTCATGAGATCTCGTTGCAATTCCAACCAAGATCCAAACTCACTCCAGCGGAGCCCTCTGTTGCTGGTGGGTGTGTTTTGGCTTCTGGCAGGAAGCTGAGGCCTGCGGACAGGGGCCTTCCTTTGTCTCCTGCTCTAGCTCCAAGGCAAACCTCCAGCAGAGGGCAGGAAGGAAAGGAGAGAGGGGAGAATTCTGAATCCAGTTGGTCTCCAGGTTGAGTTGGAGTTTACGGAGTTCTAGTACGATAAACCTTGGGTACCCTGCTCTGACATGGGATCAAAGAAGCTTCTTTAATGATACTTTCATAGTGCAGATGGCACACGTCTGTGTTAACTGATGAGGGTTTCAAAAAAACAAAAAGAAGGGTGGCGGGGGAGGCTAATATACTACCTACCTTCTGTAAAGGAAACACATTTTAACTCATTTGCATTACAGTTTTAGACACGATTTGTGTTCTTTTCTGATGTTCCTCAAATAGCTCAGTTTCAATCATTTTCTATTTTGTGGATGAAAAATAATAAATGATCTGTAAACAAATGGCCTTAAATATATATTAGAGAAGATCATCATTTAGGATTCTTTTTTTTTTAATTTTTTAAGTTTATTTATTTTGAAAGATACAGAGACAGTAGGAGTAGGGGAGGTACAGAGAGAGAGAGAGAGAGAGAGAGAGACGTAGGGAAGGAGGGAGGGAGGGAGGGAGGGAGAGAGAGAGAGAGAGAGAGAGACACGGAGGGAGGGAGGGAGGGAGGGAGGGAGGGAGAGACAGAGAATAGATCCCAAGCAGGCTCTGCACTGTCAGCACAGAGCCCAATGCGGGGCTCGAACTCACAAAACCATGAGATATATCATGACCTGAGCCCAAACAGAGAGTCAGACGCTTAACCGACTGGGCCACCCAGGTGCCCCCTTAGGATTCTTTCATAAGTCCTCCTCATTTCTTGGTTCTGTATACATTTTAGGGTCAGGCTGGTTCTATCACAGATAACAAATACCATACTGTGTCTTGTTGGCTGGGATTTACATATTTACTTTTCATCTCCCCAGGGCACTGCAAATGCAGCAGGGAAGTGGCCACACATGTCCTGCTAGATGCACAGGGCAAAGTAAGTATTAGATAGCGAGCAGGCTTCCCGCGCCCTGCCAAGTTTGCCTGCCCTGTTGCCTATGCACACAATGTGTTTGCCGCAAGAGGAGGCTACCTACATCATCCCCCAAACCCTCCAGTTACTCAGCCCATCGTTAGTGATGTCCCTAAGCTGTTTTGGACACAATGGCATCTGCCCTAACTTCTCAAACCTAAAGGAAAGAACCCTGTGACCGACTGATACACAATGAATACAGCCTCGATGGAACAAGTACATCCCTTGAGGAAGGGCTCAGTTATCCTGACTCTGTGTCCTGCGCCTGACACGTCGGTCCTGTTCCCTTTGCTCAATGCCAAAAGACGGAATTTGTGCACCTCTGATCACAAATTTGGGAGGTACTTGTTTATGAAAGACAGCAAGCACGCAAGCGTGAGTCGGGGAGAGGGGTAGAGGGGGATGGGGGGGGGGGAGAGAGAGAGAGAGAGAGAGAGAGAGAGAGAGAGAGAGAGAGGGAGGAGAGGGAGAGAGAGAGAAAGAGGAGAGGGAGAGAGAATGAATGAATCCTGAGCAGGCTTCACGCTTGATGCAGAGCCCCGAGGCAGGGCTCAATCCCATGACCCTGGTGTCATGACCTGAGCTGAAATCAGGAGTCAGAAGTTCAACCAACTGGGCCACCCAGGCACCACTGGGAAGTACTTTTAAGGTTAGTCTTCCTCTTCAGTTCAGCTGACTGCAATTCCTTTATTTCAGGGATGCCACTTGGCTTCTCACTGGGTCGCAACAGTAAGGATCTGAAATGTGTCTGTGCCCTGCTAAGGCTCTCCCCATCACCGCCAGGCCCTCTTCTCCTGGTTGGCTAGCCCTGGCCTGCTTCTCTCCTCTGAGTTACCTCCCCTGGTCCTTGAAGCACTTATTTCTGCCTTCCATCTCCACTCTACTTTCTTCCTCACTCATGAGTCCTCATTTCCAATCCATACGTAGTATAAAACCTTAAATGGCAGCTAGTAATTTACGAAGCATTCCCATTACCGTACTTTGAAACTCTCCCAGTACAACTAGGCAGTACATGGGGATTTGATTTGGATTCTATAGGGTACAGGGTTTCATACAGGCCAGAAAAGGACCAGACTATCCACTCTCCATTTGCTTTTATAATCCTAATCTATGGGAATTTCAAGCAGAAACACACTGCCTGGCAGGAATGCCAAGGAAAGTTCTGCTTCCGTGATGTAAGGAAAGACAAGCTACTTTTCTTACAAATATTCTACACTAATTTAACTAAAGCAAAACTATCTGCCTGTATTTCACTGACATTTAATAAAATCCATTTCTTTCTTCTAGTCATAAAACTGCCTAGAGACCTACTGAGCATGAATGTTCTACAAAGCATTTTAGAGGGTGAGTCATCGAGTGAACTACCTTTAAAAGCAGCTGGTTAATTTATTTGGTTCATCTTCTGCATCCCATAATATTGAATTGTCATTAACACAATACTGAGAGCAATTTAAGCTCAATGGGAGCTAAGTACAAAGGAGAGGAAAAACTGTTTCCAAGAGGTCTCTTTTTTGTTGGAGAAAGTATTTTAGGGCTTTATTTCCCATAAATCCACATTCTGGCAGTCAGCACTCTCGGTACTTATATTTCAATAGGAGCCCTCACATCCTCAGCAATATACTTTATTCTCCTACGTTTTGTGCTGATAAATCTATCTAGTACTTTGTTACAGTACAGAGAGGTAAGGATGCACATCCTAGAATCTCCCACACACGGGGCGGGATTCCTATCGGGCTGTAATAAAGCCACCGATTCTGGCAACATAACACCCGTCATTACCCATCGCCCACTCTTCCCTGATGGAGGAAAAGGAGTGTGATTGGCCCCTTTTTAATCATCTTGTGATCTTTCAAGTATATAAATCACTTGACTCTTCAGGCTTCCTGAACACCAGCAGCAGTGCTTGCTTGGAGGCAGACGACGGTGCAGGGAAGAGTGGGCAGTGGGGGAAGCCCACGGGCAAGTCTTGGATGGCAGGTGCGTTCCTGCAGGAAAGACCAAGGCGCTTGGAGAAAACAGACTCCACAAAGATAAAATGCCCGATCACAGAGGGTGCTGGAGCTCGAGATAATAAAATTGAGGAATAAGGAAACAAAAGGAAAACTCAGCACGTTTAGGACATGCCAAATAAGACTGTCTCGGTAAAAATAGACAAAGGGCATAAGGATGGGCAGGACTTGTCACAGAAGGACTTAAAAATCCAAAGTTGGAAAAGATTAGGAATGAAATTCAAGAAAGCGGGGCGCCTGGGTGGCCAGTCAGTTGGGCATCCAACTTTGGCTCAAGTCATGATCTCACAGTTTGTGAGTTCGAGCCCTGCATTGGGCTCTGTGCCGACAGCTCCACGCCTGGAGCCTGCTTTGGATTCTGTGTCTCCCTCTCTCTCTGCCCCTCCCCCACTCATGCTCTGTCTGTCTGTCTCTCTCAGAAATATATAAACGTTAAAAAATTTTAATTCAAGAAGGCAAGTGAGAAAAAATTAGTGACCACAGAAAAGACCTGGGATGGTGTTTGGCTGCTGACAACAGAGAGGAGTCTTGAATCTGGATGGAGGTGGGAGAGACCACCTCCTTCTGGCTTTGGCTCAGTACCAAAGTTTCAAACACACAGCTTTTCCCAAACACCATCAAGAAAGAACATAAAGCATGTGTGAAGACAAGGAGAATTTCCCGAATACAGTATTGCTTAAATTCAGTGGTTATTTTCTGGACGAGTTATAATCCCTCAATCTCCTTTCCCTAGAGGTAATTTAACATGTTTAAAAGAGGATAAATACAGGCCAAAACTGCTACCACAGAAAGTCTCAGGACACAGATTTCCAGAGCTTGCTTGATGGACCACTTGCTTTCAAGCAATGTCTGAGTAAATACGATGCCAGTGCAACACAGGTTCTGGGCAAGCCCCGTGAAGTTAACCAACCCTGTGAAAAGTGTGCAGACAAAACAACGTTCTGAAACTTAAGAAATACCATATCAAGACAAAATAACCGTCAATTTAGTGACCGAGAACTCCAAGCTATGGGTTCAATGAGAGAAAAAGAAGCAAAACACCAGAGGTACCACTTAGGGGCAGTTTCCTTTATATTAAAAAACTGGTGACGACAGACAGATATAGATCTGTGTATCCACCTCCCCATCTATATGGGTTCAGCAATCGACTGTGGCCAGCACGTGAGGTAGGCTCCTACATAGACCAACAATCTTCAATTTCTGCCTATGCCGATGCACAACTGCAAGTATGATTTTAAAAGTGAACAAAGGATTTTTAAGCAATGTTACCACTTAAGTCTTCCATTATGAGTCCCATGGTGGTTCATGCCAAACGCCTCGGGTCTGTATTTCGGTTTGCGGCTGTCTGAGGATACATTTCCCAGGGCTGGGTTCAAGGTTGGACCCCGTCAACAGCAGAGGAAACACAAAAGTCATCCACTGGGTCATTAAACTTGAATTAATGGTCTGCGCGACGCACAAGAACCTCTGATGTTAACTATGCATAATCTCAATCACAGATGGCTGGAGGGAGAGCTTCGCGTGGTGCAGACAGGAAAAGGAAATACAAAACTGCCAAGCCTTGAGTAACAGAAAAAGTCACCCAAACACACACGTTCATGTATTTGAACAAGCACTTCACTCGATTCGAAGTAAAGCAAACAGGGAAGAAAAAAAATAAAGATCAGGAACACCATCGGAGAAGAAACCAAGTCAAATGAACTTGCCTTTAACAGAGCACGTTGGTCTGTCCTTGACAGCCTCCATGCACGTGGCAGAGTTGATGGTTTGAGGGCAGACTCACATCTGTGGAGGAGCCTGTATGTGTCCTCTTTTTACAGACTTCAGTGTCTACTCTACAGTCTCATTATGACTCCTACATAATGCCTCCCTGGGAACAAGAATAATTATTCCGGATTTAGCCAAAGTTGGAGAAAAGGCTGCAGGCTATTCAGTAAGCAGCAATAATTTGTGCTCAAACTGACAATAAATATCAAATGGACAGTCTTCATTGTCCTGGCTTCTATGGTAATATTAAAAGCTGCCCCAAGCAAAGAATACAGTCAGACAAATCATAAAGGAAGATGTGTAAGTGGCCAGTAAATAAAAATGTTCAGAATCGCTAATAATACAAAGAAGTTACAAAAGAGGACAATGGACTATCTTTCTTTGTGTATCAAAACGGGTAAAGACAGTGTGGTGAAACAGGTAGGTACCAGCCGGTGTAAATGGTATGTTTTCTGGAATGCACTTTTACTTGGTGATATGCATCTGAAGCCTAAAAAATCATCATGACCTGTGACTCAGTAATTCCCATCTTGGGAATCAGTGCTAGGCAAAAATTAAAAAGCATAGCCGAAGTTCATGCCCAAAGATTTCTCACTTCATTACAGCACGATTTATGATGGCCAGAAACTGGATACAACCTAATGGTCCAAGAGTATGAGAATGGTTAAGAAAAATTAAACCTATTCATAGGATGGAATATTATATAACCATTAAAGAATGCTTGACTTAAGATTAGACTTCAACAATGTAGGGAATTTCATATGATTTGCAATGTTAAGTTAAAAAAAGATCCAAAATAGTAGAGATATGCATTCTTTTATTATTGCTTTTTTTAAAAAAATATTTATTCTTGAGAGAGAGAGAGAGAGAGAGAGAGAACGTGAGCAGTGGAGGGGCAGAGAGAGAGAGGAAGACACAGAATCCGAAGCAGGTTCCAAGGCTCTGAGCTGTCAGCACAGACCAACTTTGGGCTCAAACTCACAAAAGGTGAGATCATGATCTGAACCAAAGTCAGACACTTAACTGACTGAGCCACCCAGGTGCCCCTATTACTTTTTCTTATTATAAAAGTAATGACTATTTTCTTCAAAAAAAAAAAAAAAAAAAAGCCAGAAAATGCCAATGAAGGCCAAAAAGAACATTTATAATCCTGCCCAGACATTGTTAATGTGAATATTACTAGTATTGCTAATAATTTCACATGTAGCTTTCCTACTGCTACAAAAAAAAAAAAAAAAAGAATCAGAGTATACATATATTTTTGTAAAGTACCTCAATAGAAGCAATCTAGCAAACATTGGGCATTTTAATTTTGCAACAGAGAGAAAAGCTGACATCCGGAGCCAGCCAGGCACTCATGGCTGGGCCCCGCGCTCTCTGGGTGAATGGGAACAATCTCACAGAACACCAACATCAGATCAGGCCTTATAACCATGAAAGATCAGGACAAAACCACAACGACTCCATAACCATGTCTGAACACAGACAAAGTAGGAACATTTTCCAACCACATCAGTGATCAAACGTGTCCCTATCCTGGCTAAAATGAGACGCTGCTGCTTCTTTACCAGTTACATTTTTAGCCTTGATTCTTTCCTCCTCCTAGATAAGATTTATTAACATACCCAATGGGAGAATGACTCTTGCTTCCTGACAGCATCCAATCTAGAGCGAAGCCCAGATCCCCTCTCACCAACCCCAGCCCTAGAATTCCTTCTTTCTGACACCCTCTTCCTCACAACCCACAGTCGTACACTTGGTTCCTCTGCTTGCAGGGCACTGACACAGCTCAGACACTATTGTTAGACATTTCTTTTGCTCCAATTTTCACTGTTACAAACATCAAAGAATCGAGGCTGAAACCGAATTGGAAAACTGAAAGGAAACAAACAACAGGGGGAGAAAATACAAAGGCAAAGGAATGCAAAATTACCCCAAAATTACAGGGATACATACATACATATATACATACACATTCTTCCCACCCAAAAGACTTAGAATCCTCCTTTTCCTACAAAATCACCATTCTGATTCATGGTCTAATGGTTTAGCTGCTTTCCACCAACAGCGTTCCTCCTATCTACTTTTGGAAATGCCCCCACCATTCTTAAAATCCAGGACTGTGTATTCACAGCTCCTAACGTGGACCATGACACAAAGTTGTGCTCAAGAAGCACATTCAAATCAAACAGTCCTGTGAAATGACTATGATTTACTTTGTACTGGTGACACCGACCCGCAGTAGTTGCAGTTATGACCCCTTGCTTTAATAGCCTGATCTTAAAAAAAGAAAAACAAACAAACAAACAAACAAACAAAGTTAATGACAGTGTTTGTACAGCTATATACAGAAGGAGAGGGACGGACAGACAACACCTCTCAGTGTTAACAACAGTCAACTGGTATTAAACCCTAGGAGAAAATGAGCAATCTGAAGTAGGAAATTATTCTTACAGAATCATTAACTATTCAAAATACTTAAGAAAAGTCACAGCGCTCTCAACATGCAAAGGAAGATATTTTCAGCAAGAAGCAAAAGATGGTTTGATTGCTCCAGGAAGACAGATGGTAAGCTTCACATCCGAATTCAGGGGGAGGCTGCAAACAATATGGAAATATTACATTGGGAAAAGTGAGCTGAATTCATTGAAGAAAAAAGGCTTCTATTGTCAACAGGCTTTTGATGGCTATGAAACAAGAGAAATCGCTGAAGAAATTAAAATTGCCATGGATCCATCCCAAAGACTTTGGGAATGCTTCATGTTGACATCAAAAAAGCAATTAGTATTTGAGACAAACAAACTTGACTTTTTAAAGCACTGAAGAATGTCTATTTTTGACACTGAACTGATTTCTCTTTTTAAGAACCGGATTTCTATTTGTGGCTTCAGCCAGTTCAGTACGTGAAGAAAAACCCACCCAAACACCTTTTGCAATATAGCTGTAACACAACTTGGTGTTACATACCTAAAAAATGTTTCTGAAGGTTATACTTGTGCTGTACTTCCTATTAATGGGTGGCTTTTAATCAATTTTGGTATTATTTAGGGCATGAAATGAATTTCTAGTAATGGAACCGCAATTTATACCCTAGTACTTGAAAAATGAAGATATCTCTGTATAATGGATCCACCTGCAACCACCAGGATGTAACGTTTGCATATAGAGCCATCTGACCACCTGTGAAGGATCATCCTGGAGATCCACTGGACAGCAGGCCAAGCAGGATAACTGACAGTCTAATCCCTTCTGGCCCCAAGAACCCCTGCTCCAACCTGAGCAGAAGACAGGAAACATGGAAGGAACCACCTCTCCATTTCACCTGGAGTGTTTCCCTGGGCTGTCAGGATTCTAAAAAGATCTGCATTAGTACAAAAGGGTCCTCTACTGAATCCCCTTCCAGAAAGGAGTCAGAGTGCAATCTGGGGGAAAAAAAAAAAAAAAAAAAAAGAATGCCATCTGAGTTTGCAGACCACTGTTGGAAACTTCCAGAAGTTAGCTGATGCTACCATCTCTGTCCTTCACGTAAAATCTGCCAGGAGCCTTCAGCCCTGAACAGTGAAGTGCTTCTCCTCATTTCACCGCACACAGACCCTTTCTTCGTTTGCTGACTGACATTTTCTAGCTTACAAAGCAACCTGTCCCTGCGGCCAGGTCCCTTCATTCCACCCTGCCGCCACGCCAAACAGCTGACTATCTCGTTTCTAAAAATGAGCTCGGCTGCAAACAGCATCGTGAAAATTTAATAATTTGTCAAAGCGGCAGAACCAACTATTACGAAGTGTTATTTCAGAGTTCAAAGGTAAAGGTCACAGGAAGCTAAAATTTATCTGCTGACAGAGAAAGCTGAGCAATTAAAAAAAAACACCCAGGTAAGAGCTGCTTGGCAGACTTATTTCTAAACTAGAAACCTCATTGCTATGCTCACGTATTGGAATTTTGGCGACACAAGAGGTTACACTTAAAAAAGAAATCCACAGGTTCACAAGTTTGAAAGCTCTCTCCCAATGGCACTTTTAAGAGATGTGCTTTTTCTTCTCCCCCGCCTTTTTTTTTCCCAACATGGAAACAAAACAGAATTTAGAATAAGCTTTTTATGCTCATGTGTCAAGCAGCAGAGTCCATAAATCCAGCTATGGCATTCAACTACTGAGAAGTTACCTTGAAAACCTAAAAATAAAAGTTTATGCCAGACAGAACTATCGCTTCCTCTTCCTAGTCCCTGGTGGATAAGGAGCTATCTCTAAAGACCTCAAAAGCTAGAACCTTAAAAAGGAAATATCAACAAATGTGTCAAACTACAGCCTCAAGTTTTTTTCTGCTACATTGCTGTTCTGCAGGGCCGTCCTGAACTGCACGTTCTAATTACTTGAAGAAACGTTTTTACAGGAATCAAGATTTTTAATAAAATCAGAACTAAAATATTACATGAGAAGTGTCTTCATTATTCTTACCAATGTCTCATTGTAGGGCTTCCACTTACTTAATTTCACTTCTCGAGTCTCCGTCCCACGCTCACCACTGTTTACGGAAGGTCTCAGGTGATTCCAAGATTCCTTTAGCTGTCAGTCTAAGGAAGATCAGGGTTCTTAAGGGTTAAGGACGCCTTTCCTCCACACTCCACCTTCATCCGGCTAGAATAATTTCTCTTTTAAAGGTGGAAGGTCATAACCTCTCAGTTACATGATACTTGTCTTTACTCTCTTTTCTCTCTATAGGATCTGCTATGTGTTCTAAACGGAGAGGTCTCAATATCTACAATATATGATCACTGCAAGGTCATCACCATTTGCTCAGTGCTGGACTCTTCAAACTTGCTCTGCTTAGTTTATGGTGCTAGTTGAAACTGCACTTGGAAAGATCAGAGTTGCAACTGGGCCAATGTTGTCCTGTTTTTCTCATTTTTCAAAGGTATAAAATGCCATAACTTGATTAAAAAAAAAAAAAAACAACAGATCCTTCTAAAAACTTGCCAACACTTTCAAAATGGAAATGATCATTTCATAGTAGTGCCCCCTTTTTTTTTTTAATTTTTTTTTACATTTGTTTATTTTTGAGAAACAGAGTAAGACAAAGCGTGAGTGGGGGAGGGGCAGAGAGAGAAAGAGACACAGAATCTGAAGCAGCTCTGAATAAGCGGTCAGCACAGAGCCTGATGCGGGGCTTGAACCCACTTACTGTGAGATCATGACCTGAGCCGAAGTCGGACGCTCAACCTACTGAGCCACCCAGGTGCCCCAATAGTGCCCCCTTTTTAATGTCACCTTCTCAAGGCCTTTTTCTTAGTTTTTAAAATCAAGGATATATTCTTTAATAAAATTAGAAATATTTCCTGAAATGTTTTCAACCTAATAAGTGTATTTTACAACAAAGCACACCAATGCCAAAACCATGCAGCATAAGGGATCTTAAAAATTGCATACCATGCACACAGAGGAGGAAATCCCTCTAGAGATTTCTGCAAACTGCACCAAAGTGGTGCACATTATGGAAATCCCTAGTTATTTAACTGTGTACAAAGATATCATTATAGTTTATTGAATAAACACTACTTTTTTACTGCTTAATACATATTTATATAAGAAACTTAAGGAATCCAGAGAAATCAGTCAATAGTGTGTATGTTACAAGTCCCTGAATGGAAGATACATTTACATAATAATGTTTAAGCCTCTAATATACATAGGAGAAATTATGATGGCTTTTTAAAGAGACAGAACTCAAAATCAAAATGTTTTAAGAGCAGCTAATTTGTTTATCATCTCATAAATAATCTCAGCAAAATTAGGGATTCTAAAACCTAAATTGGCACAAGGATAAATATACAGATTGATAAAACTCAGTCAAGAAATAAATTCTAACATTTATGGTTAACTGATTTTTGACAGAGGCCAAGACAACGGCAACAGAATAACTTTTTCAACAAACGAGGCTGGGACTACTGGACATCCATTTATTCGCAAATAAATGAATTTGGACCCCTACCTCCTACCATACATACAATTAACTCAAATTCTAGACCTAAATTTAAGAGTTAGAACTATGAAACTCTTAGGAAAAAAAAAAAACACAGGCATAAATCTTCATGACCTTGGATCAGGCAATAATTTCTTAGATACAACACCAAAAGCGTAAGTGTCAAAAACAAACAAACAAACAAAGTGTGTGTGTGTTGGGGGGGGGGCTAGTTAATGGAACTTCATAAAATCTAAACTTTGGTACCTCACAGGATGCCATCAGTAATGTGAAAAGACAGTTCATAGACTAGGAGAAAATATTTGCAAATCATATATCAAAATAAAGGACATGTATGAACAATACATAAAAATATTTTCTGCAAGTATACACAAAAACACATATCCCAATCAAAAAATGGGCAAAGAATCTAAAGAGAGAGTTCTCCAAAGAAGATATGCAAATGGACAAATAAGCACATGAAAACCATCAGTCATTAGGAAAATGGAAATCACAACAAAACAGTGACATACTACTTCACACCCAGTTGGCTAGAATCAAAAAGATAAAAGTGAATGTTGGTGAGAATGTGGAGAAACTGAAACCTTCATGTATTACTAATGAGAATGTAAAATGGTGCAGCCACTTTGGAAAAGTTGACAATCGAACTGTGCGCTTGAAACTGGTAATTTTATGGTATGCAAATTATATATCAATAAAGCTGTTAAAAACCTAAAACAAATTGATTAAATATCACTTACAATGGCATGTGTAATCATAGTATTCTTCACATCAAAATATAACATATACTTTTGTCAACCCCAATATACTGAGCCCTTGACACATTAACACTTTTAATTTAACACATTAACCATGATAGCCAAAGAGATGAACCAAACCCCTGATGTTCTTGCCTGCTCAGCATCTGGTAAATTCTAATTACACAGCCCATCACAGCCCAAATCACTCTATCTGCACTTGGAGGTTGGACTAGGGTGTCTGCAGGATGCTTACGTATCTACTCAAGGAGCTCTGGCCCAAACAGCCACAGTCACACTATCCTTCCTACAGATGCTAAGTAGAAGGATGAAGAGTATGTGATTGGCACAGTTCACCCAGGCATCCTGCAGGTTGGCAAAACACCCATGTAGCAAGACAACTGTGGCAGACTTGATGAGACCACAGGTATCCCTCACAGTATAAAAGCAACTATTAATTAAGCTTCACGAATAACCTGATCATTAAGTACACAAATTAACACAGAAAAATTCCACCTTCAGAGTTTGAGTCCTACAATTTGGACATCACCACTCCTATTATCTCTGATATGTTCTTTCATACCAAGACCTCCAAGAAATAGGAGACAAGTGTGAACTTCCTAACTCCTAAAATTGGAAACTGGAACACAAAATTGCATTCTACACTAGGAAAATACTCACGCCAAAGTGATTTATCAATTTTAAGTATCTGAGGGATTATTATTAAGAAGGCAGATGAAGCAGATTCTGCAGCCCCGGTCAAGCCTTCAGATGACAGGAGCCCCAGCCAAAATGCAGACTGAAGCCTAGGGAGAGAATCTGAGGCGGCACTACAGAAGTAAACCACTCTGATTTTTTCTGAACTGTGAGACAGTAAAAGTTTGTTGTTTTAAGCCATTTAAAAAACAAACACACAAAAGAATACTCAGCATTTTTTATCCCCACTGAGTTTTAAATACAAATGTGTGGGTTTAAATTATAGCTTAATGAATTTATGCTATATCTCACCTAAAAATTTTTAACTAGAGAAGTATTTCATAAAGAAATACTTTAATAGAGGAATTTTAAAGCTGCTCCTTCCTGAAGTCAGCAAAGACAAGTAAGATAGTTTTTTGTTTGTTTGTTTGCTTTGTTTTGTATTGTTCAGGAGTGAATCAGCTGCAGATCTAAGCTAAAGAATGTTAGATTAAATCCGTAATTCCCACCGGTTGATCCCATATTTTTATGTGAGGCTAATGAGGGTACAGCCTAAGGATAATGATGAACTGGAGAGGGCGGGAGCTGGCAAGCTGGCTGGCTCACAACCAGAAATCAGAGCTGGTGCAATGCCGGCTTCATGCGGTGGGATGGAATCGGGGATCTACGGGACCCGTCACTCGGCCACTATGATGAGCTAAAACCAGGGCTTGAGAAATGCTGGGTATGGACCAGGATGCTTTCCTGCCCTATCAGTCTAGGAAGCAGCAAAACCAGGGGAAAACAGCAGACAACTACCATGAAACTCTCAAAAAACCTCTGGTGGCTGTGCCTCACGGTGCCATTCCGTAGGCGTGCACTACAACGGAAATAACTGCAAGACTACCTTATCATCACTGAGCTCGAAACTGCGTATGAAGTTAATATTCACTGTTTCAGTACGATGACAGTGTTTTGTTATAAAAATGGTTAAAAAATACCACTGGTTAATAAAAACCAGAAGATGATTAACTTGATTTGTTCCATAAGCAGAAAGATTCTTTAATTTTAGAATTTACTATGTCTGTAAACAAACATGTAAACATATACAAGGATTATTTCACTCCCTTATTTTTAAAACAGCACTAAGATCATGAAATATGTCAGAAACAGGTCAGTAAAGAAATAGCCATAATTGTTCTAAAACTTTATCAAGGCCTGCTAGAGATTTCTACAATAAGTGGAAAAACATAAGTTTAATCGCTCTTTTGTTATTTTTTTTATATATATATATTTTTATCTTTGAGAAAGAGTGAGGGACAGATCGTGAGTAGGAGAAGGGCACAGAGAAACAGAGACAGAATCCGAAGCAGGTTCCAGGCTCTGAGCTGTCAGCACAGAGCCCGATGCGGGGCTCAAACCCACAAGCTGTGAGATCATGACCTGAGCTGAAGTCGGATGCTCAACCAACTGAGTCACCCAGGCGCCCCATTTCTTTTTGTTATTTTTAAATGCTACCTCCTTTTTTGTGGAAGGGACATTTCAAAGCACTAGGCAGTTCCAGTAACAGCTCTCTCTTTCCTTTTGTTTTTATGTTTATTTATTCACTTTTGAGAGGTGGGGGCAGAGAGAAAGAGAAGCCCAAGCAGGCTCTGCGCTGTCAGCACAGAGCCCAACATGGGGCCTGTGAGATCATGACCTGAGCAGAAATCAAGAGCTGGATGCTTAACTGACTGAGCCAGCCAGGCACCCCTTTTTTTTTCTTGCCCTTTACCTACTACAAAGGAGTATCGTGACAGGCATGAATCACATCTCCCCAGAGAGATGATGGGCTTAGAATTTCACCCCATTGGTCTTTCTCACAATTCCTCCTACTGAATAGTCAGATGTTAAAAATATTACAGATAAATTAAAAAGCACACAGAATCTCCACCCCCTACCCCAAGACGGCATGTGACGGTAGACCAAAGCATTTACCTTCTTCCCTCCAGTCACGAATTGCTTGCAGCTGGTCCTCACAAAATGCGGGTTCACAGCAATGATCTACAAGGAACAAGGACCCATCACTGGTTAAGGAGCCACTGTTAACGCACAGAATGAAAACCAACCCACAGAATGAAAACCCTTTATGTATTATAAGCAACAGGATCTAAAACTTATCCTGAGATCTAGGTAAGAAGTGGTCTCTTCAGGCAACAGTCTGCAACTGAGGACATCGGAGTTTTTGCTCTTCTGGAAAGCCAGGTGAAAGCTAAAAGACAGAAGTGAGTTCGTTCTAGTTTCTGGCTGCGCGAGGACTCTCTGAGTGCACATCTCCTCTTTAGGGTCAACCGAGGCAGCAAGAGCTCACAAATGTTTGTAACTGAACACCATGAGCTGAAGAAACCCAGAGAGAGAACCCAGCTGTCTCCTCGTTCGGGATGCCCACCAGTGATTTGAGGGAACCAAGTGGAACAGGTGGGGCAACGCAGCCTCAAAGGCATTTAGGGTCGTCACAGCAAGCCTCTGTCAGTGGGAGACAACGGGGCTGCAGGACCGCACTTACAGAGCTGACCGTGCAGGACATGCCCCTTTCCCTGCAGCCGAAGTTCCTCATTTGCTCTCCACTGAGCCAGTCCCCCAGTTAGCTTTTAACTGGATGAGATTTTGAATGATGGTTTCATCTTACTCAACGAGTATCAACTTTGTGTTTTTAGGGCCAGTCTCTACCCTGCGCTCTGCACTCACATCTCCAACACCTCCACACCGTTTCCACCAGATACACCGCGGTTATCTGAACTCAAGACCAAATTAGCAACGTCCTTATTCAAATCATCCCTTCTTGCAAGTGGTGGCATCGCCACACACCACGGCCAGAGCCAAGGGTCAGCTCCTCCCTCTCTCGTCACCCCATCCAACCCAACACGAAGGCTTGCGAAGTCTACCTCCTAAAGGCTTTCCGCCTTCACGTCTTCGACTCCACCTTGAACGCTCCTGACTGCTCCTGTCACTGAGACCCCGTGATGCCCTGTCTCCAGGACAGCATGAGCCTTCTAAATTGCCTTTTGCCTGCAATCCCTCTCCTGCTTAAATCACCCTTCACTCCGGCAGAGCTGCCTTCCTAAAACACACATCAGATCCTATCTCTCCTTTACCTGTTGATCAATAAGTGTTTGAATAAACAAGTGAAAACAACGAATGACCTCTTCCTTCAACAACTCTAATCGTCACTTTAAGGGCCATAACTGTTATCTAAGACTGTTCCTCCTGCCTCGCGCGCCTATCAGCCCTCCAATCTATACTGTATATAGTCGCCGTATTAATTTTCCTTAAGCTTAGCTCAGTTTATGTCACTTCTCTGCTCTTACACATTCAATAATTTCTCCTTATCTACCACACGGAGTCCAAATTCCTTCGCCTGAAAATACAGCCAGCCCCAATCTGCCTCTATGGCTCTCCTGCCAAGTCCGTGTTTTATGCGCCATCTAAACGAGGCCATTTTTGCCACTTCCTGAACACAACTTGAACTTTCTGCCCTCTCCGTTTGTATTATATCGTTCTTCCACATGGAAAGCCAGCTTCTCTGTCTGCCCTGTCCATTTCTTAAAGCTCACTCAAACATCACGCCCCCTGTGAAGCCATCACCGCCAAGAACAGCTAGAAGTAACTTCTCTCAGCTTTGGACTCCTTAATATTGTTTTTACCACTTTGGGTCATTAACGACAGACTGGGTGTTTGTATGTATCATCTCACTCACTACAAAAAAAAAAAAAAAAAAAATTCCTGAGGACAGCCTGAGATCACAGTCACATAAGACACATCCTATGCTCTTCTAATACCATCAAATAGTATCTAGTACATTCAAAGTGCTGAAGAGACGCTCGGTGATGAAATTGATGGGAGACAGATAGTGCTCAAAGTATTATAATCCTTACGGCTTTGTTGAGAAAATCCTTAGAAAAATTAAAACTTACTGAATACTTACTTTAATGGGACAGTCAAAAGTCTCATGAAATTCTTCTCCAGAATATAGTCCAAACACCTGCACCTAAAAAGTAAAATGGATCCGGTCAGTTCACCAGGACGGCAACAAAGAAGGCTGCTGAGTCAGTGAGAACACATACTATTGATTAACAAAAAGTAGAATATTTAATAATCTAGGGCCCTTGTGATCTCTATCAAATATCCAATGAAAACCATTCTATCAGGGTGGGAGTACTCCAACGCAATTAAGCTTTCATAAGCATCTCGTGGACACGGTTCCCTTTACTCACCACAAATTTAATTTATTAAAGGGATGCCAACTTTTAAAAATGAAATAGTTATGAATCATTTATTAATATTCTTTTATGAACTTCCATAGGCTATCCCTAAAGGAACTGTTTTCTTCCTTTTCCTGAAGGAAATAGGTGCTTCTTTTTTGAGTCATACATACATAAATCAAACATGCAGATCAATGTGGCAAGAGATTAGGTGATCTGCACTTCATTTATAATCTTATGTTGAATCTACTGAGAGTGTATAAATGTAAGATTTAAGTTTCTACTTATCACTGCCTCCCTTGAAGTTGCTCGAGACTACCGTACTTTATTCATACTTAATCTCCTTTCTGAGTGGTTTACTTAAAAACTGATTAATATCCATACCGCAAAGGGTGCGGATCACAAATTTACAGCTTGACAAATTTTTTCGACGTAAACATACCCCTCCAGACACCATCCAGATCAAGAGGCAGAGGCCAAGAAGCACTTTTGTGTTCCTTCCCATTTAGTAACACCTTCACAAATTAACCACTACCCTGAAATCTATCACCACAGAGAAGCTGTCCTGATGTTTCAAGTTTTTATAAATACAATCAAACTATTTCACTGGCTTCTTTCACTCAACATCTTCCTTGTAACATGTGTCCAGACTGTTGTGGATAGCAGTGCCTGGTTGTCTGCCATTGCCGTATAGTATTTCAATGTGTGAATACACCGCAATACATGTATCTACCATTTGTTGATCCTTTGGGTTGTGTCCAGATCGGGGCTATTATAAATAAGCTGCATGCAATGAACACTCTTTACAAATTTTTTGGTGCACTTAGGTACACATTTATGAAGGGTATACGTAAGTAGGAATGGAATTGTTGCCATAGGCTATGCATCTGTTCACTTTTAATAAACAGCCAAACCATTTCACAAAGTGGTTCTGATCAATTTACACTCTTACCAAACAGGGCTTAAGATTCCAGGAGCTCTCAAACACTTGGAGCTAACCGTTAGGGGCACTCAGAACTATTTCCCAACACTTGGGATGTGTGCACTCTGTCTCCAGTCTCTAGAAGAGTGGTATTATTTTTTTCTTTAATTTTGTAAGGACTCACTGGTGAAGCTATCTAGGTTGGATGGCTCTATGTGAGAAAATAATTACACATCCAAATGCTTAAACAGTGATAAAACTATTCAGACTTCTGATTTCTTGTTTTCATCTTAGTAAGTTGTGAGTGGTTCATTTTTGCAAGTTCAAAGAGGAAAACTTACGATATAATTATTGGAAACAAATTCATTCGGTAAGAGATAAAATTTTCAGGACACTCATTTTGGGCCTACTGTTTTTATAACCTGTGCCAAGTATGTTATTTGGGTTCCAACAACAGCATATGGTATGATATGACAGAGAGGGAATTGGATTTACCCTGAGGTAGTCCTTAGGATGCATTATTGACAGGATAAACGCAGGCAGGCCCCCCCCCACCACCTTACTTCTCATTGTTTAGAGGGAATCATCATTACTCCACAGTTAAGATCCCTGGAAACTAATGGCAAGACCCCACCCTAGATAAACCAAACAGTTCTGGTGGAGTGAAATGGTATTTTAAAAGGTCCACAACTGAAATTATGTACCTAGCACTGACAATCCTGCTCTGCCTCATTTGGTCCTTTAAGCAACACCATGAGGTATGGACTGCAAACACCATTATGCCTGCTTAACAGAGGAGTGTGCAGAAAAATAAGTGACTTGGCCAAGGCCACAAAGAACAAGATGAGTGTTTCATACCCTATTCTCTTACACACTAACATTATATGAGATAGCCTAAAATATGGAAATAAGAGATCTTTCTGCATAAAGTATAAGAAAAGTGGAACAGGAAAATACCATTCAAAAGCCTCAAATGTTTCCCAAACTTAAGTAAAGGTGAATGTCAGACTCTGAATTAGACAACTGTGATAAAAAGCTGAAACGAAACAGAGCAGACTTTTTATTCAAATGGATCAACTTCCTTGTGGCTACAACAGGCTAAAGGTGATTTTAAGAACAAAGGTTAGGGGACTTTTTTTTTTTTTTTCCTAATTTTTTAAATGTTTACTTATTTTTGAGAGACAGAGCAGGAGAGGGATAGAGAGAGAGGGAGACACAGAATCCGAAGCAGGCTCCAGGCTCTGAGCTGTCAGCACAGAGCCCGATGTGGGGCCCGAAACCAAGAAATGCAAGATTGTGACCTGAGCTGAAGTTAGACACATAACCAACTGAGCCCCTCAGGCGCCCCTAGGTGATTTTTACTGTGGGGAAAAAGGACATGAGATGTAAATAAATGATGTATGAACCCACTGAAAAAGATGGAGGCATCAGTAAATGAGAAGATAAATATCAGGACTGTGAATCTAATGGTGAAATAAGTGATGAATTACCAGGGATAAGTGCCCCTTTAAACATTAGGGACCAATACTGAAGATGTAATAGTAGACCAATAAGGGGTGGAATCAACAGAAAAGGGGTCAGACTAGAACTCTGGCGTCAGTCTCTACTGCTGTGTTTAACTGAATCATCTCTTGGTCAAATAACTGTATTTTCTCTTTCAGTATGGAAGAACACTGTAACTTCTTGAGACAAATCTCCTAACTTGATCGGGACAAGCAGGGTGATTTGTAAAACCCTCGATGTTTTGGTTCACTTCACTAATGTAACAAGCGAAACTCAGTCACAATTACACTACGATAGCCAATAAAATCCAAAACCGTTTTTACTCATTGTTTCTCTCTCCCTCTTGATTTATTTTGCCATCTTGTCTGTTAAATATCATACTCGCCTGTGAAAGGAACCTGTTCAATGTCTGCCTAGACAGTTTGGCTTTAAGGAAAATCTCATCCCAAATAAGGATCATAGAATTAAAGGTTAAAATTGCGGGGCTCCCTTTGAAAATGGTGTCCTTTGGGGCGCCTGGGTGGCTCAGTCAGTTGAGCGTCTGACTTCGGCTCAGGTCGTGATCTCACGGTCCATGAGTCTGAGCTCCGCATTGGGCTCTGGGCTGACAGCTCGGGGCCTGGAGCCTGCTTCAGATTCTGTGTGCGTGTGTGTGTCTCTCTCTCCCTCTCTCTCTCCCTCCCTCCCCCACTCATCTTCTGTCTCCCTCTCTGTCAAAAATAAACACTAAAAAAATTTTTTTAAAAAATGGTGTTCCCCAACAACCTCCCCCAACTAGTCACAAAAAATACCTAACGAAGAAAAACAAAGTTCTGAACACTTGGCTGTAGAGTCCATCTACTGCAGTCCTGGAAGAGTTCTCACTAACTCCAGACCACCTCTTTGGTGGCCGTATGAGGACCACAGAGGAGATGTGGTGTGTGTTTTACTGCCTGAAGTCAAGAAAGCCTATCCTCACGAATCGATAAGGAAGTTGTGTATTCTTCTCCACTCGAGCATGGAGTTCTACGGATCTGTCAACCAGAAAACAGGTGACAGCCCATCTGATGTAGGAGAACCACGAATGAGGTAGCCAGAGTATCAGACAACCTCCTGAGAAATGGCCTTTCTCAAACCCCAGGTTCCAAACAGTAACGGGTCAGGTTAGAACAGGGATGAACATGTAAGCTGCCATTTCATCTAGGGTGGTGGCTGAAGAGACCATCACAGAGGAGGTGGCTGGTTTTCACGTTCTCCACCCGCGGAGAGTGTCAGAGACCCGGGAGAGAGGACAGCAGAGGCTGTCGCTGGTGGGGCTGCCTTAAACTGACTCCCTCTGGTCAGAGGAAATCAAGCTCCTTCATGAGGCCCCTGTGCGGAGCTACCCAAAATGGTAACAGGCTGGGCTGAGAGCAATCAGACCCAGAACGTGTTTGCCAACCCACATTCAGAAAGAGCTCTTCTCCTCGTTCTGGGCTGGATAAACAAGTAATACAAAATGGACATGAGGTCTCTAAAAAGGATATCGAAGAATGCCATTCCAATGACTCGGAGGGAGATAAAGCATGCTTTTACAAGTGTTTACTAGTAACCAGCAAAGAAAGGAAACTACAAAACCATTGGGTGACTTCAATAAGAAGAAAAGGCCTTCATGAGTCTGGAGCGGAAAGACAGGATCATGAGAGCTAGCAATTATTACGTGTTTCTTCTGTTCCTGATAACTATTCCAAATGATTTATAGCTCATTTATTTCCAATCATCACTGAGGCAAGTGCCATGGTTATTCCCATTTTATAGACGGAAACAGGCTGAGGCACGGAGAGATGACAATAACTTACCTGCACTCACATGGCTACTATGTGACAGAATTCCATTCCTAACCATTAGACTGCACTGCCCGGCACCCTAAGACATACGACAAGTTGTAAATTTTTTTGTTTAATTAAATATATGTCTGGCTGATATGAAAATAGAGCTGGGAGCAAGAGAAAGATTTCAGGAAAATTAAAAATCCGAGATGGAACAAAACTCTACTCCCTAGGGCAAAATGGACAGTGGGATAAAAGCAAATCAGCAAAGGAAACAGACAAGAAAGTGTCCCCCACTCCAGAGAAGTGAGCAGGATAAAAATAATGAGAAATGAAAGCACACATGTGTGTGTGTCACACAATAGGACCGAATTTCCTTACAACCTGCATATTTTCAAAAGAAGGGTGAATAGTGTTTACCCAGTCACCCTCTTTCCTTGAAAAGTTCCGGTACAATAATGCAAGGAGGGGAAAAGGCCAGTCTACAGTGGGTTAAGGAGGAAATTAACCATTCACTAGAGTGCCTGGGTGGCTCAGTTGGTTGAACACCCAACTTTGGCTCGAGTCATGATCTCACGGTTCACGGGTTCGAGCCCCGCGTCAGGCTCTGTGCTGACAGCTCAGAGCCTAGAGCCTGCTTCGGACTCTGTGTCTCCCTCTCTCTCCGCCCCTCCCCCGCTCCCACTCTGTCTCTCTCTCTCTCTCTCTCTCAAAAACAAATGTTAAAAAAATTTTTTTTTAAATAAAATTAAAAAGGCATGCACGGTTAGCAATAAAAACAGTTAACATACACCTGGAGGGCTCGCCATATATCCAGCACCTCACAACATCCTCATGCAGACCTCCCGGTGTGCCCACTGCCCAGCTAAGGAAATGGAGGCACTGGGGGTGGGGTGGGGGGGGGTGGTGGGGGCAAGCAGTGAGCCCAGCCCAGTGCAGGGGAGCGGAAATCCCGCCCGGGCAGGCGGGATACAGAGCCATGCTCTCAGCCTCTGCATGGTAACTGCCTCCAGCCTAAGTATTATTGGGTTTCTTTGAAGAAATGAAAATAAATGGAACTGAAGCAATAATCAAAATCAGAACTGAAGTAAACTTTCCTGAAATGAAAACAATACTTCAGTATATGGATCACAAGGACTTACTGTGTTCCAGACAAAATTAATGAAAATAGACCCGAACAAGACATAACTTAGCAAACTGAACTACAAGGGCCGTATGCTGTTGTTTTATTGTTGTTATTATTATTAGTCTAAGCTCCAAGGCAGGACAAAAAAAAAAAAAAAATTAAAAAGGTTTCATGAAAGAACAAAAGTATGCTAGCCTCAGACACGTCCACAAAAATAAAGGTCAGACAAAAGGGAACAACATTTCCAAAATTTTAAGAGAAAGGATCTCTACCCTGCACTCTGTACTAAATTGATTCTAGTTTACGTATGAAGGCGACATATTTTTATCTAGGGGTCTTAGTACACTAAAGAAAGAAAAACCACAACAGCCATATAAAGATGCATTAGGTCTAGATATCTGCAGTTTATCTTCGTAATAACCTTTATCATCATTAGTTTTCATCATTACTAACCACTTTGCCAGATCATTCTATACTAGCTGCTCAATTTTCACAATACTGGCTAGCTTATATAAATTATGCATACCAGAAGATTTATTTTCAGTTTTATTAATGCTAATAAAACATACGTGAAAACTATTTTTAAAAAATGTATTCTGGGTTGGGGCACCTGGGTGGCTCAGTCGGTTAAGTGGCTGACTTTGATTCAGGTCATGATCTTGCGGTTCGCGAGTTCGAGTTTGGGCCCCGTGCTGACAGCGCAGAGCCTAGAGCCTGCTTCAGATTCTGTGTCTCTCTCTGTGCCCCTCCCCCACTCACGCTCACTCGCATGCTCTCTCTCAAAAACAAATGAAACATTAAAAAAAAATTTTTTTTCTTACTGTATCCTGGGTCAACACCAAAATAGGACAGTAAGGAATTGGACTCAAACGAAAAAGCAGCTATTTGCCAAGAAGTGCAGCAGATGGTATCTGAGGGTCATTATCCACCAGACAGAGTTAAAATCTCCCACTTTTCCACAAATAATAATTATTCAACATTTAAAGCTTCGAAAATTAGGGGCGCCTGGGTGGCTCGGTCGGTTAGGCGTCCGACTTCGGCTCAGGTCATGATCTCACAGTCCGTGAGTTCGAGCCCCGCGTCGGGCTCTGTGCTGACAGCTCAGAGCCTGGAGCCTGTTTCAGATTCTGTGTCTCCCTCTCTCTCTGCTCCTCCCCTGTTCATGCTCTGTCTCTCTCTGTCTCAAAGATAAATAAACGTTAAAAAAAAAAAATTAAAAAATAAAATAAATAAAACTTCGAAAATTCCTTGACAAAGTATTTTAATAAAAATCCTTTTTCAATTTGAAAAATGAATGTTCTCTTTCAACCAATTCAGTTCAATTAAATTGGCTGTCAGTCCACAAGGACTTTTTTGTTCTGTTTTCTTTAAGAGAATAAAATAAAGTTGACCTTTCTGTACAAATCCATGAATGTAAAAAGGTTTCAACAGTTTGGATCATTCTCAATTTCCATACATACCAACTCCTCCCTCAACGCTGACAATCTGGTGGACCACAGAATTTTAGAAAGTATTGCAAAATCTGACAGTGCTCTTTGGAAAGCAGAGGTTACCGATTACCATTTCAAAAGACTCTTTGGGCAACATTCAACTTAGACATGTAAAATGCATTCTTGGGGCTCCTGGGTGGCTCAGTCGGTTAAGCTACTGATTTTGGCTCAGGTCATTATCTCAGGGTTCGTGGGCTCTACCCCACATCGGGCTCTGTACTGACAGCTCAGAGCCTGGAACCTGCTTCGGATTCTGTGCCTCCCTCTCTCTCTGCCCCTCCCCCACTCATGATCTGTCTCCCTCTATCTCAAAAATAAATAAACATTAAAAAAATGTTAAATAAATAAATAAAAATAAAATGCATTCTTGTGGGAGGACTTCATTTTTCTCTTGTTAACAGATTAAACGGGTATAAATTTTTTAGATGGAGTACACGATCTTTCATCCACTCATATTAATGACCCACTGAATTTAGGTCATGTAAAAATACAAAATTAGGTTAGGAAATGCGTTCTACTCGGTCAGGATCATGTGAGATTCTGGAAGGACTCTTCATGTACTTTCTCCTGAAACTGTTATTTTAGAGAAGTAGCTTAAATACACCATGCATTAGAATTTTATCATTGCTGACCAACATTAGAAAAGACTTCCATCGACTGAAAAACAAAAAAGACATTCTTATAAGTGGAAAATCAATCACCACAGCCACTAAATGTCACAGCTCAACACCAGCAAGAGGCACTGATAATTGTTAGTTACACACCACACAAATGATGTATGTCCTCGGTTGAGGAAGTGGGTGCCAGGTTTTTAGAAAACTGTACATATATTGATTTTACATTTATTTAATGTGGCCATTGTAAGACACTTTATTCTTCTGATAAACTATGATTGCTTATCAAAAGATTCTATAATTCAAGAGAAACATTCATAACTTGTGTGGAAATGAAAACCACCGGCCCACAGAAATCATACCCACAAAATCCAATTTTGTGGATTTATGGCCGAAAGGCATTAAACTACTGTCTTGCAGGAACTGCAGACTAGTCACTGAAGTATAAGTGGCACAGGGATAATGATTAAGGTGACACGTTGCCCTGCCACAGCTGTTAATCAGCTTAATACTAGTTACATTATTGACATTCTTGTAATTACTTTTCCTCAGGCACATTTGTGCAAAATATATTTTACTTTAATTATGAGCAATCGGAAGCAGGTCCAATACCCAAAAAGAAGAGTCAAGGCTCTCCTAAGGCAGGGGTACAGTGAGCAGAAGGCTTTTCCAAGCGCCTGCAGTTAGGGGACATCCCAGCCCTCAGACACCTTCCGACACCAGGTCATGGTCATACCTTGCCGTCCTCGGAACACACACCCATGTGCTCTCCACTTTCATCCAGGCTAATCTGATTTATCTTCACAGGACTCTATCAAAAACAAACAAACAAACAAACATGTAAAACTTCAGGAAAATAATCCGTCAACAACCAAATACCTTGGCTCCTTGTAAACACTGAAATGATACAAATCATCTCTTAGCTTAGACGCAGGAGTGCAACACATATTTTGTTTTTGCAGGTGAAAATGGTGACATATAGCTTTGTTCTCACACATGGAAAAAGATCGCCTCGAAATTTTTTATTTCGCGTGCTTGAAGTCCCAGCTAAAATGTTATTTTTGTTACAGGTTACATGCCTTTTTATTTGTTCTATTTATTCCATACTCCTAAAATTCCTTCCCAACCAGATCCATTAAAAGAACACAACAAAAGCCAAAATAAAAAAATCAAGATGTAAAGAAAAATGTTCACCGTTTTAGTTCAGTTCATCAGTCACTCTATTTGTCCTTCTCTCACAAATCACTGAATCAACTTGGTATTCATACTTCATGCTTAGTAGTTTCTGGAGGGAAATCCACAGGGTATAGTTGATATTCCCTAATTTGTTCTCCTTATTCTTTCCAGTAATCTCAAATTTAAAAATTCTGTGAAGACCGAACGCAGGCATTCTATTTTGGATGTATTTTCCCAAGTGTAAACACCCAACCGAACTTTTATTTTTCACAGCTTTCTGGTTCTCTATGTAGACAGCTGTTTACTTACTAAAATATTCAGATAGGTGGATTTTCTAATAGAAGTCAAAATTGGTAAATGTTGGGGATGCCTGGGTGGCTCAGTCGGTTAAGCATTCGACTTCGGCTCAGGTCACGATCTCGCGGTTCGTGAGTTCGAGCCCTGCATCGGGCTCTGTGGAAGCTCAGAGCCTGAAGCCTCCTTCAGATTCTGTGTCTCCCTCTCTCTCTGCCCCTCCCTGGCTCATGCTCTGTTTCTCTTTCTCTCTCAAAAATAAACATTAAACATTTATTTAAAAAATTGGTTAATGTTGACAACATTAAACAATGGCCAGCTTTTGTTTTCCTTCTTAAATAACTGCAGTTTCCAGCTATTTTACCCAAAACATGATAGAACAAACTAACCATGGAAAGAAAAGTTGGCCTTCATCAGTTATGACAGAAATCTGCAGATTAGTTTTTTCAAGTCTCTAACCTTAAGATAAGTTGGCTTTTGGATAGGAGTAAATGGAAATATACAAAATGGGATGTTCTTTTCTCAGCGGAACGCATCTTGGAGCTAGTAAGCAAAGGTCAGGGCAGACCAACACTCCCAGATCTCGGAAGGCCACCCACTCACTGGCTGATGACAGTGAGAGAAACTCCCCCCATCCCAGGTGGAGACGGCAGACTCCACAATTTTTCCCCATCTCGATCACCACACAAGCAATACCCCTGTAAAATGTAATCTTTGAAAAACAACCTATCTCCTTAAAAGTTCCTAGAGTGTTAAAGAGGAAAAGACCTTGAAGACAGATTTGATCCCTCTGACAGGAACATAGACTGAAGCCCACGGATGAGAATCACAACAGAGAACGAGCCAGGGATCCGACCCTGAGAGCAGTGGACTGGCATCCTGTAAAGGGAATGCTGTCATGGGGAGCACTGAATATAGAAAAACAATCTTCTTCAGATAAGTGCTTTCCTCCTAGAGTATCTTCTGTTACCAGTTCCCTAATTCTCATCTTTTGATCATCAAACAACATTTTATTTTATTTTCCAAAGTTTGTTTATTTATTTTGGGGAACAGGCAGAGAGAGAGAGGGAGAGAGTCCCAAGCAGGCTCTGTGCTCAGCATGGAGCCCAACGTGAGGCTTAATCTCACGAACTGCGAGATCACGACCTGAGCTGAAATCAAGAGTTGGATGCTTTATCGACTGAGCCACCAGGTAGGTGCCCCTCACGAAACAACATTTTATATATTTTTGAATTTATCTTAGAGAGAGAGAGACAGAGGCAGTGAGAGGGAGACAGAGGATCCCAAGTAGGCTCTGTGCTCAAACTCACATACCGTCAGATCATGACCTGAGTCAGATGCTTAACCGACTGAACCACCCAGGCGCTCCACAAACAACATTTTAATACCCATTTTGTTCCTGGCAAATATAAACCCCACGTCCCTCTTACTGTAATTTAATTGGCAATTGGTTGTAATCTATCTCAAATTATAATTTAATAGGTGCATGAAGCCTTATCGACGCCAAGGTTTCCTGTCCTGTCCAAAACAGTAGTTCTCAGTGGCTGGGCAGAAACAAGCCAAACTTTTCATTACAACCTGTTTCTTCCTGAGTAGAATCCACAGTAGCAATATTACAGGGGAATCAGATCTACAAGGTATAAGGATCCTCTTTCCCTCACATCACCATTAGCAACAGAAATTTGTTCTTTTACTTTTCTGCCAATGATCAATATTCATTGATTTGTTTCCCCGACTGCTAATAAACTTAAGCATTTTTCTTAAGTCTGTCGGCCAATTAATGTGCTCAAGCAGCTTAGTTTGTTCACAGCTCTTACTCATTGTTCTATGAATATGTTTGTTGTTTTCTGGCTAATTTCCTTTTTATTTTTAGGGCATGAGGTCTGGGTACAATACCTCACCCAGACAGTGTATGTGGTTTCTCTCTTTTTTTTTTTTTCCTTTTCTTGCAAGATGGCTATTGTTTTATCCCTTATTTTAATGTCTAAGTGTTTAATCCTTTCAGGACTCATTTTCTTCCAAAAGGATATCCAGTTGGGCTGGCCCCATTAAATAATCCATCCTTCATCTGAAGAGAACTACGTCTGCCATACAATAAATATTTACAAACACCGAGATGACCTTGTGGGTTTTCAATTGTGGTCTCTTTTGTCCATTGCAAGATCAATCCATCACTGACCTATTTATAATATACATAGCATACCTAGCATGTTCTCCTATCTGGTAAGAGGCAAGACCTAGTCACAATTCTTCGCACTTTCCTTGGCTTTTCCCAACTTCCATGTGAAGTTTAAGATGAAATGACCCTCATGTTACTAAACAGAGTGGTCACTGTTCGTGCCTAGCTTACTTTACCTCATGAGAGCATGTGACACTGCTGATAACTCTCTTTACTTCCAGGAAACCATACTTGTCTGGTTTTCCTTCTAAATTTCTAGCTCTGACGCTCTCAGCACAGAGCTCGCTTCAAATACTGTCCCCACTGCCCCCTCTCAGACCCTCCCCACACTGGCTCGCTTGCTGTCTCTCAAAAATTAACAAACGTTAAAAAAAAATTTTTTTTTTGCTCCCATCTTTGTCTCCCAATCTCCTGATTTCTGTATTTCACGGTTCAGTCTGTGCAGCTCTTCTCTCTGACATATCTTTGTTCCTTTGGTTATTTCCTTCCCAGCCATGAACTGACTCCTGAATTTTATCTCTAGACTGGGCCTCTCCCTACCTCAGACCAATATATACAATTGCCTATTTTATAGATGGACTTGGATGCCTAACAGGCATGTCAACTAAAGCGTATCCAAACCCAAGATCCTGATACTCTCTTAGAAAAGGGCCCTTCTTAACGCTTTTCTCACTTCAGTCAAGGACTACTACATTCTTCTGGCTGTCAGGACAAAAAACCTTGGAGCCATTCTTGACTTCTGTCTTCCTTTCACACACTACTGTGTATCTGTCGGCACAATTCTTACCATCTCTTATACCAAATTTACCCAGACTTTGACCACACTCACCAGCCCTACAGCTGCCATCCTGGGCCAAGCCACCATCATTCTTGTCTGGATTATCCTAACAGTCTCCTAACTGGTCGACATGCTTCTCCCCTAACTCTCCCAGAAGTCTGTTCTCAAAGAGTCAGCAGAGAGCTATTGTTCACGGGTGATCAGATAATGTCATTCCTTTGTTTAACCTCCCCCCATGGCCTCCCATCTCAGGATGAACCCGAAGTTTTTACTATGACCCGAGAGTCCTAAACAGTCTGGCCCAGCCCTGCCTCCAACTCCCGCCCCCCACATCTACTCTCTGCCTTGTTCTCTCTCCTCTAGCCACGATGACCTTCTTGCTGTTTTCCAGACTTCGAGCCTTTGTGCTTGTTTGACCACTTCCAGAACGTGTTTCCGCCAAATCTTCACTCGTAGTCACCTCCTCAGGGACACCTGGCCAGTGATATAAAATTCCAATGTTCACCTGAACATTGCAACTGCTTCACTGCTTGGTGCCCCCTGTAGCTCTCACCACTATCTACCTTACTATGTAGTTTTACTCACTCACTACAATATTAAATACATGAGGGACAGTTTGAAGAAAAAAAAACTCCAATCACAAATTCTTCCAGAGAACAGAATGTATGTTTCCCAAATCATTTCACCAAGCCAGCATAACCTTATAATAACAAAGCTCAACAAGGATATTAAGAGAAAGGAAAAGTACAAGGGAATCTCAGTCATGAGCATGAATGAAACAACCTAAAGAAAATATTAGTAAGATCAGCATATATAGAAAAAACATGTTTATTCCAGAAATACTAAGGCTGGTATAACATAGGGAAATTAATGTTACAATTTTCTGCATTAATAAAGTAAATGAGGGGGTGCCTGGGTGGCTCAGTCAGTTGGGCGTCCAACTTTGACTCAGGTCATGGTCTCGCGGTTTGTGAGTTTGAGCCCCACGTTGGGCTCTGTGCTGACAGCTCAGAGCCTGGAGCCTGCTTCAGATTCTGTGTCTCCCTCTCTCTCTGCCTCTCCCCCACTCACGCTCTTTAGCTCTAAAAATAAACATTAAAATTTTTTTAAAAAACAGCAGGGAAATGAGGAAATGATCAAAAGATCACCTCAATAGATGCAAAAGTGATCAAATTCAACACTCGTTCATGGTAAAAACTCTTGGCATAATAAAAGAAAAATTCCTCATTCTTATTTAATGGTGAAATGTTGAAAACTTTCCCTTTGATATCTTTACAGTATTGACCCTTCTAATCCATAAACCTGGAGCATTTCTCCATTTATAGACCTTCTTTAACGTCTCTAAGTAAATTCTGATACTTTTGTTGTATTCTGGGAGTAGCAACGTCAGTGAGCACCCTTTTCTCATTCCTGATATGTATAATAGGACTCCATTTACACAACATACAAAAATAGGCAAGGGGCACCTGGGTGGCTCAGTCAGTTAAGTGTCCAACTCTTGGAGCCCGCTTGGGATTCTCTGTCTCCCTGTCTCTCCCCAGCTCATACTCTCTCAAAAAAATAAATAAACCAACAAAATTCCAAGATAGCGTACAGGTAGTACACATAGAGGACAGAAAATGACAAAGTAAAGCGAAGCATTTTTAACTATAAAGGTCAGTGCAGTGGGGTCCCTCTAAGGGAACTGAAAGGGGAGCCGTGGAGAGGAGGTAGGTCATATGGTCTATTCTCCAGAATGTTAGTTATGTGATTGTTTGCTTTATAACTATTTGTTTCACTGCACATTTTATGTGCTTTGTAAAGCTCTACTTCACAATAAAAATAAGCATTACAAAATTTAAAATAAAATTACGAAGAACTTGCCCATGAAAACGTCTGGGGTCAATACCATCAAAGATTTATTTCTTAGATTATGTTCTGCTCCTCGTGACTGTCAAGCAACTCAAAAGTTCTTCTATTCCGGTCATCTAGATTTTTCCCAGAAAATACTGCATTTCATATTGCTAGTGATGAAATTTTTTTTATTTTTACCTTTTCTTCTTTTCATATTGCAATAACACTAGTGACATTACTATGACCACTACTGCTAACATTTACTATATGCTTATCATGCATCAGGCTCTAAGAGTTTTATACATATACCACTTAGTCCTCACGCAATTCGAAGAGGTAGCTACTATTTTTCCTATTTGCAAATATGAAAAAATAATTTTAATGTTTTCTACTTTATTAACTTCTATGTATTCTATATTTACTTTCCCTTTTGGTCTTAGAACAATTGTCTTGACCTTATTGTAATTCCCTGACATTAGTAAATAGTGCATTAGTTGTTACTGCTCGTCTGTTAATCATAAAATAACCATACATTCAGCATTTGCCTTTGAGTATACCAACTGGCCAGAGCCCAGAAAATAATACAGAATTACAGTAATTATTTCCTCTTTGGGAAAAATAACACTTTATTTTGTTTTATTTCATTTCTAAGGATGGTGACAGTATTATCTGCTTATTTGTCTAGTTATTAATAAAGCTCTAGTATAACTACAATTGTGGTCAGAAATACGGTTTATGTAACTTTTTTTTAGTTGTTTACTCTTTGAAACTTAAGATATCGTATCAGGGGTGCCTGGGTATAGCTCAGTCAGTTAAGGGTCTGACTATTGGTTTTGGCTCAGGTCATGATCTTATAGTTCATGAGGTCTGCTGTCAGTGCAGAGCCTGCTTGAGATTCTCTCTCTCTCTCTCTCTCTCTCTCTCTCTCTCTCTGTGCCTCCCCAGCTCACACACATGCATTTTTTTTCTCTCTCTCAAAATAAATAAACATTAAAAAGTGGTATTTCAAAGTAACTCCTATTTGTGGTTCAAAATACACATTTTTAAATCGTATTATTTTCTATATACTCTTATTTACTTTTTTCTTCTTGATCAAAGACTGACAGAAACAAGTTTAAACAACGTCCCACTACGATGGCAGTTCTGTCCATTTCTCCCTGCATTTCAAGTAAAGTTTGCTCTAGATATTAGATGCCCTGTAATTTGGCACAAAGGTATGATTGTTAGAGTTTCCTTTTACCTTTACATGTAATCAATAGGATACAGGGTCTCCTAGCGAATATGCTCTTTCGCCTTCAACTCTACTTTTCCCTCACATTTTTATTGTCAACATGCTTAATATTTATTTCAAACATCAAAGCTGAGGCTATTTTTAAGTTAACAGTGAAGTATTTTGTACTTTTTAGAAGTGTGTTTCCCCATTCCATTGTTACTCTTGTTACACTCCTCAAATTCTTTTCTCTTGCCTGTCTAGGATGAACTTAAATGCTGTTCATTCTGTCTGTATCCCGTTAGTGATTATCTTTAAATTTTTAGAAATTATACTTTACCTCTCACTTCAAATCAATGCAACTGTATACACTGGCTCATTTAGAAGATGAGGTATTTACCACATGTTTATTTCCTACCTCCTTCCTTTCCCTATTTCAAAGTGAAAGAAGAAATATTTTCTATTTCCTAAGTCACTTCAAACAGAATTGGAGACAAAGTCTAGTTAATACATTGGTAAAATTTATAATCTTAAACTGTTAAGTTCTAAGTCTGAATCTAGAGGAAGAAACTGTTGAACTAGTGGGATGGCCATAATTTTAAAACTGATTCAAGAGACGTCAGGTAAGGATTAGGAATATTTACCTCTTGTGTACACTTAAATATTTTCTTTAGGTTTTGAAAATATTTGGATTTTTTTACTCATGTAAATCAAGTAAAGTCAACTCACAAAAAAAATAGTACAAATTATAGGTAGACAACAAGAGTCAACCTCAGTAATAACGAATACATAAAAATAGGAGATATTTTGTCTATGGAACCAGCAAAGATTGTTTATCCAGTTTTGGCAAAGCAACCCCAAAACAGACACTCTTCATACCCTATCGGTGTAGAGCCAAATCTGGAGAAACTTTCCTAAGGATCATTTGGCATTGTGTGTCAAAATTCTTTAAAATGTGTATTGCGGGGCGCCTGGGTGGGTTGGTCGGTTAAGCGTCTGACTTTGGCTCAGGTCATGATCTCATGGTCCGTGAGTTCGAGCCCGGCGTCGGGCTCTGTGCTGACAGCTCAGAGCCTGGAGCCTGTTTCAGATTCTGTGTCTCCCTCTCTCTCTGCCCCTCCCCTGTTCATGCTCTGTCTCTCTCTGTCTCAAAAATAAATAAACGTTAAAAAAAAAAAAATTAAAATGTGTATTGCCTGTTTTACATAAGAAGTAGTAAGGTTATTTTGCAAAGATGCTTTCCACGGCAGGTTTCTTTCTTAAGGCACTAAGAAATAGAAATGATCCAAACTTCTAAAAGCAAGGAATGTAAATGATGAAAATTAAAAGAACAACAACAAAAAACAACGAAGCTTAAAAAACGTATTATGTAGTAAAGAATTTGACTTTCTCCAAAGAGAAGTCAGTCCTTTGCCCTTGGCTTCCGGGAGATAATCTGTCACACCTGCACACCTGATAGGGATGCCTTTGTTAAAGGCTAAAAACCCGACAGTCTTTCAGTGGACCATGCCAGAAAGACTAACCCTGTGATTTCGGGTGGGGGCTTTGGGTCACAGGGTATCAACCAACCCGGAAGCTGAATTCAAGCATGTGGACAACCCAGTAACCAATGATGCCTACGTAGCAGATTCCCAGTAAAAACCCTGAACACCAGTGTGAGCTTCCCTGGTTGTCAAATACCTATGCCAGGGTGGTAACATGTCCTGAGGACAATGGGATCTTGTATCCTAGGGTCTGCCCTATGTGTCTCTTACCTGAGCTGATTTTTTTTGACTGTATCCTTTCTTTGTAATAAAGTGTGAGTATAATAACTTTCAGTGAGTTCTGTGAGGCCTCTAACTAATCATCAATCAGGAGGATGGAATGGAGAACCTCCCAGATCTTGTACCTGGTGTTAGAAGTCTGCAGCAGACTCACTCATCTGGAAGACTATGCCCTCAACTCAAACAATCTGGCTAGCTCTGATGAGACACGAGCCAATGTTTATAAATATGACTATACCGACAAGTATTTGTACATAATATATGTGATTGGAAGTAGATACTCCAAAATATTAGCACTGGTCATATCTGGGTGCTGAGATCCTATTATTGTTTAGATTGTCCTTTCCTATGTTTTGCTAGTTTTCTACAAACATATATTTATTTTGTTTGTAATTCAAAGATAAATATTTTTAAATGATCATGTAATCAGTTCATTCACTTAAAACCAAAAAGATGCCAAAATGGTAAAGCCATCACACCTGCAGCATCTATTTTTATCTAAAGAGACAACTATCATCACTGTGCCCGTCGGTTTCTATTCATAGTTCCATAATATTTGATAAAGAATAGCAGGATTTCAACATTACAGCTGTCAACCAATTAGTACAAGTAACGGATCTGGCATCTATGAACATGTCTCACAGAAACAGGGACAAATGCCTCACACATATGTACCATTTCTGTATACTTGAAATAAAGGGAAAAACAGAAAGGGTACAGGAGGGGGAAACAGAGTACAAGATTCTTTTTCAATATGGAATTTTCTAATTGCCTGTTATACACACAGATTTTGGGGGTGGGCAGATGAGGGGGGTATCTGCCAAGATGGGATACTGAAGTAGATGTAGACAAGAAAAAGGGACCGAGGGGGGAGGGGGGGTGGGGAAGACCAGAGAAGAATGGCCTCAGCTGTATTTTCCATTAGCTACAATTTTATTCCTAATGGAGACATGTTTGGAATTCTGGACAATATAAGTGAGTTTGTTCAAAAATCAATAATGTCAAGCTGACACTATAGAACATACAAAAATGTTTCCTTAATGGAACCAAAAAAAAAAAGAAGCCTGAGTAAGCAGGAGGGGGCGAGGACCAGCATACCCCTTCTAAGCCCAAGTCCACTACAGGTGGCCTCAAGTTCTTAAATTTAAAGAAAAGGCAAAATCACCAACACGTACACCTCATGTGATAATCAATCACCTAATGTAAAATGCTGGAAATAAATACACTTAGTATGGATTATGTCAGCTCTTCAATTAGGAATAAATTCACGGTCATTTCGAAAGCTGCCTTTAATGGTGTTCTTTGTGGCAACTTCTTTTCCCCCGACACTCCTCATCACCCCACCTGAAGCTATCGGTCCCCCAACAGTGAACCTAAGAAATCAATCTGCTAATGTATAATTTGTAAGGCTCCTCTGACTAACAAATGGATAATTGATTCCTTCACAAATGCTGCGTCCCCATGGACACGGAGTGGAATGAATAAGAACCAGAAGATGGATTTCATTTTCGTTCTCTGAGATCCGCTAGTTAGCAATCCCAACATCCACATGGTTGCCCATGCAGGTTCATGCTCTTTAGTCACAGTTAGCAAGCAAGCTGCCCTTACATTACATGTGTGAAAAGCAGACGCCTATTCTTTCATACTCGGGAAAAGCTCTTTTTACTGCTTATTTTACCCTCCCCCGATGATACACCCTGAGGTGAGCAAGACCTCCAGCTGGATTTAAGAAGTCTCTGAAAAATACACCTCCTTGTGGGTTTTCTACAAATCTGCAAAACAAACATTTATTTTCTCGCTGACTTATTCTATGGCCAGAACAACCTAACCTTTAACTATAAACCCTCAAATTTTCTCCGTGGCTCTAAGATTTCATCTCTGGTTTTCAGTACTCAGTATCAGGCTTGAGTGGCTAAAGAGCTGATGGTCCACATCTGGCAGTCATTTCCCTGTGATACTGACTACATTTTACTGTTCAAATGAGTATGCAAGAAAACTGTATTCTTGTGAGGTTTTTATTTATTTTTATTGATTTTTTTAAATTTTTATTTATTTCTGACAGAGAGAGAGAGAGAGAGAGAGAGAGAGAGAGAGAGAGAGAGAGAGAGGCGGAGCATGAGTGGGGGAGGGGCAGACAGAGAGGGAGACACAGAATCTGAAGCAGGCTCCAGGCTCTGAGCTGTCACCACAGAGCCCGACACGGGGCTCAAACCCACGAACCGTGAGATCATGACCTGAGCCGAAGTCAGACGTTTAACCGACTGAGCCACCCAGGCGCCCCTCTTGTGAGGTTTTAAAGATGATCCTACCTCTCTAAGATTTAATAACTACATTAATTTGAGGCTCTTGATGTGATAATCCAGCTTTTAACAGAAGCTGCTGTTTCTGCAGATGGAAAAAGCTCCATCACAACAATTCATTCCAACTTGAGAAATAATTAGAACACGTAAAAACCTACAAAGTCATTATTCTCCACTTTGAATAAATGGGGGGGGGGGGAGAGAAGGGGTAAGTGGTGAAAGGAGGCACAGCTGCGTAAAAGTGACGTTTCAAATTTTGTATGATGATGTGGCTGAAATATTCCTTATTCTACAAACAAGACAACTGATCATCAGTTAAAAATTTATATACTTTCAAAAATACATTCTTTTTCATGTGAATAGAAAAAAACATTCCTAAACTTTATATGGAACCACAAAAGCCTCTAAATAACCAATGCAATCTTGAGGAAGAAAAAGCTGGAGGCATCATACTTCCTGATTTCAAACTATATTACAAAGCTATAATGGTCAAAACAGGATTACGGTACTGACATAAACACAGGCACACAATGCAATGCGACAGAATCAAGAGGCCAGAAATAAACCCATGCGTATATGGTCACCTAGTATTGTTTCAAGAATACTCAAAGAGGAAAGGATAGTCTCCTTAACAAATGGTAGGGAAATTCATATTCATATGTAAATAATGAAATCGGACCCCTATCTCACATCACTCACAACAATTAACTCGAAATGAATTAAGAACTTAAAGGTAAGCTAGGAAACCCTAAAACCCCTAGAAGAAAACATAGGGGGAAAACATAGATCCCTGACAGTCTTAGCAATGATTTTTTTTATATAGGACGACAAAAGTACAAGTAACAGAACCACAAATCAATAAGCAGAACTACATCAGATTAAAAAGCTTCTGTACAGCAAAGCAATGGTCACCAAAACGATCAGCCTGAAGAATGGAAGGCAATATTTACAAACCACATACCTGATAAGGGGGTTAATACTCAAAATATATAAGGAATTCATACAACTCAACAGCAAGAAAATAATCTGACTTTAAAATGGGCAGAGGACTTGAACTGACATTTCTCCAAAGACCTACAAAGGGCCATCAGGTACGTGAAGGGTGCTCACCATCGCTAATCACCACGGAAATGCAACTCAAAACCACAGTGAGTTAGGACAGCTATTACATTACGTTATTATATTATATTATATTATATTATATTATATTATATTATATTATAAGAGATACCAAATGCCCAGCAAGCATACGGAGAAAAGGGAACCTTAGGGCACTGTTGGTGGGAATGTAAACTGGTACAGTTTCTACAGAAAACAGTGTGGGAATTCCACAAAAACTTAACACCAGAATTGCCACATGGTCCAGCAATCTCACTTCTGGGTATATATCCAAAGGAAATGAATCAGGACCTCCAAGGGATCTATACCCCCACGTTCACTGCAGTATTATTCATAACAGACAGGATATGGGAACAACCTTAGTGTTCACTGACACATACATGAATGGATAAGGAAAATGTGGTGTGTATATATATAGATCATTATCCATCCATTAAAAAAAAAAATCCTGCTGGGGCACTTGGGTGGCTCAATTGGTTAAGCGTCCAACTGTTGATTTCAGCTCAGGTCATGATCTCCTGGTTCATGGGATCGAGCCCCACATAGGGCTCTGTGCTGACCGCATGGAGACTGCTTGGGATTCTCTCTCTCCCTCTCTCTCTCTGCCCTTCCCTTGCTCGCGCTCTCTCTGAAAATAAACACACGTTAAAAAAAAAAAAAATCCTGCTGTTTACAATGGCACAGATGGACCTTGAGGGCATAACGCTAAGTGAAAAAGACAAATACTTTCTGATCTCACTTATATGTGGAATCTAAAAACATCCAATTCACGGAAACTGAATAAAATGGTGGCTGCAGAAGTTAGGAGGTGAGGAAATAGGGAGATGTTGGTCAAAGGTACGAAGTTATAAGATGAAAAAGTTCAGGAGATCTGAGGTACCATCTGAGGTATAATTAACAATACTGTATCATATACTTGAGAGTTGCTATGAGACTTAACGCCCTCACCATAACATCACCATCAAACGACAATTCTGTGAGGCCAAGGTTAACCTTACTGTGGTAAATAGTTTAAAATATATATGTGTATCAGATCATAAGACCCTACACCGTAAACTTAACGTAACACCATACTTCAATTATAATGCAATAAAGCTCGAAGAAATGAAGTCACATGTTCTCAAAATAAAGTACTAACCTATTACATAAGCAAAGCTGATCTCTAAGTGAAAAGTAGTTTAAATGACATGTTGGTTAAAATGCTGGGCATACTGACAGCTATTTTAATGTGACACAATGACTGGTCTGCTATTTGAGGTAATGTCCACTGTATTCCTAATGCAGGGACTCTGAATTACTCCCCCGATATCATCGTCTATTAAAGGCACTCCTCAGTGACTCCAATCTGGCCGCAGTGCTTGGAGTAGCTTTCTGGTTCATCACAGCCTTCCTCTGATGCTGCAAAACTGAGTGTATATCAACCTAAAACACACAGTACACTGTCTACATTTCCCAACAGCCTTAATAAATATTCCACAACTTCCACAAGAATGCAGTTTGCTAGTAAAACATAAATTAATTGAGTATCTCTAATCTGTCACTTAGATTTAACTTGCATTTTGACGATCAAAAGCTGAAATTCCCTATTAGAAAAACGACGTCCCTAGAAAGTGATCTAAACTCTGATACCTTGGAAATAATCTACAAGAAGTAAAAAGTCATGTGGGAACGAGAAGAGTGGAAAGACGTTCTCAGGAAGAGTCATCTTGTTGGAAAAGGAAAGGATTTTGTCCGTTCAATGGTGCCATGACTGTTTTAACACTCGAGCTCAAATTTTCTGCATTTGTAACAATACTTACAAATCAGTCTTTGAGAGCCGCTGACACATTCCCAAATACTTTAACCTCTTTTTTTTTTTTTTAATTTATTTGAGAGAGAGACAGAGACAGAGACAGAGGGAGTGAGAGAGAGAATCCCAAGCAGGCTCTGCAATGTGAGCGCAGAGCCCGATGTGGGGCTCAGACCCACGAACTTCGAGACCATGACCTGAGCCAAAATCAAGAGTTGGATGCTTTACTGAGCCACTAAATACTTTAACCTTTCAAGAGTATCCTCTAATCAGGAGGTTTAACCACCTCCCCCAGAAGAGCACGCGGGGTTATGACTTCAATGCTGTAAACTGAGAGCGGCATTTGCAACCTCCTCCGACCCCTCAAAGCCCAGGCGGCTGCCCGCGCCTGGGGCCCAGCACCCACAGCTCCCAGGCACGGCTCGCCGGTGAAAGGCTCAGCCGTTCACCCCGCTGCTGCGCCCCGCCGGGACGGTACAACCTCCCAGAGACAGGAGCACAGAACAGCAGAAGACTTATTACACAGACGTTCGCCTTCTAAATCCTAACAACCTTTCAAAGCACGGGGAGGATTTGGAAGGGATTGCCGCCTAAGAAGCCGGCACACTGCTGATTCCTAGAGCCGTTTTCCTTTTGTCTAAACGTCCTCGTCTGCCGGTGCGTGCCACGTCCCCACACACAACGGTGGGAGGCAGGCTTGCACACAACAGGTCCTCGACACAGTCCTTCACAGCTGGGCACCGATCACAACACCGCGTCAGTAAAAAGGCAAGAACCAGGCTTTTGGTCAACTTCTCCTATGTATTTATTCAATTGTCTTTCATTCACCTGCCAGCGGCTATTGCTGGATGCCCAGAGAAGACAGTAAATGCAGTCCTTGCCCTTTTGAGGCTTGCAAACCACTGACGCGCTATTCACGTTTAAGACCGTGACCTCCCAGGGTTGCTACAAATGTGCTGCTGTCCTCTGTCCTTGGAGTCCAAATGCATTTTCCCTAGAGTTTGCAATGCCCATTTGCTGAGCAATTCAGAGTAGGCACTGTGGAGAAGTCTCCCAGTGATGCCTTGGGTAGTTGTCTACAATGCTAAATTTGGCAGTTGAGGGAGAAAAACTTGAATAGGAAAGCAGTCCAGGCAATAGTGTAAGGAGCCAGCAAAGTTTCTCTTTCCAGTACCCATACAAGAAGAACTGCTGAGCACCTGCGGCCTACCAGACACTGTGTGACATTTGTGATGCCACCATAAAACAATTCGTGTGGCCGGAAAACCACAGTTAGAAGAATAAACATTTCTTACATATATAAATGACCTGGAAAGAAACACAATGGACGGTTTTCAAAATGGTGAAATACAATGTGTGAAGTAGGATGAAAAAAACCCCTATCTGTTCTTAACCAAGTTAATATTTTCCTTACATACACACGTATCCAACAAAGATACAAAGGAAGGAGTGACAGAAAAAGGAAAGCGGGGTCACCACAGAAACGCGAAGTCGTTTGGGCACTGCAAGGGAATAATGCAGAAGAAAAATAAGAATAAATGCATTTAGCAAAAGAGCAACTAATATTACCAAAAAGCCTACATGATACAAGGAGGATTAAACAAAAAACGTAGCAACGTTGCCTGCCTTCAAGGGGTTTGCATACAGAGGCTGTGATTCCAGCACTTTGTAACATTTCTATTTTAGCATTTAGTACCTTATGTTACAGATTATTTATATAACCAGCTCCATAATGACCGGACCCGAGAACAGGAGCTGTGTTGTATCATTCTCTAGATCCCTTCTACATCCTTACAAAAGGTTTACTGAAGGAGGAAGAAGCAATCAGTGAATGAATACGAAAAGGGCACTCTTCCGTGTGGGCCATCGAGAAAGCGGTCATGAAGTTGGTGAGATACTGGGTATTTCCACAGGCAAAGACAGGAAAGCACATTCCAGCAAAAGCCAAAAGATAAAGCCCAGATACGGCACAGGCCACAGTGAGGGGGGCAGGGGACACTGTAGCCGAGACAGTGGAAGCCTGAGGGCTGAAGAGAGGAGCTCTGTTTTATCCCACAGCCATCGCAGAAGCAGCCAGCTGTGTTTCGGGGAGGGGAGCAGCAAAACCCCGGCACTCCTTTGGGAAGATTACTTGGGCAGCTGTGTGAAGGATGGATTAAGGGGGACATGAGGCAGGGTGCTCAGCTAGGTTTCACTGCAATAACCCAGGGGAGATTCAATAAAGGCTTTGACCAAGAGTGGCGGCAATATAAAGAGCGAGCAAAAGAACGAACAAGCTCAGGAAAGAATCTCGGGGATATACAAGGTAATGGAGGCACACGAGGGAGGATCAACATCACAGAGACGGAAGTAAACCCCAAGAAGGAGAAGAGGACGGGGCTTCCTGAAGACGGAACATCCATCAGATGCCTGGAAAAGGCTGATCTTTACAGTTAGGCAAAGATTGGCTGTTTCTTGGCTACAGTATTTAGATTCAAGAAGAGACTATACCTCATCTGGCCCACTCAACCGGCCTGATGAAGAAACAAGCACTTCCGAAAGACACAGGGTCTGATTCAAAGGCAGGACCTTGCTGGGGGCACTTTGGTGCCATCAGGCTAGGGAGCCAGGGCTCAGCAGGGAAGGGGCAGAGCGGTTCCTTGTGTCCGACACAGAGGCTTCCATGCATCGCACAAGCCAACTTGTCTAAGTTACTTCACGTAATAATTTAGCATAGAAATAATTACTGATGTTTTACTACCCAAGTAAATTCAGCTGAATGGGGGGGGGGGGGCACAATGGGTAAGGTATCCTCTGCACGTGGCCATCGCCCCGAGGTTCCTAGCCTACAGGGTTCTAATGCTACAATTCCAGAAAAAAAAAAATTCACTTTTCCCCCAGAGAACGTTGCCCTGAGCATATAAGTTTTTTCTATAAAAGTTAATATAGGGGCGCCTGGGTGGCGCAGTTGGTTGGGCGTCCGACTTCAGCCAGGTCACGATCTCGCGGTCCCTGAGTTCGAGCCCCGCGTCAGGCTCTGGGCTGATGGCTCGGAGCCTGGAGCCTGTTTCCGATTCTGTGTCTCCCTCTCTCTCTGCCCCTCCCCCGTTCATGCTCTGTCTCTCTCTGTCCCAAAAATAAATAAAAAATGTTGAAAAAAAAAATTAAAAAAAAAAAAAAAAAGTTAATATAACAGAAATGGGATTATCATCCCTGTAACTATATAAATAGAGAAAGAACAAGCATATTACTATTCTTTAAAATCAAGTATTAGGGGCACCTGGGTGGCTCAGTTGGTTAAGCGCCGGCTTCGGCTCAGGTCATACTGCAGTTTGTGAGTTCGAGCCCCATGTCAGGCTCTGTGCTGACAGCTTGGAGCCTGGAGCCTGCTTCGGATTCTGTGTCTCCCTCTCTCTCTCTGCCCTTCCCCTACTTGCACTCTGTCTGTCTCTCATTCTCAAAAATAAAATAAACATTAAAAAAAATTTTTTTTTAATTAAGTCTTAGAGAGCCCCCTAGACTGGCCAAGTCCTAAGCATCTGCTATGCCAGACCCTGAAGGACAAACTTCATTAACAAAAGCAGGTGCAGAAAGCCGGAGAGAGTGTAAATCCATGCCAACCGCAGGGCTATGTGAACATCTCACCAGGGCCCACAGGTAACCCTGCATCATTTCTCGACCTGCACATTCATGATACCACCAATGATAAAGGAAAAATCTGTTAGGAGCAAAGATGTTCTTACTTACTTCTTTCATTTATAACTGAATAATAACAGCAACAATGCTAGTGCATTCTATATGCCTAAAAACAACATTAGAGAAAGCAAAAGCTTGGTGCTTCCATGGGTTTGGGGTGGGGGAATCACTTACCTAAAAAGGTTAGCAGCACATATGGCTTAAATAATGGAGACCGAATTATTAATCAGATAGAAAACGCCTAATTTATTTTTTAGGCAGAAGACAAAGAAGGACCATTTAAACTTCCACCATTGCCTCTGTACTTTCACTACGGAAACCGTTAGAATGCTCTCCAGTGTAAAAACATTGTTTTATCAATTCTCCATTAGGGCACTTTCCCAAGTAGATGGTCAGCTCTCAACAGTTCTCAAAAAGAGCACCCTGTGAACTAAGTTGCAATGTCTCAACACTAAAAAGGAATTCCTGAAGTCAGCTCACCGGACCTGCACTGGGAACAGTTTCACAGAGCATCATTACCTAAGTAAGCGTGCTCTTGTAACATGACAGAAACACACCTATTTGTGACATACTATAAAAGGGACCCAACGCCCCAAATAAACAAAGGATCGGATGGAGCAGGCAGCAAAATCAGTCTAAAAATGGGAGTGTTGAGAAAGTTTCTCTTTCTTCTCTTTTTCTGTTTTTTCCTTTCCTCCGTCCCTCCCTCTTCTATTTTTCCATGTCCTAGACACCATGAACACCGTTAGAGCCCAATATATAAATGAATTAAAAAACAACAGCTCTCTTTCTGAAGTGTCGTAAATGTCGGCAATCAGACACTTGACCTGATCCCATTCCTCCTGGTAGTTAATACTTAGCGTTGCACGAAATATTTTACATGCAGATCTCAACCCTCAAATGAATCATACTGGTCAGGGGTGAGACTATGCCCTACATTTCACAGAAAGAAAGCACAAGGGAGGTGCAGGGAGCCTGCCTGAACTACTGAACGTGGTACAAGAGCTGGAAGCCAAGAGATGGACCCCACATCCGGCTGGTGGCCGCAGCGCCACGCTGCCCAACTCCCGCCTCAGGACCGCAACCTGCCAACCCCAGAGCCTGGCCAGCCTCCCTTCTGCTGGGCATTACTGCCCTGTCAGCCTGCATCTCCAACCACCCCCTCAAAGCTTCTTTTTCCACATCTGTTCCGGGGTAGCTGCATTTCCAATAATGCAACCGAGTCAAAATTACAGGGGAAAGAAGATGAGAAACTGGTAGGCTCAGGGGGTAGCAAATTTTTGTATATATATTTTTTTTTCCTGGTAAGACAAGAACTTCAGACTCCATCTCAATACCAAGTAATAAATCCTTCCCCTTTATACAGTCAGGGTTTTTTTCTTGCAGAAGAACGGAAAGTTAAATGTGAGAAGGAAAACTCTGTACCCAGAAGGAAAGCTTTATGACTCAGTAGGGGCAAAAAAATTCTCTCTCCAAAGACATGAAAGATACAAACTCTAAATGAGCAGATTAACGTATATTTGCTGCGTTCAAATAAAAAAGCTTCTGAACTGAAATACTGAATTACTGAATTACTGAAATACTGAATACTGAAATTCCACTGAAATGTGGAATTAAAAGATAAAGATAGGGGCACCTGGCTGACTCAGTCGGTTAAGTGTCTGACTCGGTTTCAGCTCAAGTCACGATCTCACGGTTTCATGAGTTCGGGCCCTGCGCTGGGCTCCGCGCTGATGGCGTGCAGAGACTGCTTTGGGAGGCTCTCTCGCTCTCTCTCCCTCTCTCCTGTTCACGCTGTCTCTGTCTCTCTCAAAATAAATAAGTAAAACTTAAAAAACAAAAAAAGATAAAGTTAGACTGGAAGGCATCTGTCCCTGTTTCCAGCAAGGAGATGTCCAGACTCTTCTGTTTGCCACTGGAAGGGCCCGATTCCCTGCCCACCACCAGTGTCTGTGCCTGGTACTCAGCAGACTTTTAGATGTTTGGCTGAACTGAGGAGTGTAAAATGGTATCTTATGGGTAAGATAATTTCACATTTTCCTGATTATCCCAGGAGTACTAGAGAATTGGGTGTCTTTTCATGTGGTTATTGGAGACATTTGGGCTTCTCTATCTGAGAACTTCCTGTTCATCTGTTTGTCCTGTTTCTTTCACGGTGTGTGTGTTTTCCTTATTGATCTATAAGAGCTTGTTGTAGAAGTAGTATTTTAACAAACATGTAGTTAAAATGTGCTATAAATACCTTATGATTACAGGTTTATAGAACTTGAAAAATCAAACAAGTGAATGAACAAAAATTATGAAGTTCAGATTTAAAGTATTAATTTAGGGTGAAAACGGACGTCACCCTAATGGCAAATCATCAGTGTTTCGTTTGACAGAAAGATTTATTGGCAAGTGTTAAATTTGACTTACTGGTGACTTCTGATTTTGAGCCATCACATGATCCTCCCTGATCAATGTTGTTATTCTTCCTTGTCAACGGTGAACTTTTTAATTACAAATCAATTTAGAACTTTACACAGATACTGACAAAGTATATGAACTAACAATTCTCAAAAGAGTAAACAGCCTCATTAGTAACCAGAAAAATACAAAGTAAGTCAATAAATTCCCATTCTCTGGAAATCTAAGTGGCAACGAATTTTTGAATGACAATGCCTAATGCTGGTGACAAGATACAGTAGCATATTTTCATACAGGGTTGCTGGGAGTACAGTTCAGTATCATCTCAGTATACTGAAATGCAACAATCTATAGCAAAACCTTAAAAGTGTTCATAGTGTCTGAACAAGGGACTTCACCTCAAAGGATGCATTCAAAGGAAAGAATCAGTCACTAGACTCCTTAGCCCAGCCCAATATCACTCCAAGATTGAGCAGAGTTCATCGAGTGTATAAGGCACTGGGAAGCTGGTTCCTGGACAGCTCCTGACAGTTAACAGAGCAGCGTTTTACTTTAAGAAACTGATTCTATTAGAGTGGGGATCACCCTGCCCCCATCTAGTTCTACTTCTAACCCGAACCTGGCCAGAGCAGCCTATTAAAACAGAAGTATATACCCAACCAGACCCATCAGAGCCCTTCTTGGCAGGTTTCTGCCAAAGTTACCGAAGGAGCCGCGCTTATGAGGATTAGTGCCATTAGTCTTGCATTGTGGGCTGACCATGACGCCCACCGGATGAAAAGAGCCTATCCCAGAGATGGTACCGCAAGACAACATCGGAGCCTCGCGTCCCCACTTCAACTTGACTTACAACAGGAGCTGGTAAATCCCACTGTTGTTTGAGCCTGGCTGAGTTGGGTTTCCATCACTGGGCAACCAAAGTGCCCTGATATATTAATTTTTTTCCATATAAGTAAAATGGAATTAGATTTTTAGACTACCTCACTACCTCACAGGGCATTTAATACTCTGAGATACTGATCTAAAATCTAAAAAAAAAAAAAAAAAAAAAAAAGTTAACAAAATTAGGGGAGACTTCCTGCTACGTTGAAAGATGTACCCCAAGATACTTAGCACATTTCTACTATTTCAAACAAGCCCCCTTTTAATCATACGTCAAATCCTTACCTATCCAGTGATTTCACTCCCAGTTACTATATCGTTTCTATAAAAGGTGGTACTCTCCCCGAAAAGGGACATATATTACTTATGCAAACAGAACTAAAACAGGAAAAAAGATAATATTGGTAAAATTCTCCTACCGCTCATGTAGAAGCTAAACTTTGGGTATTTTCCCCCAGCTATATTTCATTGGTCAGAAATAAGAAGTTACACAAAAATTTATAAAAGTTGGGGCCCCTGGGTGGCTCAGTCGGTTAAGCATCCGACTTTGGCTCAGGTCATGATCTCCCAGTTCGTGAGTTCAAGCCCCACTGCTGGGCCCTGTGCTGACAGCTCAGAGCCTGGAGCCTGCTTCAGATCCTGTGTCTCCCTCTCTCTCTGCCCCTCCTCTGCTTCTGCTCCATTATTCATTCTCCCTCTCTCTCTCTCTCTCTCTCTCTCTCTCTCTCTCTCTCTCAAAAATAAACATTAAAAAAATAAAAATAAAAATTTATAAAAGTATTTTTTTTTAACTCAATTTAAAGAAAAGTCAAAGCAGCCAGCAATTTGATAACCTAGACCCCATTCTGTATGGTGCCATTTATAATGTCAAGCACCTTAATGCATACCAAACAATTTGGGGTTGCATAAATGGAACTAATATGTAAACATTACCTTTTGGAACACATTATTCCATCTTTTCTGCAGCTTGTCTTTTTACTGTTATTATTTTTTAACAGCTTTACTCAGATACAATTGACATACAATAAACTGCACATATTTAAAGTATAAATTTGGTTAAGTCCTGACATGTATACGTACTCGTAAAACCTTCATCAAAATCAATATAATGAATGTATCTATCAGCCCTGAAAGTTTCCTCATACCACTCTAGAAAGCCCTCTGCCTATCTCAAAGCAATCACTGATCTGCTTTTTTTCCACTATAGACTTGTTTGCATTTTCCAGCATTTTATATAAAATGTAGCCATATAATAGGTAGGTCTAAAAGGCCTAATACTACAAGTATTGACCTCTTTCACTTAATAGGACAGATCTGAAATTCATCCATGTTATACAGCATGCATCGGTTGTTCCTTTTTACTGATTAAGTAGAATGCCATTGTATGGATATACCACATTTTGTTTATCCATTCCCCCGCAGACGGACGTGTAGATGGCTTCCACTGTAGGGCTAAGAAAAAATAAACTGACATGAACACTCATGTACAAGTGATTGTACAAGCATATGCTTTCATTTCCTTGGGGTAAAAGGGCGAGATCGTGTAGTAGGTACATGTTAATGTTTTTGAAAACTGCTGAACTGTTTTCCAAAACGGTTATACCGTTTTCCATTCCCACCAGTAGTGTATGCGAGTCCCAGTTTTTCTAATGGCTTACCCACACCTAGTATGGTCAGTCTTTGTCATGTAAGCCATTCTAAGAGGTTGTTAGTAGTAGTATTCCATTGTATTTCGTTTTAATAAGGATGTTTTTTCCTTGCTACCAATTAAGCTAACAAAATCTAAAGTGTTAAGAGCTAATAGCTGCCCCCGGAAGTAAAAAGTTTCTTCTTACTGGAGGTATAAAATTATTTTATAAAGGACTGAATATAAAATTATTTTATAAGAACTGAAAAGGAAAGGACAAGAATGCTTTTGAAGAATCTCATGTCTTGGGTGGGGAGATGAACAAAATATCCTAGAGGTTCCCAACTATCACAATATATCATGATCATGTCAAGTGAAAACTACCTGGGAATTGTAGCCAAATAAATAGTTTCTAGATAAAGCTAATAAAACAAAGCTATTCAAACAGAAAGTGAAAGCTTGTTTAAGGAAAAAGTAATATACCATCAACTCAAGGTAAAAATTATTTGTTATTAAACTATACACAGACACTCTTACCTTACCCATATATAAAAGCCTCTGCCTCCTGGTCCAGGACATCTGATTTACCATCACTATAATGGTTTCATTTAGTTTGCTAAACACGCTCAACTCCAAAGCCAGTCACCATGAAGATACTCGCGTGAAAACATTCCCTTTCTTTCATCTTTGGTCCTTCTCTTACTAAACCTGCTGAAAAAGTCTCTCTCGTTGCATCTCACCATTTTTCCCTTTCCATTCTCCAATTCTCAAGCTACTAGTGGAAAAAAAATAAGCCTGTATGTAGATAAAAAGGCTGTGTTAAGTGTCCTTTCAGATTCCATTTTGTATGAAGCTTGCATCACTCTGCTCAGACAATCGAAAAATGCTCATCCACCCTTCAAGATTCGCCTCAAATTGTCACTTTCTCCCACCTGCAAAGCTAATCACACCTTCTGAGTCTCCACATTGTTTATCATCCTTTCAATGTGCTCACTTTGCAACATGTGTCTGACCCGGAAAGAAAGCACTAGAACAGAGGATCCCCTATACTGTATGTAGAATGGAATCCACAGGTTTTCTGTGAGGCCCCAATCTACTACCCAGTTCAGACTCATTCCAGAAAGTTAAAATCACCACAACCCTGACTTTGAAATGTGTGAAGTACCAGGGTGATTTCATTCAGTGAAGAAATACTTTAAACTTCAGCTACTTAAGAGGTATTTGCCCAAATGTAGTTACCGCTAAAGAGTCATATATTACAATTTTCTGTAAGCATAATGCTTTAATTGCTTCAACTTAAAGTTGATTATGTTTTCTTAGCCACCTCGAGGCACAGATGCTACCAAAGTTACCAAGATACCCATAAATAATCCACAAACTGGAGATGATTTAATACGAAAATGCAGAAAACTGGAAATATGATTTTCCTTGGCGTCCGTTAGAATGATTTCCACTTAAGTAATTCTCAACTCTTTTGACACAACTCTTATCACTCAAAATACTGAGTCCAAATATAGAAGGCAGATTCTTTAAACACCTAGGAATCTGAGACCTGTCAATCACTCTTAGGCATCAAAGACACTGACACATTTGAGCCAACAATGTATGACTCTGATAATATCAAAAGATACATGCCATGCTTCCCAAGTAATGGTGCCATATCTGGAAGAACATACTATAGATGGGATTTACATCAGGTGGGTAAGCAAGTGCCACGAGACCAAGAGGAGAGCACAATTTCTTTCTTCAATGATAGTTTATGTTTTTCAATCTGCTCAAAGGTTCTTTTCATCAATAATCAGCCCAATATCATCCTGGCCACATCATGAATGAGCTTAAAGTATCGGTATTAACTCTGACAGAAATGGTCATGTCCATACAATTTCCCATAATGTACACACACCCAGCTGGATGTGGCAAAGGAAGGTGTAAAAACCTCCTGATTATCTGGAAGGTAGTCCAAATACAAGGTATCTGTTACAGATATAGAACTATCAGAGTTCAGCCAACTTGTATCAATCTCTTATTTACCAGTTTTTAGGCTGAGCACCAAGGATGCACAGGTAAACTGCACATAAAACTGCCCTCAGGAAGCTCACATTCTAATAGAATATTATTATTCTATTCTATTCTAATAATCTCAACACAAGTACTGGATGTTCAAGAAGTGGTAAAAACACGGAGGAGGTGGAAATCAAATCATGTGAAGGATAAAAGGTGTTAGTGAATATTTAAACAGCAGTCCAGGAAGCTGAAAGGAACTCTAAGTTTCCAGGATTAGACTAACAAAGGGAGGAGATGGGAAGGAAGCATTTCTTTTCCTGAAACGGGAAATAAAGATGTATGATCCTGCAAACACTTAGGTCTTAACACACACGAAAGAGGAAAAAGGAGCTGATTTATATCAGAGATGAATTCCTCTGAGCCACAGAAAGCAGAAGGCCAGGGGTGCAATCTCAAAGATGGCCAAGTCCCAAAGCCCAGAGAGAGAAATGAAACCATGGTCAATCACAGGCCAGGAACATCTCAAAGTTTGGTAGAGGAAATGACCTGATCAGAATGTCTACATATTTGAGGGAGGCCTACGATAACCCAGACAAGCAAGAACAGAGGCAGGGAAGACAGAACCAAAGTGGCTCAAGCCCAATTTCCTTCAGGCTTCCTTACCAGGCACCTTTTATATCTAGAACGAGCTAAGTGTCCTCAGCTTCTAAACTTGGATGACTTCCTGAATTACCCATAGCAACTAGGAAAAATCTGAGTATATGTTAACCACTTGGTAACTACTATGAAATAAAAGGGTTACTTTTTGAAAGTAGGAGTTAAGTTTCACATTTCAATATAAAAAGTCCTAATCATAAATCCAAATGGGGAAGTGGGGGGTTGAAAAATACATAGGAGAGCAGAGATCTGACTCCCAGAGGTTAAGTAAGGACAGATAAATAACCAGTTTTGTGGGTATGTTTCAAGAGGATATTATCAGCCAATATATGCTTATCGGGTACTAAACAGTCCCAAAGAAAAGAGCAAGAGAGAGAGAAAGAGGAGAGACACCCAGCAGAGGGAACGGTCCCTGCTCTCCTAAACCTTAAATATATATATGAATGTGAAGCTGGACTGACCCTCCGAGGGGTTAACAGTGCAAATAAAACAGTAATAACACAGGAGTTCAGAGTGAGGAGAGGACCCTCAGGACAACAATCCAGGGCAAGCACATTACAAAAAGAATGGAACTAATGGAAGGAGGGCATTCCAGAAAGATGTGATAAAAAGCTTGGAAGCAAGCATGCATGTCCAAGGCAATACTCAGAAAATGGTCAGTGGATCAGAATGTCTGGAGGAAAAAGAAACTAAAACGAAGGTCACAAAGGTAGGTTTGGCCATATGACCAAACCAGGGTCTTGAGTGTTGAGCTAGAGTAACTACCCAGGGAGGCATGAGGGGCCATCCAGTGTTCTCAGAGGCAGTGATCAGACTGATGGAGGCGGGGGTGGGGGGACAGAAACAAGACCCTCCCCCCCAGTAGAAGGGATGTTAAGATACCATA